>NC_060194.1:2555750-3188250 GCF_021184085.1 Oncorhynchus gorbuscha | reverse complement strand
TTCCATCTCATTTGCACTTAGTGGGACTATCATTCGTTTTTCAACAGAGCAATGACCAAAAACACACCTCCAGGCAATGTAAGGGCTATTTAATCAAGGAAAGTGATGGAGTGCTGCATCAGATGACCTGGCCTCCATAATCACCCGACCTCAACCCAATTGAGATGGATTGGAATGAGTTGAACCGCAGCGTGAAGGAAACACAGCCAACAAGTGCTCAGCATATATGGGAACTCCTTCAAGTCTGTTGGAAAAGCATTCCTTATGAAGCTGGTTGAGGGAATGCTTAGAGTGTGCAAAGCGGTCATCAAGGTAAAGGGTGGAATCTAAACTCTAAAATATATTTTGATTTGTTTGACACTTTGTTTACAACATGATTCCACATGTTAGTTCATAGTTTTGATGTCTTCACTATTACTCTACAATGTAGAAAACCGTAAAACTAAAAGAAACACTCTTGAAAAATTAGGTGGGTCCGAACTTTTGACAGGTACTGTATATAAATCCTGGATTGCTGATGCTATGTATTGGCCATTGAGAGCCACCATGTCACGACTTCCGCCGAGGTTGGCTCTCCTGCCCGTTCGGGCTGTGCTCGGCGGTCGTCGTCACCGTCCTATTAGCCACTACCGATCCCTTTTCGGTTATCTGTTGGTTTTGTCTGATTGTTTTCACCTGTGTGTTAGTTAATTAGTATCTGTATATAATGTAGGTTGTCCCGCCCTTGTTTTGTGCGGGATTGTTTGTTTTTGACATTTCGTTTCGGCTGTCGGTGTTTTTGTGTTTTATTTCTCCGGTTTGTTTGTTTATTCCTGTTTTGGATATTTTTCACCCCGTTTGTATTTTGGGTTGTCCGTGTTTATTTGTTGTTCACCGGAGAATAAACCTTTATTCATTATTTGCTCTCTGCGCCTGTTTCCACCCACCTTGACTAGTCGTGACACACCACACCACATTTCCACTCCTCAGTAGTAGCAGTACTCCATGTGAGTTAATGGAATACCACTATTTCAAATAAATGTTAAGTATTTTATTGTAGTGGGGACAGTAACTCCACATTTTTTAAAATATATTTTGTTTGTATGTTTAGCTCACATAATATAATATAATTTAAAAGTATGCATTGAGGTGTCTATAATACATGTTGCGAAAATGTATGTAGACATTAATAAATGCATTTCTCTAGCCTCCAATTTTTTTTTACAACGATGAGTGAGTGCCAAGATGGAGGCAGAGTGGCTTAAACACAGTGCCCCGTAATGGTCATCTAGTGTATATACAAATCATTGGTCAACACATTGTCACGCCTTGGTCATTGTATCTTGTGTTTTTGTTATATGTTTGGGTAGGGCATGGTGTGAGATGGGTTTATATGTTGTATTTCATATTGGGGTTGTATTAATTGGGAGTGTGTATTATTAGGGGTGTGTCTAGTTAGGCTTGGCTGCCTGAGGCGATTCCTAATTGGAGTCAGCTGATTCTCGTTGTCTCGGATTGGGAACCGTATTTAGGCAGCCTGAGTGCGCGTTGTATTTCGTGGGTGATTGTACCTGTCTCTGTGTTAGTCACCAGATAGGCTGTATTAGTTTCACTCGTTTGTTGTTTTCGTATTTTCAGTTATTTCATGTACCCGCTATTTTCTTCATTAAAAGTCATGAGTAACCTACACGCTGCATTCGGTCTGACTCTCTTCAAACAGCAGAGGAAGTTCATTACACACATGGGACCGTTCAAGGACGTCATTATTTTGAACGTGTTGCGCAGTTGGGCAGATCTTGACATGATGCCTTAATTCCTGGAATAAATAATTGTACTAATGCATCCCTTCCAAAAGTGTGAATGTTCCAAAACAGGTTACATGATGGAATAAGAGTTTGTCTATTTTAAGTGCATTTATAAACCATAATCCTATCAACTTTAATAGGCTTACATTTTGGCAAGCACAAATGACTGAATGAATCTCACAATTTTAACCATAACTATTAATTAAATGTCTAAAATGTTTGTATTGATGATTCAACTAATTTACCCATTGTCAAATGCACTGTTAATTGATTTAACAATTACGTTTTTTTATTTTTATATGAACTGTATTTGAAATTGTTTTTACCATTAGGCCTGTGCATCAGACTCCAGAGCCCTTTATTGCAGAGTTGTTTCAATGAGTTGGGTCTGCTGTTCAATTGGCTAACACTTATCATGTGGTTTGTGCAAGCTGAATATGTTGCATTTGGATGTTATTAGAAACTTCACATTTGTAACAAGCATTTATGAGTACACCTCTGCAATTACCACTAGCTTCATGTTGTAATTACTGTTTAACTATTCATTATTACAGTTACTCAATTATTGTTAGTGTAATTACACTGTAATAAGGTCCCCTTAAAATGAAGTTTTACATGAACCGTGGATTTCACGCAAGTGCACCCTGAAAACGTGTTGTATATCATACTGCTATGCACTCTCCTGTTAGTAAATTGACACTTATGTAGTGTAGTCAAGAGAGTTGTATAGAAAGGAAGTGAGAGCAACAGAGGGGGTCAATTAACACTTGGGGAGGTGTTACTTTAGAAACACGCACATTGTCATGTGGAGTTAGCCTATCAGACAGTGAGCTGTCTCATGCTATTCCAAGAGCATGGATGTGATACCTTAAGGTGGCTGGCGTTCCTGAAAGAGAGGCCGTATTACTCCAAACACTTGAAACTGCATGTGTCTCTAAAAACTCTTCATTGAGTTCAGATATTTTTTTCCAGTGTGGTTACACGATTCAATCCCATGTCTGTTGCATTCTGAAGATATCCTATGCAGAATATTTGAAGTGATAGTGTTTGTTTTTACAACAGCACCCCTGCTTTTCATTTTCAATGTACCTCATTCCACCAGATTGACAACTTGTTAGCCATGGAAGGCATTACAGCAAGTCTTAGGGTTTCAATTAAAAAGGGTCAATGTTGTGGTTTAGAGCTGGGCTGTGTGGACTTGTGTTGGTCTTTGTAGGCTGCAATTCCCTAGAATATAAATAAATATGTTGGAAGGGTGCATTTGGATTTCCATAATGTTCTAGTAAATGCCTTATCAGTGTCAGAGCAAGAGCTGAAATGCATCTTATATCTCAAATGGCTTTTTTTCAGATTTCCTATCACGAATGACGTTTCTATGAAACAATTTTATGACGATGAATTTCCTTGAGACATAAAAAAAAAACTTATGACAGGCCTGATGGAAAAAGCTGATTTGTCTGTAAAATCTTACATGTCAACAAAACGAAATATGATAGACAAGGGTGGATATTTTTTTTGTCAGTGAAATAGATTTTGCGACAATTGCGGAGAAAATGTATTTATTCACACATAATTGATATAACCATTAGAGGTCGACCGATTAATTAGGGCCAATTTTGAGTTATTTACAATCGGAAATCGGTATTTTTGGACGCCGATTTTGCCGATATTTCTTTTAACGCGGAAAGTCGGTTAAGAACACATTCTTACTTTCAATGACGGCTTAGGAACGGTGGGTTAACTGCCTTGTTCAGGATGCAGAATGACAGATTTTTACCTTGTCAGCTCAGGGATACAATCTTGCAACCTTACGGTTAACTAGTCCAACCCTCTAACCACCTGCCTCATGGGGAGCCTGCCTGTTACGAGAATGCAGTAAGAAGCCAAGGTAAGTTGCTAGCTAGCATTAAACTTATCTTATAAAAAACAATCAATCATAATCACTAGTTATAACTACACATGGTTGCTGATATTACTAGTTTAACTAGGGTGTCCTGTGTTGCATATAATCGATGCAGTGCGCATTTGCGACAAAGGACTGTCGGTGCTCCAACGTGTACCAAACCATATATATTTTTTACATTTGCATATTTAAGTGAAAGAAAGGTTTGCAGGCAATATTAACCAGGTAAAATTGTGTCACTTCTCTTGCGTTCATTGCATGCAGAGTCAGGGTATATGGAACAGTTTGGGCCGCCTGGCTCATTTGCAAACTAATTTGCCAGAATTTTAATTATGACAAAACATTGAAGGTTGTGCAATGTAACAGCAATATTTAGACTTAGGGATGCTATCCGTTAGATAAAATACGGAACGGTTCCGTATTTCACTAAAATAATAAACGTTTTGTTTTCGACATGATAGTTTCGGGATTTGACCATAATGACCTAAGGCTCGTATTTCTGTGTGTTATTTTATAATTAAGTCTATGATTTGATAGAGCAGCCTGACTGAGCAATGGTAGGCACCAGCAGGTTCGTAAGCATTCATTCAAACAGCACTTTTGTGTGTTTTGCCAGCAGCTCTGCTGTTTATGACTTCAAGCCTATCAACTCCCGAGATTAGGCTGGTGTAACCGATGTAAAATGGCTAGCTAGTTAGCGGGGTGCATGCTAATATACAACCTAAAACTTCTTACCTGGGAATATTGAAGACTCATGTTAAAAGGAGCCACCAACTTTCATATGTTCTCATGTTCTGAGCAAGGAACTTAAATGTTAGCTTTCTTACATGGCACATTTTTTGGTCCTCCTATAAAATCGGTAGACCTCTAATAACCATCAGTGATGTTGTACACTGAAGAAAAGGTGCTATCTAGAACCTAAAAGGGTTCTTCGGCTGTCGCTGTAGGAGAACCCTTTGAAAAAACTGTTTTTTGTTCCAGGTAGAATCCTTTTCAGTTCCCTTTCCACAGAGTGTTCTACCTGTAATCAAAAATGATTCTACCTGGAAACAAATGGGGACAGCTTAAGAACCCTTTTGGAACCCTTGTAGTGGTAAAAAAAAGGTAGGGAAACTATCAAATCCACATTTTTAAAACTAATTTTTGATTGCACTGATTCTCTTTTTAAAGTGTAGGTGTTGCTTGGAAAGCCTCTGCTTTTTTCCTTGTCTCCTCACCACTGTCTGCCTCATCACTGTCTGTTTCACTACTCTTCTGTCCATAATAAAGCACTGCTCTGCCATCTGAACAAGGCAGGGCCTACAGGCCCTTATTTTGTCTCACCTGGACTACTGTCCTGCCGTTGGCGAGGTGCCACAGAGGGACTTAGGAAATTACAATTGTCCCAGAACAGGGTAGCATGGCTGGTCCTTAAATGTACATGGGGAGCTAACATGAATAATATGTGCACATATGTCCCACAATGCCTTTCGAGTGAATGTGAGCAATACCCACCCCTGATTGTGTTTGTTAGTGACAGAGACATCATTGCGTTCAATAACATTTATTCCTGAAACTTTCAACAAGTGACTGCCAAAGTGAATGTTTCAATTAAAATTAAACCCTTTGACCACATATTATACAGTTCATAAGGCCTTTAGTTATGGCCTAATTATCCTTGACATTGTGGTCTAAAAATCCTGACTCATGAGCCACATAAGACCTGCAAGTCACACTGGTTTGTGAAGTGATTAGTAATTCCCAGGGCCAGATTTATGCATATGCGACATCAAATCAAATTGTATTGGTCACATAAACATGGTTAGCAGATGTTTTTGCAAGTGTAGCGAAATGCTTGTGCTTCTAGTTATCTAATAATTCCACAACAACCACCTAAACATACAAATCTAAGTAAAGGGTTGGAATAAGAATATGTACATATAAATATATGGATGGGCCATGACCGACCCGCGTAGTCAAGATGCAATAGAGGGTATAAAATACCAATCCAAGATGGCGTCTTGTCGTGTCATGTCCCTTGTATATATTTGTTTTTTTAAACATTAAACATTTTTCTTCGCATATCTTTTAAAACATTTTTCTAAACCTCAACATCTTACTCTCCTCACCCAATGTAGCTATTTTTGTGGTGTGGATCTGCTTTTTCTCTAAAGTATTTATATTTACTTCGGATCCGGAACCCCTCAACTGAAGCTAGCCACCTAACTACCAGCTATCAGTCAGCAAACCATTGCTAGCGGTCATCAGCTAACCTTTAGCTCGGAAAGCTCTCGCCAGTTCGAACAACGCGACTCTAACCAGAGCATAAAGGACCTATTATTTTTATCCCCGGATTCCCACTGCAAACTGAACTTTTTCATCTGGATCTTCACAACTAGCTAACTAGTTAACCGCAACCCCGGATGACTACTTCTGGCTAGCGTTGCCATCCACTTAGCTTGAAGCTAGCCCGGCCAGAGCTCCTGTGCTACCACCGAAGCATACTCCTGGGCTACAATATCCGGACCCACAACCGGTCTATCGATGTCACCGCTTGAAGAGGCATAAACAGACGTAACCCCCATCGCGACGTCCCCCAAAGGCTAACTTTCTAGCCCTTGCTATCTGCTTGCTTGCTAATTCGGCCTGCTAACTGCTAGCTTGTTTAGCCCCGGCCTACTGACTGTTAGCTTGTTAGCACGGGCCTGCTAACTGTCTGAATCGCCGCATCCCCAGCCAGCCCATCCACTCACTGGACCCAGATTTACTTTCAATCTCTTTTCGATTTTTAATTTGATTATACCTTCCGGTAACCTGCCTCACCCAATGTGATACGAAATCGCTATTATTTGTAATTTTTAGAACAGAATTAATGTATGCCTCGCTGTATGTCTCTCTCAAATGTCAATATGCCTTGTATACTGTTGTTCAGGTTAGTTATCATTCTTTTAGTTTACAATGGAGCCCCTAGTTCCACTCTTCATACCCCTGATACCTCCTTTGTCCCACCTCCCACACATGCGGTGACCTCACCCATTACGACCAGCATGTCCAGAGATACAACCTCTGTCACAAATATTACAGAAGGTGACTCCCCTTCTTGTTCGGGTGGCACTCGGCGGTCGTCGTCGCCGGTCTACTAGCTATCGCCGATCCGTTGTTCTGTGTTCGTTTAGTTTTGTCTAATTGGTAGCACCTGTTTCTAGTTTGGTTGTTAGGATAGGGTTATATATAGTCTGTTCAGCCCGCTTCTGTTTCGTGCGGGCTTGTTCGTCTGTTTTGTTGTTTGAGGTTATTTTTGTTGGCTTTTGGGTTTCACGCTGTCCGTTTATATTTCTGTTCATTTGTGTTTCCACTTTTCTACATGTTATGTTTCCGGGACATTAAGCGTGTTGTTTTTCCCACATCTTTTGCTCTCTGCGCCTGACTCCACACCTCTTCACTCATTTATCTTAACAGAAGCCCGCACCACGATATGGAGTCAGCAGGAGCAGCGACCACTCCTCTTCCCACTATGGAGGAGAGAGTCCATCATCACACATCCATCCTCCATCGCCTAGGATCAGCGATGGATCAGATGATGGAGAGGATGGATCGTTGGGAGAGGAGTGGTTTCCCTACTACCCCACCGACCCTCCCACCAGCAACTTTACCATCTCCCCCATCTGGATCCGGTTCCAGCTCTCTGCACATGACGCCTCCGAGGAATTACGATGGAGCAGCGACGGGGTGCCAGGGATTCCTGCTGCAATTAGACCTCTACATGGCCACCGTTCGGCCGGCCCCCGGAGGAGGAGAGAGTAGGGGTCCTCATCACCTGCCTGACCGGTAGAGCCCTGGAGTGGGCTAATGCGGTCTGGAACGGGCCCGACTCTGCGAAGGACAACTATCCGGAGTTCATCCGCCGTTTCAGGGCCGTGTTCGATCACCCTCCAGAGGGTCGAGCGGCGGGTGAGAGATTGTTCCATCTGAGACAGGGGACGAGGAGCGCGCAGGACTTCGTGCTGGAGTTCCGGACCTTGGCTGCGGGAGCAGGGTGGAACGACAGGGCCCTGATAGACCATTACAGGTGTAGCCTGAGAGAGGACGTCCGTAGGGAGCTGGCCTGTCGGGATACTACACTTGGCCTGGATGGACTGATAGACCTGTCGATCCGGTTGGACCATCTGCTAGCTGCTCGTGGACGTTCTGAAAGGGTCCTGTCAGTTCTACCTCCTGATCCTCCTGCCCCTATCCCGATGGAGCTAGGAGGTACCGCGTCAAGGGAGATCGGAGGAGGAAGCTCCTCCTGTACCAGTTGTGGCCGGAGAGGGCACACGTCTGGTCGGTGCTGGAGGAATTCATCTGGGAATCATGAGGGCAGGCAGAACACTCATCGATCACCCCAGGTGAGTAAGCACCACACTCTCCCAGAGTTTCCTGTTGGTCACATGTTCCTATTAATTTGTTTCCTAAATTATTCTCCTTCTCTCCAGCATAAGGCACTGGTAGATTCAGGCGCAGCTGGAAACTTTATAGATCGCGGACTCGCTCAGAGGTTGAGGATTCCGTTAGTTAAAGTAAACCCCCCTTTTCCCGTGTAAATTCCATCACAGTGGGTTTTAGTTACCCACTACCTCTCATTGCTACGGTAGTGGAATCATTTCACGGAGCGCAGTTCTTCACTAAACTGGATCTCAGGAGTGCTTATAATTTGGTGCGTATTCGGGAGGGAGATGTGTAAAACTGCATTTAGCACTACGTCAGGCCATTATGAGTACCTTGTCATGCCATACGTTTTAAAGAATGCGCCAGCTATATTTCAATCCTTCGTGGATGAAATACTCAGAGACCTGCACGGACAGGGTGTAGTGGTGTATATTGACGATATTTTGATCTACTCCGCTACACGCTCTGCGCATGTATCTCTTGTGCGCAAGGTTCTTAGACGACTGCTGGAGCATGACCTGTATGTGAAGGCGGAGAAATGTGAGTTTTCCAAACAATCAGTTTCCTTCCTGGGTTATCGCATTTCCAGCTCTGGGTTGGTAATGGAGGGTGACCGCGTTAAGGCCGTGCGTAATTGGCCGACTCCGACCACGGTAAAGGAGGTGCAGCGGTTTTTGGGATTTGCCAATTACTACCGGAGGTTTATCCGGGGTTTTGGTCAGGTAGCTGCCCCTATTACCTCACTGCTGAAGGGGGGGGGCCGGTGCGTTTACAGTGGTCAGCAGAGGCGAACGGAGCTTTTCATAAGTTGAAGGCGATGTTTACTAAGGCGCCGGTGTTGGCACAACCGGACCCTTCTTTGGCGTTTATAGTAGAGGTGGACGCATCCGAGGCTGGGGTTGGAGCGGTGCTCTCACAGCGTTCGGGTGTGCCACCGAAGCTCCGCCCCTATGCCTTTTTTTTCTAAGAAACTCGGGCCAGCGGAGCGGAATTATGATGTGGGGGATAGGGAGTTGTTGGCTATGGTTAAGGCCCTGAAGGTGTGGAGACACTGGCTTGAGGGGGCTAAGCACCCTTTCCTTATCTGGACTGACCATCGTAACCTGGAGTATATCCGATCAGCTAGGAGACTGAATCCTCGTCAGGCAAGGTGGGCCATGTTTTTCACCAGATTTCGTTTCACTATCTCGTATAGACCAGGTTCCCTCAACACTAAGGCTGACGCGCTGTCAAGACTCTATGACACTGAGGACAGGTCCATCGATCCTACTCCCATCATTCCGGCAGCTAAGCTGGTGGCACCGGTAGTATGGGATGTGGACGCGGACATCGAGCGGGTGCTAAGGGGGAACCTACGCCTCCACAGTGTCCGGAGGGTCGTAGGTACGTGCCGCTGGCTGTTCGATCAATTGATTCGATGGGCTCATTGTCTACCCTCGTCGGATCACCCAGGTATTTATAGGACAGTGAGAGGTCTTGAGAGGAAGTACTGGTGGCCCACTTTGAGGAGGGATGTGCGATTCTATGTTTCCTCCTGTTCGGTGTGCGCCCAGAGTAAGGCTCCTAGACACCTGCCAAGAGGTAAATTACAACCTCTTCCCGTTCCACAACGGCCATGGACCCATCTTTCGGTAGATTTTCTTACTGACCTCCCCTCCTCTCAGGGTAACACTACTATCCTGGTCGTTGTGGATCGGTTCTCTAAGTCCTGCCGTCTTATCCCATTGCCCGGTCTCCCTACGGCCCTACAGACTGCGGAAGCTCTTTTCACCCATGACTTCCGGCACTACGGGGTGCCCGAGGATATAGTTTCTGATCGGGGCCCCCAATTTATCTCCCATGTTTGGAGGACATTTATGGAACGTCTGAGGGTCTCGGTCAGCCTTAC
Organism: Oncorhynchus gorbuscha; assembly: GCF_021184085.1. NCBI lineage: Eukaryota > Metazoa > Chordata > Actinopteri > Salmoniformes > Salmonidae > Oncorhynchus > Oncorhynchus gorbuscha. Next base: position 3,178,268 of record NC_060194.1, on the reverse strand, counting down.
CTCAGGGTATCACCCGGAGAGTAATGGTCAGGTGGAGAGAGTTAACCAGGAGGTGGGTAGGTTTCTGCGGTCGTATTGCCAGGACCGGCCAGGCGAGTGGGCGAGATATATTCCCTGGTCAGAAATAGCACAGAATTCACTAAGCCACTCCTCTACCAACATGTCACCATTTGAGTGTGTGTTGGGGTACCAGCCGGTCCTGGCACCGTGGCATCAGAGCCAGACTGAGGCTCCTGCGGTAGAGGAGTGGGTACAGCGCTCTAAGGAGACCTGGAGGGCAGTCCAAGAGTCATTACGCCAAGTGAGTATGAGGCAGAAGAAGAGCGCTGACCGTCACCGCAGTGAGGCCCCCGTGTTTGCACCTGGGGACAGGGTCTGGCTCTCGACCCGAAACCTGCCTCTCCGCTTGCCCTGCCGGAAGCTGGGTCCACAGTGTATAGGGCCATTTAAAGTCCTGAGGAGAATAAATGAGGTTTGTTATCGATTATTACTTCCTTCGTATTATCGTATTAACCCCTCATTTCATGTGTCTCTTGTCAGGCCGGTGGTAGCTGGTCCCAAGCAGGAAAATGAGGTACCGCAGGTTCCTCCACCCCCTCTGGACATCGAGGGGTCCCCGGCATACAAGATACGAGCTATTCTGGACTCGAGACGCCGGGTGAGAGGCTTGCAGTACCTCGTTGACTGGGAGGGGTACGGTCCGGAGGAGAGGTGCTGGGTTCCGGTGAGGGATATTCTAGACCCATCTATGTTGAGTGAATTCCATCGCCTCCGTCCGGATCGCCCAGCGCCTCGGCCTCCGGGTCGTCCCCGAGGCCGGCGTCGGCGCACTGCGGGAGCTGCGCGTCAGGAGGGGGGTACTGTCACGAATATTACCGAAGGTGACTCCCCTTCTTGTTCGGGTGGCGCTCGGCTGTCGTCGTCGCCGGTCTACTAGCTATCGCCGATCCGTTGTTCTGTGTTCGTTTAGTTTTGTCTAATTGGTAGCACCTGTTTCTAGTTTGGTTGTTAGGATAGGGTTATAGTCTGTTCAGCCCGCTTCTGTTTCGTGCGGGCTTGTTCCGTCTGTTTTGTTGTTTGAGGTTATTTTTGTTGGCTTTTGGGTTTCACGCTGTCAGTTTATATTTCTGTTCATTTGTGTTTCCACTTTTGTACATGTTATGTTTCCGGGACATTAAGCGTGTTGTTTTTCCCACATCTTTTGCTCTCTGCGCCTGACTCCACACCTCTTCACTCATTTATCTTAACAACCTCTCTTATCATCACCCAGTGCCTGGGCTAACCGTCGCTGTACACGCACCCCACCATACCCCCGTCTGCGCATTAAGCCCTGAATATATTCTACCATTCGCAGAAATCTGCTCCTTTTATTCTTTGTCCCCAAAGCTCTAGGCGACCAGTTGATAGCCTTTAGCCGCACCCTCATACAACTCCTCCTCTGTTCCGCGGGTGATGTGGAGGTAAACCTAGGCCCTGCATGTCCCCAGGCACCCTCATTTGTTGACTTCTGTGAACGAAAAAGCCTTGGTTTCATGCATGTCAACATCAGAAGCCTCCTCCCTAAGTTTGTTTTACTCACTGCTTTAGCACACTCTGATAACCCTGATGTCCTTGCCGTGTCTGAATCCTGGCTCAGGAAGGCCACCAAAAATTCTGAGATTTCCATACCCAGCTATAACATTTTACGTCAAGATAGAACTGCCAAAGGGGGAGGAGTTGCAGTCTACTGCAGAGATGGCCTGCAAAGTAATGTCATACTTTCCAGGTCCATACCCAAACTGTTTGAACTACTCATTTTAAAAATTACTCTCTCCAGAAATAAGTCTCTCACTGTTGCCACCTGCTACCGACCCCCCTCAGCTCCCAGCTGTGCCCTGGACACCATTTGTGAATTGATTGCCCCCCATTTGTTCTGTTAGGTGACCTTAACTGGGATATGCTTAACACCCCGGCAGTCCTACAATCTAAGCTAGATGCCCTCAATCTGACACAAATCATCAAGGAACCCACCAGGTACAACCCTAAATCTGTAAACAAGGGCACCCTCATAGATGTCATCCTGACCAACTGGCCCTCCAAATACACCTCCGCTGTCTTCAACCAGGATCTCAGCGATCACTGCCTCATTGCCTGCATCCGCTACGGATCCGCAGTCAAACGACCACCCCTCATCACAGTCAAACGCTCCCTAAAACACTTCTGTGAGCAGGCCTTTCTAATCGACCCGCCCCTCGCAGCTACTCGCCCAAGCCTCTCCAGGTTCTCCTTTACCCAAATCCAGATAGCAGATGTTCTGAAAGAGCTGCAAAACCTGGACCCGTACAAATCTGCTGGTTTTGACAATCTGGACCCTCTATTTCTGAAACTATCCGCTGCCATTGTCGCAACCCCTATTACCAGCCTGTTCAACCTCTCATATCGTCTGAGATCCCCAAGGATTGTTAAGCTACCGCAGTCATCCCCCTCTTCAAAGGGGGAGACACCCTGGACCCAAACTGTTACAGACCTATATCCATCATGCCCTGCCTATCTAAGGTCTTCGAAAGCCAAGTCAACAAACAGGTCACTGACCATCTCGAATCCCACCGTACCTTCTCCGCTGTGCAATCTGGTTTCCGAACAGGTCACGGCTCAGCCACGCTCAAGGTACTAAACGATATCATAACCGCCATTGATAAAAGACAGTACTGTGCAGCCATCTTCATCGACCTTGCCAAGGCTTTCAACTCTGTCAATCACCATATTCTCATCGGCAGACTCAATAGCCTCGGTTTTTCTGACGACTGCCTTGCCTGGTTCACCAACTACTTTGCAGGCAGAGTTCAGTGTGTCAAATCGGAGGGCATGCTGTCCGGTCCTCTGGCAGTCTATGGGGGTGCCACAGGGTTCAATTCTCGGGCCGACTCTTTTCTCTGTATATATCAATGATGTTGCTCTTTCTGCGGGCGATTCCCTGATCCACCTCTATGCAGACGACACCATTCTGTATACTTCCGGCCCGTCCTTGGACACTGTGCTATCTAACCTCCAAACACTCCTTCCGTGGCCTCCAGCTGCTCTTAAACGCTAGTAAAACCAAATGCATGCTTTTCAACCGTTCGCTGCCTGCACCCGCATGCCCGACTAGCATCACCACCCTGGATGGTTCCGACCTAGAATATGTGGACATCTATAAGTACCTAGGTGTCTGGCTAGACTGTAAAAACTATCCTTCCAGACTCATATCAAACATCTCCAATCTAAAATCAAATCTAGAGTCGGCTTTCTGTTCCGCAACAAAGCCTCCTTACCCTAGTAAAACTGACTATCCTATGGATCCTCGACTTCGGCGATGTCATCTACAAAATGGCTTCCAATACTATACTCAGCAAACTGGATGCAGTTTATCACAGTGCCATCCGTTTTGTTACTAAAGCACCTTATACCATCCACCACTGCGACCTGTATGCTCTAGTCGGCTGGCCCTCGCTACATATTCGTTGCCAGACCCACTGGCTCCAGGTCATCTACAAGTCCATGCTAGGTAAAGCTCCGCCTTCTCAGTTCACTGGTCACGATGGCAACACCCACCCGTAGCACGCGCTCCAGCAGGTGTATCTCACTGATCAACCCTAAAGCCAACACCTCATTTGGCCGCCTTTCGTTCAAGTTCTCTGCTGCCTGTGACTGGAACGAATTGCAAAAAATCGCTGAAGTTGGAGACTTTTATCTCCCTCACCAACTTCAAACATCTGCTATCTGAGCAGCTGACCGATCGCTGCAGCTGTACATAGTCTATTGGTAAATAGCCCACCCAATTTTACCCACCTCTTCCCCATACTGTTTATATTTATTTACTTTTCTGCTCTTTTGCACACCAATATCTCTACCTGTACATGACCATCTGATCATTTATCACTCCAGTGTTAATCTGCAATATTGTAATTATTCACCTACCTCCTCATGCCTTTTGCAAACATTGTATATAGACTGCCCATTTTTGTCTGTGTTATTGACTTGTTAATTGTTTACTCCATGTGTAACTCTGTGTCTGTTCACACTGCTATGCTTTATCTTGGCCAGGTCGCAGTTGCAAATGAGAACTTGTTCTCAACTAGCCTACCTGGTTAAATAAAGGTGAAATAAATAAAAATACACATCTGGGATGAGTAGTGCAAGATATGTAAACATCATTAAAGTGGCATTAAAAAAGTGACTAAATCAAATCAAATTTATTTATATAGCCCTTCATACATCAGCTGATATCTCAAAGTGCTGCACAGAAACCCAGCCTAAAACCTCAAACAGCAAGCAATGCAGGTGTAGAAGCATGGACTAATGATCCATTCATTAGAGTGGCCAATGATCTCAAGTCTGTCTGTAGGCAGCAGCCTCTCTGTGTTAGTGATGGCTGTTTAACAGTCTGATGGCCTTGAGATAGGCTGAAAAACAGCTTTTGTCCCAGCTTTGATGCCCCTGTACTGACCTCGCCTTCTCGATCATAGCGGGGTGAACAGGCAGTGGTACGGGTGGTTGTAATTCTTGATAATCTTTTTGGCCTTCCTGTGACATCGGGTGGTGTAGGTGTCCTGGAGGGCAGGTAGTTTGTCCCCGGTGACGCGTTGTGCATACCGCACCACCTTCTGGAGAGCCCTGCGGTTGTGGGTGGTGCAGTTATCATACCAGGCAGGTGATATAGCCCGACAGGATGCTCTCAATTGTGCATCTGTAAAAGTTCGTGAGAATTTTAGATGACAAGCCAAATTTCTTCAGCCTCTTGAAGTTGAAGAAGTGCTGTTGCGCCTGCTTCACCACACTGTGGGAGGGGGGGGCATTTTCAGTTTGTCCATGATGTGTATGCCGAGGAACTTCAAACTTTCCACCTTCTCCACTGCTGTCCCGTCGATATGGATAGGGGGGTGATCCCTCTGCAGTTTCCTGAAGTCCACGATCATCTCCTTTGTTTTGTTGACGTTGAGTGAGAGGTTGTTTTTCTGTCACCACACTTCAGGTGCCCTCACCTCCTCCCTATAGACTGTTTCGTCGTTGTTGGTGATCAAGCCTACTACTGTTGTGTCGTCTGAAAACGTAATGATCGAGTTGGAGGCATGCATGGCCACCCAGTCATGGGTGAACAGGGAGTACAGGAGGGGACTGAGCACGCACCCTTGTGTGGCCCCTGTGTTGAGGATCAGTGAAGTGGAGATGTTTCCTTCCTTCACCACGTGGGGGCGTCAGGAAGTCCAGGACCCAATCGCACAGGGCGAGGTTGAGACCCAGGGCCTCTAGCTTAATGATGAGCTTGGAGGGTACTATGGTGTTGAATGTTGAGCTGTAGTCAATGAACAACATTCTTATATAAACTCAGCAAAAAAGGAAACGTCCCTTTTTCCTTTAAAAGACAATTCCAAAAAATCCAAATAACTTTGTTGTAAAGGGTTTAACCTTTCTGGCGCAGGTGTTCCATTAGCGATCCAATGACAACATTCGGTGAAATTGCAGTGAGTCAAATTCTAAATACAGAAATAGTCATAATTAAACATTCATAAAAATACAAGTGTTATACATCGTCTTAAAGATTAACTTCTTGTTAATCCAGCAACAGATTTCAAAAAGGCTTTACGGCAAAAGCATACCATGCGATTATCTGAGGACAGCGCCCCGCTTACAAAAGCATACAAATATTTTTCAACCAAGGAGAGGAGTCATTGCTATGCAGACGACACACAATTAATCTTCTCCTTTCCCCCTTCTGATGACCAGGTGGCGAATCGCATCTCTGCATGTCTGGCAGACATATCAGTGTGGATGACTGATCACCACCTCAAGCTGAACCTCGGCAAGACGGAGCTGCTCTTCCTCCCGGGGAAGGACTGCCCGTTCCATGATCTCGCCATCACGGTTGACAACTCCATTGTGTCCTCCTCCGAGAGCGCTAAGAACCTTGGCGTGATCCTGGACAACACCCTGTCGTTCTCAACTAACATCAACGCGGTGGCCCGTTCCCGTAGGTTCATGCTCTACAACATCCGCAGAGTACGACTCTGCCTCACACAGGAAGGGGCGCAGGTCCTAATCCAGGCACTTGTCATCTCCCGTCTGGATTACTGCAACTCGCTGTTGGCTGGGCTCCCTGCCTGTGCCATTAAACCCCTACAACTCATCCAGAACGCCGCAGCCCGTCTGGTGATCAACCTTCCCAAGTTCTCTCACGTCACCCCGCTCCTCCGCTCTCTCCACTGGCTTCCAGTTGAAGCTCGCATCCGCTACAAGACCATGGTGCTTGCCTACGGAGCTGTGAGGGGAACGGCACCTCAGTACCTCCAGGCTCTGATCAGGCCCTACACCCAAACAAGGGCACTGCGTTCATCCACCTCTGGCCTGCTCGCCTCCCTACCACTGAGGAAGTACAGTTCCCGCTCAGCCCAGTCAAAACTGTTCGCTGCTCTGGCCCCCCAATGGTGGAACAAACACCCTCACGACGCCAGGACAGCGGAGTCAATCACCACCTTCCGGAGACACCTGAAACCCCACCTCTTTAAGGAATACCTAGGATAGGATAAAGTAATCTTTCTCACCCCCCCCTTAAAAGATTTAGATGCACTATTGTAAAGTGGCTGTTCCACTGGACGTCATAAGGTGAATGCACCAATTTGTAAGTCACTCTGGATAAAAGCGTCTGCTAAATGACTTAAATGTAAATGTAAATGAGTCACGAAAGTCAGAAATAGCGATAAAATGAATCACTCCCAGCTACACAATAAATCTTTGTTTTGTTTGTCCCTCTTTATAGCCCCAAAACTCAAAACTTTTGTTGGCGCGTTTTGTTCAGTAATCCACTGGCTCAAATGCGATCAAAACATGCAGACAAATTCATCCCAATAGTACCGGTAAAGTTAGTTGAAACATGTCAAACGATATTCAGAATTAATCCTCAGGTCAATTGTCTAAATAATCAACAATATTTCAACTGGACAACAGCGTATTCAATAGAAAGGAAAAACAACGAAGGGCGTGCACTCGGTCATGCGCGCAAACCAGCACTGCGTGATTGTACAGTCCACTGACAAAGGTCTCATTCTTCTTCATTTTTCATAAAACAAACCTGGAACAAGGTATAAAGACTTGACATCTAGTGGAAGCCATAGGAACTACAATCTGGGTCCTATCCCATTAGATACTCTATAGGCATTCAATAGAAAATACAAAAACAAAATCCCACTTCCTGGATGGATTTTCCTCAGGTTTTCACCTGCCATAACATAATGTCTGTGAGTATAACAGAACTGATAACAGTTTGAGATGTTAGTGTTTCCTATCCAAATCTACCAATTATATCCTAGCTTCTGGGCCTGAGTAACAGGGAGTTTACTTTGGGCAGGCTTCTCATCCAGACTTTTAAATACTGCCATAAGAATTATTAAACACTGTTTCTCATGCTTGTTAAATGAACCATAAACAATTAATGAACATGCACCTGTGGAATGGTTATTTAGACATTAACCGCTTACAGACGGTAGGCAATTAAGGTCACAGTTGACACTAAAAAGAGGCCTTTCTAAGGACTAAGGAAAAACACCAAAAGAAAGATTCCCAGGGTCCCTGCTCATCTGTGTGAACGTGCCTTAGGCATGCTGCAAGGAGGCATGAGGACTGCAGATGTGGCGAGGTCAATAAATTGCAATGTCTGTACTTCGAGACGCCTTACACAGAGGTATAGGGAGACAAGACAGACAGCCAATCATCATAACAGTGCCAGACCACGTGTAACACCTGCACAGGATTGGTACATCCGAACATCACACCTGCAGGACAGGTACAGGATGGTAACAACAACTGCCTGATTTACACCAGGAATGCACAAACCCTCCATCAGTGCTCAGACTGTCCGCAATAGGTTGAGAGAGTCTGGACTGAGGGCTTGTAGGCCTGTTGTAAGGCAGGTCCTCACCAGACATCACCGGCAACAACGTCGCCTATTGGCACAAACCCACCGTTGCTGGACCAGACACGACTGGCAAAAAGTGCTCTTCACCGATGAGTCACGGTTTTGTCTCACCAGGGGTGATTGTCAAAGGAATGAGCATTACACCGAGGCCGAGGCCTGTACCCTGGAGCGGGATCGATTTGGAGATGAGTCTGTCATGGTCTGGGGCGGTGTGTCACAGCATCATCGGGCTGAGCTTGTTGTCATTGCAGGCAATCTCAACGCTGTGTGTTACAGGGAAGACATCGTCCTTCCTCATGTGGTAGCCTTCCTGCAGGCTTATCCTGACAAGACTCTCCAGCACGACAATGCCACCAGCCATACTGCTCGTTCTGTGCGTGATTTCCTACAAGACAGAAATGTCAGTGTTCTGCCAAGGCCAGCAAAGAGCCCAGATCTCAATCCCATTGAGCACATCTGGGACCTGTTGGATCGGAGGGTGAGGGCTAGGGCCATTCCCCCCCAGAAATGTTCGGAAACTTGCAGGTGCCTTGGTGGAAGATTGGGGTAACATCTCACAAATCTGGTGCAGCCCATGAGGAGATGCACTGCAGTACTTAATTGCAGCTGGTGGCCACACAAGATACTGACTGTTACTTTTGACTTTGAATCCCCTTTGTTCTGGGACACATTATTCCATTTCTGTTAGTCACATGTCTGTGGAACTTGTTCAGTTTATGTCTCAGTTGGTGAATCTTGTTATGTTCATATAAATAGTTCCACATGTTAAGTTGTCTGAAAATACACGCAGTTCTTTTTTTGCCGAGTTTAGGTATTCCTCTTGTCCAGATGCAGTGTGATGCATTGTCTGTGGACCTATTGGGGTGGTATGCAAATTGCAGTGGGTCTAGTGTGACAGGTAAGGTGGAGGTGATATGATCCTTGACTACTCTCTCAAAGCACTTGATGATGACACATGATGACAGAAGTGAGTGCTACGGGGAAAGTTAGTTCAGTTACCTTTGCCTTCTTGGGTTCAGGATATGGAGACATTGAATATATCTGTAAACACACCAGCCAGCTGGTCTGCGTATGCTCTAAGGACGCGGCTAGGGATGCCGTCTGGGCTGGCAGCCTTGCGAGGGTTAACACGTTTAAATGTCTTACAAATGTGGGCCACGGAGAAGGGCGGACCACAGTCCTTGGTACGGGCCGTGTTGGTGGCACTGTATTATCTTCAAAGCTGGCAAGGAATGTGTTTAGTTTGTCTGGATGCAAGACGGTGTCCGTGACATGGCTGGTTTTCTGTTTGTAGTCCATGATTGTCTGTAGACTCTCCCATATTTGTCTCATGTCTGAGCTGTTATATTGCGACTCTTTGTCCCTATACTGATGTTTTGCTTGTTTGCCTTGGAGGGAATAACTACACTGTATTCGGCCATATGCCCGGACATCTTTCCATGGTTAAATGCGGTTGTTCGCACTTTCAGTTTTGCACAAATGCCCCCATCTATCCACTTTTAAAAAAGTTTAATAGTCACAGTGGGAACAGCACCTCCTTATAAACTCACTCAATGGATCAGCGAATGAATCTATAATATAATATTTTCTGAGGCTACCTGGAACGTGCCCCAGTCAACGTGATCAAAACAATCTTGTAGCGTGGATTCTGATTGGTCAGACCATCATTAAAATGGTTCTAGACATGGGTACATCCTGTTTGAGTTTCTGCCTATAGGAGGGGAGACGCAAAATGGAGTCGTGGTCAGATTTGCCGACCGGAGGGCGTTGGAGGGCCTTGTATGCATTGCGGAAGTTAGTGTAGCAGTGATCCAGAGTTTTGCCAGCCCGGGCACTACAATCGATATGCTGATAGAATTTATGTAGCCTTGTTCTCATATTTCCTTTGTTAAAATCCCCAGCTACAATAAATGCAGCCTCTGGATATATGGTTTCCAGTTTGCATAGAGTTCAGTGGAGTTCTTTGAGGGCCATTGTGTTGTTGGCTTGGGGGTGGTATCCAATGCACTGCAGTCGTTAATCATGAAACATACACCCCCGCCTTTCTTCTTCCCTGAGAGATGTTTATTCCTGTCGGCACGAAGCACAAAGATTCCCGGTACCAACTCCGAGAGCCATGTTTCCGTGAAACACAGTATGTTGCTATCCCGCATGTCTCGCTGCAAAGCAGCCCTTGCCCTGATATCGTCTTCCTTGTTCTCTAGAGACTGGATATTAGCAGGTAAAATTCTCGGAAGCGGTGGGTGATGTGCGCGCCTCCGAAGTCTCACCAGAAGTACGCTCAGTCGACCTCTCCTGTGGCGACGTTGTTTTGGTCAGCCTCTGGAAACAGTTTGAATGCCTTGGGTGGTTCGAAGAAAGGATCCCCTTCGGGAAAGTCGTATTCCTGGTCATAGTGCTGGTAAGTTGACGTCGCTCTGATATCCAATAGTTCTTCTCGGCTGTATGTAATAAAAACATAAGATTTTCTGGGCTAACAATATAAGAAATAATGCATAAACTAAATAATGCTTAGTTTCCTCAGGACTAGAAGCGAGGCAACCCTCTGTCGGCGTCATCTTGCTTTGGGCCCCCCGGCCGTTAGGGTTCTCAACTTACTGTTGAAATTAAGAATAGTAGAATACACAAGGTATATTACACCATACGTGTCAAATGATTTACAAAACACTTTACATGTGGAGGAATTGGTGCCTCAGGCATTTCAGATGGTTGTTAGGCGACCCTTTTGCTGAAGAATATGTCTTTTTATTATTGTGTTCTGCATTCCGTGTATTGTTGTTTTATAATAAGATGTATTTTGTTGTGAATGAATGTGTAGTTTTAATGTCTTTATTGTGTATTGATGTGTATGGTGCTATACTGTGTGCAACAATAGTGTTTTACATGATTTTTGAATGACTTAATCTCTGTACACCACCCATACAATTATCTGTAAGGTCCCTCAGTCGAGCAGGGAATTTCAAACACAGATTCACAGACCAGGGATGTTTTCCAATGCTTCACAAAGAGGGGCACCTATTGGTAGGTGGGTAAAAATGAATCCCTTTGAGCATGGTGAAGTTATTAATTACAATTTGGATGAGGCCAATGGTGACTTTAAATCAGTTACAGAGTTGAATGGCTGTGTTAGGATTTTTTAGGGGGATGGATCAACAACATTGTAGTTATTCCACAATACTAACCTTAAATGGCAGAGTGAAAAGAAAGAAGCCTATACAGAATAAAAATATTCCAAAACATGCATTTTGTTTGCAATAAGGCACTAAAGTAAAACTTCAGAAAAAAATGGCAAAGAAATCACATGTATTTCCTGAATACAAAGCGTTATGTTTGGGGCAAATCCAACACATCAAGGAGTACCACTGTACACATTTTCAAGCATGGTGGTGGCTGCATTATGTTATGGGTATGCTTATCATTGGCAAGGACTAGGGAGTTTTTTAGGATAAAAATAAATGGAAGAGAGCTAAACACAGGCATAATCCAATAGGAAAACCTGGTTCTGTCTGCATTCCAACAGACACTGGGAAACAAAAATCAGAGCTTGAAGAATTAATCATTTGAAAACATTGTGCTAAACTCTTAAGACTTACCCAGGAATTCTCACAGCTGTAATCACTACCAAAGGTGATTAACATGTATTGACTCAGGGGTGTGAATACTAATGTAAATTAGATATTTCTGTACTTCATTTTCAATAAATTTGCAATGTGTTTTTTAAATATTTACTTTGTCATGTTGGGGTAATGTGTGTGGATTGGTGAGAAAAAAGTCAAGAGGTAGGAATACTTTCTGAAGGCACTATATATCTCGTAAGTGTTCAGATTTTAAACACTAGTGTTGACTTTCCCATCATCCTGAAATCTTTTCAATCCCATGGAGTTTTTTTACTCGACCGTGTTGAGTAAATATGTGGGAGAGGCCTCATCATATTTGCAAGCTTTGTTCCAAGTATATATTTTTTATTATAGTTTCTTAATATTTATGTTTCCTCATGCCGTTTATTGATTCATTAATCTTATACTACACAAAGATAAAATCAGGACAACATTTCTAAACCCCAAAATGTAAGTGATTTTTTTCACATTTTACTGAGATTGTTGTTCCAGTTTAGATGGTTTTAGGTAGTCATATTTTTCTAGGTCTTCCAACATAGCAGGTTGTAGGTGATGAAATAATACAATTGTTGGATATCCTCTCTGGTTGGATTCGGATAAGAATTACCAGGGCTAGCCTTTTAGGAGTGAAAAAACATTTTCTTCCCCTCTTGAATGCGGAAAGAAAAACATTTTCTGCAGTTCTACACATTTTGCCATCGGGGGAGAGATTTTTAGAATTTTATAACAATTCTGCTAATTTTGCCATGGAGCTGTCGTGTCTTTGGCTATGCCGGATTAAGTGATATGACATGCTATTCTATAAAATAATTTATCCGTAAATAATATCCAGGTTCCCTCGGAGAGTTCATCAATGAGCTTGATGCCTTTTCACAGTTCTGGGCGACTTTAACCTCCCCACGTCTACCTTTGACTCTTTCCTCTCTGCCTCCTTCTTTCCACTCCTCTCCTCTTTTGACCTCACCCTCTCACCTTCCCCCCTACTCACAAGGCAGGCAATACGCTCGACCTCATCTTTACTAGATGCTGTTCTTCCACTAACCTCACTGCAACTCCCCCAAGTCTCCGACCACTGCCTTGTATCCTTTTCCCTCTCGCTCTCATCCAACACCTCCCACACTGCCCCTACTCGGATGGTATCGCGCCGTCCCAACCTTCGCTCTCTCTCCCCCGCTACTCTCTCCTCTTCCATCCTATCATCTCTTCCCTCCGCTCAAACCTTCTCCCACCTATCTCCTGATTCTGCCTCCTCAACCCTCCTCTCCTCCCTCTCTGCATCCCTTGACTCTCTATGTCCCCTATCCTCCAGGCCGGCTCGGTCCTCCCCTCCCGCTCCGTGGCTCGATGACTCATTGCGAGCTCACAGAACAGGGCTCCGGGCAGCCGAATGGAGGAAAACTCTCGCCATGCGGACCTGGCATCCTTTCACTCCCTCCTCTCTACATTTTCCTCCTCTGTCTCTGCTGCTAAAGCCACTTTCTACCACGCTAAATTCCAAGCATCTGCCTCTAACCCTAGGAAGCTCTTTGCCACCTTCTCCTCCCTTCTGAATCCTCCGCCCCCTCCCCCCTCCTCCCTCTCTGCAGATGAGTCAACCATTTTGAAAAGAAGGTCGACGACATCCGAGTTTGCTAAGTCAAACGACACCGCTGGTTCTGCTTGCCCTACCCTGTGCTCTGACCTCTTTCTCCCCCTCTCTCCAGATGAAATGTCTTGTGACGGCCGGCCGCCCAACAAGTGACCCTATCCCCTCCTCTCTTCTAGACCTTCTCCTTACCTCACCTCGCTCATCAACTCATCCCTGACCGTTGGCTACGTCCCTTCCGTCTTCAAGAGAGCGAGAGTTGCACCCCTTCTGATACACTCGATCCCTCCGATGTCAACAATTACAGACCAGTATCCCTTCTTTCTTTTCTCTCCAAAACTCTTGAAGTCCTTGGCCAGCTCTCCCGCTATCTCTCTCTGAATGACCTTCTTGATCCAAATCAGTCAGGTTTCAAGACTAGTCATTCAACTGAGACTGCTCTCCTCTGTATCACGGAGGCGCTCCGCACTGCTTAACTCTCTCTCCTCTGCTCTCATCCTTCTAGATCTATCGGCTGCCTTCGATACTGTGAACCATCAGATCCTCCTCTCCACCCTCTCCGAGCATCTCCGGCGCGGCCCAATTGCGTCCTACCTGACAGGTCGCTCCTACCAGGTGGCGTGGCGAGAATCTGTCTCCTCACCACGCGCTCTCACCACTGGTGTCCCCCAGGGCTCTGTTCTTGGCCCTCTCCTATTCTCGCTATACACCAAGTCACTTGGCTCTGTCATAACCTCACATGGTCCTCTTATCATTGCTATGCAGACGACACACAATTAATCTTCTCCTTTCCCCCTTCTGATGACCAAATCGCATCTCTGCATGTCTTTCAGTGTGGATGACGGATCACCACCTCAGCTGAACCTCGGCAAGAAGCTGCTCTTCCTCCCGGGGAAGGACTTCGCCATCACTGACAACTCCATTGTGTCCTTCCCAGAGCGCCAAGAACCTTGGCGTGATCCTGGACAACACCCTGTCGTTCTCTACTAACATCAAGGCGGTGGCCCGTTCCTGTAGGTTCATGCTCTACAACATCCGCAGAGTACGACCCTTCACTGGCAGGTCCTAATCCAGGCACTTGTCATCTCCGTCTGGATTACTGCAACTCGCTGTTGGCTGGGCTCCCTGCCTGTGCCATTAAACCCCTTCAACTCATCCAGAACGCCGCAGCCCGTCTGGTGTTCAACCTTCCCAAGTTCTCTCACGTCACCCCGCTCCTCCGTTCTCTCCACTGGCTTCCAGCTCCGCTACAAGACCATGGTGCTAGCTGTGAGGGGAACGGCACCTCAGTACCTCCAGGCTCTGATCAGGCCCTACACCCAAACAAGGGCACTGCGTTCAAACCACTGAGGAAGTATAGCTCCCGCTCAGCCCAGTCAAAACTGTTCGCTGCCCTGGCCCCCAATGGTGGAACAAACTCCCTCACGACGCCAGGACAGCGGAGTCAATCACCATCCGGAGTGAAACCCCACCTCTTTAAGGAATACCTAGGATAGGTTAAGTAATCCCTCTCACCCCACCCCCTAAGTTTTAGATGCACTATTGTTAAGTGACTGTCCCACTGGATGTCATAAGGTGAATGCACCAATTTGTAAGTCGCTCTGGATAAGAGCGTCTGCTAAATGACTTAAATGTAATGTAAATGTAATATTACCTGATTGAGATAGTCATGTAAATGTAATTAACTAGAGAGTCGGGGCACCATGAAAGAATATTTATAGAGCTTCTGAATAAACTCTTAAAGACCAAGTAATATTTTACATCAATAGCAGTCAATATTAATCGTCATCTTAATTCAGTCTCATCTGAAAGTTGTAAATTCTTGGTTCTTTTTATTTGACCTTTATTTAACTAGGCAAGTCAGTTAAGAACAAATTCTTATTTTCAATGACAGCCTAGGAACAGTGGGTTAACTGCCTGTTCAGGGGCAGAACGACAGATTTGTACCTTGTCAGCTCAGGGGTTTGAATTTGCAACCTTCCGGTTACTAGTCCAATGCTCTAACCACTAGGCTACCCTGCTAGGCTATCTGCACAAACCCTGGCTAACAAGTTGAATCAGTAATACAAAATTGGGTTTAAAACTGCAATGAAATTAAAGGCTGATTTATCTAACTGGAGACACCAAAAGCTGCACTACCCATCCCGAATCCGGGAGAATTGTCATCAACTACACCAATTAGCATAGCACAAACAATATTACTAGAAAATATTATTTTTCATGAAATCACAAGTGAAATATAGTGAAACACAGTTTAGCCTTTTGTTAATCACCCTGTCATCTCAGATATTGAAATTATTCTTTACAGCCAAAGCAAGACAAGCGTTTGTGTAAGTTTATCGATAACCTAGCATAGCATTATGTCCAGCTAGCAGCAGGAAGCTTGGTCACGAAAATCAGAAAAGCAATCAAACTAACCGTTTACCTTTGATGATCTTCGGATGTTTTCACTGACGAGACTCCCAGTTAGACAGCAAATGTTCCTTTTGTTCCATAAAGATTATTTTAAACCCAAAATACCTCCTTTTGTTGGTCACGTTGTGTTGAGAAATCAGCCGAAATGTTTTCAAAATTATGTCCATAATATCGACAGAAACATGGTAAACGTTTTTTATAATCAAACCTCAGTGTTTTTCAAATATCTATAATATATCAACCGTAGGAGCGAAAGGAAATATGACTACCTCTGTCTTTTACGCAAGAATCACTCTGAGAGCCCTCAGCTGGCCACTTACGCAATGTAGTCGTTACGCTCATTCTTCAAAATAAAGGCCTGAAACTAAAGGCTGAAGACGCCGTGGGGAAGCCACAGAAAAAGGAATCTGGTTGATATCCCTTCCAATGGGCAATAGGGATGCATAGAAAGACAAGGGTTTCAAAATAAGAGTCACTTCCTGATTGGATTTTTCTCAGGATTTCGCCTGCAATATCAGTTCTGTTATACTCACAGACAATATTTTTACAGTTTTGGAAACTTTAGAGAAGCTGTCAATTATATGCATATTTCAGCCTCTGGTCCTGAGAAATATGCGGTTTACTTTGGGAACGTTATTTTTTCAAAATTAAAAAGTGCCCCCTAGTTATTAAAATCTCCCACCATAATATAGTCTAGTGTTGCTTGTAGAGTTGATACATTCTTTTGTATATTTTCAAAGGAGTTTGTATCATTATTTGGACCGTATAGGTTAATAAGACATGTTTATTGTCCAAAAAACATATTTAAAATAATCTACCTACTAGAGGTCGACCGATTAATTAGGGCCGATTACAAGTTTCCATAACAATCGAAAATCGGTCATTTTGGACGACGTTTAATTTGTTTTTTTACTCCTTCATTTAATCAGGCAAGTCAGTTAAGAACACATTCTTATTTTCAATGACGGCCTAGGAACGGTGGGTTAACTGCCTTGTTCAGGGGCAGAACACCATATTTTTACCTTGTCAGCTCAGGGATTTAATCTTGCAACCTTACGGTTAACTAGTCCAATGATCTATCCTATTCTTACTGCAAATGCAGTAAGAAGCAAATGTAAGTTGTTATCTAGCATTAAACATATCTTATAAAAAACAATCAATCATAATCACTAGTTATAACTACACATGGTTGATGATATTACTAGTTTATTTCTCTTGTCCTGCTTGCATATAATCGATGCAATGCACATTCGCGAAAAAGGACTGTCGTTGGTTCAACGTGTACCTAACCATAAACACCAATATCTTTCTTAAAATCAATACACAGAAGTATATATTTGTAAACCTGCATATTTAGCTAAAAGAAATCCAGCAACAACCCAGCAGCAGGACCGCTACCTCCGCCTTTGTGTAAGGAGGAGCAGGAGGAGCACTGCCAGAGCCCTGCAAAATGACCTCTAGCAGGCCACAAATGTGCATGTGTCTGCTCAAATGGTCAGAAACAGACTCCATGAGGGTGGTATGAGGGCCCGACGTCCACAGGTGGGGGTTGTGCTTACATCCCAACACCGTGCAGGACGTTTTTCATTTGTCAGAGAACACCAAGATTGGCAAATTCGCCACTGGCGCCCTGTGCTCTTCACAGATGAAAGCAGGTTCACACTGAGCACATGTGACAGACGTGAGAGTCTGGAGACACCGTGGAGAACGTTCTGCCTGCAACATCCTCCAGCATGACCGGTTTGGCGGTGGGTCAGTCATGGTGTGGCATTTCTTTGGGGGGCCGCACAGCCCTCCATGTGCTCGCCAGAGGTAGCCTGACTGCCATTAGGTACCGAGATAAGATCCTCAGACCCCTTGTGAGACCATATGCTGGTGCGGTTGGCCCTGGGTTCCTCCTAATGCAAGACAATGCTAGACCTCATGTGGCTGGAGTGTGTCAGCAGTTCCTGCAAGAGGAAGGCATTGATGCTATGGACTGGCCCGCCCCTTTCCCAGACCTGAATCCAATTGAGCACATTTGGGACATCATGTCTCGCTCCATCCACCAACGCCACGTTGCACCACAGAATGTCCAGGATTTGGCGGATGCTTTAGTCCAGATCTGGGAGGAGATCCCTCAGGAGATCATCCACTAACTCATCAGGAGCATGCCCAGGTGATGTAGGGAGGTCATACAGGCACGTGGAGGCCACACACACTACTGAGCCTCAATTTGACTTGTTTTAAGGACATTACATCAAAGTTGGATCAGCCTGTAGTGTGGTTTTCCACTTTAATTTTGAGTGTGACTCCAAATCCAGACCTCCATGGGTTGATACATTTGATTTCGATTGATAATGTGTGATTTTGTTGTCAGCACATTCAACTATGTAAAGAAAAAAGTATTTAATAAGGATATTTAATTCATTCAGATCTAGGATGTGTTATTTCAGTGTTCCCTTTTAGGATGTGTTATTTTAGTGTTCCCTTTATTTTGTTGGACAGTCCTTTTTCCACAAAAATTCATCTAAAATTGTTGAATGAGTTTCCTGTAAACAATAGATATTATATTCCTTCTCTTTTACAGTCTTGTCTCATCGCTGCAACTCCCGTACGGACTCGGGAGAAGCGAAGATCGAGAACCAATGTGTCCTCCGAAACACAACCCAACCAAGCCGCACTGCTTCTTGACACAATGCCCGAAACACCGTACACCTGGCGACCTGGTCAGCGTGCACTGCGCCCGGCCCGACACAGGAGTCGCTCATGCTCAATGAGACAAGGATATCCATGCCAGCCAAGCCCTCCCTAACCCGGACGATGCTGGGCCAATTCTGCGCCACCCCATGGGCCTTCCGGTCATGGCCGGCTGCGACAGAGCCTGGACTCGAACCCAGAATCTCTGATGGCACAGTGCCTTAGACCATTGCGCCACCCCGGAGGCCAGATATTCATATTCTCGGTACCATTTGAAAGGAAACACTGACGTTTACGGAAATATGAAGAGAAGGTTGTAGAACACAATAGATCCAGTGAAAGATAATACAAAGAAAAAACTGTCACTGTCTTTGTGTCTGTTTTTCCTTCACGGGTTTGACTTTGTGAGCACCTCTGGGTGTTAGCAAGCCCTCATGAGGCGGAGCTAGCAGGTTGGAGTAAAAGGCTGTGTGTGAGAGGCTCCTGCAACTTTTTTGTGAAATAATCTAATTTACCCTACTTTATGGCACTTTTTACAACATCTATTTCTAATACAATACAGTAACTTTCCAAAGGACAATAAATCAACATCTTGGGTCTACTCCCCACCAAACAATGAGACAGACATGGTGGAGGCTACAGGTAACAATGTGAGACTTACAGAACTTACCAGGGCTTTGGGAGAACTACGTGTTGCTATAGCTGAGGATCTTAAGGCTACTATTGCGGAACTGGCTCCGGAATCGAGCACAGTATTTGAACAGTCGCTTCGCAGGGCCAGAGTATTGTGGACCTTGAGAAAGCATCTGAATACAACACTGGTAGGATCGCAGAGTGAGAGAAGCTATGCACGTCATTGCAGGATAGTGTGCAGAAGCTTTCTGTGAAAGTGGTCGACCTGGAGGCCCGATTCAGATGTCATAACCGTCGCGTTGTTGGTCTGGCAGAGGGGGTGGAGGCTGGCTCTCGCCCCACCGACTTCTTCGCCAAGCTGTTGAGGGATGCAATGGGATCGAAAGTTTTGGCTTTGGATGCCCAGCTGGACCGTGCACATCGCGTCCTTGTCCCAGTGCCTGGACTGGGCCAACGTCCTCGCCCAGTAATCATCTGTTGTCACAGTTTCAAGACCAAGGATCTTATCCTGCGCGAGGCTCGAATGAGGGGTAACCTGTTACATAAAGGGCACCCCTTCCGGGATTATGCGCCCGATGTGGCAAAGCATCGCGCCGGCTACAGAGATGTCATGACCAAACTCTATCTTCGCCCAGCCTTGCTCTTCCCTGCAAGACTCAGAATTACCCCTTCCGGTGAGAAGATTTGGCTCTCCTTGGTTTTGGACGCAGAGAAGTTTATCCGGGAATATACACCAATTCCCCAAAAGGGTTAGAAGCGCCTTATTTTGGCGCTCTGCTGTCTCCTGAACTCTACGATCAGCTTCCTCGTTTTGTTGACGTTCATGGAGAGGTTATTTTCCTTGCACCACTCCGCCAGGACTCTCACCTCCTCCTTGACGCTGTCTCGTCATTGTTGGTAATCAGGCATTCCATTGTTGTGTCATCTGCAAATTTGATGATTGAGTTGGAGGGGCGCGTGGCCACACAGTCATGGGTGAACATATGTTAGGGTCTGTTCATGGACTCGAATCCATACTATACCATAACGGTCTCAGCAAGGGCTACCGAACATGTAAGATGCTGAGACGACCAATGGAGGGTGGTCAGAGCTCTGATTTAACTTTAATTTCACTTTAATTCCGGCTGTTTGGGTGACCTTCCAGTTTTGTTCATTGACACTTTGATGGATATACTTATATTCCCCCAATTTTGTTTGGTTTCATTATTTACTTTTCAATTCTTACATTATTCTTATTTCCATGCCATTTATTTATTGCTGGGGCAGACTCAGACACCTGGATAGCAAGTTGCCATTCGGCCTTTGTCATAGCCGTGGGTCGTTCTCCCCGATTAGATTCCCACCAGCCCTCTGTAGTGCTTGTGTCTGTGTAGGTGTGCATATGTAACGGTTTTCTTGTGTCGAAGGAGAGGCGGACCAAAACGCAGCGTGGCGATTATTCATGGTTCTTTAATAAAGAAACTATACATGAATAGACTAACAAAACCAAGAAATGTGAAAAACCAAAACAGCCCTATCTGGTGCAAACACAGAGACAGGAACAATCACCCACAAAACCCAAACAGGCTACCTAAATATGGTTCCCAATCAGAGACAATGACTAACACCTGCCTCTGATTGAGAACCATATCAGGCCAAACACAGAGACAAACTAGACACACAACAGAATGCCCACTCAGATTACACCCTGACCAAACAAAACATAGAAACATACAAAGCAAACTATGGTCAGGGTGTGACAGCATACATATAATTATTATTTGTACTTTATTATTATTTTATTTCTTAGCATTTTAGTACTATCATGTATGAGTATATTTTAAATTAGTGTAGATTATTATTCTGTTACGGTTTTCTTCCGTCGAATGAGAGTCGGACCAAAATGCAGCGTGGTTAGTTCGATACATCTTTAATGACGAATAAAACACAAACAATACAAAACAAACGGAACGTGAAAACCTATACAGCCTATCTGGTGAACACTGAGACAGAAACAATCACCCACGAAATACTCAAAGAATATGGCTGCCTAAATATGGTTCCCAATCAGAGACAACGATAATCACCTGACTGATTGAGAACCGCCTCAGGCAGCCATAGACTGAAAACACTGAATACAATCAGTAAAGCATTAAGAATATTCTTGGAATATTTCAAGTAGGTGCAACATAATAAAAAATACAAGTGTTTGAGGACTAACTGGCGTCTCCAAGTGGCCACACCTCTACAAAGTGTCCACAGTTCCGAAGTAATTTCAATGCACTTTTATGACTCAGTCTTCAACTTTTTTGCTTTCCTTGCTCTGCCGTTGAGGAAATAGAGCACACTTGTAGTTGTTTGGAATATCCTCGCCATCGCACAATTACTTTTATCGTTTACTCAATCGAGAAACAGTCCATTATTAACTACAATCTGGGCCAGGTGGGCATCATTTTAAAGATTTTTCTATTGCCAACATGACTAGCGAAGTTATAAAATATGATATTAATTCAGGGAAACAGATCATAAATTAGGTGATGTGGTAGACCACGGGAGGTTGGTCAAGAAGTTTACCCAGACACAGACAGAGAAGGATTAGCTCAGTTTCAGGGGTGTTTATTTAAATAATAAATCCAAAAGAAAATGATAGGTCTCCCCTATGAGACCCTCTCCGGGAAGCCATCTTCTGGTATTCCATGTCTGACACAAAACTGAACTCCCTCTACAACCATCAAGAATACCACAAGAGTCCTTTCTTCCCCCCATTCCCCCTGTGTGCTGCACTTCTGGCAGATTTATGGGCCTTGCACAGCTGGTGAGCATTCCGCCCTTGATTACTCACCAGCTCCCCAATCAGCCCCAATTAGTCCTGGCCGGAGAGTCCATCAAGACCTGGCACGTCCAGCAGATGGAGCCATCGCCTCGTGATGTATACTCCATCTGTTACCAGGCCTCGACGAGTCTCCCCCTGGTGGCTGACCTGCTGTACGCCACAGTGCATACAGCAAGGAGCCATTATTTGATTTTTTAAAATTAATTTGTTATTTTTATGAGGATACCCATTACCTAACGCCGTAACGCTAGCTAATCTTTACAACAGCAACTAACAAGACATTACAAACAACCACAATCAAGACATCAAACATTCAACAAGTAGACAATAGAGATAATTAAAATACCTGACAGGAAACACATTTAACATTCAGTTGATACTCTCTATTTTCTGTCCAGTAATATAGTCTATCGCATTAATGTTATTTAATTTTTTTCTTGAAGGTGGATTTCCTTTTTGCCTGAGAAATATGGATTGGTAATGAGTTCCATTCCGCAATGGCGCTATACAAAACTGTAGATTCCTGAAGAAAATCAGTAGACTAGATAGTAATTTGTTTTTAACGTGAAGCCATGAGAGATTCTGATGCATTTGGATAATATTCATTCGCTTAGAGCAATGAAGAGATAATCTGGCAGCCCTGTTTTGAGCCATTCGGAGCTTTTATATATCTTTCTTTATGAGTGCATTCATTATTTTGTATTTTATTTCACCTTTATTTAACCAGGTAGGCCAGTTGAAAACAAGTTCAGTTACAAGTGCTAACCTTTATTTAACCAGTTGAGAACAAGTTCAGTTCAGTTTATAACTGCGATCTGGCCGAGATCAAGCAAAGCAGTGCGACAAAAACAACAACACAGTTACACATAAACAAACAGAGTCAATAACACAAAATAAAGATTTTTCTATTTATGTACAGTGTGTGCAAATGTTGAAGAGTAGGGAGGTAGGCAATAAATAGGCCCTAGAGGCAAAAATAATTACAATTTAGCATTAATCCTGGAGTGATAGAAGTGCAGATGATGATGTGCAAGTAGAGATACTGGTATACAAAAGAGCAAAAGGGTAAGTAATAATATGGGGATGAGGTAGTTAGTCGGGTTATTTACAGATTGGTTGTGTACAGGTACAGTGATCGGTTAGCTGCTCAGACAGCTGATGCCCAAAGTTAGAGAGGGAGATATAAGACTCAAACTTCAGAGATTTTTGCAATTCTTGAGGGCCATCCAACGAGAGCATACATGCTGCAGTGGTGGGTAGTATATCGGGCTTTGGTGATAAAACGGATTGCACTGGGATAGACTACATCCAATTTGCTGAGTAGAGTGTTGGGGGCTATTTTGTAAATGACATCGCCAATGTCAAGGATGGGTAGGATAGTCAGTTTTACAAGGGTATGTTTGGCGGAGGCTTTGTTGCGAAATAGGAAGCTGATTCTAGATTTAATTTTGGATTGGAGATGCTTAATGTGAGTCTGGAGAGTTTACAGTCTAACCAGACACGGGTATTTATAGTTGTCCACATATTTTAGGTCAGAACCGTCCAGAGTAGTGATGCTAGTCGGGTGGGAAGCAATCTGTTGAAGAGCATGCACTTAGTTTTACTAGCATTTTAAAAGCAGTTGGAGGCCACAGAAGGAGTGTTGTATTGCGTTGAAGCTTGTTTGGAGGCTTGTTTGTTAGCACAGTGTCCAAAGAAGGGCAATATGTAAACAGAATGATGTTGTCTGCGTAGAGGTAGCTCAGAGAATCACCAGCAGAAAGAGCGACATCGTTGATATATACAGAGAAACAGGACAACAGGCACTCCGATTTGACACACTCTATCTGAGAAGTAGTTAGTGAACAAGGCGAGGCAGTCATTTGAGAAGACACGGCTATTGAGTCTGCAGATAAGAATGCGGTGATAGACAGAGTCGAAAGCCTTGGCCAGGTCGATGAAGACGGCTGAACAGTACAGTCTTTTATCGATGGCGGTTATGATATTGTTTCGGACCTTGAGCATGGCTGAGTGCATTCAGGTGTGTGCTACGGTGAATTTTCTTCATATCAGGTTCATTCTGTTATACCCAGGGTATGGCACCATGTCATCTTGTAACTGTACATCAAACATAGTGATCATAAACGTTGACACTGTACGACAAGAGTTTTATGATATGGAAATGTGCACATTTGGACTCACGGGTGTTTTGCTTGCTTGTATGATGTCAAAGTGGTATTTATTATAATCCTCAACATCTCATCTTTCAAAATGCATAGTGCTCTTAAATTTACAGCATTTGCCTCACTCAGACAACAAAACGCTCGCAAAGGTTGCTGGGTACAAGCACAAAGGGTTACTTAATACAATCCTGTATTTTATTGCAGCAATGCCTTCAGGAACATCTGGGATCTGAGTGAATGGACTGTCGTGTACCCATCACAATGGCGCCAGGCTCACACGGATTCTGACAACTGGAGTCTTTTTTTCTTCTCCGTAAGTGTGTGTTCCAGGTTCTGAACCAAGAGCCTAAATGAAGATGTTCAATCATATTGTTACTGATGTATTACAGATGGCAGAACTCGAGATTCACGGCCTTGTTGTGGAGACACAGGAACTTCGATGAGTCAGCCTTGTGGTTGACTCATCGTTGATACCATGCCGCGTCTGGCAGATTATGTGGCGACGAAGATGACATATGACAGGTATGTAATTAGAGTCCATCTCATAGTTGATGCATCATTTTGCAATTGGAATCCAACGTTTGATGAATAATTTCTTCATATTATCCAGAACACGTGCTCTCCACCGCCACCTCGTCATTGATGCCCTCACTGACCAAGACATTGAGGTAATTTTCTTGTCTGAAGAAATGATTTTCTTAACTTTGACGCAGACACCCACTTCTACTTTATTGTAGAAGTTATGTTCTGTGAGAAAATGAAATGTGGTATTGGATGTTTTTGTGTGTTATAAATGTGTATGTTGCAGTCAATGCACTATCACTATGTGCATTCTTATCTTAGAGGTCACAGTGTGGATTCTGCAGGATTCTGAAACCCATGTATCTAGATATGGTTCGAATCATTTTGAAAGGGAAAGATGAAAATCCTTATTAAACTTCGTTTTTTTATTTTGTACGTATGTAATGCCACCATTATATTGTAACACCAGAACACTGTTCTTATGGTATGTCTCGCTCATCATGTCAAGTAAATCTCATCAATGTGTTATAGTTGCACATAGGATTTCATAACTTTTGTTTTCTTAAAAGAAAGCTTATATTTATTATTTTCTTCTCGCTGTTTAGTGGTCTGCTTCTTGTTACTTTGTTAGCACTTATTCCTAGCTCAAAGTAGCCTACGGCTTTGTTTACTTATATAATGATAAGGTTAGACACAAACTGTATACACTAATCATTTAATGCACATGTATCAAACTCATTCCACGGAAGGCTGAGTGTGCATGTTTTCGGTCTAACCCGTGGCCTAGTGTCTGCAGGTGCTTTATTTTTCCCTTTCAATTAAAACCTAGACAACCAGGTGAGGGGAGTTCTTTACTAATTAGTGACCATCAACCAAGAACAAGGGAGGAGTGAAAATCCGCAGAAACTCGGCCCTTCATGGAATGAGTTTGCCTGATTTAATGGACAGAACATCAGGAACATCAGGAACCTTCTTCAGGGAGGATTGAGGAAGCCACATAGTGTTGAGTTTACACAGGCAGCCCATTTCTGATTATTGTCCTATTAATTGGTCTTTTGCCCAATTATTGTTTATGCCAATAGTTCAGAATTGGGCTGCCTGTCCTTAACCTTGGTTCATTCAATTATCCTAAATGGTTGGAAGTATACAGAAATGTATGACTCATTTTGTTGTGGTCGCCCTCCAAATACACCTCTGCTGTTTTCAATCAAGATCTCAGCGATCACTGCCTCATTGTCTGCATCCGTAATGGGTCTGCGACCAAACGACCACCCCTCATCACTGTCAAACGCTCCCTGAAACACTTCTGAGAGAAGGCCTTTCTAATCGATCTGGCCGGGGTATCCTGGAATAACATTGACCTAATCCCATCAGTAGATGATGCCTGGTTATTCTTTAAAAGTGCCTTCCTGTCCATCTTAAATAAGCATGCCCCTCTCAAAAAATGTTGAACTAGGAATAGATATAGTCCTTGGATCCAGACCTGTCTGCCCTTGACAAGCACAAAAACATCCTGTGGCATTCTGCATTAGCATCAAATAGCCCCGTGATATGCAACTTTTCAGGGAAGGTAGGAACAAATATACACAGGCCGTTAGAAAAGCTAAGGCAAGCTTTTTCAAACAGAAATTTGCATCCTGTAGTACTAACTCAAAAAGTTCTGGGACACTGTAAAGTCCATGGAGATTAAGATCACCTCCTCCCAGCTGCCCACTGCTCTGAGGCGAGGAAACACTGTCACCACCGATAAATCCACTATAATTGAGAATTTCAATAAGCATTTCTCTACGGCTGGCCATGCTTTTCCACATGGCTACCCCTACACCGGTCAACTGCCCGGCACCCTCCACCCTCCAAAGCCTCCACCATTTCTCCTTTACAGCCGGGCTAGACAATCTGGACCCTCTCTTTCTAAAATGATCTGCCGAAATTGTTGCAACCCCTTTTACTAGCCTCTTCAACCTCTTTCGTATTGTCTGAGATTCCCAGAGATTGGAAAGCTGCCGCGGTCATCATCTTCTTCAAAGGGGGTGACACTCTAGACCTGTACTGCTACAGACCTATATCTATCCTACCCTGTCTTTCTAAGGTCTTCGAAAGCCAAGTTAACAAACAGATGACTGACCATTTCGAATCCGCTATGCAATCTGGTTTCAGAGCTCGTCATTTGTGCACATCAGCCACGCTCAAGGTTCTAAACGACATCATAACCGCCATCGACCTTTGCAGCCATATTCATCGACCTGGCCAAGGCTTTTGACCGTCAATCACAACATTCTTATTGGCAGACTCGACAGCCTTGGTTTCTCAAATGATTGCCTCGCCTGGTTTACCAACTACTTCTCTGATAGAGTTCAGTGTGTCAAATCGGAGGGCCTGTTGTGCGGACCTTGACAGTCTCTAGCCTCCAAATGCTCTTAAACGCAAGTAAAACTAAATGCATGCTATTCAATCGATCACTGCCCGCACCTACTCGCCCGTCCAGCATCACTACTCTGGATGGCTCTGACTTAGAATATGTGGACAACTACAAATACCTAGGTGTCTGGTTAGACTGTAAACTCTCCTTCCAGACTCACATTAAGCATCTCCAATCCAAAATTAAATCTAGAATCGGCTTCCTATATCGCAACAAAGCATCCTTCACTCATGCTGCCAAACATACCCTCAAAAAACTGCCCATCCTACCGATCCTCGACTTCGGTGATGTCATCTATAAAACACTCTACTCAACAAACTGGATGCAGTCTATCACAGTGCCATCCATTTTGTCACCAAAGCCCCATACACTACCCACCATTACGACCTGTACGCTCTCGTTGGTTGGCCCTCGCTTCATACTCGTCGCCAAACCCACTAGCTACAGGTTATCTACAAGTCTCTGCTAGGCAAAGCCCCACCTTATCTCAGCTCACTGGTCACCATAGCAGCACCCACTCGTAGCACGCACTCCAGTAGGTATATCTCACTGGTCACCTCCAAAGCCAATTCCTCCTTTGGTTGTCTTTCCTTCCAGTTCTCTGCTGCCTATGACTGAAATGAATTGCAAAAATCACTGAAGCTGGAGACTCAAATCTCCCTCACTAACTTTAAGCACCAGCTGTAAGAGCAGCTCACTGCACCTGTACATAGCCAATCTGTAAACAGCCCATCTATCTACCTACCTCATCCCCATACTGGTATTTATTTATTTATGTATTTATTTATTTATACCTGCACTGTATCTGTATCTCTACCTGCACATTCATCTTCTGCCGATCTACCATTCCAGTGTTTAATTGCTATATTGTAATTACTTTGGCACCATGGCCTATTTTTCTTCTTTAACCAGAAGGGGACTAGGGTTCCAATTTTGGAACCCCCTCCCCCCACGTTCAGCTGGAAGGTGGCGCATGGAACGCAAAAATATTCCTAAAAATATTTAACCTCCACACATTAACAAGTCCAATGGCTCAAATGAAAGATAAACACCTTGTTTATCTACCCAGCAAGTCAGATTTCTAAAATGTTTTACGGCGAAAACATAGCACATATTTATGTCAAACCACCACCGAAGACACAGCTAATTTGCATAGCCAAGTTGAAAAAAATATGCAATCAACAAACGCAGGATTAAAAGAAAAATAATGCACTAACCTTTTGAAATCTTCATCAGATAACAGTAATATAACATGTTACACAGTACATTTTGTTTTTTTCAATAATATGCTATATATATCCATAAATCTCTGTTTACAATGATGCATCGTTCAAAAAAATGCTACTCAAATGTCCTGAGAAATGACGATAGCTCCGGCAGATAACGTCAGCTAACAAGGAATACACATCATAAACTTTGACTAAATATGCATGTTCTACATATATATATATATATATATAGTTAGATACACTTATTCTGAATGCAATCGCTGTGTTACATTTATTTTTAACGTTACAGGTTTCGTTCACTAGGCTATACTATGAGTCGGCGCTCAAAAAGTAGCATTATGGCTCCTCTATCTTGGAGTCCACAAAAACCCAAATTTACCACATAAATATTCCCTTACCTTTGCTGTTCTTCCATCAGAAGACCTGGAAGGAATTATACTTACCAAAAACAGTGTTTAGTTTTGCAGTCTGTGTCTTTCGGTTCTCAAACGACACATTTCGGTTGAAATGTAGCCAAAAGTCAAGTGGATGCGCACCAAAACGTTGAACTTACATATTATATGTCGACTAAACTTGTCTAACTAAGTTCATAATCAAGCTTTAACATGTTATAAAGGTGTACAGCAATCGTGAGGATGAACAGAAACGCATGCATTGTATAATCGATCTTGGAAAAAAGACAGGACTGGAGCAGAGCCGTATAAAAGTGACCTGTTTTTTCGAGTGACCGAAAGGTTTCGGCCCACCAAAACTCTCGTGAGCGCGCGATTCTCACAATGAGAAGCCCCATTGAAAGCTGAGATCGCGCTGAAGACAGAGAGACTGTTCCCAGACCTGTAAGTGCTTGGGAAGGGTGGGGGCGATGACATCAAAGTTGGGCCAACTTTTCTGATGACAAGAGAGAGTTTGGGAGAATGACTGCCCTGAGAGTTCTGCTTTACATACATACATAATTTAAACGGTTTTAGAAGCTTTAGAGTGTTTTCTATTCAATAATATTTTTTATTTGCATATATTAGCAACTTTTGACCAAAAAAAATTATGTTTACTATGGGCACGCAATTACTCCAGCGGGGGCAGTAGACAGCCAACAGGGGATAGGGCCTCATCTGCATAGACTTTGTTTTCTTTTGTTCTACTGTATTATTGACTGTATGTTTTTTTTATTCCATGTGTAACTCTGTGTTGTTGTATGTGACGAATTGCTACGCTTTGTCTTGGCCAGGTCACAGTAGTAAATGAGAACTTTTTCTCAACTAACCTACCTGGTTAAATAAAGGTGAAATAAAAAATGTAAAAAATTGGGGGAGAGTTTAAAGTGTCAAACACCTGCTATAAGACAGTAATTCGCTGAAGCGTGATATGTTTATGTAGGTTTTACAACTAAAGCTAAAGCTGGTCTGCTATCTGCCAGCGGGAGGATTATAATTTTATTTTTGATAGTCTGTACTGTCTCTTCCCCTTATCCCATGAAATAAAATCTGTTCACTTAAATATTTCAATGTCAATTTCTGTTATCAACTGTCGTGGAAATGTCCTTAATTACCAAATGATGAGAGAGCAAATCACACACCAGTCAGAGTTATGCTTAATCTTCACCTTTAATAATAATTAAGCTTTTGCAATAGCATTTTGACTTTCAACAGTTCAGTATCTCTAATGAAAAGTTGAGAGTGGTCAACATAATGGCAACTGGGATCCTTTATAGCAAAGATCCACACCCTCTAGTCGACATGACAAACCACAGGTCTTAGGAACTTACACAAAGAAATACTTTACTTCAGAGAGGAATATCCCCTAGCCAGACAGAATTGGCTATAAATTATCGTTCAGTTTGGTCTCCTAAACATAGCGCTTATCGCTCGTCCTTGGTACAAAATGGTACCAAGACATTACCCCCACCCAATGATATATATAAAATTGTCATTTTAGACACTCCCATCCTAAATACAACCAATTCTGGACAAGCTCACGGAGAGGAAAGTGAGCCCCTAGGTCAAGATAGGGCAACGAGAGAGGGAACATAGAATGGTTCCAGACACTGCCATCCTCCTCTCCCCGATGGGAAAAGTAGGGAGTGACTGGCACACAGACACAGTGGAGCGAGAAATAACTCATAAGCATATCATGAAAATAAAACATCTTATCTATGTTACCCAACTAATTCTGATGAATCCGCAACACAACCTATGAGTTAAGCATATGGTCATAAATGACATCAAGGACTTGCTTTGTCCTTCACAATATTGTGGCGACAAACTTAGACACGCTCTCAACACAATCGAGTCTTCAGTTCCACATTACGACAGTAGAGGCCACTCAAGTGACAGCAAAAATATTGCAGTACCATGGGTTAGTTATTTAAATCTTGGGTAGTAGTGTTGATAGTTGATTTGGTTTTACCACAAATTAGCATTGCATTTACTTGCAGTGCTGCCATTTAATTTCCACTCAACGTTTGCCCCAGAAGAGGCTACCACGGTACTGTTCGCTTGGGGTAATGTGAGAGACGGTGCGTGAAGTTATAAGATAGCTAGTTGTGGACACAAGCCAGTTGTGCTAGCTAGCTAGAGCAGCCTATGTGATAGCTACCTCAATACATTTGGTTATCGAAAGTAACTAGAGGAGATGTTAAACAGTTGTCTATTTAAGTAATAATGCCCAAGAAGCCAGTATTTAGAGTATACATTGGCATGAGCATTGTTAGGCCCGAGTTGAAGTTGTTTATTCAGCTATACAAACAAGCTAAAACTGCACACCTCTGAGAACAAGCCATCTGGACGAACTAGCTAAATCAAGGGTAAAGAAGGATGTGAGAGACATCCGCACAAGCTAAAGAGAGGGAGAGACAAAGAGAGTCAACTTATCGTACATACATTTGGAAACTATGCTCACAGTAACCAGAATACTTAGCACCCTAACCGCCGCTCATTCAGAATTGAAATGCAATATATACTTACGCATAGCTGTCTTCTCTGTTGAAACCAATCGATTGGTTTATGAGTAGTGGCTCGATGTAAGGCGTCGGTTGTCCTCCAGAGGTTACAATGTCCCTCTTCTTTGGTAGAGTGGTTGTTAGCTAGATACTTCAGATATTCCAATGGTTGTCTAGGAGGGATCTGTCAGAAGTAATCCTTGTAACGTCGTTCGTCTGTTGTTTGAAGAGAGTCAGACCGAAATGCAGCGTGTAGGTTACTCATGACTTTAATGAAGAATAAATGCGGTACATGAAATAACTGTAAAAGAAAACAACAAACGGAACGTGAAACCTATTACAGCCTATCTGGTGACTACAACACAGAGACAGGTACAATCACCCACAAAATACAACGCACACTCAGGCTACCTAAATACGGTTCCCAATCCGAGACAACGAGAATCACCTGACTCCAATTGGGAATCGCCTCAGGGAGCCAAGCCTAACTAGACACACCCCTAATCATACACAATCCCAATTAATACAAACCCCAATACGAAATACAACATATAAACCCATGTCACACCCTGGCTACCCAAACATATACCAAAAACACAAAATATAATGACCAGGGCGTGACAATCCTGCAATGTAGTGGTCTCACCATTTTCAGCCGTATAGCTACCACTCCACTCTTTCTGGTCTTGTAGTTTTAACCATTTCGTAACGTTCATCTCCATAACAACATTTAGATGTAAATGTGATACATAGGATGTGGACACTTTCCGAGTTACAGTTACTTTGTCATACCATCCTTAACCTCTAGCGACGAGTAATCCCGTATCCGGGTGCGTAATCACAGCCTCAAGAGCATTACCATAACGCAACGTTTCCTATTCATGAAAATCGCAAATGAAATGAAATAAATATATTGAAACACAAGCTTAGCCTTTTGTTAACAACACTGTCATCTCAGATTTTCAAAATATGCTTTTCAACCAAAGCTACACAAGCATTTGTGTAAGAGTATTGATAGCCTAGCATAGCATTAGGCCTAGCATTCAGCAGGCAACATTTTCACAAAAACAAGAAAAGCATTCAAATAAAATCATTTACCTTTGAAGAACTTCGGATGTTTTCAATGAGGAGACTCAGTTAGATAGCAAATGTTCATTTTTTCCCAAAATATTATTTGTGTAGGAGAAATCGCTCCGTTTTGTTCATCACTTTTGGCTAAGAAAAAAAAATTAATTCACTACAACGCCAAACTTTTTTCCAAATGAACTCCATAATATCGACAGAAACATGGCAAACGTTGTTTAGAATCATCATCAAGGTGTTTTTCACATATCTATTCGATGATAAATCCTTCGTGGCATTTGGGTTTCTCCTCAATAGCAAACGGAAAAGTACTGCAGCTGGAGATTACGCAATAATTGCAACGGAGGACACCAAGCGACCACCTGGTAAATGTAGTCTCTTAGGGTCAATCTTCCAATGATATGCCTACAAATACGTCACAATGCTGCAGACACCTTGGGGAAAACGTGGAAAAGGTAAGCTGACTCCAAACTCCTCCACAGCCATATAAGGAGTCATTGCTATGCGGCGGTTTCAAAAAATGCGGCACTTCCTGATTGTATTTTTACCTGGGTTTTTTCTATAACATCAGTTCTGTGGCACTCACAGACAATATCTTTGCAGTTTTGGAAATGTCAGAGTGTTTTCTTTCCAACGCTGTCAATTATATGCATAGTCGAGCATCTTTTCGTGACAAAATATCTTGTTTAAAACGGGAACGTTTTTCATCCAAAAATTAAAAGAGCGCCCCCTATATCGAAGAAGTTAAAGACATCACAAAATAATAAACCATATGACATGACTATTCTTTAGATCCCCACGGACCATTCTTAACCTTCCTATGTTATGAATATTACTCCAAAGTTCATACTTTCGAGTTTTTGGCGGCAAAGTTCTTGTGAAGACAAAGGGATTTTTTCCCCCCAATACTGCAGGTCTTTTGATCCACTGTCAGAAGTGTCATGACACTATTCTATCCTACATATATATTAAATATTTGATCCATATACAGTCCACAATGGCTACACACACACACACACACACACACACACACACACACACACACACACACACACACACACACACACACACACACACACACACACACACACACACACACACACACACACACACACACACACACACACACACACACACACACACGTAGCTCAGCAAAAAAAGAAAATGTCCCTTTTTCAGGATCCTGTCTTTCAAAGATAATTTGTAAAAATACAAATAACTTCACAGATCTTCATTGTAAAGGATTTGTTTCCCATGCTTGTTCAATGAACCATAAAAAATCAATGAACATGCACCTGTGGAACGGTCATTTAGACACTAACAGCTTACAGACTGTAGGCAATTAAGGTCACAGCTATGAAAACATAGGACACTAAAGGGGCCTCTCTACTGACTCTGAAAAACACCAAAATAAAGATGCCCAGGGTCCTTGCTCATCTGCGTGAATGTACCTTAGGCATGCTGCAAGGAGACATGAGGACTGCAGATGTGGCCAGGGCAATAAATTGCCATGTCTGTACTGTGAGACGCCTAAGACAGCGCTACAGGGAGACAGGATGGACACCTGACCATCCACGAGTAACAACACCTGCACAGGATTGGTACATCCGAACATCACACCTGCGCGACAGGTACAGGATGGCAACAACAACTGCCCGAGTTACACCAGGAATGCCCAATCTCTCTATCAGTGCTCAGACTGTCCGCAATAGGCTGAGAGAGGCTGGACTGAGGGCTTGTAGGCCTGTTGTAAGGCAGGTCCTCAACAGTTAACACCGGCAACAATGTCGCCAATGGGAACAAACCCACCGTTGATGGACCAGACACGATTGGCAAAAGTGCTCTTCACTGACGAGTCACGGTTTTGTCTTACCAGGGGAGACGGTCAGATTCGCATTTATTGCCGAAGGAATGAGCGTCACACCGAGGCCTGTACTCTGGAGCGGGATCAATTTGGAGATGGAGGGTCCGTCATGGTCTGGGGCGGTGTCACAGCATCATCGGACTGAGCTTGTCGTCATTGCAGGAAATCTCAATACTGTGTGTCACAGGGAAGTCCTCCTCCCTCATGTGGTACCCTTCATGCAGGCTCATCCTGACAAAACCCTTCAGCATGACAATGCCACCAGCTATATTGTTCATTCTGTGCGTGATTTCCTACAAGACAGAAATTAATGTCTGTGTTCTGCCATGGCCAGCGAAGAGCCAGGATCTCAATCCCAGCGCCAGATTCAAATAAAATACTATAAAATTCAAACTTTTTCATTAAATCACAAATGTAAGATACTCAATTAAAGCTACACTAATTGTGAATCCAGCCAACATGTCAGATTTTAAAAATACTCTTCGGCGAAAGCATAAGAAGCTATTATCTGATAGCCTGCACCATCTGCACCAGCAGTAAACAAAGGAGTTAGCATATTTCAACCCTGCAGGCGCTACACAAAACGCTGAAATAAAATATAAAACATGCATTACCTTAGTTGGCACTCCAATATGTCCCATAAACATCACAATCTGTCCTTTTGTTCAATTAATTCCATCCAAATATATTCAAAATGTCCATTTATAAAGCGCGTTTGATCCAGAAAAAAACAGCTTACAAAAAACGCAACGTCACTACAAAATATTTCAAAAGATACCTATGAACTTTGCCAAAATATTTCAAACTACTTTTGAAATACACCTTTAGGTATTTTTAAACGTTAATAATTGATCAAATTGTAGACGCGGCAATCTGTGTTCAATACAGGAATGAAAACAAACCAGCGCCACTTTTCACGTCTTGCGCAACTCACAAAAGTGTACCCAGTTCCTAGTTCGCCTACTTCTTCATTGCACAAAGGAATAACCTCAACCAAATTCCAAAGACTGGTGACATTCAGTGGAAGCGGTAGGAACTGAAAACAGGTTCTTAAGAAACATCCCTTGGCAATAACAAGTCAGGGAACAGAGAGAGTAAAAACAATAAAAAATCTGAACAGTTAGTCCTTGGGATTTTGCCTGCTACATAAGTTCTGCCATACTCAAAGACATGATTCAAACAGTTTTAGAAACGGAGTGTTTTCTATCCAAATCTATGAATAATATGCATATATGCATATCTTATATTCTTGGCATGAGTAGCAGGAAGTTGAAATATTGCACGCTATTTATCTAAAAGTGAAAATTCTGCCCCCTAGCCCCAAGAGGTTAATTTTTGCTGAAAATAAACACAGTTGACAGTGAGAGGGCGTTTCTTTTTTGCTGAGTTTATATATATAACATCTATTTTATATTTGAGATTCTTCAAAACAGCCACCCTTTGCCTTGGTGACAGATTTGCACACTCTGTATATATATTTACAATCCGGACTCAGACATTGCTCATCGTAATATTTATACATTTCTGAATTCCATTCTTTTACTTTAGATTTATGTGTATTGTTAGATATTACTACACTGTTGGCACTAGGAACACAAGCATTTCTCTACACCAGCAATGACATCTGCTAAATATGTGTATGCAACCAATAAAATTACATTTAGATTTGGTTTGTTTCAATTTGGTCTCTGGGTTGTTTACATCCAGCAATATTGTCTAATTCACCCAGCATCTGGGTCAAGCACTCAACACAAGGTGCTGGGTTAGAAGCACAAGCCAACCCCACTGGGTTGAATTAACCCAATGCTGCATTTGTGCAATATTGACATAGCGCTGGGCTGTCGAAATTGGAGGATTTTTTTGTTGTAAAATATTTCATTTTGGGAAAATAATATACATTGCCATTTTAGCCATAACTCAATTTCTACATGTGAAGATGCCAAAATAAAATGTTTTCAGTATCCTGTTTTTGTTTTGTGTTTTCTGATTGTTTCAGTGCTTGTTTCAGCATTCAACAAGCTTTGGACGAAGGACTCGCCATCGCCAAAGGGGTCGCCATCGATAAAGTTAAACATCCTAAGGTCAACATCTCATAGTGTTCGCATTTCTCTCATGTAAATGTTGTAGCTACGTAAAAATATGAGATTAACAATTTATTTGGGAATTATCCAGTCTTTGCTCTTTTCTTCATTACCATGCTGATGATTTCAAGTTGTATTCGATGTGTTTCTATCTGTTAAGACATCGCGTACATGTTTAGTATATTTACTACAGCGTCTGCTAAATGACTTAAATGTAAATGTAAATGTAATATGTTTAGTTTTTTCTCTGAGAAGTGCGTTATTTTAAAGTTATATGTGATGTGGTTTATGTAGATACAAGATCTAATTTGGATATTCATACTTTTGCAGAAAACAGTAGAATGTTCACCTCAAGTTTCCCAAAATTGTTTGCCAGAAGTTCACAAGTTGCCGTAAATTTAACACAACAGTTTTCCCCAAAACTAACTTGTATGTGAAAATATGAGCTTGCCGCAAATTTCCGACAAATTGGCCAAAGGTCTGCCACAACTGTTTGAAAGAAGCCTGTTTTTTCGGTAAGGGAAAATATTAAAGTAATGTCGATTGATTTGCGGTATAGTATTCCATATGCCTCATCAACTTATGAAAGTTAAGTTTTCCCAGAAAATTGCATGAATTGAGATAGCCAACAAACTAAAATGAGTTCACAAAAAATACATGTTGCTCATATAAAAAAACGAGCTCCTCCCTTGCCGGAGATCGATCATCTCGAAAGCTAAAGTAGCTGCGATCTTTTGGCCTCGCACCTAACATAGCGCTTTGCATTCAGGCCAAAGAGTAAAGTTTTTGTCTCATCAGACCACATGATCTCCGTCTTTCACATGCATTTTTGCAAACTCCGGGCGTGCTGTCATGAGCCCCTTTCTCAGGAGTGGCTTCCGTCTGTCACGACTCCCACCGAAGGTGTGAGCGTCCTCGTCTCCTGCCTGACGGGCCGAGCCCTGGAGTGGGCCAACGCTGTTTGGAATGGTCCAGACTCGGCGAGGGATCACTATCTAGAGTTTACCCGCCGTTTCCGGGCCTTGTTCGACCACCCTCCGGAGGGCCGAGCGGCAAGTGAGCGGCTATTGCACCTTTAGGCAGGAGACGAGGTGCGCGCAGGACTTCGCGTTGGAGTTCCGGACCTTGGCCGCTGGGGCCGGGTGGAATGACAGGGCCCTGATGGACCACTACTGTTGCAGCCTCCGGGAGGACGTCCGCAGGGAGCTAGCTTGTTGGGATGCCACTCTCTCCCTCGACGAACTCATAAACATGTCAATCCGGCTGGACAATCTGCTAGCTGCTCGCAGGCGTTCAGAAAGAGTCCTGTCAGTTCCACCTCCTAGCCCTCCCGCTCCCATACCTATGGAGTTAGGGGGGGGCCGCATCAAGGGCTACCGGAGGAGGAGGCTCCTCCTGCACCAGCTGTGGTCGGAGAGGACACACTTCCGACCGGTGCTGGAGGAGCCCGTCTGGGAGTCGAGAGGGCAGGCAGAACATTTCTCGGTCACCCCAGGTGAGTCAGCATCAAACTCACCCATAGCCCCCTGTTGGTCACATGTTTGTATACATTTCTTCCTTCAATTTTCTCCCTCTCTCCAGCATAAGGCGCTAGTCGATTCAGGCGCAGCTGGGAACTTTATGGATCGCGGACTTGCCCGTAAGCTGGGGATTCCGCTGGTGCCGATAGAGACCCCCTTCCCGGTGCACTCCTTAGATATCCGACCATTAGGGTCAGGGCTGGTCAGGGAGGCCATGGTTCCACTGGACATATTAACGCAGGAGGATCATAAGGAGCGGATTAGTCTCTTCCTTATCGATTCACCTGCGTTTCCAGTGGTGCTGGGGGTTCCCTGGATTTCGTGGAAACAGGGGTCTCTCCAGGGGTGGTCAGAGGAGTGTTCAGGTAGGTGTATGGGAGTTTCCATCGGTGCCACGTCGGTGGGGAGTTCAGATCAGGTTTACTGTGCACATTCCCTCTGAGTATACAGATTTCGCTATCGCCTTCTGTAAGAAAAGGGCGACCAAATTACCACCTCATCGACAGCGGGATTGTGCTATAAACCTCCAGGTAAACGCTGTGCTTCCCAGGAGTCACTTTTACCCATTGTCACAGGAGGAGATGTTGGCTATGGAGACATACGTCACGGAATCTCTGGGACAGGGGTACATTCGGCCCTCCACGTTACCTGTCTCCTCGAGTTTATTTTTTGTGAAAAAAAAGATGGGAGGTCTGAGTCCGTGCATTGATTATCGAGGTCTCAATTCCATCACAGTGGGGTTTAGTTACCCACTACCTCTCATCGCTACGGCGGTGTAATCATTTCACGGAGTACAGTTTTTCACAAAACTAGACCTCAGGAGCGCGTATAATCTGGTGCGTATTCGGGAGGGAGACGAGTGGAAAACTGCTTATAGTACCACATCTGGCCATTATGAGTACCTCGTCATGCCGTATGGGTTAACCTGGCACCCCGCTCCGACATATAATGTACGAATCCATCCTATGAACTTCTCCCCAAATCCTAATCGACCTAACACTCTGAATAAAAAGGATCTATTCACGTGATCAAAGGCTTTCGCCTGATCTAGCGCTGCTACCATTAACCTGTTACTCCTACCCCCTACTTTTTCGAACATTCTGTTAAAAATCGCACAACATTTCATGCCAGGAATATAGTATATGCGTATGATTAGTATGTGTGGATAGAAAACACTCAGACGTTTACAAAACTGGTTAAATCACAGCTGTGATTTAACAGAACGTGCGTTTCATCGAAAAGTGCAGGAAAATCTGATCACTGAAAATGGGAAAATATATCCATGCGCCACTTCAACCCATTGTTAAACGTGAACCACATTAAATGTGGCCGAGGTTGCAATACCTACAGCTTCCACACGATGTCAACAGTCTTGTCATTTGCCTACGATTTGTTTCTTGGTCAAACAGACACGAGGCAGCGCAGTTCTTCCGGTCTCCGACCGGATATTTTGGTTGAGTTTTACCCGGACATTATTTCCAGACGTACAGCAATAGAATATACATCGCCTCGTGATCAATTTGATCGCTTATTAACGTTTACTAATACCAAAAGTTGCATTACAAAAGTATTTCCAAGTGTTTTGTGAAAGTTTATCGTCGACTTTTTTAATAAAAAAAAATAACGTTACGTTATAAAACGCTATTTTTTTTCCTTGATCACAGTCTTCATAGATCGATATCTAGGCTATATATGGACTGATTTAATCTAAAAAAAAGACCCAATAGTGATGTTTATGGGACATCTAGGAGTGCCAACAAAGAAGATGGTCAAAGGTAATGAATGTTTTATATTTTATTTGTGCGTTTTGTGTAGCGCCGACTATGCTAAATATTTTGTTTACGTCCCCTGCGGGTCTTTTGGGGTGTTACATGCTATCAGATAATAGCTTCTCATGCATTCGCCGAAAAGCATTTAAAAAATCTGACTTGTTGCCTGGATTCATAACGAGTGTAGCTTTAATTCAGTACCCTGCATGTGTATTTTAATGAACGTTTGAGTTTTAACTATTAACTACTGCTATTAGCATTTAGCGTAGCGCATTTGCATTTCCAGATGTCTAGATGGGACGCCTGCGTGTCGGGTAGGAGCAAGAGGTTAAAGAATGCTCCAGCCGTTTTTCAATCCTTTGTAGACGAGATTCTCAGGGATCAAGGTGCTGACTGGTCGACTGCTGGAGCATGACCTATACGTTAAGACTGAGAAGTGTGTCTCCAAACAAGCCGTCTCCACCTCGGGGGTGGTGATGGAGTGTGACCGCATTAAGGCCGTGCGTAATTGGTCGACTCCAACCACGGTAATGGAGGTGCAGCGGTTTTTAGGGTTTGCCACCGGAGGTTTATCTGGGGTTTTGGCCAGGTGGCGGCTCCCATTACCTCACTGCTGAAGGGGGGGCTTGCGTGTTTACGGTGGTCGGCAGATGCGGACAGAGCCATCCGTCGGTTGAAGGCGCTGTTCACTGATGCTACCGTGGGACCAGTCTTTAGCGTTCACAGTGGAGGTAGATGCATCTGTGGCTGGGGTTGGAGCCGTGCTAGCACAGCGCTTGGGTAGAGCGGGCGTTATGGTTGGAACCTGCGCCTCCACAGTGTCCTGCAGGTCGTAAGTACGTGCCGCTTGGTGTTCGTAATCAATTGATTCGTGGGCTCACACGCTACCCTCTTCAGGTTATCCTGGTGTGGCGAGGACAGCGCAGGGTCTTAGGGGGCAGTACTGGTGGCCCACCTTAGTTAGGGACGTGAAGTTCTATCTCTTCCTGTTCGGTGTGTGCTCAGAGTAAGGCTCCTGCCTAGAGGGAAGTTACAGCCCCTCCCCGTTCCACAACGGCCATGGTCTCACCTGTCAGTGGACTTCCATACCGATCTTCCCCCGTCTCATGGGAACACAACGATCCTGGTTGTTGTGGATCGGTTTTCTAAGTCCTGCTGTCTCCTCCCGTTGCCCTGTCTCCCTACGGCCCTACAGACTGCGGAGGCCCTATTTACCCACGTCTTCCGGCACTACGGGGTGCCGGAGGACATTGTCTCTGATCGGGGTCCCCAGTTCACGTCCCGAGTGTGGAGGGCGTTTATGGAGCGTTTGGGGTCTCGGTCAGCTTGACCTCTGGTTATCACCCCGAGAGTAATGGGCAGGTGGAGAGAGTGAACAGGGAGGTGGGTAGGTTTCTGCAGTCTTATTGCCAGGACCGGCAAGGAGAATGGGCGAGGTACGTCCCATGGGCGGAGTTGGCCCAGATCTCACTCCGCCACTCCTCCACGAACGTGTCACCATTTCAATGCGTGTTGGGCTACCAGCCGGTCCTGGCACCGTGACACCAGAGTCAGACCGAGGCTCCTGCGGTGGAGGAATGGGTGCAGCCCTCTAAGGAGACCTGGGGGGCGTCTAGGAATCCCTCAAGCAAGCCGGTGGACGGCAGAAGAGGAGCGCTGACCGCCACCGCAGTGAGGCCCCCGTGTTCGCACCGGGGGACAGGGTCTGGCTCTCGACCCGAAACCTGCCCCTCCGCTTGCCCTGCCGGAAGCTGGGGAGGAAAAACGAGGTCCCATTAACCCCTCATTTCATGTGTCTCTCCTCAGGCCGGTAGTAGCTGGTCCCCTGCAGGAAGGTGAAGTGCGGGAGGTCCCTCTGCCCCCTCTGGACATCGAGGGGTCCCCGGCATACACAGTACGTGCTGTTCTGGACTCTAGACGCCGGGTGAGGGGCCTGCAGTACCTCGTGGACTGGGAGGGTTATGGTACAGAGGAGAGGTGCTGGGTACCGGTCACTGTTGAGGGATTTCCATCGCCTCCATCCGGATCGCCCTGCACCTCGCCCTCCGGGTCACTCTCGAGGTCAGTGTCGGCGCGCTGCGGGACCCCCGTGTCGGGGGGGGTTACTGTCATGACTCCCACTGAAGGTGGCTCCTCTTCCTGTTCGCGTGGCGCTAGGCGATCATCGTCAACGGTCTACTAGCTGCCACCGATCCCTTTTCCCTTTTCTGTGTGTGGTAGTGCGTTTCAGTTTTGGTTTTTCTCCGGGCTGGTTTGGTCCTGGTTTTGGGCAGGTCGTTTATGTGCGCCCTGTATTGGCGTGTACTATTTTCTCTGTGCCGGAGATTAAAGCATTGTTCTGTACCTTTTGCCTCCTGCGCCTGACTCCGCACCCACTACGCCTAAGTGTG
Source organism: Oncorhynchus gorbuscha (assembly GCF_021184085.1). NCBI lineage: Eukaryota > Metazoa > Chordata > Actinopteri > Salmoniformes > Salmonidae > Oncorhynchus > Oncorhynchus gorbuscha. Next base: position 3,136,626 of record NC_060194.1, on the reverse strand, counting down.
TAACACCGTCTGGCCACTCTCCCATAAAACCCAGATTGTTGAAGTGCTTTAGAGACTGTTGTCCTTCTGACAGGTTCAATCTCAGCCAAGGAACTCTGTAGTTATGTTAGAGTGTTCATTGGTCACCTCTCTGACCAAGGTCCTTCTTGCCCAGTTGCTCAGTTCTAGGCAGTCTAGGTAATTCCGTATTTTTTCCATTTCCCAACGATGGAGACCACTGTGCTCTTGGAACCATTCAACATTCTAAAAATTATTTTATACCCTTCCCGAGATATATGCCTCATCACAATTCTATCTTGGAGACCTACGGACTTGTTCCTTGACATAGTTTCTGCTTTGATATGTACGTCAATCTTATGTAGACGGGTGTGTTTCTTTCCAAATCATGTCCAAACATTTTAATTGGCCACAGGTGGACTCCCGTCAAGTTGTAATGACATCTCAAGGATGATAAAAGGAAATTGGATGCAACTGAGCTCAATTTAGAGGGTCAAATCAAATCAAGCTTTATTTTTAACCCACCCTTAACACAAGCCCCTAACCAACAGTGCAGTTCAAGAAGAGTTAAGAAAATATTTACCAAGTAGACTAAAATCAATGTAATAATAAAAAGTAAAAAAATAAGAATAACAATAATGAGTTTATATACCGGGGGCAGCTGTACCGAGTCAGTGTGCGGGGCTACATGTTAGTTGAGGTAATTTGTACATGTAGGTGGGGATGAAGTGACTATGCATAGATAATAAACAGAGAGTAGCAGCAGTGTACAAAAGGGAGGGCGGGTCAATGTAAATTGTCCGGTGGCAATTTTATTAATTGTTCAGCAGTTTTATGGCTTTGGGGTAGAAGCTGTTGAGGAGCCTTTTGGTCCTAGATTTGGCAATCAGGGGAAAAGTTCAATTTTTCATAGCAAAGGGGTGTAAATACTTTTGTAAAATGTTTTATTTATTTTTGTTTACCTTTATTTTACTAGGCAAGTCAGTTAAGAACAAATTCTTATTTTCAATGACGGCCTAGGAACAGTGGGTTAACTGCCTGTTCAGGGGCAGAACAACAGATTTGTACCTTGTCATCTCGGGATTTGAACTTGCAACCTTCTGGTTACTAGTCCAACGCTCTAACCACTAGGCTAACCTGCCGCCCCAAATAAGATATTTGCATTGCATTTTCATTAAATTTAAACCATTTACACTGAACATTTTACAAAAACAAATTTACTGGAAGAACTGTGCAGATGCAACGTTTGGTAACAGAATTTTGGTAAAATCTCACTCAGTTTGTGGCCACGTTTCCCAACAACTGTAAAATATCTGCTCCGAATTAAGATGCAAAGATGTCTGCTACGACTTCACTTTGAAAAAATCTCTTTCGCTTATTGAACTATAGTAAGTGAAGTGGATTTACACCGGTAACAGAATTGCGGTAACAGAATTATATGATATGATTATTACTCTTCATGGCGATTTTAACCTGAATAGGTAAACAAAGGTAGAAATATGCAATATCCTCCTTTGCATATGTGGGTAAAGAGGGTATTATTCCACACACTGGCTGTTATTTTAATGAGCTCCGCCTCCAAACAAGACCACATTTGGTTGGTCCGGACACAACTAATGCTGAATTAATCATAGACATCTATGATGAGCTCAGTTGCATCATAAGTTTGGACATCAAAGTACAAAACCGTAGAGCTCAGTAGAGTACAGTCCAGTTCAGTAAAGTACCTTTCAGTACAGTAGTCAGTACTCAACTCGTGTGATCTACGGTACAGTACTGAACTCTACTCTATTAAACTCTACTGTACAGGATTGTACTATGCTGAACTATACTCTAATCAACATTTTTTTTTACTTTCCTGTACTCTACTGTGCTTTACTGTACAAACTTATGAAACTTAGACGTTTACGATTGGGTCAAATTTAGTCTGGACCAAATCTGAAGCAATCCTGTAAGTCTTTGTTTGGGCCATATCAAGGCTGGTCTGTACCAAACCAAAAAATCTGTGAAATCATCAATCATTTTTTAACGTCCGATGTTTATGTTTAACATATGAGTTTATTCTTAACTGACTTGTTAAATAAAGGTCAAATAAAAAATTGGAGCTGGGGATTTTAACAAAGCAAATTTGAGGAAAACTTTACCAAAGTTCAACAGATTGACTAGAGTAATCATCTAGGAAAAACATTGGACCACTGCTACTCAACATTTCGAAACACTGGGGCCCCACAAAGGTGCGTTCTGAGCCCTCTCCTGTACTCCCTGTTCATCCACGACTGCGTGGCCATGCACACCTCCAACTCAATCATCAAGTTTGCAGACAACACAACAGTAGTAGGCCTGATTACCAACAATGACGAGACAGGTGAGGTGAGGGCCGTAGGAGAGTGGTGCCAGGAAAATAACATCTCTCTCAATGTCAACAAAACAAAGGAGCTTATCGTGGACTTCAGGAAACAACAGAGGGAGCATCCCCCTATCCACACCGATGGGACAGCAGCGGAGAAGGTGGAAAGCTTCAAGTTCCTCAGCGTACACTTCTCTGACGATCTGAAATGATCCACCCACACAGACAGTGTGGTGAAAAAGGCGCAACAGCGCCTCCTCAACCTCAGGTAGCTGAATAAATTTGTCTTGGCCCCTTAAACTTTCACAAACTTTTATAGATGCACAATTGAGAGCATCCTGTCGGGCTGTGTCACTGCCTGGTATGGCAACTGCACCGCCCATAACCACAGGACTCTCCAGAGGGTGGTGTGGTCTGCCCAATGCATCTCCAGGGGCAAACTACCTGCCCTCCAGGACTCCTACAGCACCCGATGTCACAGGAAGGGCAAAAAGATCATCAAGGACATCAATCACCTGAGCCACAGCCTTTTCACCTCAACTTCATCCAGAAGGCGAGGTCAGTACAGGTACATCAAAGCTGGGACTGAGAGACTGAAAAACAGCTTCTATATCAAGGCCATCAGACTGTTAAATAGCCAACACTTGCCAGCTTCCACCCGGTTAATCAACCCTGCACCTTAGAGGCTTTTGCCCTACATACATAGACTTGGACTCACTGGCCACTTTAATAATGGAACACTAGTCACTTTAATGATGTTTACATACCGCTTTACTCATCTCATCTTTATATACTGTATTCTATTCTATTGTTTTTTTAGGAAATGCCACTCCAACTGTGCTTGATCTAATATTTATATATTTCTTAATTCCATTATTTTACTTGTAAATTGTTAGATACTGTTGTAGCTATGAACACAATCCTTTCGTTACACCCACAACAATTTTGGCTAAATATGTGTATGTGACCAATACTATTCGATTTGATCTGAACTATTATTATCACCCCTCCTCATGAGGGAGAGAAATTCGAAAATACCTTAAAGATGTGTTTTTGGTAACCAAATTTCAAGGCACAGGGCAAATTTTCTTAAACTTACAAAAGACAAAATGTATCCAAAAGTAATTATAAGTGTTGATATTAGTTAGCAGGGGACTTTATTTCAATGTTATTTTGTTTTGATGTATTTCTAATACCCTTTAAGAGTTTTTCTGGAAAATGTTTTTCATCTGTTTGACCAGAAATCAAAGCCTCCTAATTTTTAGGATGGAAAATGGTTGATCAATGTATATAGGCCTTAATTAAAAAATAAAATATATTCTCAGCTTTGATTTGACACCCAATCTGACATGCGAGTATGAGATTCATGGCTCCTTTTACATGGAACTCCTAGATTAGCACTCCTATCTTGAGATGCTTTATAAATATGGGATGTCTAACCTGATTGACTGAATCGGGTGTTACCTTAAGTATCTGAACTAGGTGTGTTACAACAGGGTTGGCGCAAAGCCTGCATACCCTCTAGTTCTACAGGAAGGGGGTTAGCTAGCCCTGGTTGACAGGAATCTCTCAAAACCTCTTTCTCATCTAAAACACCTGTCCTTTCCTCAACTCATCTCCTTCATTACAGATCTGAAAGAACAGCCATGCAGCCTAATGATGAGCTTCCATCAATTATTTTCCAATCAGTGCAGATGAAGAGGAGGAGACGAGGAGAGGACCAATTTCTCACCAATTGAGAATGTTGATACTTCTTTTTTGGCTCTGTTTCATCCAACAGCCTCGCTGTGTACCAGCATCTCATCCACCTGTGAGTTGTCACTAATCCAGCCGTAAACAAACAACCCCTCCATTAACGACTTTGACACCTGGGTCGCCGAGCGGATGGGTGTTGACACCTGGATAAATGATCCTCTCTTTCTGCTCTGTTGATGCGGTGGCGAACACTCCGCTACCTCCCGGCACCTGGAGCACAGCTGGTCCCGCTGGCACTGGTTCAGGCCCAAAGACAGGGGATCATGAGCTGGCGGTCATCAGCGGTCATTCGCAGTCGCGTCAGCCTCATCTGAGTTCTCTCAACGGCTGCACCCTTCACTCCGCCGCCGCAGCCCCAAACGCCATCTGCTCCCATCAGTGTCACCGTGGCCAGCGACCAGGAGATTAATGTGCTGCCTGTTAAAAGGTAATGCACGACTCATCTACCCACTGCTCGTGTTGGTGAAGCAAATGAAAGACTCCTGTTGCATTTTCGCATTCTGCGATTAAGATGGCTCTGCTGTTAACAACCTCTTCAAAATTGCGAACTCGCTCCCAAAGGGTCATAAAAGACTATCAAATCTGTGAGAAGAAAAATGTAAAGTGAAATCTTGAACTTAACTCATAACGTATATAACTAAATAGCGGGAAACAGATTGTACAGGCAAATTTTAAAAAAAAAAAAGTTTTTCCACAACACAACAACAAAATGGCCACTATACAACACATTCCCCAAGGTGATCAAAATATGGTTTCCAATTGTTCTTAAGGGTGAATGAGGCTCTCAAATTTATGGCTATACATTTTTTTTGCAGCAATTAGATCTACATTACAAAACGTAGTCTGATACTAGGTTTTCATCCAATCCACCATCATTTCTCGCATAATTAATTGAACAGACTCACAAAGACCACCATGTCGATCTTGGTGGGTTACTGATCAACTATATTTACGTATATTTCTCAACAGACATAATCGTGGAGATGAATGGATATAAATTCCTAGACACAATAAAATGATAGCACATTCTGTACATTCTCCCACAATGGTGTCTGTTTGTCACAGGTCTACAGCATATGTCATAGCGTTCCTTTGTACTTTTTGCATCTCCAACAAAGATGTGACATTTCCGGGTGCATGACATTCATTCTAGGAGTGTACACTCAAACAATTAGGGGGGGATCAACAAGGGTTCTTCTAAGATCCTCAAAGTTCTTCGAATATCCTTAGGGATCTAGGTAGTGTGGTTCATCGAGGAGCCTCCTAAGTTGTTGGGGGTTCCTGCAGGAACCTAACCTAACTAACCAACTGAAAAATGTAGGATTTGAATTGAAAAGGACAGCAGGTGCAGGCAAAATGTAATGCATGATCTAAATCGATATTGTTTTATGATGATACCATCTATCTTTTCATATTTGTGAAAATCTTTATAAAACAGAAAATGGACACAATTCAATGGATATCAATCCACAAAGAGGTAAAAAAAAGATGTTGAAGACTAGCAGTATTGGGTGCAGATGACTGAACTGCTCCCATTTGTGTCTGTAGGTATACGTACAGACGAGGATGCATACCAAGGTATATCAATTGGTATGTTATGCAGATCACATGAACCATCCTCCTCCCTTACCTTTTTTCATTGAAAATCCCATAGGCCTCTACATTATGGACAAGGTTCAGAGGTTCCTCAATTAAAGGTTTTGAGCTAATGCTGCGACCATTTGTTTGTAGATGGTGGCAGATTGTGGAAAATTGCATCATTCTGTCATTGCACCACACTATCACAAGGAGGACATAGAACGCTGATCTATCGGTAGTCTAAACAATATATAAACAATATAAAATATATTGTTGTAAATTAATGGGAGGTGTGAATATTTCAGTCTGAGAGTCTCTCTTCTCTGGCACTACAGTCCTGCATCAGGCAAAACATTTTTGCTGGTGGGTGGTCCCGGAGTTTAGAAACTCATCCGTCTACACTTGTTCTGGGAAATGAATGCTATTCCATGCAAAACATTGCCAAGAAACTGAAGATCTTGTACAATGCTGTGTACTACTCCCTTCACAGAACAGAGCAAACTGTCTCTAACCAGAATAGAAAGAGGAGTGGGAGGCCCCGGTGCACAACTGAGCAAGAGGACAAGTACATTAGTGTCTAGTTTGAGAAACAGCGGCCTCACCAGTTCTCAACTGGCAGCTTCATTAAATAGTACCCGCAAAACACGAGTCTCAACGTCAACAGTGAAGCGGCGATTCCGGGATGCTGGCCTTCTAGGCAGAGTTGCAAAGTAAAAGTCATATCTCAGACTGACCAATAAAAAGAAAAGATTAAGATGGGCAAAAGAACACAGACACTGGACAGAGAAACTCTGCTAAGAAAATCAGCATCCCGCAGTCGCCTCTTCACTGTTGAAGTGTGGTCAGGTGCCACAAAGAGAGACTTAGGAAAATTAGAATTTGCCCAGAACAGGGCAGCACGGCTGGCCCTTAAATGTAAATGGAGAGCTAACATTAATGACATGCTTGTAAATCTCTCCTGGATTTAAGTAAAGGGGAGTATGACTTCATCACAACTTGTTTTTGTTAGAAGTGTTGACATGCTAAATGCACCGAGCTGTTTGTTTAAACGACTAGCACACAGCTCGGACACTCATGCATACCCCACAAGACATGACACCAAAGGTCTCTTCACAGTCCCCATGTCCAGAACAGACTATGGGAGGCGCACAGTACTACATAGAGCCTTAACTACATGGAACTCTATTCAACATCATACAACTCATGCAAGAAGTAAAATTAGATTTTAAAAACTGATAAAAATACACTTTATGGAACAGTGGGGTCTATGAAGACACACACACACACAGTCACAGACACATGCATACACACACATGATAACATACACACAATACATACACGTACACATGGATTTTGTGTTGTAAATATGTGGTAGTCTTTGATGTGCTATGGTGTAATAGTCCCTCGTTCACCTAATTTCAGTAGCCTAAACAGTTCAATAGTCCAGTGCCCATCTGTCATACATACATTGTATGTTAAGAGACTATTCTATTGTCTACGCATTTCATTCATGGCCATTTCCACAGGTAGCTTATTTAGCTGATTTCAGTGTGATGTCTCTTTCCTTCCATTTGACCCGTAGTTGTGCAGGAAAAGAGAGAACGGGATTTGTTTTTCCCATAGCTTTTTCTTTATATATTTTATTTATAATTTTCATTTCATTTTCGTTTCATGTCTCCACTCATGTTGGCATTGATGTCGACCCGATGGTCCTCATACATCAAAGGTCCGAAATGGATGGCCACTTTAACTTTGTCCCCATAGTTAAACTAGGGGGCACTATTTTCATTTTTGGAAAAAATAACATTCCCAAAGTAAACGGGCTATTTTGCTAGAATATGCATATAATTGACAGCTTAGGATAGAAAACACTAAAGTTTCCAAAACTGTAAAAATATTGTCTGTGAGTATAATAGAACTGTTATTGAAGGCGAAAGCTTGAGAAAAATCCAATCAGGAAGGGACTCTTATTTAGAAAGCTCTGTGTTCCTATGCGTCCCTATTGAGCAGTGAATGAGATATCAACCTGCTTCCTTTTTCTATGGCTTCCCTAATGTGTCTAGTGTCACAAGATAGTTTCAGGCTTTTATTTTGAAAAATGAGCGTGAAGGACAACATTGCGTCGGTGGTCAGCTGGTAGCTCTCAGAGTGATTTGTGCGTAATAGACAAATGCGGCCATTGTTTCTCTCTTTCCTACTAAGAAGCCAACTGTCCCAGTTGATATATTATTGAATAGATATTTGAAAAAAACGTTTGCCATGTCTGAAAATCTGAAAGACTACACCTAAACTTTGTTTCAACAAGTTTTAAAAAATGATCAGTGCTCAGAAAAAAGGCTCTATGCTCAGATAATCACATCGTATTCTTTCGCAGTAAATCCTTTTTAAAATCTGACAACGCAGTTGGATTAGCAAGATTCTAGGCTTTCGATACATGTGAGACACTTTTATTTTCATGAATGTATAATATGACTATTTATGTAGCGATCACCGTATGTTGTGGAATTTCAGCCCGCTAGCGGGTTCCATGCCCAGAGAGGTTAAAATACGTTTCTAATTACTCCTCAGGTTCCCTAAAATGTCATTTAAATGTTTCCTTTATTTAACAAGGCATGTCAGTTAAGAACAAATTCTTATTTTCAATGACAGTCTAGGAACAGTGGGTTAACTGCCTGTTCAGGGGCAGAATGACAGATTTGTACCTTATCAGTTCAGGGGTTTGAACTTGTGTAACAGTATAATTTTAAATCGTCCCCTCACCCATACCCATACCCGGGCGCGAACCAGGGACCTACTGCACACAACGACAACAGTCACCCTCGAAGCATCGTTACCCATCGCTCCACAAAAGCCGCGGCCCTTGCAGAGCAAGGGGAACTACTACTTCAAGGTCTCAGAGCAAGTGACGTAACCGATTGAAACGCTATTTAGCGCACACTGCTAACTAAGCTAGCCGTTTCACATCCGTTACACTCACCCCCCTTTTGACCTTCCTCCTTTTTCCGCAGCAACCAGTAATCCGGGTCAACAGCATCAATGTAACAGTATAATTTTAAACCGTCCCCTCGCCCATACCCGGGCGCGAACCAGGGACCCTCTGCACACATCGACAACAGTTCGCCCACAAAGCATCGTTACCCATCGCTCCACAAAAGCCGCGGCTCTTGCAGAGCAAGGGGAACTACTACTTCAAGGTCTCAGAGCAAGTGACGTAACCGATTGAAATGCTATTTAGCGCACACCGCTAACTAAGCTAGCCGTTTCACATCCGTTACACTTGCAACCTTTCAGTTACTAGTCCAATGCTGTAACCTGCTACCCTGCCTAGTGGTAACTGCAATATTTCATACGGAAAGAAGTATGTTCAATAGGAAAGCAAAATTAGCAAGTGCGAGTCCTCTTCGTCGCATGCTCAAACACAGATTGCCAAACTGGTGTCTTCGTACTAAAACTCATGTTTCTTCTTCATTATTCAAGTTACAGGCCTGAAACCTTGTACAAGGACTGCTGACATCTAGTGGAAGCCATAGGAATTGCATTCTTGGGGCTGGAATTGCATATGCCCCTATGCTTCCCATTGTAAGAGCATGGGCTCTCAAAAAGAAAAATTCTGGTTGGTTTTTCTTTGGATTCTCTCCTACCATATCCATTGTTCTATAGTGTCATACATTATTTTAATATTTCCACAAACTTCAAAGTGTTGTCTATCCAATGGTACCAATTATATGCATATCCTGGCTTCTGGGCCTGACTAACAGGCAGTTTACTTTGGGCATGTCAGTCAGGCAGAAATTGAGAAAAAAGGACTGAAAATATCCGATGGTGTAAAAGAAAATACAAATTGATGTCCTTCGTCCCGTTTAATCTTTCAGTAAGCCTCGTTGTGTATTTTTGTTCATCCATGCTTTTCTGGAGCTTTTCTCGTGCAATTTTCTCCAAGGTCAACCCGTTTCAGCCTCCTCCACACGTTTGTCCAGTTCAGTCATATCAGTTTTGAATTTTTTGACATCTGATATGTTATTAATCTGCTAGTACAGTTTCTCATTGCCAGTGCAAATTTATGTTACTAGAGTCTTTAACTTCTTATAGGGAAAATGCAGCGCGGCAAATCAATAAAAATGTATATAAAAATCTCACTTTCATTAAATCACACATGTAAGATACTCAATTAAAGCTACACTCGTTGTGAATCTAGCCAACATGTCAGATTTTAAAAAGGCTTTTCGTCGAAAGCATAAGAAGCTATTATCTGATGATAGCACAACAGTAAACAAAGAGGGTAGCATATTTCAACCCTGCAGGCGCTACACAAAACGCAGAAATAAAATATAAAACATGCCTTACCTTTAACGAGCTTCTTTTGTTGGCACTCCAATATGTCCCAAAAACATCACAATTGGTCCTTTTGTTCGATTAATTCCGTCCATATATATCCAAAATGTCAATTTATTTGGCACGTTTGATCTAGAAAAAAACAGCTTGCGCAACTCTTAACAGTGTTATGCAGTTCCTAGTTGGCCCTACTTCTTCATTGCACAAATGAACCTCTAGCGACGAGCAATCCCGTATCCGGGAGCGTAATCATTGCCTCAAGAGAATTACCATAACGCAACGTTTCCTATTAATGAAAATCGCAAATTAAATTAAATAAATATATTCAAACACAAGCTTTAGCCTTTTGTTAACAACACTGTCATCTCAGATTTTCAAAATATGCGTTACAGCCAACGCTAGACAAGCATTTGTGTAAGTTTAGCATGGCATAATGCTATGCTAGGCTGTGCTGGCAGCAGGCAACATTTTCACAAAAATTAGAAAAGCAACCAAATTAAATCATTTACCTTCGAAGAACTTCAGATGCTTTCAATGACGAGACTCCCAGTTAGATAGCAAATGTTCCTTTTTTCCCAAAATAATATTTTTCTGGCTAAATAGCTTCGTTTTGTTCATCACATTTGGCTAAGCAAAAGACCGGAAAATGCAGTCACTACAACGCCGAACCTTTTTCCAAATTAGCTCCATAATATCGATAGAAACATGGCAAACATTGTTTAGAATCAATCCTCAAGGTGCTTTTCACATATATATTTGATAATATATCAGTCGTGACAGTTGGTTTTTCATCAGAAGCAAATGGAAAAACACTGCAGCTGGAGATTACCGCAATAATTGCAACGGAGGACACCAAGCGACCACCTGGTAGATGTAGTCTCTTATGGTCAATCTTCCAATGATTTGCCTACAAATACGTCACAATGCTGTTGACACCTTGGGGAAGCGACAGAAAGCCCACTCGTGGCCCATTCACAGCCATATAAGGAGTCATTGGCATGAGGCAGTTTCTCCTAAACAAATAATCTTTCAGGAAAAACTGAACATTTGCTATTGAACTGAGAGTCTCCTCATTGAAAACATCCGAAGTTCTTCAAAGGTAAATGATTTTATTTGAATGCTTTTCTGGTTTTTGTGAAAATGTTGCCTGCTGAATGCTAACGCTAAATGCTACGCTAGCTATCAATACTTGTTTTGCTATGGTTGAGAAGCCTATTTTGAAAATCTGAGATGACAGTGTTGTTAACAAAAGGCTGAGCTTGAGAGCTAGCATATTGATTTCATTTTATTTGCGATTTTCATGAATAGTTAACGTTGCGTTATGGTAATTGGCTTGAGGCTGTAGTCACGATCCCGCATCTGGGATGGCTAGACGCAAGAAGTTAACACTGACCCACTCAACCCGGAAGCCAGCTGCACCAATTTGTTGGAAGAAACACTATTCAACTGAAGACCACTGCAAGGAATCACTGGAACGCAATGGGCCAAGTAAAGCCCCCACGGCCAAACCCTCACAATGCTGGGCCAATTGTACGGCCTGGATTGAACCCCAGGCTGTAGTGACGCTGTAATGCAATGCCTTAGACCGCTGCGCCACTCGGCAGGCCCCAGAATAGCACTTGCAAGTGAACAACCATTTTTGTTGCACTGCTTTGCTTTATCTTGGCCTGGTCGCAGTTGTAAATGGGAACTTGTTCTCTACTGGCCTACCTGGTAAAAAAAAGGCAAAATAAAATAAAAACAATATAATGATAATCAGCACAGTATTTGACTTTGTCATGGAAGAGAGCCTAAAAGTGTAGGACAGATTACACAAAATGTAGTATATGATGGCTAATGGCAAGCAACAGTGTCGGTCTCTTGGTGTAACAGTTGTTAAAATACTTTGTGAATTTCACCAGGTTCATATATTATAGAGCATGTTGATTTGTTACTGTGCATGCCCGCATCCTGGGAATAGGGGAGCATGTGCTTGCGTTTTGCCCTGCGTGCTCGTGCTGAAATAATTTTGATGCACTATGAGAGGTAGGCACACCTTTTCTGTCGTCTTTAGAAAACATAGATTTCTTTACAGAGTCATAACACAGTGTTTTGTTCCTGAATAATGTATATTTAGAGTTTTCTTATAAGTGGATGGTATTGTCAAGATGCAATTTTAATCTTACCTTTTAGGATGATATTGACATTCTTAATTCAACATGTGGTTACTAGCTAGCTAAGGTATTGTATGTGCGAATGATGCTCCTCGGCTGATCCCAGTCCTTTGTATTGTGCGTCTATGTTGTAGAAAGAGGCGACAATTGGCAGAACATATTTGTGCTCTACAAATGTTTTGTATTTTCCTTTGGATACAGGTATGTTGTTTTATCGTTGTAAAATGTACGTAATGTGTTGATACATTATAACGAGAGGCTGTACTCATTTTTGTGTTCTAAAAACATTTTGATGCGCTATGAGAGAAAGAAGCGACAATTGGCTGAACATATTTGTGCTCTACAAATGTTTTATCTTTTCCTTTGGATGCAGAGAGAGAATTCTGATCCATTCGGATTCAAACAACATGATCTCCAAAGTCCACGTTGTCATGAGGTTTATGACCCCCATAAATACTGTTCAATTTTTTTCCTCTCTTTACTCTACCGATGTGACTATTGAAAATCCCTTTGTTAACATGGAGAGTCTGGTGACATCAAAAGATGGGAAACGGAACCACAATTCGGATCAGTAATTATGTCTCAGACGCCAACTGATCTGGCATCATATTCATTTAGTACCAACCAGTTGAAAATATGCGTTGGTACGAAATGAATATGATGCCAGATCAGTTGGTGTCTGAGACATAATTACTGATTTAAAAAAGATTACTAGGTCTTTAAGAGTTTATTCGGAAGATAACAGCTCTATAAACATTATTTCGTGGTGCCCCGACTTTCTAGTTAATTATTTACCTGATTATCTTAATCAGGTAATATTAATTACAGATAAATTATTTTATAGAATAGCATGTCATAGCACTTAATCAGGTATAGCCAAAGACACGACAACGTCTATAGTCTCAATCAATCACACACAGTGCAGAGCTACAGCGGTGCAGTACAGCACCTGTTACACTGGTATCACTTTGCAGTTGACTGTTAACACAAGACACAAGCCTCAAAACCCAGCACACTGCTGGGTGTCTTTTCTTCCTGGTAGTTACTTAATTGATTAATGCCACTGACTGGCCAGAGATTGTACTCAACTGCTGTCCCAGGTATGAATCAGTCCCTCATTTAGAATTGCTGCTGGGGCCGTCTGAGACGTTTGACACACATGGTACGTGGCATCAATGTCTGGATACTAGTTAAGGGGCAGATTTATTCCAAAGGATGACCGTCCTAACGCCAACACCTTTTTTTACAAGGTAGTGCCACACTGCTACTATAAATTGGTTACCAACGTAATTAAAGCAGTAAAAATAAATGTTTTGTCATATACAGGTGGTATACAGTCTGATATACCACGGCTTTCAGCCAATCAGAATTCTAGGTCCGAACCACCCAGTTTGTAAATTAGTTTATACAGGATTAAGCATAAAATTCCATTAATTGTAATTTAGTTAGTTATGTTCCAACATTCCCTCCATCTTGGGCCAATCAATATCAGTTATTTTTAAGTCTTGGTTCCAATAGTTTATATTTTTCTAAAATAATCTCAGTTGGATAGGCTCTCTGCAAGGTTTTGTATATCTTACTTATCATATGAATATTATTTTCTGGCTCAAGTAGGATTCCCTTAAGATTGCTCTGATGTCCAAAATATTTCAAGTCGAAATGTCTTAATATTAAACTTTTAAGTTGAAAATATCTACATCGGTCAATCCAAAATGGCTTTTTAATTCTGACATGGAAATACATGTATTTCCTATTACCAAGTTATTTACAGCTTCTGGACCAATCTATTGGTGAATTCTGAAAAGCTATCCAAGGATTGTTCAATAGGGTTTCAAATCAAATCAAATGTGATTAGTCACATGTGCCGAATACAACAGGTACATGTGCCGAATACCTTACAGTGAAACACTTACTTATGAGGCCTTAACCAACAATCCAGTTAAAAAAAATATGGATAAGAACAAGAAATAAAAGTAACAAGTAATTAAAGAGCAGCAGTAAAATAACAATAAACAAAAATAATAATAGCGGGACTATATAGAGGGGGGTACTGGTACAGAGTCAATGTGCTGGTGCACCGGTTAGTTGAGGTAATATGTACATGTAGGTAGAGTTATTAAAGTGACTATGCATAGATTATAAAAACAGAGAGTAGCAGTGGTGTAAATGAGGCGGGGGGACGACAATGCAAATAGTCTGGGTAGCCATTTGACTAGATGTTCAGGAGTCTTATGGCTTGGGGGAAGAAGCTGTTTAGAAGCCTCTTGGACTGAGACTTGGCGCTCTGATACCACTTGCCATGCGGTAGCAGAAAGAAGAGTCTATGACTGGGGTGGCTGGAGTGTTTGACAATTGTTAGGGCCTTCCTCTGACACCGCCTGGTACAGAGGTCCTGGATGGCAGGAAGCTTGGCCCCAGTGATGTACTGGGCTGTTCGCAACACCGTCTGTAGAGCCTTGCGGTCGGAGGCTGAGCAGTTGCCATACCAGGCAGTGATGCAGCCAGTCAGGATGCTCTCGATGGTGCAGCTGTTGAACCTTTTGAGTATCTGAAGACCTATGCCAAATTCTTTCAGTCTCCTGAGGGGGAATAGGTTTTGTTGTGCCCTCTTCATGACTGTCTTAGTGTGTTTGGACCATGTTAGTTTGTTGGTGATGTGTACACCAGGGAACTTGAAACTCTCAACCTGCTCCACTACAGCCCTGTCGATGAGAATGAGGGCATGCTCGGTCCTCTTTTTCCTGTAGTCCACAATCATCTCCTTGGTCTTGATCAAGTTGAGGGAGAGGTTGTTGTCCTGCCACCACACAACTAGGTCTCTGACCTCCTCCATATAGGCTGTCTCGTCGTTGTCGGTGATCATGCCTACGACTGTTGTGTCATCGGAAAACTTAATAATGGTATTGGAGTCGTGCCTGGCCGTGCAGTCATGAGTGAACAGGTTGTAATATTCATATGTGTAAACATACTGAATAATAATTGGATGCATTTTAGCACCGTATCATACTGTGCTATGATTGGTTAAGACCACCTAGATGGTTAAGTCATGGTCAGTTGATCATGGTTGGAGATACGTGAACATGCAAGTTGTAGCTAGTTAATAAAGATCTACGTTAAGAAATATCCTGTAGTACTGCATTTTATTATTTTGTACAAAGCGTGCAAAACAAGACACAGGGAGTACAGTAGGGGACTGAGCACGCACCCCTGAGGGGCCCGTGTTGAGGATCAGCGTGGAGGATGTGTTGTTACCTACCCTTACGACCTGGGGGCGGCCCGTCAAAAAAAAAGAGAATAAATGTAAAAACTTTGGGTGCCGTGCCATTCTGAAGAGCTTTATTCTATCCGTACGATGGGAAGATTGTTCCATTTAATTACATCTGCTTTCATATTGTTGAGTAATGGGATAAAATAATTGTTATGTATTTGTTGTTTGTTGTCACTTATTAATAAGCCTCCTACGTAGTTCATATTTTTTGTGGTCCACTTAAAGGATTGCTGTATATAATGAGTTATGTTATTTATCTTTTTCCTATTGTCACTATTTATTTATTTCCATGTTTAATCTTATATCCTGAGATTTTTGTATTCTGAAAATATTTTTAGCAAGGTGGGTACTGAGTTGTCAATACTGGTCAGGTATATCAGGAGATGATCTGCAAATAAATGTAGTTTATATTAATGTTTACTGATACTGATACGTTTATGTTTGGGTCCTGTCTAATTCTTTCTGCAAGTCGTTCAATTGCCAGTGCAAACAGGAGGAGGAAAGAGGACTTCAATGTTTTATGCCCCTTTCTAAACCAATTTCATCAGATAATGTTTTATTTGTATATATTATTGCTTTAGGATTAATATTCTATTTTTATTAAATGTATTATTTCAGCTGAAAAGTTGAAAGCTTCCAAAGTTTTGAATAAAAAAGGCCATTCAAGACGGTCAACTATTGATATATCTATCTTTTTTGCCGATTAAATATAATATGTTATTGTATTTGTTTGTAAGTGTCTATTTTTAATAAACCCTGTTTGATTGATATGTATCAATTCTGGTAAGACTTCTGCCATTCTATTGCTTATGTACTTTGTTATTATTTTATTGTCATTTATTTTGGTCTGTAATCACCAGATTTTCCTGGTTTTAATATAACTGTTTGATACATTTTACTAGGAAGCACTGAATTGAGTTTAAGTCGGAAGTAATTTAAAACTAGTTTTTCAACCACTCCACAAAAAACAATAGTTTTGGAAAGTCAGTTAGGACATCTACTTTGTGCATGACACAAGTCATTTTTCCAACAATTGTTTAGAGACAGATTATTTCACTTATAATTCACTGTATCACAATTCCACTGGGTCAGAAGTTTACATACACCGAGGTGACAGTGCCGTTAAACAGCTTGGAAAATTCCACAAAATTATGTCATGGCTTTAGAAGCTTCTGATAGGCTAATTGACATCATTTTAGTCAATTGGAGGTGGATGTATTACAAGGAATACCTTCAATCTCAATGCCTCTTTGCCTGACATTATGGGAAAATCAAAAGGAATCAGCCAAGACCTCAGAATGTTTTTGACCTCCACAAGTCTGGTTCATCCTTGGGAGCAATTTCCAAACGCCTGAAGGTACCACGTTCACCTTTACAAACAATGGTACGCAAGTATAAACACCATGGGACCACGCAGCCGTCATACCGCTCAGGAAGGAGACACATTCTGTCTCATAGAGATTAACGTACTATGGTGCGAAAAGTGCCAATCATTCACCAAACAACAGCAAAGGACATTGTGAAGATGCTGGAGGAAACAGATACAAAACTATCTATATCCACAGTAAAACGAGTCCTATATCGACATAACCTGAAAGGCCGCTAAGCAAGGAAGAACCCACTGCTCCAAAACCGCAACTGCACATAGGGACAAAGATCGTACTTTTTGGAGAAATGTCCTCTGGTCTGATGAAACAAAATAGAACTGTTTGGCCATAATGACCATCGTTATGTTTGGAGGAAAAAGGGGGAAGCTTGCAAGCCGAAGAACACCCATCCCAACCGTGAAGAACGGGGGTGGCAGCATCATGTTGTGGGGTTGCTTTGCTGCAGGAGGGACTGGTGCACTTCACAAAATAGATCGCATCATGAGGTAGAAAAATTACGTGGATATATTGAAGCAACATCTCAAGACATCAGTCAGGAAGTTAAAGCTTGGTCGCAAATGGGTCTTCCAAATGGACAATGACCCCAAGCATACTTCCAAAGTTGTTACAAAACAGCTTAAGGACAACAAAGTTAAGGTATTGGATTGGCCATCACAAAGCCCTGACCTCAAACCTATAGACAATTTGTGGTCAGAACTGAAAAAGTGTGAGCGAGCAAGGAGGCCTACAAACCTGACTCAGTTTCACCAGCTCTAAAACATTCTCTCTCCTATTATTCTGACATGTCACATTCATAAGATAAAGTGGTGATCCTAACTGACCTAAGGCAGGGAATTATTACTAGGACTAAGTGTCATAAATTGTGAAAAACTGAGTTTAAATGTATTTGGTTAAGGTGTATGTGAACTTCCGACTTCAACTGCAGATGTGAGTGAGGGGTGGTTATAGCACTTCCTTCACATGTCCCATCAATTTAGACAAGTGTGTCAGGTAAGCATCATCTAATAATGATAAACTATTTATATAAACTATTTTTATCTGGATACTTTCTGTTTCTGATATTACAGGTATGCAAGTAATATCACTGTAATATAATAATAATATAATATATAATATATGCCATTTAGCGGACGCTTCTATCCAAAGCGACTTACAGTCATGTGTGCATACATTCTACGTATGGGTGGTCCCAGGAATCGAACCCACTACCCTGGCGTTACAAGCGCCATGCTCTACCAACTGAGCTACAGAAGGACTGTACCTTTCACACCTTCTGTATCCTGTGCATGTGACAAACAAACGTTTTATTTGATTTTGTGTGTGCTTACCACATGAAGGATATTGTCTCAATGTACAACAAGCTGGTCTTAGGCATCTCTGTATGTGGCCTATTGCGCTCATAGTTTTTTCATACTTCGACCACTTCTCAGAGCAGGGGGCTCTCCTCTTTCAACTCAGAAGGTTTCTGGGAAGGTTTCTTGTAGCTTTATTAAGGCGACTGTGAATTCCAGACCTTTGACAGGAGAGGTTCTTTCAGCTTGATTAAGGCTCCATCAGCCAATCAGGGTGAATTCCACCCTTTGCGTTCCCTTCCATACCCACTGCACTGCCGGAAAGCGGAGCTGTGATCCGCTCCCCCCCTCCCCCAGCAACCTCGAATGGACTGGTGGTGGACCTTGACCTTCTTTCCCCCAGAATGCGTATCTTGGTCTGATAATTCCACAGCTTGAAGACCATCATGTATCGGCATCTAGTGCTCTTCTGCTTCACGCCTTTCCTATGGCATCGCTCCAGATCCCCTGTTTGTGTTTGCTAACTTGGTCCTTGTCTTTTCCTTGGAGGAAGTCATGACCTGCTGGATTCACGTCACTCCGCTTTACCAACAGAATGGTTCGCTGTTGTACATAACTGATCACCCACACTCTCTCAGTTGGTTGGGGATATGTTGATTTTTCGATTTTAAAATGAGTTGTCTGGTTTCTACATATAACCTTGAGCAACTCACTCTCTATGCATCCTATCGGTACGTGCATGTGCCTCCCCTTGTTTTACATTTCAATAAAGGATTTCCCATTCACTCCTGATTGAATGTCTGTTATTACTCTTTGGCTGTGTTTACACACAGTCATGCTAAGAACCCAATTCTGATTTTCTTTCCATATCTGATCTTTTTGTCTGACTCTCCACACTCAGTTTAACATGTGACTCATCAGATTTGCGCCATCACACTGATGTAGCCTCTGAAATAGCACACAGACGCAATAGTAATTTCATATGATAGCATTTTCACGTGCAAAAACCACACTCCAGAGCAAAATATATCAGATCTGAGGATCCAAGCAGAGGTCGTATATGATTGAAAACCACATAAGAATGTCGTATATATCGTAACTTGACAAATCTGATTTCATGTGGCTTTTTGCTGTTTACACATCAGGGAAAAGATCAGAACTTTATCAGAAATGCCAAAAGATATTTCCTAATGTGTAAACAGCAACAACTTCCGATTTATACCACCTCCATATGTGGATCTGTCTGGATGCTCAGATCAGATATTTTTTGCTTTGACGTGTTTTTTTTTTTGCACATTACCTGCCGTTACCATGACAACGACCCCCAAATTTTAAAGAAACAGTGACAGGAAATGAGCATTGCATCTGTGTGCTACTTCAGAGGCGATATCAGTGTGAGTGGGCAAATTTTATATGCTCCATCCTGGTGGCACAGTGAACTAATTCCATGGATAGAGAAGAAAATGTTAAAATCTCAGACACTGTGCCACCATAAAATATAAACTATACAAGGTGTTAACAGTGTTATTAAAATGCTAAATTATGGCTAAGCATTACATTCAATTCTTGACCTTCAGTTTCGATGCATCACAGGAAGCTGTAACATTAACTAGGCTAGCTCTGATAATAACATACACATAGCCATCCTTTCCGAATGATGAGTGATTGAATCATCCTCCCCCTCCCTTTTTCCCCCTTGAATTGGTCCATAGTCCCAAACTAATTTTCATATCTAAAAGGAAGGCGCGATGAGCTGATATTCTTGTGTGTAAATGCTGAGCCGTGATCAAACTCCGCCATTGAAATGCAGATTTAAGCTTAGATCATCACTTAAGAGGATGCCGCAGAGGGTTTTCCCGCTCTTTGTGTGCCTTTAAGACATCCGTGGTGTGTTCACTCTGAACCAAATGGAAGCAAATGGGACAACACTGGGCGTGGCCTAACTAAATTTGTCCAAAAAGAAACTCTCGTTTTAGTTGTAAAATGTTTTGCTACGATGTGCAGTAATGAATACACCCTAGCTGTGGGCTAGGTGATAGAAGGCACACTGCAGGCAGCAGAATCCTCCTCATTGAAAGCAGCTGTTTCATGGGCTTTGTTTTGAGTCATCAACTAAACATGTTGCCGGTAAAAGTGAAGATTTTTTTAAACGTTCTGAGAATGGAAGTGAAAATTTCACCTGTTCTGGGAACGTTTATTCTTAGGTTGCAGGACGGTTTGGCAAATGTTTTACTATGGTTTCCTGAAAGTTTCCTGGGAGGTTTTATTAACGTTCTGAGAGGTAATTAAATAATGTTCTGAAAACAGGTTTCAATAAGACTTTTAATAGTAGATTATAAAACATGAGCTGGCTCACACCCAGAAAAAAATAGTTTGCGTGGGGGTGCTGACTAATGGCGAATAAATTATGAACTATCAACAACAAAGAAAGTCGCATAATCCATATATAAACTCCCGGCAATTTAATTTACCAACGTTTCGGCATCACTGTGCCTTCCTCAGGGTAATGTCATGAATACTTGAACCAGGTTATGTAGACAAACAGTGCAATTAGTGCAACCAATGACAATGGTGAGGAATGTGTCATAATGAGTGAAACTGTTAAAAAAAACAAAAAAAACAATAGTTCATGGCATATTAAATACATTACACTATTGTTATCATATAGAAACATAATTGAATACCGTATAACAAATTAGTATTTGTCAGAGTCTAAGTGATGTGGGTAAGGCGGAGTCAGGCGCAGGACACAGAGATGAGTAATAATAGTAACTTTACTCAAAAATAATCTTCCATTAAGGAGAACGAAAATCCAGAATCACATAAACGAGATAACTGACATCAATAAACATGTACAAAACCATGATGGCTCCAGAGGGTTAAATACTGAAATAATTCAAACGTAATGGGAACCAGGTGTGTACAATAGACAAAACAAATGGAAAAATAAATGTAGATCGGTGGACGCTAGAAAACCGGTGACGTCGCCCGCCGAACACCGCCCGAAAATGAGAGCCACCAACTTCGGCGGAGGTCGTGACAGTACCCCCTCTTGACACGCGGCTCCAGCAGCGCGCCGACACCTGCCTCGGGGATGACCCGGAGGACGAGGCGCAGGACGATCCGGGTGGAGACTGTGAAATTCCTGCAGTAAGGAAGGGTCCAGGATGTCCTCTACCGGCACCCAGCATCTCTCCTCCGGGCCGTACCGCTCCCACTCCCAAAAATATGGGTTATTGAGCCAACAATGATGGGCGCTGCACACTTAAGCAGACCGACATCCAATTGGTCAGCCCCTGTGGATTTCTTGTTGTCTACTTCTAGAAGAGCATCCAGGACATATTTTTCTATAAATAGTCTAAAAGAAAAGCTTTGACTACCATTTCTCTGATCATTGTCAAGTTTTCCCTATCAGCATCCAGACCAACATCATTGTGAATAAGCTTAGAAGTAATATTTAAGAGATAGCCAGATGAAATAAAATGGTTATTACATGCATCAATGTTGGCATTTTCTCCCCCATAGTGAGGCAAGTACAGTGGTTGAAAATAGTATTTAGTCAGCCACTAATTGTGCAAGTTCACCCACTTAAAAATATGAGAGAGGCCTGTAATTTTCAGCATAGGTACACTTCCACTATGACAGGCAAAATAATGAATTTATTTTCAAATTATGGTGGAAAATAAGTATTTGGTCAATAAAAAAAGTTTATTTCAATACTTTGTTATATACCCTTTGTTGGCAATGACAGAGGTCAAATGTTTTCTGTAACTCTTCACAAGGTTTTCACACTCTGTTGCTGGTATTTTGGCCAATTCCTCCATGCAGATCTCCTCTAGAGCAGTGATGTTTTGGGGCTGTTGCTGGGCAACACGGACCTTCAACTCCCTCCAAAGATTTTCTATGGGGTTGAGATCTGGAGACTGGCTAGGCCACTCCAGGACCTTGAAATGCTTCTTACGAAGCCACTCCTTCGTTGCCCGGGCGGTGTGTTTGGGATCATTGCCATACTGAAAGACCCAGCCACGTTTCATCTTCAATACCCTAGATGATAGAATGAGGTTTTCACTCAAAATCATATGGCAGGCAAAAACCTGAGAAAAATCCAACCAAGAAGTGAGAAATCTGTGGTTTGTAGTTTTTCAAGTGATTGCCTATCCAATATCCAGTGTAAATGGGGTCAGATTGCACTTCTTAAGGCTTCCAGTAGATGTCAACGGTCTTTAGAACGTTGTTTCAGGCTTGTATTGTGAAAGGGGAGCGAATAAAGCTGTTTCAACAAGTGGTCAGGCTGAAAGCCTTTAGTTTAGTCTCGCGTGTGGCCGTGAGCGCGACGGTCGTTCCCTTTCCTTTCTAATGACAATGGATTTGTCTGGTTGGAATATTATTGAACATTTATGATAAAAACATCCTAATGATTGATTATATACATCGTTTGGGATGTTTCTACGAACTTTAATGGAACTTTTTAAACTTTTTGTCTGGACTTAGTGCCCGCGCTTTGCATTTGGATTAGTGAAATAAACGCGCTAACAAAAAAGAGGTATTTGGACAAAGATGGACTTTATCGAACAAACATTTATTGTGGAACTGGGATTCCTGGGAGTGCATTCCAATGAAGATCGTCAAAGGTAAGTGAATATTTATAATGCTATTTCTCACTTTTGTTGATTCCATAACTTGTCGGGTATCTCTATGGCTTGTTTTGGTGGCTGAGCGCTGTACTCAGATTATCGCATGGTGTGCTTTCACAGTAAAGCTCTTTGCAATCTGACACAGTGGTTGCATTCAGGAGAAGTTTATCTTCAACACTTTTTTAGTTTCTACATGATGCCATATGTGTTAAGCTTTAATGGAATTGGGTTCTAAATATAAAAGGCAACAGCTCCACCTTTTGCATTTTTGTATTTTCTGTAGATGTTATAATCATGTATTGCTACCACTATCATAAAAGGTGAAATCTAAGTGTGTTTCAGAGATTGTCAGAATATGAATGTAATCTGTTACTAGCAAATTATTGATTTCATGAATTTGTTTCGTAAGTTACAATTGTAAACGTGGGCTATTTTTAACACTTTTCTGGGATGCTTGATTGTTTTCATTGCTTTACTGTGAAGATTAATATAAGTATATATGCTGTGGTGTACAGCAGGTCAGCCACCAGGGGGAGACTCGTCGAGGCCTGGTGACAGACGGAGTATACATCAAGAGGCGATGGCTCCATCTGCTGGACATGCCAGGTATCAACGGGCTCTCTGATCAGGACTAATTGGGGCTGATTGGGGAATGGTGTGTAATCAAGGGCTGATTGCTCACCAGCTGTAAGAGTCCCATAAAGCACACAGAAAGGAGACTGGAGGAGAAAAGGACTCCCGTATAGTTGGGGATGGTACCAGTGGTAACAGGAAGGAGTTCAGTTTTGATCCCCACAGGATACAGCAAGACCCGAAGCCCAGAAGATGTTATCCCAGAGAGGTGCTCTTGGGGGTGACCTATTATTTTAATAAACACCGTTGAAACTGACCTAATCCTACTCTGTCTGATCTGTGTAAATGTTTTGACCCAACCCCCTGGTCTGCCACAATGCTCATGTTATTTAAATTAGTACAGGGTGAGCTGCATAAATTGGACTTCCTACTAGGGCACACCCCTGGTCTGATTACTGCATACAATAGCTGTAGGATCGGCAGAAGCTTTCAGGGTAGTTAGAGGTACATAAATTAGGTTGCAACTTACATTGCATCTTCCAGCGCCCCTGGGATAATAAACATTTGCTGAAGCATTATGACAACTCAGCGACACATTGTTAGTGATTAACTGAGCTGGGCTTTGGTCATTGATAAGTCATTGTCTCAACGCAGCCTTATAATGCTGTGTAAGGATCAAGGAACCCAAATGATTTGGGTGGATCCCATCCTCCTTATAATACAAGCTTTGTTTCCAGAAGGTATCAGACTTGTCATTAAATGTTACACCCACAGAGCTGCAATAGTCTGGTAGCCAGTTATGGAGGGTAAAAGGTCTGTTGAAACGTTTAATAGTCTGGTAGTTATGGAGGGTAAAAGGTCTGCTGAAAAGTTCTATAGTCTGGTAGTTATGGAGGGTAAAAGGTCTGCTGAAACGTTCAATAGTCTGGTAGTTATGGAGGGTAAAAGGTCTGCTGAAAAGTTCAATAGTCTGGTAGTTATGGAGGGTAAAAGGTCTGCTGAAAAGTTCAATAGTCTGGTAGTTATGGAGGGTAAAAGGTCTGCTGAAACGTTCAATAGTCTGGTAGTTATAGAGGGTAAAAGGTCTGCTGAAAAGTTCAATGCCACGATTTTGGGAGGACACAGGGCCAGACATTTTGCGGTGTTTGTTGGTGTCAAGCAGAGACCCAGTCTGTTTTGAGCTGCCCTTCATAAATCTTCTTAGTTCATAACGTCATTGAAACCCACATGAGCTATAATAGACTCAATATCCTGATGCTTGTTTAAAATATTTGTGAGCAGCTTAGTGATGTCCTTTACTCGTGCTCCTGGTTGCACAACGTTCTTGCTCCGGGGACTGAGACATTTCTCATCATTGAACTGCCCATTACAATGGCTGGAGAAGGTGATGCAGAAGTCCGTCCATTACTACCCCTCACGCAATTCGTTGAACCTTCCATGGGCCCAAGAGATGCAGGATAGTGTATGTCCGCTGCTCCCGTTCCAGATCTCCCACAGCAGGCAGTGCCCTGTCTGATCCAGAAAGAGTGAAAGGAGATGAAGACGGCGACGAAGTCACTGCTGGAGTCAACGTAGTTGACCGCCGTCGCAGACACAGACAATCCCAGGGATAAAGGCACAGGTAGATCAGGCACCAGTGCAGCGGAGGTTTTCCTTATGTGAATCTGCTCCAAATCTTTTACAGTCACTCCCATCTGCTTAGCAGCATGCCGCTGCCTTTGGTTGCCACGACTTGTGACATGGGACAAGCGCTGATTGTTCTAATCTTGTTGTTCTCCATCTACTTCACTACAAGATGGAGGAGGAGAAGCAGATGGAGATGACTTCCTTGGGAGGCAAGTTCCAGGTAGGACAGGCCATTCGGACAGATGACAAGGCAGGGACACATCCATCAGACCCGAGGAGCATCCAGCCACAGGAGCTGAGAATGAGAAAGTTCTAATTAGTGTTTTCCCCATAAATTGCGCAGAATTGAGATTTGCTTGCTAAGTATAGCCACCTCATTCCTATGAATGTCAGACGTTTCATATGCTATGGTATGTTAATGTAATACAATCTTGATCTTTAAACACTCAATATGTTGTCATCTGCCACAGGACAACATCCTACACACCAAACAAAAAAAATGTTTTCTTCAAGCTTATGCAGAACGCAACATTCCATTAATCCATCATTCTGGCAGTTTCATTTCGGGAGATGTTTGAGTCCCAGACAAAACGCTGGGATTTGAGGAATTATAGCAGGGGTTTGGCTCAGCAGACCAGGTTTGCTGTACTACAGCTGCATTCATCTTAATGTCTGAGCTCAGCTTTCTATCATGTCAAGTCCTGCAATCTCTCTGGAAGTGTCCGAAATCTGTCCGACTAATTGCTTAATCTGCATAACGTGCACCATTCATTCAGCGAGTCAGTTGACTATCAGCTGTTGTCTGTTGGGTTTCGAAAGACAATTCTCTTCCTCAATAGTGTGCAGCGAATTCTACTGTATGAAAAGCCTAAATGAGTATGACATCCTGGCATTTAAAGGATGCTTCATTTAAAAAAATGTCATATACTATAAAACACACATTTCCCGGAGAGGCTCAGACCGAGGCTGACCACTCTAGTCAACAGCCAGCCAGTGTCTGAACTGTCAAGGTCTGCAGCTGAACATTTAGACTGCCCTACAGAAGTCATTGATGTTCTTCAACATTCAGGGGATGTTTTCTCTACACACATCCGAGAATCAGCTGCAGAACATCCACCATCAGACGCTTTGTTGTCAGGAGCGGCCTAGACTAGAAATAGACCCCAACACACTGTCAAGTTGTCTGGAAACATTCATGCCTGTCCTATGGTTAGCTGAGCTCCATGGAGTCTCCAGGAGTACCCTGCAACATCAAATGAATGAACAGAACCTCTATGTTAGAGCTAGGTATTCTGCTATCTCTGAATCAGCATGGGAGGACCATTAAGTCCAGGATTCCACATGCTGTTGACAGACTGATGAAGGGTAATCTGCACGCTATCTGGCACAGTGTGCAATGGCGAAGAATCGTGTCCTCCATGAGCCGGGTAGATGGGGCCGGAGTTTTGGCTAGGTTATTGCAGCTGGGTACGGTAGCTCGCACAACATATTCTGTGCCAGCTCCCTTGTCCATTGTTCACATCGACACCAATCGCAAGTTATTCAGGCAGTCTTGTGTTCTGTAGAGGATTATTATCAGGTCAACAGATGGTGAAAAGTGCTCTGAGAGCAGATATTGACCACAATCAGTAAAGACCTGAGGGCACACACCTAATGCGCTGTGAAATCCGTTGTGAACTTATTGTAATGTTTTTAAAATTGTATAACTGCCTTACTTTTTCTGGACCGTAGGATGAGTAGCTGCTGCCTTGTCCAAAGGGGATCCATAACAAATACAAATAGAATAAATGTCTTCCTGAATGATAGCAGTTATCACAAATTATTACAATATGTAATAATATTAATTTTGCATGATACCTTGGATGTAACAGAAAAACAGCAATGTTTTATTTGTTGCAATGTTCAGTTGACAAAATGTTACTGCCGCGGTAAATCACCTTATATTCTTTTTAAGTCAGTTAGGAACAAATTCTTACTTTCAATGAAGCCTAGGAAAAGTGGGTTAACTGCCTGTTCAGGGGCAGAACGACAGATTTGTACCATGTCAGCTCGGGGATTCGAACTTGCTTCCTTGAATATTTTAGGACACACCTACTCATTCCAGAGTTTTTCTTTATGTTTTACTATTTTCTACATTGTAGAATAATAGTGAAGACATCAACACTATGAAATCACACATGGAATCATGTAGTAATCAAAAGTGTTAAACAAATCAAAATATTTTTATTAATTTGGGATTCTTCAAAGTAGCCACTCTTTGCCTTTGACAGCTTGCACATTCTTGGCATTCTCCCAACCAGCTTCATGAGGTAGTCACCTGGAATGCATTTCAATTAACAGGTGTGCCTTCTTAAAATTCAATTTGTGGAATTTATTTAATTCTTAATGCATTTGAGCCAATCAGTTGTGTTGTGACAAGGTAGGAATGGTATACAGAAGATAGCCGTATTTGATAAAAGACAAGTCCATATTATGGCAAGAACAGCTCAAATATGCAAAGAGAAATGACAGTCCATCATTACTTTAAGACATGAAGGTCAGTCAATATGGAACATTTCAAGAACTTTGAAAAATTTTCAAGTGCAGTCACATAAACCATCAAGCGCGATGATGAAACTGGCTCTCATGAGGACCACCACTGGAAAGGAAGACCCAGAGTTACCTCTGCTGCAGAGGATAAATTCATTAGAGTTACCAGCCTCAGAAATTGCACCCCTAATAAATGCTTCAGAGTTCAAGTAACAGACACATCTCAACATAAACTGCGTGAATCAGGCCTTCATGGTCGATTTCTGCAAAGAAAGACACTGATGAGAGAGGGAGGTCATGTCCAGATGAGTTTGCATGTTTTTAAAAATAGATACAAGGTAGATTTAGAGTTAAACAAACAGATTTTTTTTGGACAGGGACAAATACAGGATGCTACCCTAAACAACATAACCTTCACTCTAAATCAAAACTCCAAACCTATAACCTGATGTTGGACGGAATTACCTGGATTTAACCTGGAATGCTTCCCACAGCAAATGCTCTGGCAAACAAGCAGAGACCTGAAAGCACTCTGAAGCTATTTATTACTTTCAAAAGCTTAGAAGAAAAACACATTACAATGACATATTTTACTTTATAAGGACTGACTGCTCAGGCTACCAAGCTTGCTATAAAGACTTCAATTAGCACTGACGTGTGAAGCGAGGGGTGTCGAAGCCTTTGAGCCCAACAAATGGCAGGCTACCCCACCCAGATCCAGAGGCCTTGAAGCCCCCTCTTGCTGTTCAGTCCATCCACTGACATTTTCTACATTAAATCTGCCTCCAGAAATAAAAGCTTCTCCCAAATGGGTGTGACATCTACTCTAGTTGTCTGCTGCTTGGACTCCGCCTGGTGATCTGTTCACCGTCTGCCCTGGTTGTCTCCCCATGTCTGGTACAGGTACCTCCACCCCTCCCCCTCCCGAGCTTTCACTTGCCTCCAACACACAGGCAAATTACTCTGAACTTACAATGGTTAGCCACAAGTCGTTGCATTTTGCTATTTTGCTATTTGCCTTTTGACTCCTGCATGCTTTGTTGACTATGAACTTTCTTTATCCAACCGTGGGACATACTGTTTGTTCCAACACTCTGGACTCTGGCTCTCTATTGGTTACGCAGACTTTTGACCTTCCATTCCATTCTAACCACCGCTTGCCGGCTTTGTATTCATGTTACCTGATGAAATTGTTGTTACAATATGATCTTGTTGCCATCTAACGCACATTCAGATGTCATAAATCAGCACTGCAGAGCTCTCCCTGTCCTCTGCCGTGCCTTGATTGTATTACTGTTCATGATATCTGGAAATGTGGATGTACACCCTGGCCCATCTACTGTTGCTAGCTCCAATTCTGACTTGTGCTCTGATATCTGCTATACTGATTTCTGTTCCCGTAAAAGCCTGGGATTTCTACACATTAACACTAGAAGCTGATTACCTAAAATGGATCAATTGAATGTGTGGGTTTAAAGCTCCAATCCAGATGTTAGTCATTACTGAGACGTGGCTAAAGAAGAGTGTTATGAATACTGAGGTTAACCTTTTCTGGTTATAAACTTTTTCCGCAAGACAGATTTCCCAAACGTGGGGGAGTGGATCACCTTCAGTGCTCGGTTGTCTCCACCAGGTTTGACCCCAAACAATTAGATTTTGCTGGTTTTAAGTATTACACTTTTAAATAGCTCTTTGTTGGCTGCTGCTGGGTGTCATCGTCATCCCTCAGCACCGGCCTGTAACCTACCTGCCCTAAGCGCTCTCCTGGCCCCTTACACCAAGTCTGAATTTGTCCTGCTAAATGACCTAAATTGGGACATGCTTAACCCACTTGAGCAAGCCCTAAAGCAATGGGACTCCCTAAATCTTTCTCAGATTATTGCCAATCCCACAAGGTATGACTCCAAACACCCAGAAAAGGCTACTCTTCTTGATGTTATCCTCAAAAATAATCCTGATAGGTATCAGTCTGTGTTTACTGTAATGACCTTAGTGATCACTGTTTTACAGCCTGTGTTGGTAATGGCTGCTCAGGGAAACAACCTGTCCTTATTTGTCGTAGACACTTGTTAAAAAACTTTAATGAGCAAGCCTTCCTTCATGATCTGGCCTCTGTAAAATGTTATAGAATCAGCTTCATCCCCTCTGTCGAAGACGCTTGGACCTTCTTTTTTGGTATTTTCAGTGGTATTGTTAATAACAAACACGCCCCCATAAGGAAAATGAGAATTAAACACAGGTTCGGCCCCTGGTTCGACCGTGATCTTGCAGAGTTACTCCACCTCAAGTATTGCATTTGTAGAAAGGCTTGGCACACGTATACTCAGGCTGACTGGCTCTTGTTCAGACATATGAGAAATAAGTGCACTCAGGCTATCCGGAAGGCCAAAGTTGGTTACTTTAAGGAGCAGTTCTATGGGTCTAACCCCAAGAAGTTCTGGAAAATGATTAAATACCTAGAGAATAGGGCCTCCCGGGTGGCGCAGTGGTCTAAGGCACTGCATCGCAGTGCTAGCTGTGCACCCAGAGACTCTGTGTCAGGATTTGGCCAGGGTTGTTCCGGTTTTTGGTCACTAGATGCCCCCATTGTGCCTTTTGACCTTTTGTTTTCCCTTGATCCCCATTATTATATGCACCTGTGCCTCATTTCCCCTGATTGTATTTAAACCCTTTGTTTTCCTCTGTTCTTTGCTCTGTGTTTGTATGTTAGCACCCAGCCCTAGTACTCTGAGAACTCTTGTTGATCCCGGTGGACTCTCTTGTGGAATTCTTTTTTTTGTTCTTGTTTGTTTGTTTTTTGAGTATCTTTTGAGGCTTTTTGTGCTTTACCTTCCACCTTGTGGATTTACCTTTTTTGTCTTGGAGGATTACCTTTGTTCTTGTAGGATTCCTTTTGAGGTTGTGGAGTTACATGTTTTCCTGAAGAACTTCACTTTTTACTTCATTAAATACACCGTCTCAAGTACTGCTGTGTCTGCCTCATCTTCTGGGTTCTGCTGACTATTCGTGGCTCAGTTGGTTTAGTGACTGTTTCTCACTCCGGAGACCCGGGTTCGTAACCGGGTCCTGACAGAAACACAGAGCCAAAAATGAACCCAGAGGCAGCCAGTTCCCAAGACCTTGTTGCCATGCTGTCCCACCACCAGGAGACTGTCCAACGCCACGAAGCCGCCCTGGTTCAGCAAGAGGCCTTAATGGCTAGACATTCTCATCTTCTGTCGGAGATGCTGACTTCCATAAAGCAGATATCTGATCGACTTACCCCGGCAACAGTTCCCGTCCCAGTACCTCAGATTCACGTACCCATGGCAGTTAACCCTCTGGCTGAACCTCATCTTCCACCTCCCCAACGGTTCTCAGGTGATCCAAGTAAAGTGAGAATCTGTCTCCTCACCACGCGCTCTCACCACTGGTGTCCCCCAGGGCTCTGTTCTAGGCCCTCTCCTATTCTCGCTATACACCAAGTCACTTGGCTCTGTCATAACCTCACATGGTCTCTCCTATCATTGCTATGCAGACGACACACAATTAATCTTCTCCTTTCCCCCTTCTGATGACCAGGTGGCGAATCGCATCTCTGCATGTCTGGCAGACATATCAGTGTGGATGACGGATCACCACCTCAAGCTGAACTTCGGCAAGATGGAGCTGCTCTTCCTCCCGGGGAAGGACTGCCCGTTCCATGATCTCGCCATCACGGTTGACAACTCCATTGTGTCCTCCTCCCAGAGCGCTAAGAACCTTGGCGTGATCCTGGACAACACCCTGTCGTTCTCAACTAACATCAAGGCGGTGGCCCGTTCCTGTAGGTTCATGCTCTACAACATCCGCAGAGTACGACCCTGCCTCACACAGGAAGCGGCGCAGGTCCTAATCCAGGCACTTGTCATTTCCCGTCTGGATTACTGCAACTCGCTGTTGGCTGGGCTCCCTGCCTGTGCCATTAAACCCCTACAACTCATCCAGAACGCCGCAGCCCGTCTGGTGTTCAACCTTCCCAAGTTCTCTCACGTCACCCCGCTCCTCCGCTCTCTCCACTGGCTTCCAGTTGAAGCTCGCATCCGCTACAAGACCATGGTGCTTGCCTACGGAGCTGTGAGGGGAACGGCACCTCAGTACCTCCAGGTTCTGATCAGGCCCTACACCCAAACAAGGGCACTGCGTTCATCCACCTCTGGCCTGCTCGCCTCCTTTCCACTGAGGAAGTACAGCTCCCGCTCAGCCCAGTCAAAACTGTTCGCTGCTCTGGCCCCCCAATGGTGGAACAAACTCCCTCACGACGCCAGGACAGCGGAGTCAATCACCACCTTCCGGAGACACCTGAAACCCCACCTCTTTAAGGAATACCTAGGATAGGATAAGTAATCCCTCTCATCTGGACTTGTCACCCCCCCCCTTTAAGATTTAGATGCACTATTGTAAAGTGACTGTTCCACTGGATGTCATAAGGTGAATGCACCAATTTGTAAGTCGCTCTGGATAAGAGCGTCTGCTAAATGACTTAAATGTAATGTAATGTAATGTTACCATGACCTCAAACTGGTATTTAGCAAACAGAGGGCCACCATGCTACCACCCCATAGACCTTATGATTTCCCCATCTAACTGTTTCCGGGCACTTGCCCTCCCAGGGGTCGGATCTTTTCCCTATCTCCACCCGAACGAGCTGCTATGGATACCTACATCAAGGACGCTCTGGAAGCAGGCCTCATGCGTCCATCCACCTCCCCGGCGGGAGCAGGGTTTTTCTTTGTGGCCAAGAAAGACGGTGGATTACGTCCTTGCATCGACTACCGGGGACTCAATGCCATAACCGTCCGTAACCATTACCCGCTACCCCTTATGGCCACAGCCTTCGAGCTGCTCCAGGAAGCAGTTGTTTTCACTAAGCTTGACCTGCGGAACGCATACCATCTTGTGAGGATCAGACCTGGTGACGAGTGGAAGACCGCT
Organism: Oncorhynchus gorbuscha; assembly: GCF_021184085.1. Lineage (NCBI taxonomy): Eukaryota > Metazoa > Chordata > Actinopteri > Salmoniformes > Salmonidae > Oncorhynchus > Oncorhynchus gorbuscha. The sequence continues at coordinate 3,104,201 of NC_060194.1, read as the reverse complement.
TTCAACACGCCTACTGGTCACTATGAATACTTGGTGATGCCCTTCGGCCTGACCAACGCCCCAGCGGTGTTCCAAGCGCTCATAAACGATGTGCTTAGGGATATGCTTAACATTTGTGTTCGTTTACTTGGATGACATCCTCATCTTTTCGAGCTCTCTTCAAGAACACACTAAGCATGTCAGACAAGTACTCAAACGCCTCCTAGACAACCATCTGTACGTTAAGCCGGAAAAATGTGAAATCCATTCATCCCAAGTACAATTCCTGGGATTTGTAGTGGAACCCGGTCGAGTCCAAATGGACCCCAGGAAGGTAGGGGCAGTAGCGGATTGGCCCACCCCCAAATCCGTTAAGGCAGTTCAGCGTTTCCTGGGCTTCACTAACTTTTACCGCAAGTTCATCAAGAACTTCAGCTTGGTGGCAGCCCCTCTCTCAGCTTTAACCAAGGGTGGCAATGCAAGGTTTTTGTGGGGAAGAGAAGCTGAGACGGCCTTCCAAGGACTCAAGCAGCGCGTCCTCTCTGCTCCCATCCTGATACTACCGACTACGGATGAACTGTTTGTGGTGGAGGTAGACGCCTCAGAGGTTGGTGTTGGAGCTGTCCTGTCTCAGAGGGGTGAAGACAAGAAGCTTCATCCGTGCGCTTTCTTCTCACACCGGCTTACCCCGGCTGAGAGGAACTATGATGTGGGGGATCGTGAACTCCTAGCGGTTAAGATGGCATTGAAGGAATGGAGACACTGGCTTGAGGGGGCTTCTCACCCGTTTCAAGTGCTTACGGACCACAAAAATCTGGAGTATATCCAGCAGGCGAAGCGGTTGAACTCTAGACCAGCTAGATGGTCTCTTTTCTTCAATCTTCAATCGATTCCAGGACTCAGGTCCTTCTGTGGGGGCACTCCTCTCGCCTCACCTGTCACCCAGGCGTAGGTCGCACCTTGGAGTTCATCCAGCGTAAGTTCTGGTGGCCTACCATAACAGAAGACGTTGCCACTTTCGTCAATGCCTGCCCCGTGTGCTGCCAGGGCAAATCTTCTCACCTCCGCCTGCAAGGACTCCTTCACCCTTTACTTGTTCCCCACAGACCCTGGTCCCATATCTCGTTGGAATTCCTTACTGGCCTTCCTCCATCCCATGGCAATACTACTATCCTAGTCATTATCGACAGGTTTTCAAAGGCGGCCAGGTTCGTCCCTCTGACTAAGTTACCTTCTGCCAAGGAAACGGCTGAGTTGGTAATTAATCATGTGTTCCGAGTCTTCGGCATTCCTCAAGATATGGTTTCTGACAGAGGTCCCCAGTTCGCCTCTAGGTTTTGGAAGGTCTTCTGCCAACTCATGGGGGTTTCTGCCAGTCTATCTTCAGGGTACCATCCGGAGTCCAACGGCCAAACTGAGAGGATGAATCAAGAGCTGGAAACCACCCTCCGATGTATGACTCGTAACAACCCGTCCACATGGTCGTCCTTCATTGTTTGGGCCGAATACGCGCACAACACCTTGCGCTCCTCCTCCACTGGTATGTCCCCGCACGAGTGTCAGTTTGGCTATGCCCCTCCATTGTTCCCGGACCAGGAGGTAGAAATCAGAGTGCCTTCAGCCTTGAAGTTCATCAGACGCTGTCGGCTTATGTGGAGGAAGACGCGTCTTAATCTTATGCGTTCCTCACAGAGGTACCAACAACAAGCCAACAGACGTCGCCGTCCCGGGCCTACCCTGCGCCCCGGCCAGAGAGTCTGGCTCTCCACAAGAGACTTACCACTACGGGTGGAGTCTCGCAAGCTGTCCCAAAAATACATCGGTCCCTTTAAGGTTGCCAGGAGAGTTAACCCAGTTTCTTATCGCCTACACTTACCCAGATCCCTTAAGATTAATCCCACGTTTCACATTTCCTTATTAAAATCTGTTGTTTTTTCTCCCCTTGTCCCGGCAGACAGACCTCCACCTCCGCCTCGTGTCATTGGAGGCCAGCCGGCTTATACCGTCCATCGGATACTGGACTCCCGCCGGGTGCAGCGGTCCTGGCAGTATCTGGTGGACTGGGAAGGCTACGGTCCCGAGGAGTGCTCCTGGGTTCCTGCCAAAGACATACTGGACCCTGACCTCATTCGTCAGTTCAGGGCCCTCCACCCTGAGAGAGCTGGTAGGAACGTCAGGAGCCGTTCCTAGGGGGGGGATTCTGAAGTTCTGGAAAATGATTAAATACCTAGAGAATAGGGCCTCCCGGGTGGCGCAGTGGTCTAAGGCACTGCATCGCAGTGCTAGCTGTGCACCCAGAGACTCTGTGTCAGGATTTGGCCAGGGTTGTTCCGGTTTTTGGTCACTAGATGCCCCCATTGTGCCTTTTGACCTTTTGTTTTCCCTTGATCCCCATTATTATATGCACCTGTGCCTCATTTCCCCTGATTGTATTTAAACCCTTTGTTTTCCTCTGTTCTTTGCTCTGTGTTTGTATGTTAACACCCAGCCCTAGTACTTTGAGAACTCTTGTTGATCCCGGTGGACTCTTGTGGAATTCTTTTTTTTGTTCTTGTTTGTTTGTTTTTTGAGTATCTTTTGAGGCTTTTTGTGCTTTACCTTCCACCTTGTGGATTTACCTTTTTTGTCTTGGAGGATTACCTTTGTTCTTGTAGGATTCCTTTTGAGGTTGTGGAGTTACATGTTTTCCTGAAGAACTTCACTTTTTACTTCATTAAATACACCGTCTCAAGTACTGCTGTGTCTGCCTCATCTTCTGGGTTCTGCCGACTATTCGTGGCTCAGTTGGTTAAGTGACTGTTTCTCACTCCGGAGACCCGGGTTCGTAACCGGGTCCTGACACTCTGGGTTTTAGCCCAGGCTCTGTCGCAGCAGGCCGCGACTGGGAGGTCCATGGGGCGACGCACAATTGACCTAGCGTCGTCCGGTTTGCCGGTAGGGATATCCTTGTCTCATCCCGCACTAGCGACTCCTGTGGTGGGCTGGTTGCAGTGTATGTTGACTAGGTCGCTAGGTGTACGGTGTTTCCTCTGACACATTTGTGCGGCTGGCTTGCGAGTTGGATGAGCACTGTTTTAAGAAGCAGTGCGGCTTGGTTGAGTTGTGTTTCGGAGGACGCATGGCTCTGGACCTTCGTCTCTCCGGGAGTTGCAGTAATGAGACAAGACAGTAACTACTAACAATTGGATACCACGAAATTGGGGAGATAAAGGGGGTAGAAAAAAACCTGGAGAACAAACCCTCACAGCTGCCACTGTCCCTTAAAGTTGATGTGGTTGTTACTGACAAGAAGCACATGGCTGAGCTCTTTAATCACCACTTCATTAAGTCAGGCATCCTATTTGACTCAGCAATACCTCCCTGCCCGCCCAACATTTCCTCATTTTCTACCCCTTCTAATGCGACTGTCCCCGTTGCTTCTCCCTTTTTTCCCCCTGCCCCGCTACAAACTTTCTCCCTGCAGGCAGTCACTGAGTCTGAGATGCTAAAGGAGCTCCTGAAACTTGACTGCAAAAAATATCTGGGTCAGATGGTTTAGACCCTTTCTTCCTTAAGGTTGCTGCCCCTATCATCACCAAGCCTATCTCCAACCATTTTAACCTGTCTCTCCTTTCTTGGAAGGCAGCCACGGTTCGTCCATTATTTAAAGGGAGAGATCAAGCTGATCCTAACTGTTATAGGCCTATTTCTATTTTGCCCTGTTTATCAAAACTGTTGGAAAAACTTGGCAATCAGCTGACTGGCTATCTTGATGTCTATAGTATTCTCTCTGGTATGTAATCTGATTTCTGCTAAGGTTATGGATGTGTCACTCAACCTTAAAGGTCCTCAATGATGTCACCATTGCCATTGATTCTAAGCAATGTTGTGCTGCTATTTTTATTGACTTGACCAAATATTCTGATACGGTAGACCATTCCATTGGAATATTGGTGTCTCTGATGGGTCTTTGGCCTGCTTTGCTATCTACCTCTGAGTGCAGTGTATAAAGTCAGAAAATCTGATGTCTCAGCCACTGCCTGTCACCAAGGTAGTACACCAAGGCTCAATCCTAGGCCCCACGGTCTTCTCAATTTACATCAACAACATAGCTTATGCAGTAGTAAGCTCTCTCATCCATTTGTATGCAGATGACACAGTCTTATACTCAGCGGGCCCCTCCCCGGATTTTGTGTTCAATTCTCTACAACAAAGCTTTCTTAGTGTCCAACAAGCTTTCTCTACCCTTAACCTTGTTCTGAACACCTCCAAAACAAAGGCCATGTGGTTTGGTAAGATGAATGCCCCTTTCCCCACAGGTGTGATTACTACCTCGGTGGGTTTAAAGCTTGAGGTAGTCGCCTCATACAAGTACTTGGGAGTATGGCTAGACGGTACACTGTCCTTCTCTCAGCACATATCAAAGCCGCACTAAAGTTAATTCTAGACTTGTTTTCCTATATTGTAATCGCTCCTCTTTCACCCCGGTTGCCAAACTAACCCTAATTCAGATCACCATCTGGCATGACCAACCATGCCAGATTACGGAGACAAAATGTATAGATCGGCAGGTAAGAGTGCTCTCGAGCGGCTGGATGTTCTTTACCATTCAGCCATCAGATTTGCCACCAATGCTCCTTATAGGACAAATCACTGCACTCTATATTCCCCTGTAAACTGATCATCTCTGAATTCCCGTCGCAAGACCCACTGGTTGATGCTTATTTAAAAAACCCTCTTCGGCCTCTTTGGCCTCACTCCCCCCTATCTGAGATATCTACTGCAGCACGTATCCTCCACATACAACACCTGCCAGTCACATTCTGTTAGCTATTCCCTAGCTAATCAAACAAGCTAAGCATCAGTATAGAGACAAAGTAGAGTTGCAAATCAACGGCTCAGACACAAGAGGTACGTATGTGGCAGGGTCTACAGTCAATCATGGACTACAAAAAGAAAACCAGCCCCGTCGCGGACCACAATGTCTTGCTCCTAGACAAACTAAACAACTTCTTTGCTCGCTTTGAGGACAATACAGTGCCACCGACACGGCCCGCTACCAAAACCTGTGGGCTCCCCTTCACTGCAGCCAATGTGAGTAAAACATTTAAGCATGCTAACCCACGCAAAGCTGCATCCCTAGCCGCGTCCTCAGAGCATGTCCACTGGGTCCTGGAGTTCCTGACGTGCCGCCCCCAGGTGGTGAGGGTAGGAAACAACATCTCCACCCCGCTGATCCTCAACACTGGGGCCCCACAAGGGTGCGTTCTCAGCCCTCTCCTGTACTCTCTGTTCACCCATGACTGCGTGCCATGCACGCATCCAACTTAATCATCATGTTTGCAGACGCCATTACAGTGGTAGGCTTGATTACCAACAACGACGAGATGGCCTACAGGGAGGAGGTGAGGGCCCTCGGAGTGTGGTGTCAGGAAAATAACCTCACACTCAATGTCAACAAAACAAAGGAGATGAACAGCAGAGCACCCCCCCTATCCACATCGACGGGACAGCAGTGGAGAAGGTAGAAAGTTAAGGTCCTCTGCGTACACATCATGGACCAACTGAAATGGACCAACTGAAATGGTCCACCCACACAGACAGCGCAGCAGCACCTCTTCAACCTCAGGAAGCTGAAGACATTTGGCTTGTCACCAAAAACACTCAAACTTTTACAGATGCACAATCGAGAGCATCCTGTCGGGCTGTATCACCGCCTGGTACGGCAACTGCTCTGCCCACAACCGTAAGGCTCTCCAGAGGTTAGTGAGGTCTGCACAATGTATCACCGGGGGCAAACTACCTGCCCTCCAGGACACCTACACCACCCGATGTCACAGGAAGGCCAAAAAGATCAGCAAGGACAACAACATCCCGAGCCACCGCCTGTTCACCCCGCTATCATCCAGAAGGCGAGGTCAGTACAGGTGGATCAAAGCAGGGACTGAGAGACTGAAAAACAGCTTCTATCTCAAGGCCATCAGACTGTTAAATTGCCACCACTAACATTGAGTGGCTGCTGCCAACATACTGACTCATCTCTAGCCACTTAAATAATACATAATTGGGTGTAATAAATGTATCACTAGCCACTTTAAACAATGCCACTTTATATAATGTTTACATACCTTACATTACTCATCTCATATGTATATATTGTAGTCTATACCATCTACTGCATCTTGCCTATGCCGTTCTTATTCATTCCTTTACACTTGTGTATAAGGTAGTTGTTGTGCATTTTTTAGATTACTTTAGATATTACTGCATGGTCGGAACTAGCTGCACTCGCATTAACATCTGCATGTGACATCTAATTTGATTTGAATGGTACCTGATGAGTCTACATTTTGAATTTTTGGTTCCAACCAACGTGTCTTTGTGAGGCACAGAGTAGGTGAATGGATGATCTCCGTATGTGTGGTTCCCACCGTGAAGGAGGAAGTGGGATGGTGTGGAGTTTCTTTGCTGGTGACACTGTCTATGATTTATTTAGAATTCAATACACACTTAACCAGCATGGATGACACAGCTATACGCCATCCCATCTGGTTTGCTTTTAGTTGGACTATCATTTATTTTTCAACAGGACAATAACTGTACACACGTCCAGGCTGTGTAAGGACCAAGAAGTAGAGTGATGGAGTGTTGCATCAGATGACCTGACCTTCAAAATCCCCCCACCTCAACCCAATTGAAATGGATTGGGATGAGTTGGACTGCAGAGTGAAGGAACTCCTTCAAGACTTTTGGAAAAGCATTCCAGGTGAAGCTGGTTGTGAGAATGCAAAGCTTTCATCAAGGCAAAGGGTTGCAACTTTGAAGAATCTCAAATATAAAATATATTTGGATTTGTTTTTACAATTGTTTGGTTACTACATGATTCCATATGTGTTATTTCATAGTGTTGATGGCTTCACTATTATTCTACAATGTAGAAAATAGTAAACATAAAGAAAAACCCTTGAATCAATAGGTGTCCAAACTTTTTGACTGGTACTGTATGTAAATTAGATTTCTGTGTTTCATTTTCAATACATCCTAAAACAGGTTGATGTTTTCACTATGTCATTATGTGTGTAGGATAGGTGATAAAAACATATATAAATTTAATCAATTCATTCTACTTCGATTTCAGAGCTCTCACGTTAGTGTGAGAGTGCAGAGTTCGGACCAGTGTTAGTAAACGTTGGCAAAAAAGCGTAAATTGTTGCCAGCAGCACTGTTGCAGTCACCAACGCTCTGGATAACGTAAAAACAGTGTAACCAGCTCTGCTAGGGCAGGTAAAATGGTCTGTTCTCTCATTTGTGTCTGGAAGTAGCTATTCAATGTTAGCCAGTTAGGTTGGGTGCTTGACTGCTGTTGTTAGGTCAACTATCTAAAGTTACATGTATGATCTTTGTAGTAATATTATATATTAGTATCTCAGAGCCATTTGCTTTGCTATTTACAGCCTAATTTTAGCTAGCAAACATTGAACCTGGTTGGCAACATGCAGATCCATGCAGTGTAGTAACGTCATGACTTTGGATTATGGTTCATTGTTTAGCTCTCGTCTGAGTGTGCTAGCAAGCTAGCCAACATTATTCAGTTAGCTTGATTGCTGTTGTTAGGACAGAACTCTCTGATCAACCTTTAAAGAGATGGGTGGGGCTGAAGCTTAAGAGGGTGTGAACGATGCTGAATGGGTGTAGACAATGAAGAGCTCCCCAAAAGGGGAACCAAAAAATTCAAAGGCCATTTTCTCAAGTAATCACTGTTCTGATATCCAGAAGCTATTTTCGGTCATAAGAGACTGTAGCGGCAACATTATGTACAAATAATGTGAAAAAACACACTTAATAGCGCAGTTGGTTAGGAACCCGTACAACGGCAGCCATCCCTTCCGGCACCATTACTATGAGTTTTTCCAATTCTTCAGATCCTCTCCAGCTCTATCAGGTTGGATGGGGAACATTGCTGCACAGCTATTTTCAGGTCTCTACAGAAATGTATGACCACGTTAAAGTCTGGGCTCTGGCTGGGCCACTCAGGGAAATGCAGAGACTTGTCAAGAGCGCTCTGGAGCAGGTTTTCATCAAGGATCTTTCTGTACTTTGCTCCATTCATCTTTCCCTTGACCCTGACTAGTCTCCCAGTCCCTGCCGCTGAGAAACATCCCCACAGCATGATGCTGCCACCACCATGCTTCACCGTAGGGATGGTGCCATGTTTCCTCCAGACGTGACGCTTGGTATTTTTGCCAAATCCTTCTCACCCCCCTTTAAGATTTAGATGCACTATTGTAAAGTGACTGTTCTACTGGATGTCATAAGGTGAATGCACCAATTTGTAAGTCGCTCTGGATAAGAGCGTCTGCTAAATGACCTAAATGTAAATGTAATGATCTTTGTTTAATCAGAACAGAGAATCTTGTTTGTCATGGTCTGATAGTCTTTAGGGGCCTTTTGGCAATCTCTAAGCAGGCTGTCATGTGCCTTTTACTGAGGAGTGGCATCCTCCTTGCCACTCTACCATAAACACTTGAATGGTGAAGTCCTGCAGAGATGGATGTCCTTCTGGAATGATCTCCCATTTCCACAGAGGAACTCTGGAGCTCTGTCAGAGTGACCATCGGGTTCTTGGTCATCTCCCTGACCAATGCCCTTATCCCCAAATTGCTCAGTTTGGCCGGGTGGCCAGCTCTCGGAAGAGTCTTGGTGGTTCCAAACTTCTTCCATTTAAGAATGATGGAGGCCACTGTGTTCTTGGGGACCTTTAATGCTCCAGAAATGTGTTGGTACCCTTCCCTAGATCTGTGCCTTGACCAAATCCTGTCTCAGAGCTCTACGGGCAATTCCAGTTTTTGCACTGTCTATTGTGTGACCTTTATATAGACAGTTGTGGAAACAGGATGCACCTGAGCTCAATTTCGAGTCTCAAAGCAAAGGGTCTGAATACTTATGTAAATAAATGTTTGTTTTTGATTTTGAATACGTTTGCAAACATTTCTTAAAACCTGGTTTCATTTTGTCATTATGGGGTAATGTATGTATATTGATGAGGATAATGTTTTATATAATCCATTTTAGAATAAGGCTGTAACGTAACAAAATGTGGAAAAGGGGAAGGGGTCTGAATACTTTCTGAATGCACTGTACATGTATATTATAGATGTAGGGGCTCATTCCGACACCCACCATACTTTATAATGGATAGTCTCACTAAAGACTCAAAATTGGCTCTTTTCCTATGAATTTTGTGTTTTTAAAATATTTTGTTACTAAAGACAAACAAAACGTAAAGAAAAGAAAATAGCAGCAGATACAATTTAAAGGCACAGTTAGTACAAATGTCTTCAAAGATTTTAGACGCAGATAGCAGCAGATAATGATTACATAGTACAGTTATCAGATATATTTTCAGATATTAGTAGTAGATATAATTTCATAATACTGTTAGCACATATACAGTATATAGTCCTATGGAATCTCTTTGACTGTGTCCCAAATGGAACCCTATTGAACCCTAAGCACGTATAGTGCCTATTGACCCTTGGCAAAATGAATGCACTATGTAGGGAATAGGGTACCATTTGGGATGAAGTATTTGGCTTCCAGATCAAATTGACTGATAGGCAGTGCATGGTGGTGAATGGTCAGTGACCTCAATGTCCTTGTCATTAATAGGTATTTGGCACTCCCCTGGAACTCACTGATGGTTAAATTGGGTCAAATGACAGCTCCAGATTAAGCTGCCAAAGGGCCCGTCTGACATATTTAAATACATCAAATGAGAGTCCTAAAACAACAATGGAAGCCCTGCTTCTACTAAAAGTTGCTTTATTTTGTTTTCCTGCAAAATTGGTAAAATGTCAGTTGTGTTCCCTTGCCCTTCAACCATATACTAGTCTAGTCTGCCCATATCAGAAATGAAAAAGTTTGCAATTCCTCAACAATTTGGCGAACCATGTGAACCAAACATTCCTTAAACTAAAAACTGTCTCTACCTCTACCATTTGGGGAGGCCTCTTCTGAACTTTGGCGCATTTTCAGCCGTGAGTAATTCCTCACGTCTCGGAGGAAAATGTCAGTGTTTGAAAGCGCCCCTCTGGTGACAGTCTCTCTGATTTAGTAGCGCTTGTATCCAGGGGATACACACGACCAATGCAGTCTCTTCTTCATTAAAAGTGCTAGTGGGAATGATCAAAGAGTAAGCCCATTATCTGTGGCTCAAATAAAAAGTGTCTGTGGGATTTGCCCTTAATACTTCATAGTTACCATGGGCTTACACACTGGGCTTGGCACCCCTGTATAGAACTTGTTCCCTCGTGTGTCATCTCTGAGAATGCTGTTCATGTACCTTTCCAAGAGGTCTATAACGATGTCGTATTATTGACGTGGTAGGAACAACTTGTCCAATAAATGAATCATAAAATTGAGGAGTAGCTGATAACTGTGAAACAAACGTTCTGGATAATATAGAGAACCTTGAACTATTTATTGATCAGCATTTTGATATGCTCAAAAAATAATCAGATAGAGGGCTCACTGTTTCGGTGGCAGAGGGAAGGGGAGGCCCCGATAGTAGCTATGCTAACTCACTACAAAATCAAGATTGCCTTGTGACAACTGGGTAGGGAACTGAAGAACACACCATTCTCTATTATTGAACAATTTCCCCATGAAATAGTGGAGAGGCAACGTAACCTGTTCCCACTTTCAAAAAGCCCCGAGCAGAGAAGCAGAATGTTTGTCTAGCGGTCGATAAATTGAATGTAAACAACCAAACGTTCAAGGACTCGAAGATTACAACGTGGCTGTGAGTGATAGGTACCTCCTGCTGAATTAATCTCCAATATACCGCATTACACAGTACAATTATGCATTCATTCGTTTTCCCAGAAATAATTAGCATGATGGACTTTTTAAAATATATTTTTTTAAATCATGCAGTATTGAACCGTGGCCCTTGTTTGCGGATCTAATGTCGAGCGAGGATAAAGGATTCTATAATTAAATCTATTGGAGTAGGCCTATACGACCCTAAAATAATTTGTCATTATCCATTTACATTACAAAAATCCATCTCAATGTTAAAAATATAAAGGACATATTATTGTTCCGAGACAAACCGGCAAATGGATTGGATATTGTCAACAGGGTTGTTGTCTTTATTAGTGTGTGGCGGGCTGGTTAACACTGTGTTAACGGTAGAACCAACACAACAAATGGCTTATGGAAGCACTAAGCAATAAGTATTATATATATTTTTATTTGAGCGATTTACCCTACCTTTTATATTCCTGATCCTAATGATACAGGCCTAGATGTAAAACAGCCGAGGTGACGGAGCAACAACCCTGGAATAAAAACAAAATGTGAGTGGGTGGAGCGAGGGTTGGTGTTACAGGTTTACTCGCTCTGGATTGTCAGCAATTTGATTTGCATTTTAATGAGGGAAATAAGTTTTTGACCCCCTCTCAATCAGAAAGATGTCTGGCTCCCAGGTGTCTTTTATACAGGTAACGAGCTGAGATTAGGAGCACACTCTTAAAGGGAGTGCTCCTAAAAGACACCTGTCCACAGAAACAATCAATCAATCAGATTCCAAACTCTCCACCATGGCCAAGACCAAAGAGCTCTCCAAGGATGTTAGCGAAAAAATTGTAGACCTACACAAGGCTGAAATGGGTTACAAGACCATCGCCAAGCAGCTTGGTGAGAAGGTGACAACAGTTGGTGCGATTTTTCGCAAATGGAAGAAACACAAAAGAACTGTCAATCTCCCTCGGCCTGGGGCTCCATGTAAGATCTCACCTCGTGGAGTTGTAATGATAATGAGAACAGTGAGGAATCAGCACAGAACTACACAGGAGGATCTTGTCAATGATCACAAGGCAGCTGGGACCATAGTGACCAAGAAAACAATTGGTAACACACTACGCCGTGAAGGACTGAAATCCTGCAGTGCCCGCAAGGTCCCCCTGCTCAAGAAAGCACATATACAGTGGGGCAAAAAAGTATTTAGTCAGCCACCAATTGAGCGTTTTCTGTTAGTCTTCACAAGGTTTTCACACACTGTTGCTGGTATTTTGGCCCATTCCTCCATGCAGCTTTCTCTAGAGCAGTGATGTTTTGGGGCTGTTGCTGGGCAACACAGACTTTCAACTCCCTCCAAAGATTTTTTTATGGGGTTGAGATCTGGAGACTGTCCAGGCCACTCCAGCACCTGAAATGCTTCTTACGAAGGCACTCCTTCGTTGCCCGGGCGGTGTGTTTGGGATCATTGTCATTCTGAAAGACCCAGCCACGTTTCATCTTCAATGCCCTTGCTGATGGAAGGAGGTTTTCACTCAAAATATCACGATACATGGCCCCATTCATTCTTTCCTTTACACGGATCAGTCGTCCTGGTCCCTTTGCAGAAAAACAGCCCCAAAGCATGATGTTTCCACCCCCATGCTTCACAGTAGGTATGGTGATCTTTGGATGCAACTCAGCATTCTTTGTCCTCCAAACACGACGATTTGAGTTTTTACCAAAAAGTTATATTTTGGTTTCATCTGACCAGATGCCATTCTCCCAATCTTCTTCTGGATCATCCAAATGCTCTCTAGCAAACTTCATACGGGCCTGGACATGTACTGGCTTAAGCAGGGGGACACGTCTGGCACTGCAGGATTTGAGTTCCTGGCGGCGTAGTGTGTTACTGATGGTAAGCTTTGTTACTTTGGTCCCAGCTCTCTGCAGGTCATTCACTAGGTCCCCCCGTGTGGTTCTGGGATTTTTGCTCACCGTTCTTGTGATCATTTTGACCCCACGGGGTGAGATCTTGCGTGGAGCCCCAGATCGAGGGAGATTATCAGTGGTCTTGTATGCCTTCCATTTCCTAATAATAGCTCCCACAGTTGATTTCTTCAAACCAAGCTGCTTACCTATTGCAGATTCAGTCTTCCCAGCCTGGTGCAGGTCTACAATTTTGTTTCTGGTGTCCTTTGACAGCTCTTTGGTCTTGGCCATAGTAGAGTTTGGAGTGTGACTGTTTGAGGTTATGGACAGGTGTCTTTTATACTGATAACAAGTTCAAACAGGTGCCATTATTACAGGTAACAAGTGGAGGACAGTGGAGCCTCTTAAAGAAGAAGTTACAGGTCTGTGAGAGCCAGACACCTTGCTTGTTTGTAGGTGACCATATACTGATTTTCCACCGTAATTTGCAAATAAATTCATTAAAAATCCTACAGTGCGATTTTCTGGATTTTTTCCCCCTCATTTTGACTGTCATAGTTGAAGTGTACCTGTGATGAAAATTACAGGCCTCATCTTTTCAAGTGGGAGAACATGCACAATTGGAGGCTGACTAAATACTATTTTGCCCCACTGAATACTTAAATCCAAAATGGTTCTCTAGTAGATTTTTAAGAAAGGCTCATCCTTCATCATCATCAAAATGTGACTTTTTGCCTTAACACAGATTACAACTTCTAATTTATGACTAATTGACAATAACATTTTGTTTCATGTATCACTCTTAATTAAACAAGCAATACAAAACTGGTTACAATTTCAGTTTTATCCTCCCTAAAAGATAGAACAAATATACTGATGAATAAAAAACTATGGTAAAAATGTTTATTTCACATATGCATCTATCGAAAAATATATGGCAATGTCTGCTCAATCGAAACTTGGAACCAAATGATTGCGTTATTACCACAAAATTGGAGGAGGCAAGTGGAAGAGGGAGAAAGTAGGTAACTTTTTTTGTCTGCCATATATTAAAGATTTGGCTTAAGTATAAAAATGTACCAGTTTCATTGGAGGACCAAAAAGTTGACAGCTGCGCCATATATGTTGCAAAAAAAAAGGCAAGAGATTTTCGAGGAACCGATTCCATGGCACATGGTTTATGAACTGATACAAAAAACACAACTTGATTCAGAACCTCAAATTCTTCTATTTAAATTATCATAGCAAATTCTTGCCACCAACAGAATGCAGAATGCTTTCGGAAAGTATTCAGACCCCTCCCCTTTATCCACATTTTGTTACGTTACAGCCTTGTTCTAAAATCTATTAAATACATTTTCCCTCGTAAATCTACACACAATATCTCGTAATGACAAAACAAAACCAGGTGTTTTGCAAATGCATAACTATTCAGTCCCTTTGCTATGAGACTCAACATTGAGCTCAGGTGCATCCCATTTCCATGAATCATCCTTGAGATGTTTCTACAACTTGATTGGTGTCCACCTATGGTAAATTCAATTGATTTGGAATGCATGTCAGAGCAAAAAACAAGCCATGAGGTTGAAGGAATTGTCCGTAGAGCTCTATCGAGGCACAGATCTGGGGAAGGGTACCAAAATAATTCTGTAGCATTAAAGGTCCCAAAGAACACAGTGGCCTCAATCATTCTTCAATGGAAGAAGTTTAGAACCACCAAGACTCTTCCTAGAGCTGGCCGCCCGGCCAAACTGAGCAATCGGGGTAGAAAGGCCTTGGTCAAGAACCCCATGTTCACTCTGACAGGGCTGCAGAGTTCCTCTGTGGAGATGGGAGAACTATCCAGAAGGACAACTATCTCTGCAGCACAGAGGGAAGCCACTCCTCAGTAAAAGGCACATGACAGCCTGCGTGGAGTTGGACAAAAGGCACCTCAGACCATGAGAAACAAGATTCTCTAGTCTGATGAAACCAAGACTGAACTCTTTGGCCTGAATGCCAAGTGGCACATCTGGAGGAAACCTGGCAGCATCATGTTGTGGGGATGTTTTTCCTGTTATCAATTTGCAAAAATGTCTAAAAACCTGTTTTTTGCGTGTAGATTGAATATATATATATATATATATTTTAGAATACATAACAAAATGTGGAAAGTCAAGGGGTCTTAATCCAAAAGCACTGTATGGGGTTTACAACAATCTCAGCTCTGTAGATTTTGCTGTGAAGAGACAATCACTCGATCATTTATTCTGGTATTGCCCCTATATGTAGCTCGTCAGGAATGGTTAAAAAATCACAACATTCACTTAAAATGAACCTTGCAAAGTAACCTTGTAGGGCGATTTGGAAAGCCGTAGTCAAATAATGTAATAATACTCGTAGGAAAGGTTTCCTTCTTTAGTTCACAATCTGTGGATACTATATGATTAGAAAGGTTCAAAGTGTATGTAAAACATCACCAAAAGAGGGTGGTCTATGGTGACAGGTGGGATTAAAGAGCTTATGTTCGGTAATGTATTATTGTTATGTGATTGCTATAAAAGTATCATGTATGTAAAATGTATGTACGTATAAGATGCAAAGAGGATAATAAAAGATAAATCACAATTACCTCCTTTTTATAGGCAGTGTCATCATTGTCGGTGATCAGGCCTACCACCGTTGTGTAGTCAGCTAACTTAATGATGGTGTTGGAGTCATGCACACAGTCGTGGGTGAAAAGGGAGTACAGGAAGGGACTAAGTACGCAATGCCTGAGGGGCCACCATGACCGAGTTGCTGCTATCCAGGACCTCTATACCCAGAAAGTGTCAGAGGAAGGCTCTAGAAATTGTCAGACTCGAGCCACGCAAGTCACTGCACGGCAAGTGGTACTGATGCACCAAGTCTAAAAACCAACAGGACCCTGAACAGTTTCTACCCACTAGTCATAAGACTACTAAATAGTGAACCAAAGACTATCTGCATTGGCACATCCCATATACTGCTGCTACTCTTTATCATATATTCTATTGCCTAGTCACTACCGTTCAAAAGTTTGGTGTCATTGTTTTTTTAAAGGAAAGCAAATGTTTTGTCCATTAAAATAACATCAAATTGTTCATAAATACAGTGTACACATTGTTAATGTTGTAAATAACTATTGTAGCTGGAAAAAGCGGATTTGTTTATGAAACATCTACATAGGCATACAGAGGCCCATTATCAGCAACCATCACTCTTATGTCAGCTAAGACTAATTGATCATTAGAAAATCATTTTGAATTTGTTAGCACAGCTGAAAACTGTTTCCCTGATGAATTAAGCAATAAATCTGGCGTTCTTTAGACTAGTTGAGTATCAGGAGCATCAGCATTTGTGGGTTTGATTACAGGCTCAAATTGACCAGAAACAAATTACTTTCTTCTGAAACTCGTCAGGCTATTCCATGTGAGAAATTGTCAAGAAACTGAAGGTCTCTTACAACGCTGTGTACTATTCCCTTCCTAACCAGAAGAGAAAGAGGAGTGGGAGGCCCTGGTGTACAACTGAGCAAGAGGACAAGTACATTAGTTTCTGGTTTGAGAAACAGACTCCTCCCAAGTCCTCAACTGGCAGCTTCATTAAATAGTACCTGCAAAACACCAGTCTCAGCGTCAACAGTGAAGAGATGACTCCGGGATGACGGCCTTCTAGGCAGAGTTGCAAAGAAAAAGCCATATCTCAGACTGGCCAATAAAAAAATAAAAGATTGGCAAAATAACACAGACACTGGACAGAGAAACTCTGCCTATCAACTGTTCCTCTTCTGCAGTGTCTGATAGACCATTTTGTCTTTAGCTCTCAGTCTGTACTTTTATCCAATTTAAAATGTTGTCACATATGTACATACAGTTTCAAAGAGTATTCATACCCATTAACTTATTTGACATTCTGATGTGTTACAGCCAGAATTCAAAATGGATTAAAAAGATCTATTTTGTCACTCATCTACACACATAATTTTTAGAGAATTTATAAAAACATCTAATTTGGCAGAGATTACAGCTCTGAGTCTTTGTGGGTAAGTCTCTAAGAGCTTTGCACAGCTGGATTATACAATATTTGCACAATATTGTTTTTTTAATTCTTCAAGTTCTGTCAAGTTGGTTGTTGATCAATCAATCATTCAAATGTATTTCTAAAGCCCTTTTTATATTATATATATTATAACAGAACATGGCCAAGATGTTCAAACATTCATAGATGACCAGCAGGGTCAAATTAGCCAGTGACTCCCTGTAATAGGGTCAGGTTTGTCGCTCCAGTGGCTTTTCGTTCACCTTCAAACCTCTGCACCAGACTACACCCAATCATAGGACCCACTGACGAGATGAGTCTTCAATTTTTATTTTAAATTTTTATTTTACCTTTATTTAACTAGGCAAGTCAGTTAAGAACAAATTCTTATTTTCAATGACGGCCTAGGAACAGTGGGTTAACTGCCTGTTCAGGGGCAGAACGACAGATTTGTACCTTGTCAGCTCAGGGGTTTGAACTTGCAACCTTCCGGCTACTAGTCCAACGCTCTAACCACTAGGCTACTGCCCCAATAAAGACTTAAAGGTTGAGACCAAGTCTGGGTCTCTCACATGGATAGGCAGACCATTCCATATATTCTTTTAGCTCTATAGGAGAAATCCCTGCCTCCAGCTGTTTGCTTTGAAATTCTAGGGACAATAAGGAGTCCTGTGACTTGTGACCGTAGCGTACGTGTAGGTATGTACGGTAGGACCAAACCCATGTAACACTTTGTGGGTTAACCTTGAAATCAGCCCTAGCCTTAACAGTCTGTCTCATTCTGAACATTGCAGACTTCTTGAACCTGCACAAACACGAGTCTTACATATTATTCCATACCACACAAATTGATTTGAATATTTATTTACTAACAAACTAAAAGATAACACAGGATACACAAACACACAGTATAGGTTATTGATTAGAAACTTAATACGATGAAAACAGGTCGCTAGCGGACTAACTCAATGACACTTGTTACACAAGATGGAGAGTTCAAGAAAAGCAACACTTTGATAATTTTGGGAACTACCCTCACAGTAACCCTTGCCCTGAACTGCAGCCCTTTTGGGTAAGAAGTAATGCATGTATTTACATGTTCAAGGTTCAATTGGACCTTCTCCTTCGGATTGGTAAGTGTAAGTCTCTGATTGTCCCGAAGTGGGCACAATGTCTTTCTCCTTAGTTGTCTGTTTACTTTCACTCGTTCTGGAAGAGTGGTCTTCTGAGGACAGCTAATCAGCCGTGTCGATGGTCCCTAGAGTTGTGATGAGAGCAGTGTAGTCGACGATGGTTTGAAGAGAATGACCAGATGGTCCTGCTTAAATTAACTTTCTTAGATACAGTACTTAGAATAGCTACTTAGAATAGCTACTCAGCCGTAACATTGATTGTTAGGGGTTCCTTTGTCTTCTTCAAACTAGCTGCAGCTGGTGGTCCTAGTAGTCTGGTATGTTAATTCTTAACTCAATCTTTTATACCCTCGGATAAAAAGGGGCGTTTTCGTCATGCGCACACACTCTCTGAGCTCCCTGGGGCGTGGTTATTAAGAGGCAAATTATCATCATTACTATGATCTTGTTAGGAATTTGATTTTAGTTTCCTATCTTAACCTCTTGGTGTTAGGGGGCAGTATTTTCATTTTTGGAGAAAAAAATGTTCCCGTTTTAAACAGGATATTTTGTCAGGAAAAGATGCTAGAATATGCATATAATTGACAGCTTTTGATAGAAAACACTAACGTTTTTTCCAAAACTGTAAAGATGTTGTCTGTGAGTATAACAGAACTGATGTTGCAGGCGAAAGCCTGAGAAAAATCCAATCCGGAAATGCCCCAGGTTTTGAAAGCGCTGCGTTCCAATGACTCCCTATTCAGCTGTGAATGTACCATCAACGAGCTTACGCTTTCTACGTATTCCCCAAGGTGTAGTTTTACGTATTTCTGTTGAAGAATAGCCATAGGCAGCCACATTGCGTAAGTGGTCACATGGTGGCTCTGAGAGAGATTCTCGCGTAAAATACAGAGGTAACCATTACTCCAATCGGTCAGAGTGAAAAACGAATTGTCCTGACTGATATATTATCGAATAGATATTAGAAAAACTTGAGAATGGATTCTAAACAACGTTTGCCATGTTTCTGTCGATATTATCAAGCTAATTTGGAATATTTTTTGGCTTTGTGGTGACCGCAATTTCCGGGCAATTTCTCAGCCAAACGTGAAGAACAAACGGAGCTATTTTGCCTACAAAAATAATATTTTGGGAAAAAAATGAACTTTGGCTGTCTACCTGGGAGTCTTGTGAGTGAAAACATCTGAAGTTCATCGAAGGTAAACTATTTAATTTGATTGCTTTTCTGATTTCCGTGACAGGTTTGCCTGCTGCTAGCAAGGCATAATGCTATGCTAGGCTATGATAAACTTACACAAATGCTTGTCTATCGTTGGCTGTAAAGCACATTTTGAAAATCTGAGATGACAGGGTGATTAACAAAAGGCTAAGCTGTGTTCCAATATATTTCACTTGTGATTTTCATGAATAGGAAGATTTTATAGGAAAATTTATGTCCGTTGCGTTATGCTAATTAGTGTCAGATGATGATAACGGTCCCGTTCACGGGCTGGGCGTCACTACAGGTTAATAAAAAATATTATCTTCCCAACATAAAGGATCTAAACCTGATAAACACAGTGTGAAAGCTCTTCAAGTCACTGACAACACAAAATAGACATTAATTTCCCATATTCCATCTCTCATCATTCCCAACATTTGGATGTTGAAATGTATTGTCCCAGTTTCCCTTTTGGATGTTAGTTTTTGGGTGGCAAAACCTTCTGTAGCAAATGGAGAGATTCCCTCTTGCCTAATTTACGACTGAGTGTTAAGGATTCAACCCCCCTTCCCCTCTTCTGTGGGTAAGATGGTCTATTTACCAAGCTGATCTGAGGTAAATAGACTTGATTTAATCCTCAGCCAGGAGTCATGACAACAATTAAGGGTTTCCCATCTCTCCAAATGAATGTGGTGATCGATGGTTTCAAAACAAGCGGTAAGGTTGCTCCTTTATAGACAGCCATTTTCAAGTCAAAACTGTAACTAGGCCACCCAGGAACATTAAATGTAGTCTTGGTAAGTAACTCCAGTGAACAGTGAATTTGTCTCCCAGTGTCTGGTGGAAAGGAGACTGAAAGGATTTTGCCTGTGCTTAGCTCTATTCCATTTATTTTTATTTAAAAAAAACGCAATTTTACTTTAGTGCCTCTATGTTTTGGAATATTTCTATTTTGTGCAAGCTTCCTTTTTTCACTCTGTCATTTAGGTTAGTTTTGTGAAGTAACTACAATGTTGTTGATCCACCCTTAGGTTTCTCCCATCACACCCATTAAAATCGGGAACGTTTTTAATTGTCCACATGATGAATGCCCTGAGTGGTTTAGTTCCTATCCGGCAACTGAGTTAGGAAGGACGCCTGTATTCATACATTATATTCATACATTATCCAAAGTGTAATTAATAACTTCACGATGCTCAAAGGGATATTCGATGTCAGATTTACATTTTTTCAACCATCTACCAATAGCTGCCCTTCTTTGCGACACACTGGAAAACCTCCCTGGCCTTTGTGGTTGGACCTGTGTTTGAAATTCACTGCTCTACTGAGTATGTGTGGAGTATAGAGAGGAATTAGTCGTTCCAAAATCATGTTATACACTATTATTGCTCACAGAGTGAGTCCATGTAATTTATTATGTGACTTGTTAAAGCCCTAGAGTCGATGTCAATTAGCATGATACAGAAAACCCAGTCAAAATCCGTCAGTTTAAGCTAGCAATATCATTTTTTTTTGCATGGACTCTGTACACCGCATCCGCCCGTGTCGCCCTGCTGCGGTGTTTGTCAGACCATGAGACGTCCCATTAATGGGTCTTCTCACGAAAACGTCTATAGCGTCCAAACGGTTTGGCCTACAATGGAAAGATGAGACTCGCGGACATACATGTCGGTTGTTTTGCTCTAGGACGCACACAAGCCTTGACATAATGTGGTATCGTGTGTAGGCAAGTGACACAAAATCTCAATTTAATACATTTTAAATTCAGGCTGTAACACAAGAAAATGTGGGAAAAAATCAAGCTGTGTGAATACTTTCTGATGGCACTGTATCTACCTCAATTACCTCGTACCCCTGTACACCTGCTCGATGCTGGTACTGTGTATTGTGTATTTATTCCTTTATATTTTTCTGTTTGCATTGTTGGGAAGGGCCTGTAAGGAAGCATTTCACTAAGTCTACACTTATTATTTGCGAAGAAATGACAAATAGAATTTCATTTCATTTGAATTGGTCTCTGTTACAACCAGGTAAAGAAGTATTTTTCATGAGAAGACGTAATTTAGGAAAGATGTCATATTCTGGTCTTTTCAGTTAACAAGGTTAAAACCAAATGAAGACCTTTTTATATGGTTGATAAAAATACATTAACAAGATGTCCTTAGTATACAACTTGACCATGACATCATAAAAAACATCAGAATTACGTCACTGCAACCACTTTTGCACGCTGGGACACCTTTTCAATGTACAGTTTTTTTCCTGTTTTGGAATTGTGAAGTCCTAACCTTTTGGTTGGCATACTGCATACTGCATACTGCATACTGCATACTGCATACTGCATACTGCATACTGCATACTGCATACTGCATACTGCAACAATTTGCCTTTATTCTATGTTTATAAAATGCCTCAACCTATAAAACATACATTAGGTCAACATCATCATGAATGTGAACTTATGTCAATGTCATGCTCCCACATCTTGTACAGCAAGATGTAGTTATTTTGCCTAAAGCTTTGTAATAATCCCTATCCAAAACACAGACGCCTCAACCTTGCCGCCTATAATCGTCAATTATACTCCTTGTCATTCTATCAGCAGTGCACAGACTCCTGTAAATAAAAGTAGGACAAACTGTTTTCAAGAAGTTGTTGTCCTTTATGCAAATCTCTGCCTAATCGTAATTGTTTGGGCATTCAATTTCCCAGTCAGGGGGCGGATGCTTGGTATGACAAGGCCCAAACAGAAGACAAGAGAACGACAAGGGAGCCGGTGGCAAACAAAATGGAGGAGAGCGACGTGCAACATAGCAGGTCATTTGGAACAGCTGTCGTAATTAGACGCTGCTCCTCAGTCCACATTGTTTGGGGGCCCTAATTAGGGAGTGACATTTGAGAGGGAGCCTCAGGGTGCAGTGTCATCCCACCACTCTGCCCTCCCCTCACTACCTTCTCCCTTCGCTTCGATACAACACAAACCAACACTAAATATGTCCATTAATCAGCAGATATTGCCATTAGTGCTTTCCCAGGGGGTTTTGCATCCAGAAACACAATGTAAAAATGTGAAGATAACGAGTGGCTGTCATTGTGGGGGAGTTAATGTAAACACAGGTTTATGGTAATCTCAATTCGAGTGGCTCGATGCTCATCAAATGAGTTGTGAGGTCACAAGCAAGCGTTTGAGAATTGATTTGTCCTGCCATACACGTTTAGAAGGCTGTACAAATCATAGCTTCCAGCCGCTGTCATTGTGCCCATGAGCAAGGCACTTAACCCCCTACATATCTCCAGAAGCGATGCACTGTGATTGCTAGTGTTCTCCTACCAAAACAATGGGTCGTGTGGGGTTCACTAGGGGGTTGGTAACCATGAAGCAAAAGACAAAATGAATGTGCAAGAAAGACAGTTGTATTCTACACTGTTATTACTGTAGGATGAGTAACCTGCTGGACAGAGTGGCAATGCTGCCAATCTGAGATAAGTATGAGGGCAATATATAGCTTGGTTAGGGCTTGACTGTGTACAGCTGCAACGACAGCTGACACTTAACATTATTGAGGGAGATACAAGTCTCCAACTTCAGTGATTTTTGCAATTCGTTCCAGTTATTGGCAAGTGAGAACTGTAAGGAAAGGCGGCCAAATGAGGTGTTGGCTTTGGGGATGACCAGTGAAATATACCTGCTGGAGGACATGCTACAAGTGGGTGTTGCTATGGTGACCAGTGAGCTGAGATAAGGCAGAGCTTTAACTAGCAAAGATTTATAGATGACCTGGAGCCAGTAGATTTGGCGACAAATATGTAGCGAGGACCAGACAAAAAGAGCATAAAGATCGCAGTGGTGGGTAGTGTATGGGGCTTCAAGAACAAAACGGATGGCACTGTGTTGGAGGTGTTAGGATTTTTTTTAAATAATGACTATACAATATCTACATTTTAAACAGAACTATAACTAATGAAACTTATACTCTGTTTTATTATATCTGATTTAATTATATAAATTCATAAGGGATTGTGGAGCATGAAACAGGGGGTAATAAAATAAAATTAATACCATTCCAGCCAGATTGGAGAAGACTGGAATTGTGGGTTTTTAAGTAAGCAAAAAGGGTTGTTAACCTATGGTTGAACCGACTCAACTTAGCTCTGGGATGTTTAGATAAGGCAGAGTGTTTTCCTGGGTTTTCCATTATCTGAAACTGTCTTCTAAATAGTGATGGGGATGAAGGTGAAGACTTCAGAAGTTTAATCTCAATTTAACTGTGTCTGTAGTGAGAGAGAGAAGGGGTGAGAATAAACTTTTGAACTGTTGGGAGAAAGGACATTTTATAACCTATGACGTCATATTTTGTATATAAACTGTTGTTCGTGGTTACATGGCAGCGCGCTCCGAGAATAAATACGATCTAATTTTGATAAGACTGGTCTGTATATTTTATGCAAATAAGAATCTTACAAATTATCATAAAATAGATAAGTGGATTCAATTAATGAAAACACATTAACAGAGGCTATTATGTAAATGACATCGCCGAAGGATAGTCAGTTTTACGAGGGTATGTTTGGCATCATGAGTGAAGTAGGCTTTGTTGCGCAATAGGAAGCCGATTCTAGATTTAACTTTGGATTGGAGATGCTTAATGTGAGTCTGGAAGGAGAGTTTACAGTCTTGGCATTTATAGTTGTCCACATATTCTAAGTCGGAACCGTCCAGAGTAGTGATGCTAGCCGGGTGGGCAGGTGCGGGCAGCGATCGTTTGAAGAGCATGTATTCCTTTTTTACTAGCATTTAAGAGCAATTGGAGGCCACGGAAGGAGTGTTGTATGGTGTTGAGCTCGTTTGGAGGTTTGTTCAGTGTCCAATAAAGGTCCAGATGTATACAGAATGGTGTCATCTGTGTAGAGGTGGATCAAAGAATCACCCACAGCAAGAGCAACATCATTGATATATACAGAGAAAATAATTGGGTCGAGAATTTACCCTGTGGCACCATAGAGACTGCCAGAGGTCAGGACAACAGGCCCTCTGATTTGACACACTGAACTCTATCTGAGAAGTAGTTGGTGAATCAGGTGAGGCAGTCATTAGAGAAACCAAGGCTGTTGAGTCTGCCGATAAGATTGCGATGATTGACAGTCGAATGCCTTGGCCAGATCGATGAAGACGACTGCACAGTGCTGTCTTTATCGGTGGCGGTTATGATATCGTTTTGGACCTTGAGCGTGGCTGAAGTGCACCCATAACCAGCTCGGAAATGGTACGGATTCAAAATGGTCAGTGAACTGTTTGTTCACTTGACTTTAGAAAGGCGGGGCAGGATGGATATAGGTCTTGAACATATTGGGTCTCCCCCTTTGAAGAGGGGATGACTGCGGCAGCTTTCCAATCTTTGGGGATCTCAGACGATACGAAAGAGCGGTTGAACAGGCTAGTAATAGGAGTTGCAACAATTTCGGCAGATAATTTTAGGAAGAGAGGGTCCAGATTGTCTATCCCAGCTGATTTGTAAGGGTTCCAGATTTTGCAACTCTTTCAGAACATCAGCTATCTGGATATATTTGAAGGAGAAATGGGGGAGGCTTGGGAAAGTTGCTGTGGGGGGTGCAGGGCTGTTGACCGGGGTAGGGGTAGCCAGGTGGAAAGCATGGCCAGCCGTAGAGAAATGCTTATTGAAATTCTCAATTATTGTGGATTTATCAGTGGTGACAGTGTTTCCTAGTCTCAGTGCAGTGGGCAGCTGGGAGGATGTGCTCTTATTCTCCATGGACTTTACTGCATCCCAAAACCTTTTGGAATTAGTGCTGCGGGATGCAAATTTCTGTTTGAAAAAGCTAGCCTTTGCCTATTGTTTCCTGACTTCCCTGAAAAGTTGCATATCGCGGGGACTATTCGAAGCTAGTGCAGTACGCCACAGGGTGTTTTTGTGCTGGTCAAGGGCATTCAGGTCTGGATCTGTTCTTAGTTCTACATTTTTTGAAAGGGGCATGCTTATTTAAGATGGTAAGGAAAGCACTTTTAAAGAACAACCAGGCATCCTCTACTGACGGGATGAGGTCAATATCCTTCCTGGATACCTGGGCCAGGTTGATTAGAAAGGCCTGCTTGCAGAAGTGTTTTAGCATATGACAGTGATGCGGTGTGGTCCTTTGACACATTACGGACACAGGCAATGATCGCTGAGATTCTGGTTGAAAACAGCAGAGGTCTATTTAGGATGATATCTATGAGGGTGCCCATGTTTACGGATTTGGCGTTGTACCTGGTAGGTTCCTTGATCATTTAGGTGAGATTAAGGGCATCTAGCTAAGATTGTAGGACGGCCGGGGTGTTATGCATATCCCAATTTAGGTCACCTAGCAGCACGAACTCTAACAATAAATGGGGGGCAATCAATTCACATATGGTGTCCATGGCACAGCTAGGAGCTGAGGGGGGTCTATAACAAGCAGCAACAGTGAGGGATTTATTTCTCGAGAGATGGATCTTCAAAAATAGAAGCTCAAACTGTTTGGGCATAGATCTGGATAGTATGACAGAACTCTGCAGGCTATCTGTACAGTAGATTACAATTTTGCCCCCTTTTGCAGTTCTGCCTTGGCGGAAAATATTGTAATTGGGGATGGAAATATCAGAGTTTTTGGTGGCCTTCCTAAGCCAGGATTCAGACACGGCTAGCACATCAGGGTTGGCGGAGTGTGCTAAAGCAGTGAATTAAGAAAACTTAGGGAGGAGGCTTCTGATGTTAAAATTCATGAACCCAAGTCTTTTACGGTTACAGAAGTCAAATGAGAGTGCCTGGGGACACACAGGCCCTCTACATCACCAGAGGAACAGAGGAGGAGCAGGATGAGGGTACGGCTAAAGGCTATAAGAACTGGTCGTCTTGTGCGTTGGGAACAGAGAATAAAAGGAGCAGAAGATAGATTCAGGGCATAGTATACAGACAAGGATATGGTAGGGTGCGAGTACAGTGGGGGTGAACCTAGGCATTGATGAGAGAGGTTGCATCTCTGGAGGCGCCAGTTAAGCTGGGTGTGGTCTCCGCATGTGTGAGGGGTGGGACAAAGGAGCTATCTGAGGCATGTTGAGAAGGACTAGGGGCTCCAGCAGGCATCGGCTGTGTAGCCGACATATCATAGGGTCCAATGAGCAGCAATAGATTAAACAGGGAACCTTTCGGTAGTCGATTACTACATTGAGCGAGCGGGAGACAAGGCGTTCAGGGAGCTAGCAGGCTGGGGATAGCAGACGGATCATCACCAAACATCCATGACGCAGAGGCCGGTTGAGAGCACATGAGTGAGTGTAAAAGTGTGTGCGTCCGTAATGTGTGTGCGCGTATGTAGTGTATGTGAATGTGTGTGGGAGTGTCAATGTAGTGTTTGCGAGGAAGTGTTTATATGGTGTGTAGTGTGCTTGTCTCTGTGTTTGGGTGCCACTATCCTAGGCCTTTTTTCAGTTGTATCTTTGCTGTCTCACACTTCAAAAAGGTCAACTGGCCGTAACATTTTCTTTCCCCTCCACTCAACGTTTAGCCATTTAATTGCACATTTTTTTGTCATGAATGCTTCCCAAGTGTCACCCAATTCCATATATAGTGCCCTACGACCTACACGGCTCTGGTCAAAAGTAATGTACTATGTGGGAAATATTTTTTATCAATGACCTGCCACTGGCATTAAACAAAGCCTGTGTGTCTATGTATACTGATGATTAAACCCTACACAAGTCAGCAACAGCACAGCTAGTGAAATCATTGCAACCCTAAAACAGACAGTTTTAGAATGGGTGGCTAGTAATAATCTAGTCCTGAACATCTCTAAAACTAAGACCATTGCATTTGGCACGTATCATTCCCTAAATTCTAGTCCTCAGCTGAATTTGGTAATGAATAATGTGGCTGTGTGCTGAGCAAGTTGAGGAGATGAAATTACTTGGTGTTACCTTGGATTGTAAACATATTGAGTCAATGTTTGTGAAGATGGACAGAGGTATTTTTGACACTCCACAAAGCAAGTAATGCAGTGTCTAATCTGATTTGATCTTGATTATTGCCCAGTCATACAGTGGCTTGCGAAAGTATTCACCTCCCTAGGCATTTTTCCTATTTTGTTGTGTCGTGGAAGGTAGGAGTCAGGTGCAGAGAGCAGAGGGTTCTAGAAAATAGGCACTTTATTCCAGCACAAACGGTCATTCTCAAACACAGGGCGGAAAACACTGACCAACCCAAAACCCAAACCACAGCGATACAGCCTACTTCAGCAGTACTGTATCATTTTAATCATTTTAGTCAATAAGATTCTTGCTACGTAGCTTAACTTTCTGAACATTCGAGACGTGTAGTCCACTTGTCATTCCAATCTCCTTTGCATTAGCGTAGCCTCTTCTGTAGCCTGTCAACTATGTGTCTGTTTATCCCTGTTCTCTCCTCTCTGCACAGACCATACAAACGCTCCACACCGCGTGGCCGCGGCCACCCTACTCTGGTGGTCCCAGCGCGCACGACCCACGTGGAGTTCCAGGTCTCCGGTAGCCTCTGGAACTGCCAATCTGCGGTCAACAAGGCAGAGTTCATCTCAGCCTATGCCTCCCTCCAGTCCCTCGACTTCTTGGCACTGACGGAAACATGGATCACCACAGACAACACTGCTACTCCTACTGCTCTCTCTTCGTCCGCCCACGTGTTCTCGCACACCCGAGAGCTTCTGGTCAGCGGGGTGGTGGCACCGGGATCCTCATCTCTCCCAAGTGGTCATTCTCTCTTTCTCCCCTTACCCATCTGTCTATCACCTCCTTTGAATTCCATGCTGTCACAGTTACCAGCCCTTTCAAGCTTAACATCCTTATCTTATCATTTATCGCCCTCCAGGTTCCCTCGGAGAGTTCATCAATGAGCTTGATGCCTTGATAAGCTCCTTTCCTGAGGACGGCTCACCTCTCACAGTTCTGGGCGACTTTAACCTCCCCACGTCTACCTTTGACTCTTTCCTCTCTGCCTCCTTCTTTCCACTCCTCTCCTCTTTTGACCTCACCCTCTCACCTTCCCTCCCTACTCACAAGGCAGGCAATACGCTCGACCTCATCTTTACTAGATGCTGTTCTTCCACTAACCTCATTGCAACTCCCCTCCAAGTCTCCGACCACTACCTTGTATCCTTTTCCCTCTCGCTCTCATCCAACACCTCCCACACTGCCCCTACTCGATGGTATCGCGCCGTCCCAACCTTCGCTCTCTCTCCCCCGCTACTCTCTCCTCTTCCATCCTATCATCTCTTCCCTCCGCTCAAACCTTCTCCAACCTATCTCCTGATTCTGCCTCCTCAACCCTCCTCTCCTCCCTCTCTGCATCCTTTGACTCTCTATGTCCCCTATCCTCCAGGCCGGCTCGGTCCTCCCCTCCCGCTCCGTGGCTCGATGACTCATTGCGAGCTCACAGAACAGGGCTCCGGGCAGCCGAGCGGAAATGGAGGAAAACTCGCCTCCCTGCGGACCTGGCATCCTTTCACTCCCTCCTCTCTACATTTTCCTCTTCTGTCTCTGCTGCTAAAGCCACTTTCTACCACTCTAAATTCCAAGCATCTGCCTCTAACCCTAGGAAGCTCTTTGCCACCTTCTCCTCCCTCCTGAATCCTCCTCCCCCTCCCCCCCTCCTCCCTCTCTGCAGATGACTTCGTCAAACATTTTGAAAAGAAGGTCGACGACATCCAATCCTCGTTTGCTAAGTCAAACGACACCGCTGGTTCTGCTCACACTGCCCTACCCTGTGCTCTGACCTCTTTCTCCCCTCTCTCTCCAGATGAAATCTCGCGTCTTGTGACGGCCGGCCGCCCAACAACCTGCCCGCTTGACCCTATCCCCTCCTCTCTTCTCCAGACCATTTCCGGAGACCTTCTCCCTTACCTCACCTCGCTCATCAACTCATCCCTGACCGCTGGCTACGTCCCTTCCGTCTTCAAGAGAGCGAGAGTTGCACCCCTTCTGAAAAAACCTACACTCGATCCCTCCGATGTCAACAATTACAGACCAGTATCCCTTCTTTCTTTTCTCTCCAAAACTCTTGAACGTGCCGTCCTTGGCCAGCTCTCCCGCTATCTCTCTCTGAATGACCTTCTTGATCCAAATCAGTCAGGTTTCAAGACTAGTCATTCAACTGAGACTGCTCTCCTCTGTATCACGGAGGCGCTCCGCACTGCTAAAGCTAACTCTCTCTCCTCTGCTCTCATCCTTCTAGATCTATCGGCTGCCTTCGATACTGTGAACCATCAGATCCTCCTCTCCACCCTCTCCGAGTTGGGCATTTCCGGCGCGGCCCACGCTTGGATTGCGTCCTACCTGACAGGCCGCTCCTACCAGGTGGCGTGGCGAGAATCTGTCTCCTCACCACGCGCTCTCACCACTGGTGTCCCCCAGGGCTCTGTTCTTGGCCCTCTCCTATTCTCGCTATACACCAAGTCACTTGGCTCTGTCATAACCTCACATGGTCTCTCCTATCATTGCTATGCAGACGACACACAATTAATCTTCTCCTTTCCCCCTTCTGACGACCAGGTGGCGAATCGCATCTCTGCATGTCTGGCAGACATATCAGTGTGGATGACGGATCACCACCTCAAGCTGAACCTCGGCAAGACGGAGCTGCTCTTCCTCCCGGGGAAGGACTGCCCGTTCCATGATCTCGCCATCACGGTTGACAACTCCATTGTGTCCTCCTCCCAGAGCGCCAAGAACCTTGGCGTGATCCTGGACAACACCTTGTCGTTCTCAACCAACATCAAGGCGGTGGCCCGTTCCTGTAGGTTCATGCTCTACAACATCCGCAGAGTACGACCCTGCCTCACACAGGAAGCGGAGCAGGTCCTAATCCAGGCACTTGTCATCTCCCGTCTGGATTACTGCAACTCGCTGTTGGCTGGGCTCCCTGCCTGTGCC
The DNA here is from genome assembly GCF_021184085.1 of Oncorhynchus gorbuscha. Taxonomy (NCBI): domain Eukaryota; kingdom Metazoa; phylum Chordata; class Actinopteri; order Salmoniformes; family Salmonidae; genus Oncorhynchus; species Oncorhynchus gorbuscha. Next base: position 3,074,224 of record NC_060194.1, on the reverse strand, counting down.
ATTAAACCCCTTCAACTCATCCAGAACGCCGCAGCCCGTCTGGTGTTCAACCTTCCCAAGTTCTCTCACGTCACCCCGCTCCTCCGTTCTCTCCACTGGCTTCCAGTTGAAGCTCGCATCCGCTACAAGACCATGGTGCTTGCCTACGGAGCTGTGAGGGGAACGGCACCTCAGTACCTCCAGGCTCTGATCAGGCCCTACACCCAAACAAGGGCACTGCGTTCATCCACCTCTGGCCTGCTCGCCTCCCTACCACTGAGGAAGTACAGCTCCCGCTCAGCCCAGTCAAAACTGTTCGCTGCTCTGGCCCCCCAATGGTGGAACAAACTCCCTCACGACGCCAGGACAGCGGAGTCAATCACCACCTTCCGGAGACACCTGAAACCCCACCTCTTTAAGGAATACCTAGGATAGGATAAGTAATCACTCTCATCCCCCCTTAAGATTTAGATGCACTATTGTAAAGTGACTGTTCCACTGGATGTCATAAGGTGAATGCACCAATTTGTAAGTCGCTCTGGATAAGAGCGTCTCCTAAATGACTTAAATGTAAATGTAATGTAAATGAACACTAAACGTGAACACAAAATAATCCCGCACAAACTAGAACGGGCCTAACAAGCTTAAATAGGCTAGAAAATCAAGAAAACACAAATAGGGACAGGTGCAACTAATAAGACTAAACTAACAGAAAACTAAAAAGGGATTGGTAGTGGCTAGTAGGCCGGTGACCTCGGTAGTATTGGGCAAACTCTAAAAACCGCTGTACCTTGTTTACCGTGGTCGGAGTCGGCCAATTTCGCACGGCTGTAACGCGGTCACACTCCATCACCACCCCAGAGGTGGAAATGCAATAAACCAGGAAGGAAACGGCTTGTTTGGAGAACACACATTTCTCAGCCTTGACTTACAGGTCATGCTCCAGCAGTCGCCCAAGTACCTTCCGCACCAGAGACATGTGCACGGCACGTGTGGGAGAATAGATCAGTACGTCGTTGATGTACACTACCTCTCCCTGCCCGTGCAGGTCTCGAAGAATCTCATCTACGAAAGATTGTAAAACGGATGAGGTACTCATAGTGGCCCGATTTGGTACTAAACGTGGTTTTCCACTCGTCTCCATCCCATACGCGCTCCTGAGGTCCAGTTTTGTGAAAAACTGTGCTCCGTGAAATGATTCCACCGCCATAGCGACCTCTATAATCAATGCATGGACGCAGACCTCCCTCCCTTCTTCACAAAAAAGAAACTTGAGGATACGGGTGAGATGGAGGGCCGAATGTACCCCTGCCCCAGAGATTCCGTGACATATGTCTCCATAGCCAACGTCTCCTCCTGGGACAGCGGGTACACATGACTCTTGAGAAGCACAGCGTTACCCTGGAGATTTATCGCACAATCCCCCTGTCGATGAGGTGGTAATTTAGTCGCTCTCTTCTTACTGAAAGTGATTGCAAAATAAGCATATTCAGGTGGAATGCGCACAGTGGAACCCTGGTCTGGACTCTCCACCGACATGGCACCGATGGATCTCCCATACACCTACCTGAATACTCCTCTGACCACCCCTGGAGAATCCCGTCTCCACGAAATCTTAGGATTGTGACTAGCCAGCCAGGGAATCCCCAGCACCACTGGAAACGCAGGCGAATCGACAATGAAGAGACTAATCCGCTCCTTATGATTCCCCTGCGTCACCATGTCCAGTGGAACCGTGGCCTCCCTGACCAACCCTGACCCTAATGGCCAGCTATCTAGGGAGTGCACGGGGAAGGGATAATCTATCGGCACGAGCGGAACACCCAGTTTGATGGCGAGTCCGCAATCCATAAAGTTCCCAGCTGCGCCTGAATCGACTAGCGCCTTATGCTGGGAAATGAAATCAAAACAAACATGTGACCAACAGGGGTTTCTGGGTGAGTTTGGTGCTGACTCACCTGGGGTGACCGAGAAGTGTTCAGCCTACCCTCTCGACTCCCAGACGGGCCCCCCCAGCACTGATCGGCCGTGTGTCCTCTCCGACCACTGCTGATACGGCCCCCTAACCCATAGGAATCGGCATGAAAGTGGCAGCTGGAGACCCATCAAGGGAGAGAGGTGTCGAGACCTGGCACATCCAGCAGAGGGAGCCATCGCCTCGTGATGTAGACTCAGTCTGTCTCCAGGCCTCGATGAGTCTCAGTCTGTCTCCAGGCCTCGATGAGTCTCCCCCTTGTGGCTGAACTGCTGTTTGCCACACTGTAGAAATTATTGTTGAAAACAAGTCTAGTTTGGAACTGTTGCTGATATTTTTTGAGGCAAACACACTCAAACAGCAGGAAGCGGTCTGAAAGCAGTAGATATTCTGATCCAGTTTGGCATCACATACCTATGCGAGTCCTATGTCGTACTTAAAAAACAAATAAAGAAACAGACTAATGCTGAGCATGACCTTACTGTTGCACTGTCAAAAACTGAGCCCAGAATAGACATAATAGACATACTCATCCAGCTATACACCTCGCATTAGGTGTTTGTGTATTTTTGTTTTCTGGTCTACATCTGTGTGACGTAATCAGTTTATTCCAGTTCAAAATAGAAATTATATATTGTATTGTAACAGCAACAGTTATAACCTAGACCTTTTTTCAACAATACTTTCTACATTAAGATGTACAGTAGGCATGATCATTTTTCATCTGTACTGTTACTTAGAGTTGCACTATCAAACGCTAAGCCTGTGTGTGTGTTCTGTTATACATCTGTGTGATGTGATCTAGACAGATAAGTAAGAGTGTTTTTAATGGGGGAAAACATGAATGGCTATTTATATGGGTATTTCATTGTTGTCTTTATTGCATTTGTTTTAGGCATAAGGGCAAATAAATGTACCAATAGCTTGGGTCCCTGGCTTAAGTCCACTTAAGGATTAGCCCCATTTTTTAAATGTTCGCCTAAAATGACATATCTAACTGTCTGTATCTCAGGCCCTGAAGCAAGGATATGCATATTCATGGTACCATTTGAAGGGAAACACTTTGAAGTTTATGGAAACGTGAAAGGAATGTAGTAGAATGCAACACAATAGATCTGGTAAAAGATAATACAAAGAAGAAAAAAATAAAAAAGAGCGGTTGGTTGTCTTTGAATCTTTGAAATGCAAGAGAAAGGACATAATGTATTATTCCATCCCAGGTGCAATTTAGATTTTGGCCACTAGATGGCATCAGTATGTGCAACGTTTTAGACTGATCCAATGAATCATTTATATCTGTTCAAAATTTTGTATCAAGACTGCCCAAATGTGTCTAATTTGTTTATTAATAACTTTGTTCAAAATGATGCACTTTCCTCAAACAATAGCATGGTATTCTTTCACTGTAGCTACTGTAAATTGGACAGTGCAGTTAGATTAACAAGAATTTAAGCCTTCTGCCAATATTAGATATGTCCTTGTTAGGGACACAGACCCATTTCTCCCCTCTTGCTGCATCTCGAAATAACAGAAAAATGCTGTGAAAACCAGCGTGCTGCAGCACATTTCAATGGGTAAATAGAAGGGTTGGTTGTTTAGCAATGAAACCAACGTGTGGAGCAAAACAGACGGGGTTGGCTTAGACTGTTGACAATATGTAAACTATATTTAGTATCCAAATGTTTATTGAAAACATAAATACATTTGCACAATGGGCACTTGTTGTGTCTCAAATACATCGTTCCAGTTGATGTGTAGCTAACTAGCTAAATTGAGCCATATTAGCATATCAGTCAAAACACCTCAAAAGTAGATATGGTATCAATAACAACATACAGCGAGCCACTTACGATTCACCACAAGGCAGCTTCTTGTCATTGTTGCTAGCTAAGTGATCTTGCGCTCGTAGCAATTTTAGTGACGTTGTTAGCCAACCCGTCTATAGCATTCTAAAATGCTGCATGGTGGAAACAGGCAATTGAGTGCAGCAAATGAGGAGGATGATGATGAAGAAGGGGTGAGATGTCAGTCAGGCAGTTTATATGGAGCTCGATAAAACAACCGAAAAAAGGAACACAAAGTAGTAGAGACGCAGGACGCAAGTTTCTCTGTTATTTTGAGATGAGCTAAAGGTGCAGCAAGAGGGAAGAAATGGTCTATAATGCCATAACAATATTTTTAATTTTGACGTTTCTGGAACGATATTTGGTTGTGTTCAGACTAGCATGAGGGACAAGAAAGTAGCTAACCACAATGAGGTTTGATTTGAGAAAAGTCATCTAACCTTGTAAGGTACCTAGGTATAATGCTACTAGCTAGTTCAGTTTCTCTCACGATTGTAAAGCCAACAAAATGCTGATAAAAACAGCATATTATTGACGTGAAAGGTTAGCTGTTTTAGCCCAGTCTCTAGCTTATCCAGGGTCAGTGATACATAGAACAACAATGTTCTGTCTATCTATGGGAACAACTGCAAGCAACATTGCTAAAATGAAGCTCATAATGTGTTTCCTGTAATGTTCATCTCCTGTAGCCTAATTGTAATATTCTGACTTTCATTCTGTTCATACTGTAGGGTTGGATTTGCACTAAACTATTTCATATGTCAGCATTTAAAAGGCATGTACAAATTCTGCTATGTGAAAATCGCAAATAAAATGAAATCAATATGCTAGCTCTCAAGCTTAGCCTTTTGTTAACAACACTGTCATCTCAGATTTTCCAAAATATGCTTCTCAACCATAGCAAAACATGCATTTGTGTAACAGTATTGATAGCTATTGATAGCTAGCGTAGCATTTAGCGTTAGCATTCAGCAGGCAACATTTTCACACAAAAAAAATCGGTCCGTTTTCTGCGTCATGTTTAGCTATGAAAAAAACCTGTATCCAGAATTGTGTAAATCTATCCGCAAGCTCATTAGCATGACACAACGTTAACTATTCATGAAAATCGCAAATGAAATGAAATAAATCTATTTGCTCTCAAGCTTAGCCTTTTGTTAACAACACTGTCATGTCAGATTTTCAAAATATGCTTTTGAACCATAGCTAAACAAGCATTTGTGTAACAGTATTGATAGCCTAGCATGGGATTATGCCTGGCATTCAGCATGCAACATTTTCACAAAAAAAACAGAAAGCATTCAAATAAAATAATTTACATTTGAGGAACTTCAGATGTTTTCAATGAGGAGACTCTCAGTTAGATAGCAAATGTTCAGTTTTTACAAAAATATTATTTGTGTTGACAAATCGCTCCGTTTTCTTCATCACGTCTGGGTAAGAAAAAAAAGAAAAAAAATTAAGTCATTAAAACGCAAACTTTTTTCCAAATTAACTCCATAATATCGACAGAAACATGGCAAACGATGTTTAGAATCAATCCTCAAGGTGTTTTTCACATATCTATAGATGATAAATCCTTCGTGGCAGTTGACATTCTCTTCTGAAGAAATGGAACGCGCATGGACCTAGAGATTACGCAATAATTTTGACACAGGACACCGGGCGGACACCTGGTAAATGTAGTCTCTTATGGTCAATCTTCCAATGATATGCCTACAAATATGTCACAATGCTGCAGACACCTTGGAGAAACGACAGAAAGGGCAGGCTCGTTCCTGGCGCATTGACAGCCATATAAGGAGACATTGGAACACAGCGCATTCAGAATCTGGGGGATTCCTGTATGAAACTTCATCTTGGTTTCGCCTGTAGCATTAGTTCTGGGGCACTCACAGATAATATCTTTGCAGTTTTGGAAACGTCAGAGTTTTTTCTTTCCAAAGCTGTCAATTACATGCATAGTCGAGCATCTATTCGTGACAAAATATCTTGTTTAAAACGGGAACGTTTTTTATCCAAAAATTAAAAGTGCGCCCCCTATCTCGAAGAAGTTAATAGAGACAATGGTTACTATTCAAGTAACAATTTAAATAGAATATCACTGAGACAACTGTTGATAGACATAGCTGGTAAATTCGCTCTCGCTATCTACTTTGATTTCAGAGCACTCTCGTCTGAGTGTGCCAGAGCACAGAATAACTGACACATTACGAATGCTCAACACCCGGTGAATATGGCCAGTGCCAGTAAATGTTGGGAAAAAGCGTAAATTGTTGCCAGCAGCAGAGTTGCAGTTACCACGCTCTGGATAACATAAAAACAGCCTAATCAGCTCTGCTAGGACGAGTAAAATGGTGAGTGAGCTGTTCTCTCATTTGTGTCTGGAAATAGCTAGACTGCTGTTGTTAGTACAGAATGCCCGGATCAACCCATAAAGAGATAGGTGGTGTGAATGTTTCTGAATGGGTTTAGACAAAGAAGAGCTCTCCAGTAGGTACCAAAACATTCCAAGGTCATTTTCTCAAAAGTGAGGTTACAAGTTTATCAACTTTCAAAGCAGAATTACTTTCCCATTGTTTCTCAACTGTAGTGTATGATATACCGTTTGAGCTCTGAGTCCCTATTTTTATCCAATATAAAAATGTTGCTACATAAAACCAAATCTAGCCGGTCAGTGAAATTTACTTAAGCATTCGGACCCTTTGCTATGAGACTCGAAGTTGAGTTCAGGTGCATCCTGTTTCCATTGATAATCCTTGATGTTCCTACAACTTGGAGTTTACTTGAGGTAAATTCAATTGATTGGACATGATTCGTAAAAGGCACACACCTGTCTATATAAGGTCCCACAGTTGACAGTGCATGTCAGAGCAAAAACCACGCCATGAGGTCGAAGGGTAAGACAAACGTACAGTCAATAACATAGAAAAATCTATGTACAGTGTGTGCAAATGTAGAAGAGTAGGGAGGTAGGCAATAAATAGGCCCCAGAGGCTAAAATAATTACAATTTAGCATTAATCCTGGAGTGATAGAAGTGCAGATGATGATGTGCAAGTAGAGATACTGGTATACAAAAGAGCAAAAGGGTAAGTAATAATATGGGGATGAGGTAGTCGGGTGTGCTATTAACAGATTGGCTGTGTACAGGTACAGTAATAGGTAAACTGCTCAGACAGCTGATGCTTATAGATAGAGAGGGAGATATAAGACTCCAGCTTCAGAGATGTTTGCAATTCGTTCCAGTCATTGGCAGCAGAGAACTGGAAGGAAAGGTGGCCAAAGGAAGTGTTAGCTTTGGGGATGACCAGTGCAATATACCTGCTGGAGAGCTACGGGTGGGTGTTTCTATGGTGACCAGTTAGCTGAGATAAGGCGGGGCTTTACCTAGTGAAGACTTATAGATGACCTGGAGCCAGTGGATTTTACGATGGATATGTAGTGAGGGTTAGTTTTACGAGGGTATGTTTGGCGACATGAGTGAAGGAGGCTACTCCTTCACTAAATAAACACCAACCTCAAATATACAGTAACATACAGAAACAGCTGTCTGGAACTGTGTCATTACCCACACCTGGTCCCCATTTCCTTGATTAGTAATTGTATAAAATGGTCTTGTCGATTATTTTTCCCATGTCTGTTGGTCGTGTAAGTACCTATGTGTTTAAAGAATGTCACGGCCATAGAGAGGCTTTTATTCTCTATTTTGGTTTGGCCAGGGTGTGACTAGGGTGGGCATTCTATGTTTTGGATTTCTTTGTTTGGCCGGGTGTGGTTCTCAATCAGAGGCAGCTGTCTATCGTTGTCTCTGATTGAGAACCATACTTAGGTAGCTTTTTCCCACATGGTTTTTGTGGGTAGTTGTTTTCTGTTTTTGTGTCTGCACCAGACAGAACCGTTTCGGTTGTTCCTTTTGTCATTTTTGTATTTAGTGTTCAGTGTCAATAGAATAACATGACCACGTACCACGCTGCGCTTTGGTCCTCACCTTCGTCCACCAACAGCCGTTACAAAGAAAAAAAAATCACCTTTATTTAATTAACCAGGTAGGGCCAGTTGAGAACAAGTTCTCATTTACAACTGCAACTGCAAGGATAAAGCAAAGTAGTGCGCCACAAACAACAACTCAGAGATACACATGGAATAAACAAACGTACACACGCAGCACAGGCGTTGTCTCAGTGTATTACGGGTCCCGTGTCATTCTACGGTTTTCCCTCACTCTTTTGATTGGGTACATCCCAGTGTTTTGTATATGTGTTTGTTTTTGGTGTATTAAAAACCCAGATGATGTATTCCTGTGCCTGTCTCCAAATCCTTTAAACCAGCGTGACAACAAATGCTCCATATAATTAATCTCGTAGGACTAATAGTACTGTAGAGCTATTTTTACTTGCACACAATATAGCTGGGTCGCCCTGTCCTGTCCTTAGGGGTACCCTGCAGGGCCCCAAACCATCACACCCCAAAAAATAACATTGTCTTTTCCAGAATTCAGCCATCCTTCACAAGACCATAACATATGCAAATATGCCCCCTTTAGGTTTTACACCTCCAGCAAAGGAAATACATTTCTGAGTGTATGTATATACAGTTGGAGTCATTAAAACTTGTTTTGCAACCACTCAACAAACTATAGTTTTGGCAAGTTGGTTAGGACATCTACTTTGTGTGGGATTACATTTCAGGATTTGTGAAAACTGAGTTGAAATATATTTGACTAAGTTGTATGTAAACTTCCGACTTCAACTGTAGTATGTTCTATGGATGGCCTTAAACTGCAGTAATGTATGTCTGGGCATTCAAACATATCTGTATCCATTCCATCATCATCATCATCATCTTCCTCCAGGTATTCCTCACCTTTTTGTTTTGCTTCCTCTTTTTTATAGCCATCAGCTATAGGCTTGGCCTACTATATTTATTTCTCAACTTTCCTTATATTAAGCACTTAAAAAGAGGAAGATCCCATCAACTTTCTATAGGCTAGGCCCACTATATTTATTTCTCAACTTTCCTTTAAATTAAGCACATTAATCCACTTTATAACCGGTGTTGCCTACCTGGCATATTTAAAAATGTAACCGCAGGCTACTGATAACATGATATATGTTGGGGGCCATTCTAAATAAAAAATAATTCCACACAGTCTACATTAGTAGGCTATATGTAAAGACTAGATTACATTGAGAATATTATCAAGTGCTTGCTTGTCAAATTGTGAATGAGACTGATGAAGTGCGGGCAGCCTGCGCAAGACACAGAGCAGAACACATGGCTTTCATGCAACTTTTTTTCAAATAATCATTAGATTTGCATCATGCAGCCATAGAATGTTTTAGAAATCAAAACATATAGCCTAAAGTTGGTATCACAACTAAAGCATATAGACCCCTTTCAAATGATCACTTTGTTAACCGCTCATCACAGAATAGCTGAAAATCATTTTATTCAGCTATGTACAATTGTAAGAAAATCTTGTCTGCTAAATGAACTAATGTATCCCACAGCCATTTGGCGTAGCCAGATCAAGGCCTAATATTCTTCTGAAATAGGCTGCATTTTCTTAAAATCCTAATGTTTCTTAGGACCTGACTAAAATAAATAATGGATTTATTACATTAATTTATCAGACTTTTTAAAATGTGTTCCAAAGGTCTGCATCAGTGGCTTGTAGGCTATGCATTGAAGCCCAGAGATGCTAAACCTGTTTATGTTACCTCAATTACCGTGAGACTGGCTGTTATTTCCATGATCGTTGCCTGCTGACTTCGCCCTACATACAATATCTCCATATTTCTATAAGGAAATGAGTAGCTGATGTATAAAAAAAACACACACCATAACACCCATGCCCAAACACACACAATCTTTCTCTCCTTCAAATTTCTGTCATGAAAAACGTATGTGACGTCTCACACACACACATTCTAAGCAAACAGAAGTGGCGGCCAATAACGGAAGCCCATTAATTGGCCACTTTTGGCATAATTTAATTGATGTGCCACCCGTCCTGTGTATTCACAGCAAGTGTGACATCCTATCCTAGATAGGAACCAAAATAGCAGCTCATTAACGCGGAGCTTCTCCTGAACACATGCACTACACAGACCTGAAGTCACTATGTTCATATTCCAATGTATCTATAGAAAGGGAGGTGGGACAATGAGGGAGAGATGACTCACTTTATTGCTCAACTCTCAGACGCTTTCATCCCCATATCCTGATATTGACACCCTGATAATAAATTATTTCTCACACATCATGCGTTAGTTGTGACTTGTCGGCTTCTAGGGCAAATTGTAGGCATGTATTAGCGTTAGGCCAACTGCTATTGTTTCTTCCCTCTATTGATATCATCATCACAGCCAGGATTAGGTTTGTGAGTGATATATAATTTCTAATTTCGCATCTATTTAATCACATCTGTCCTCATACGTATTGAATATAATCTAAAATATTAGAATATAATAATATAAATTAGAATACATGTTATCAATAAATCCTCTTTTCATTTTTGTAGGGGACTCATCACACCTATCCTCGCCTAATCCCATGACAAATGGGAAGAGTAGAATTGATACTTGTTTTTTCCCTTCCAGTCTGCTCCTCAATTCTTGCCCTAATCCTTTCCGCTTCGCTCCACTTGCTTTGCAGTCAGTGCCTTATGTCTGTTGCTGCAGCAGTCAGATGAGACAAAAGGAACGCAATAGAGAGAGAGGATGGTCTGACGTCAGCTAGACACATATGACTTGCTTCGCCCTACCTCCACTGACCAGCAGCTTTGCGTTCTGCAAATGTATTTCATACACTGCACACTCAGCCTTAGTATCAAATCAACCACACGAGGAAATACGGGGCGACATTCTTCTTTTCCCAAAGCCTACCGATCCTATTTTGGAAACCGTCAGATTTCTGCTGGGTAAAGCTCCATTTCGTTGGTGTTTATCATCTAAATTGAACGGAGGAATTATATTCAAATGGAAAGACGCAGACTGCAGCTGTTGCTGTAGGCAGTTTATACCCTGCGCAACGAAGTTGCGTCTTCTTCTGGCTCTCCCGCCATCCGACGCTTCTTTCACCAGGTGTTGCATTCATCCACCAACCCCGACATGATGATGGGGGAGGGGCGCGTTGCGCGTAGGGTCTCCAGCTCTCGACGTTGATCTATTCTCATCAGAGCCTCTCAATGTGATGCCAAATCATTCAGGCTACGTGTCCGGTAATGTTGAAGATTACGGAAATCCTGGACTATATTCATTCCACTCTTCAGCTGACTGGGCAGAGACCATTACCTTAATGTAAGGAAAAACAATATGCTTCAAGATTTCGGGTTCATTCCATGAAACACTCATTGTTAAACGAATGGAAAAACCAGGAGCAGGACATGCTGCGTTAGAGACGCATGAGGCAAGCACACTTGTATACCTGTCAACAATATTACAGCATTATCTATATTCTGTGTCCTCTCATATGCAAACATGAGTGCACAGGTGTGTTAAACTAGCTTTTTTTTGGATGTGAATACTGTTCATTTTGCAGATGTTATAATGGTGTGGACCGTTGGCACATGGTGGCAGGCACTGTAGTTTCTGACACCTTGCCTAAATCATTATGCATGTGCGATTGAGCTGCATTGACAGTGATGAAAATGATTTTTATTCAAGAGACCACTTCTTGAATTTTTACGTGACTGCTGGGTGCGTGACAATGACCAACAAGTGCACTTTTTCAATTCAGCTCGACACACCCCAAGGAAACCATGCCAGCTCGATTCGATGTGCACAAGACATGTCCCCAGATTCGCTGAGCTTGGCAAACATCTAGAAAGCAGATCACCAACAACGTTGGAAACAATGGAATTGTCTGAAGTTCGTTGTTCCAGTGCAAGCGAAGAACTCTACACCATCAACAGGACGCCAACCAGCAACAGCAGCACGCGACCCAAAAGGTTGTTGTGGCAGAACGCGGTTCGACACATCACTGAGCAGAGGTTCATCCATGAGCAGAGCGAAGCGAAAGGCATCACTCCAGATGAGCACTACGACCAAAGCCTACGGAAACAGTCTGCGGGTAGAACCTCGGTAGGCGACAGACACAACAATGGGGGAACCAAAGTCTTCCCTGAGCGTGCGAGCAGTGACCTAGGATTTCTCCAAATCGATTGCGCTCCAAGCAACTCAGACTTTTTCTTGAACTGGGGCTACACATACAGAGGCGTAATATTCCCCACTCTACGCAATTCTTTCAAATCTCGGGACCTCGAGTGTCTGTACCAACGCTACTTTTTGGGCCAGAGGCGCAAATCGGTGGTGGTGATGAACATTTTGGATGTGGTGACCAAACTAACCCTGTTGGTTTTACATTTAACTCTTGCGTCTTCGCCAATGGATCCCATCAAAGGAATGCTCTTGGGCTTTTTCACAGGCATCGAAGTGGTCATTTGTGCCTTAGTGGTAGTCCGAAAAGACACAACCTCTCACAGCTATCTGCAATACAGTGGCGTGGTGACGTGGGTGGTCATGGCCACGCAGATTTTGGCGGCTGGATTGGGCTACGGACTCTTGGGCGATGGAGTCGGATACGTGCTTTTCACCCTCTTTGCCACTTACAGTATGCTTCCCTTGCCTCTCACTTGGGCTATTCTGGCTGGATTGGCCACCTCAACACTCCACATAGTTGTACAGCTATTCATCTCCCCAAATGCACAGCTCTCCACAAATCAGGTACGTGGCATAGGAATACATCTACACCCCCTGCTTCCCTCCCTACACTTTTTTTAATATATATATATTTTTTTATGAAATGAAAATGTATGTTTTATAAGTCAATCACAATGTGGTCACCACACATGTAGATTAGGCGTTATCATCCTATTTTAACAGTTGTCTTTCACATATCATATTCGACTGCGCATTCTGGAGTAGATCTAGTTTAATATTATTTTGACAGTAAGTAGTATTACAAAAACCTGAGCTGTGTTCGAATACTCATACTAACCGGACTATTGCCGTAATGCAATTCTTCAGAAAATGGGCGTGGCTTCACAACATTTTCAGATTTGAATAAAATGGCAGAAAATATGCAGACGAGAGCGGATACATAGTCATTGCTTTAACGAATTACGACAAATGTTAAGACATGTAATAAAGTAACGTTACACGTTATGTTGGCTGACAATTTGTTAGCTACGCTATCCTTACGAATCGCATAGCATTACAGAAGTATGTACCGGTACGTTAGCTAGTTAGCGAATGTTGGCTGCTAATACATCAAACTTGCCAGGCAGTATATTAACTATCTAACTACCCAACGTTTGTCTTGATTATTCACATCATTCTTAGCTAAGTGGAACAGTCGTTGTGCGTTTCAATGGACATTGTTAATGATGTCTATCTACTTCGATTTCAGAGCACTCTCGCACAGAATAACTGAGGAATTTACGAACGCGCAACACCCATTGAATATGACCGGTGTCAGTAAACGTAATTAAATTGTTGCCAGCAGCACAGTTATAATCACCAATGCTCTGAATAACATGAAAAACAGCCCAATCAGCTCTGCGAAGGAAGTAGCTAGCCAATGTTAGCCAGTTAGCTTGGGTGCTTGACTGCCGTTGGGAGGTCAGAACGCTCGGATCAACCCTACTCCTCGGCCATAGTGTCTGGTGTGTGCTCTGAATTTACAAATTGAAAATCTGACAACACCCAGGATTTACGAACGGCCAGAGCACGCTCTGGTACTCCAGATTGAATTTACAAACGCACCCGAAATTGTAAAACAGCATCAACTTCCTGCAGACAGGCGTAGCTCTAGTACGCTCAACTGAAACGATACCGGTAAAATGAACTAATAGTATATAAACTCAGCAAAAAAAGAAACACCCTCTCACTGTCAACTGCGTTTATTTTCAGCAAATTTACCATGTGTAAATATTTGTATGAACATAACAAGATTCAGCTACTGAGACATAAACTGAAAAAAGTTCCACAGACATGTGACTAACAGAAATTGAATAATGTGTCAAAATCAACAGTCAGTATCTGATGTGGTCACCAGCTGCATCTCCTCCTCATGGACTGCACCAGATTAGCCCGTTCTTGCTGTGAGATGTTACCCCCACACTTCCACCAAGGCACCTGCAAGTTCCCGGTCCATGACAGACCCTCCACCTCCAAATCAATCCCGCTCCAGAGTACAGGCCTCGGTGTAACGCTCATTCCTTCCGACGATAAACGCAAATCTGACCATCACCCCTGGTGAGACAAAACCGTGATGTGTCAGTGAAGATAACTTTTTACCAGTCCTGTCTGGTCCAGCGATGCTGGGTTTGTGCCCATAGGCAACATTGTTGCCGGTGATGTCTGGTGAGGACCTGCCTTACAACAAACCTACAAGCCCTCAGTCCAGCCTTTTGCGGACGGTCTGAGCACCGATGGTGGGATTGTGCGTTCCTGGTGTAACTCGGGCAGTTGTTGTTGCCATCCTGTACCTGTCTCGCAGGTGTGATGTTCGGATGTTACGATCCTGTGCAGGTGTTGTTACATGTGGTCTGCCACTGCGAGGCCAATCAGCTGTCTGTCCTGTCTTCCTGTAGCACTGTCTTAGGCGTCTTACTGTACGGACATTGCAATTTATTGCCCTGGCCACATCTGCAGTCCTCATGCCTCGTTCACGCAGATGAGCAGGGACCCTGGGCATCTTTCTTTTGGTGTTTTTCAGAGTCAGTAGAAAGGCCTCTTTAGTGTCCTAAGTTCTCATAACTGTGACCTTAATTGCCTACCGTCTGTAAGCTGTTAATGTCTTAACGACCGTTCCACCGGTGCATGTTCATTAATTGTTTATGGTTCCTTGAACAAGCATGGAAACAGTGTTTAAACCCTTTACAATGAAGATCTGTGAAGTTATTTGGATTTTTACGAATTATTTTTGAAAGACAGGATTCTGAAAAAGGGATATTTCTCTTTTTTGCTGAGTTTAGTATATACTCGTGAATTATGTAGTTATGGGTACCCAAACACAGCTCTGGTCTATTTCAAGCACCAATTTGTAAATATCAGATTCTCTTAGTGTAAAATTGAAGGAAAGCCATTTTAATTTTTCTATCAATATATTTTCTTTATGTCAATAATTGTCACATTCCGGATGTATTAGCATATTTTAGCATTATTTTAGACTGAAACCCAATGATCTTCAAGTGCCTTGAATGTCAATTAAGTATTGCGTGATTTATAAAGAAGTGGCGAGCCGCGGATCACAGATTGGCGGGATCCTTGACAGCAAGAGAAGAGGCATGCATAGCAAAGATTTTGCCAAACTAAGATGGAGGGTGGAGAATTGTCAAAATTCTCCTCCTGACTTGGATAAGTACACTGTGTATTCCAGTCTATGTAGGAGCATAATCCCGCCCCCATGAAGATCATTATCATAGAATGTTTTATTGAAAAAAAAAATATATATATAGTTGATTTTTTTATATAAATGTTCTTGCTTTTATAACGATAAATCATTTTTTATATGAACGAAATCAATGAATATATGTTAAAATGGCTTTCCATATCCAAATGTGTCCATTCATTATAGCTTCAGCTCCGGTCGCTGTCACTCCAGTCTAGAGGTGCTGAATGTGTCCATTCATTATAGCTTCAGCTCCGGTCGCTGTCACTCCAGTCTAGAGGTGCTGAATGTGTCCATTCATTATAGCTTCAGCTCCGGTCGCTGTCACTCCAGTCTAGAGGTGCTGAATGTGTCCATTCATTATAGCTTCAGCTCCGGTCGCTGTCACTCCAGTCTAGAGGTGCTGAATGTGTCCATTAATTATAGCTTCAGCTCCGGTCGCTGTCACTCCAGTCTAGAGGTGCTGAATGAGTCCATTAATTATAGCTTCAGCTCCGGTCGCTGTCACTCCAGTCTAGAGGTGCTGAATGTGTTGCTTTTAATAAATGACATCCTCTCCAACGGTTTAGTTCCCCCTACTGGCGTTTATGACCTAATAAATGTGCAATGCTTTTTCCTGGGACTGGTGCTTCAATATCAGGCTGTTTTGGAGATCAATAAAGGTCATATTTATGCACATTTTGGAGATGCACTAAACTCATGTCAATGGCGGTTTAAATTAAATCCCATCATGAAAACATTGTCACTCATTCAAGGATTTTAAACCTGTTTTCTTTGCTGCATCTTTTACGTGCGTTATCATCAAAATTAATGTCAAAAAGACACTACACTTGCAAAATGGCATTTTTATCCCAAATAGCTGTGTGTCTGAATATTAGTCATGCATAATGATTTGTATTTACTGCAGTGGGCTAAATCAGAGTCACACAGAGGGTTTATTGATACTTAAATCTACTTTGAAACAAAAGTATACACCTCACACACATGGTTATGGGCTTAAAAAAAAGGAGACATTGTGCCATGTCAGATGAAGAGTTGAAATGTATTACATTTTGAGTTTACATCCCAATATTACACTATATGTACATCACAGAAGACTGAAGTATAACAAAACTGTTTCACATAGAAACACCAGATTTTATGTATAAATAAAAAGTTGATTGATTATGAAAAATATTAACATTCCACCCATGAGGTCACTAGAGGGTGATTTGGTCATTTGACTGCAGGAAACTGACTCCTTAATGAAGTTTGCATTGGGTTAGCTCTCCCCTTAGTCATATGAATCATCTAAATACATATGAATATCTGTGATGATTTGACAATGCTGTCAGGGGAAGGGGTGGTCCACTTGTGTCGCTCTGAGCTCAAACTAAAATGGGAGGTCTATAGTTCAAAGTTATCAGGTAGTGCAGCTAGACATGGCAACCGGGATGTAAGGTTGCTACCTAAATATAGTGTACCGGTACGTTAGTTTCACACTACACAATATCTCTCCACTATTGCGTTCTCATTGCACAATGACTAATGAACAGAATGAACACTTCCCTCATATGGATACACAATAGAAGTAGGCCTACAGTGCATTAATTGCTAACTGCTGTGGAGATGTAAACAACAATAGAAGGGTTGCAGTTGACGTACGACGCCTCCTGACAGCCATGTTGAAAGACCACCGCATCAATTCTTTCAAAAAAACAACAGCCGAGTGACTACCCCAAGCTGCGTGATAACAGTGCCTAAAATGAGTTAATTCATCACCACGGTCTATTTCTGTGCAGTATTTGGCTGCTCTAACGTGGCAGGAAAGACAACACGATTACCTGCAATCATGAAACACCAAGGAGATAAGACAAGAACCTTTTGCCCGTCAAGACCAGCACTCAGAAAGCTGTCAGTACAGGTTCTACTCCGATTGTTTCATCACTGGTAAGTCTGATCAATTTTGAGTTTAGTGTAACTATTATGCTAACCAGGTGTAAACGACAAGACTAAGTTAGCTAGATAGATAGCTTGTAGTATGTATGCATCGATCCTCAAATTTGCAGACTGATGTAAACCTACTATTCCTAATGTGATGAGTAGATTGGATCATAATGTTTGCTATTAATGAGTGTTTAGTGGCATAGGCCTATAGGCTATATCAGAGACATTTCATTTGCATGCGAAAAATGTGGCTACACTTTACATGACTGGAGACATTAGCAGAATCTTTTTAAATACGATGGTAGTATAGGCCTATTCTGCTGACACTGACGACAGATCAATACAAATCTAGGCCTATGAAAGGGGTCATTGCTAGAAGGGATCCAGTTTTTGTAAAATTAATGGCAAAATGATTTTTTTTTGCATTTGAGCTAACCCTAATCCTTTTCTTAACCTAATTCTTCTAACCTTATGTGCCAGGTCTCCTAACCTGCTTCGAACAGTCAAATCTGACATTCATTTTGCAAAGGCTGGAGACAAATTGTACAATATGACGTCCACATAGCCTGGAGGAAGACATTATTGTCCCAAGAAACAATACTAATTTGATGAGAACTTTATTCATAAGAGATGGGAAAATGTATGGACATTACAGAATAGGACAAAGGCCTCAAGGAGATAGGACAACCTGCTGTGTTGACTATTGGTTGTTCCAGCCCAACAATAGATTTGATCTTTTTATGACACACAAGCAAACAATCAAGAGCCCTGATAGTATAGGTGACCTGAAGAAGGGATATTCTAACATCAGGTCTGCTTCTCATGTGTTTATGTACTGTAGGTTCACCAGTTGACCTCTATCAAGACACCCATGTCGACTGGATTGCCACTGTGAAGATGAGCGACGCAGAAGCTTCTACTTCTACTACTTTGTCCTTATCAAAGGAAACTTAAAGGAAACATCCCTCAGTTATACAAGATGGTTGTCATATGCTGTGCTTTGGTCAATCTGAATGATTCTGTTGTGCCATTTGAGTAGAGCACATCTTCACCTTGTCATTATGACAAAAGTGCCCCCTTAAAACTAAGAATATATACAATTCAATGTAAAAGACTATTGTTTATGATATTGTAAACGTACTGTACTATGTCGTCTTAAGCAAACCATCTTCATTATCACAGTAGCATTTCCAAGTGCCACTCAGACCTTCTGGGGAAAAAAGTATCTGGCATTGATTTTTGGTGGTAGTAGATGTGTATGTTGAAGCTAAGGATCCCATCGTCCCCTGCTTCCAGACATTTCACATTTCACTACCTAGATAACAAGGGTTGGATTTGCCCAATGCAATTTCATGTCAGCACAAGGCAAGTACAGAATTGAGTGTAATGATTAGCCTCATAGACGCTGAGTGTACAACAGTCTTTTAAATTGATTTTACCCTTATTTAAGCTAAGTTGACTGAACACATTCTCATTTACAGCAACAACCTGGGGAATAGTTACAGGGGAGAGGAAGGGGGATGAATGAGCCAATTTGAAGCTAGGGATGATTAGGTGGAGGGTGCTGAGGGGAGGATGGCTGGAATGGTGTCAATGGAATGGTATTAACCACATGTTTTGATCCAGTTGTATTTACTAAAGTGACTTAATTGTCCAAACAAGCCTCTTTCCCACTCTAATGCTATAGAATGTTCAAATGCCTTACTATACGTCATTCCCAAACATTCTATTAATTTATTAAACCGTGAAAATGACCATGTCTCAGTGCTCGCTAGTCAGAAAATGTCAAACAAAAAGTGTCATTTTTCCTTGGGGTGTATAACAACAGATTTGAATATGATTTCATGTTGCTGAAATGCTTTCAGTTCCACTTTAAGCTTGCCATAACAAAGGGGTTGAATACTTATTGACTCAAGACATTTCAGCTTTTCATTTGTAATTACACTTAACAAAAATATAATTGCAACATGTAAATCTTGGGTCCCATGTTTCATTAGCTGAAATAAAAGATCCCAGACATTTTCCATATACACAAAAAGCGAATTTCTCTCATTTTGTGCACAAATTTGTTTACAACCCTGTTAGTGAGCATTTCTCCTTTTCCAAGATAATCCATTCACCTGACAGGTGTGGCATATCAAGAAGCTGATTAAATATGTCACGATCGTCGTTTTGAGGAGACCAAAGCGCAGCGTGGTGTGAATATATACTTTTAATTCTAGACTAAAAAAACATGAAGTACACTAAACAAACAAAATAAACTAACCAGACGAACGTGACCGCTATAGAAACCGTGTGCTAACATCACATAGACAATAACCCACGAACCACAATACAAAACAGGCTACCTAAATATGGTTCCCAATCAGAGACAACGACAAACACCTGCCTCTGTTGAGAACCATATCAGGCCAAAACACATAGAAACAGACTAACTAGACATGCAACATAGAATGCCCACTCATCACACCCTGACCAAGCAAATAATGGTCAGAGTGTGACAAAATAGCATTATCATTACACAGGTATGATAAAAGGCCACTCTAAAATTTGCAATGCCACTCTAAAATTTGCAATGCCACAGATGTCTCAAGTTGAGGGAGCGTGCAATTGGCATGCTAACTGCAAGAATGTCAGCCAGATAATTGAATTCTCATTTCTCTACCATAATCCGCCTCCAATGTTGTTTCAGAGAATTTGGCAGTATGTCCAACTGGCCTCCGCAGACCACGTGTAATGGCATTGTGTGGGCGAGTGGTTTTCTGATGTCAACGTTGTTAATTAACAGAGTGCCCCATGGTGGCGGTGGGGTTATGATATGGGCAGGCATAAGCTACGGACAATAAACACAATTGCATTTTATTGATAGCAATTGTAATGCACAGAGGTACCGTGATGAGATCCTTCATCCCATTGTTGTGCTGTTCATCTGGCTCTAGAAGGTTCCATTACCATAACGCAACATTAACGATTCATGGAAATTGCAAATGAAATGAAATCAATATGCTAGCTCTCATGCTTAGCCTTTTGTTAACAACACTGTCATCTCAGATTTTCAAAAATATGCTTCTCTACCATAGCAAAACTAGCATTTAGCATTTAGCATCTAGCGTTAGCATCACCAGGCAACATTTTCACAAAAACATTCAAATAAAATCATTTACCTTTGAAGAACTTTGGATGTTTTCAATGAGGAGACTCTCAGTTAGATAGCAAATGGTCAGTTTTCCTGAAAGATTATTTGTGCAGGAGAAATCGGTCCGTTTTCTGCGTCATGTTTGGCTACCAAAAAAAACGAAAATTCAGTTATAAAAACGCCAAACTTTTTCCAAAATAACTCCATAATATCGACTGAAACATGGCAAAAGTTTTTTAGAATCAATCCTCAAGGTGTTTTTCTACATATCTCTTCAATGATGTATTGTTCCTGTGTGTTTCTCCCTCTGTATCGCATGGTAAAATGAGTGCCACTGACAATTGCGCACCAATTTAGACAAAGGACACCGGGTGGACACCTGGCAAATGTAGTCTCTTATGGCCAATCTTCCAATGATATGCGTACAAATACGTCACAATGCATCAGACATCTTGGACGAACGGCAGAGAGCATAAGCTCGTTCACGGCACATTCACAGCCATATAAGGAGACGATAGTAAAATAGAGCTTCAAAAATTCAGCTCATTTCCTGTTTGAGGTTTCATCTTGGTTTCGCCTGTAGCATCAGTTCTGGGGCACTCACAGATAATATCTTTGCAGTTTTGAAAACGTCAGTGTTTTCTTTCCAAAGCTGCCAATTATATGCATAGTCGAGCATCTTTTCGTGACAAAATATTGCGCTTAAAACGGGCACGTTTTTTAAATCCAATAATGACATAGCACCCCCATAGGTTGAAGAGGTTAAGGTCTTGCTCGGGCACCGAATGACCTAACGAGCCGAAACTTGGGGGTCGCCTTAGCTAGGCCTACACATAATATCAGAACTGGACCTGCAGCTAGAACGTAACTACGTGTTTTACGTTTTTATTATGGTTTGAACAGAAGGCGCTGTGAATTTTGGGCCAGCTCTGAAGTATGTGATAGTTGGCTTCTAAATGAGTTGGAAAAAGTGGGTTTGGTGTCAGAATGATATCTAATTGACTGATGGACGGTGACTTGCTGGTGACTTTTGTCCATTTGCAATATGTTTATAAAGTGAGGTACCATCACCAAAGTGACATTCTGAAATCGAGCGATAGAGAGGAACAAGAATCACTGCCCGGCCATTCCGAGTTCATCGGGCCAGTCAATTTGGCATTCCTGCAGTATTTTTGAGCATGTCAAATTCGTGATGGTACATGGCAAATGGACATAACATCCTGATTTGGCACTTTCAAATCTTCCATATTGCATTTGGCCAAAAAAAGAAAGTGACTTTTGACTTCCTATGAAATCATATTGCAAATGGACAAGACATGTACCTTATGCACAAGTAAAAAAAAGAATGATATTTTTTTGGGGTCAAAAGTATATTCATACAGTTCTTACACATGTGTAATTGACGAAAGAAAAATCGAAAGAATTTCGAAAAACAGTCCAAAAAGCACTTTGAAGTTTTTGAATTCTTTTTCAGTTTTTCAAAATTTTACTTTTGGGTCTTGACTTGTGTTACATTTGCAATATGAAAAATCACGGTGGAGCGCACTCACCATCTGTTGGGTTTTTGCAGTGTTACACTTGGCATATGAAACCAACTGTCAGAGCAGCTCACAGATTACTGCACCTGTACATAGCCCAAACAACTACCTCTTTCCCTACTGTATTTAATTAATTTATTTATTTTGCTCCTTTGCACCCCATTATTTCTACTTTGCACATTCTTCCATTGCAAATCTACCATTCCAGTGTTTTACTTGCTATATTGTATTTACTTTGCCACCATGGCCTTTTTTTGCCTTTACCTCCCTTATCTCACCTCATTTGCTCACATCGTATATAGACTTGTTTATACTGTATTATTGACTGTATGTTTGTTTTACTCCATGTGTAACTCTGTGTCGTTGTATGTGTCGAACTGCTTTGCTTTATCTTGGCCAGGTCGCAATTGTAAATGAGAACTTGTTCTCAACTTTCCTACCTGGTTAAACAAAGGTGAAATAAATAAAAAACGACGCCGAATTGAGTGGTATTGGACACCATGTATATGGTTTAATTTAATGCTGCAGAGATTTCTTTGTACCCTTTCCCAGATCTGTGCCCCGACACGATCCGGTCTCGGATCTCTACGGACAATTCCTTATGGCTTTGTTTTTGCACTGTCAACTGTGGGACCTAATATAGACAGGTGTGCCTTTCCGAATCATGTCCAATCAAGTTGTAGAAACATCTCAATGATGATCAATGGAAACAAGATGTACCTGAGCTCAATTTCGAGTCTCATAGCAAAGGGTCTGAATACTTAAATGAGGTATTTCCATTTGTGTTATTGGTATTTTTTTTACAAAATATCTAAACCTGTTTTCCGTTCGTTATTATGGTGTATTGTGTGTAAATTGAGGATTTTATTTAATTTAATACATTTTTAGAATAAAACTTTAAAAAATCTGGAAAAGGTCAAGGGGTCTAAATAGTTTCCGAAATGGCTGCATCCCAAATAGCACCCTATTACCAACAATTGAAGTCGAACGTTTACATACAATTTAGCCAAATACATTTAAACTCAGTTTTTCACAATTCCTGTAAAAATCCCCGGTTTTAGGTCAGTTAGGATCACCACTTTATTTTAAGAATGTGAAATGTCAGATAAATAGTAGAGTTAATGATTTATTTGAGCTTTTATTTCTTTCATCACATTCCCAGTGGATCAGAAAGTTTACATACACTCAATTAGTATTTGGTAGCATTTCCTTTAAATTGCTTAATTTGGTCAAACGTTTAGCCTTCCACAAGCTTCCCACAATAAGTTGGGTGAATTTTGGCCAATCCTTCCTGACAGAACTAGTGTAGAGTCAAATTTGAAGGCATGCTCGCATACGCTTTTTCAGTTCTGCCGACACATTTTCTATAGGAATGAGTTCAGGGCTTTGTGATGGCCACTCCAATACCTTGACGTTGTTGTCCTTAAGCCATTTTGCTACAACTTTGGAAGTATGCTTGGGGTCATTATCCATTTGGAAGACCCATTTGCGACCAAGCTTTAACTTCCTGACTGATGTCTTGAGATGTTGCTTCAATATATCCACATCATTTTTCTCCTCATGATGACATGTATTTTGTGAAGTGCACCAGTCTCTCCTGCAGCAAAGCACCCCCACAACATGATGCTGCCACCACCGTGCTTTACGGGTGGGATTGTGTTCTTCAGCTTGCAAGCCTCCCCATATTTTCATTAGGCTAACTGTTCTTAGCGCTTGTCATTGCAGCCAGACCTGTGCTGAAATACTATTTGAAATTATTTTAAATACTTTATCTGGGATTGATTGAGCTTGTCTGTAGCAATGGAACCAATGGAAAAGGGCAAACCCTGCCCATCGAACTCCAGGCAGAGTGAACGCTAAAGGTTTTTGAAATATTTGGTTACCATGGCGCTGTGAGGTCGCCTAAGCAGGCGCTCCTGTACGTTTGTAAATATTTTGCAGTTTTAACTGTTTCTAAATATGGTTGTAACTTGTTGAGGGTTAACATTAAATATCTGGTGGTTACTGATGGAGTTGCAGGACTGGTGATATCAAGTCTGTTTTAAGCCTAGCTCAGCCTTCCTACAGAAATGAGCTGAACATCATAGATGTCAAAGTGCCTGATGAAGAGTTCCTGACTGACATTTCTCCCTGGCTGCAGGCCTACCATCTATGCTCCCCCCAATGTGTGTTGTCAGGTGAAATGTTAAATTGTAATATCAAATCGTTGACCGCCTTATGCTTCTCAGTTGGTTTATATAATTTGGAGGGTGGTGTTAGCTTTGATGTTAAAGAGGTGGGTCACTAACCGCAGGGTTGCAATTTCAAATCTGATTCCAATCCAATAGCTAACTGGGAAAAATCTGTCTGGAGTGTATTTTTTATTGAACCTCTATTTAAGCAGTCATGCTGAGACCTCAGTCTCTTTTGCAGATGAACACATCAACAATTACACATATTAGTCTATCAATATGCAAAACACATTCATATGAAACAAACACAGTAAAAAGGTCCTCTAACATCAGAATGAATTGCCCTAGAGCTGTGGTACTCATTGCGCGGCCCCGCAAGCCCTTCATTTGCGGCTTGGGGTGATTTTCCTATTTTCCATTCATAATACATAACAATGATACAATTTCAATTCAATGTGTTTAATGCAGGCCTGAATCACTTCATTGAATATAAATTCAGCAAAAAAGGAAACATCCTCTCACTGTCAAGTGCATTTATTTTCAGCAAACTTAACTTATAGGTAAATATTTGTATGAACGTAACAAGATTCAACAACTGAGACATAAACTGAACAAGTTCCATAGACATGTGACTATCAGAAATGGAATAATGCATCCCTGAACAAAGGGGGGTCAAAATCCAAAGTAAGTCAGTATCTGGTGTGGCCACCAGCTGCATTAAGTACTGCAGTACATCTCCTCCTCATGGACTGCACCAGATTTGCCAGTTCTTGCTGTGAGATATCACCCCACTGTTCCACCAAGGCACCTTCAAATTCCCGGACATTTCTGTTGGGAATGGGCCTCAGCCTTCGATCCAACAGGTCCCAGACGTGCTCAATGGGATTGAGATCCGGGCCAGCGAAGAGCTGGCCGTGGCAGAACACTGACATTCCTGACTTGCAGGAAATCACGCACAGAACGATAAGTATGTCTGGTGGCATTGTAATGCTGGAGGGTCATGTCAGGATGAGCCTGCAGGAAGGGTACCACATGAGGGAGGATGTCTTCCCTGTAACGCACAGCATTGAGATTGCCTGCAATGACAAGAAGCTCAGTCTGATGATGCTGTGACACCCCGCCCCAGACCATGACAGACCCTCCACCTCCAAATTGATCCCGCTTCAGAGTACAAGCCTCGGTGTAATACTTATTCCTTCCGACGATAAATGTGAATCCGACCATCACCCCTGGTGAGACAAATCCGTGACTCGTCAGTGAAGAGCCCTTTTTGCCAGTCCTGTCTGGTCCAGCGACCATGGGTTTGTGCCCATAGGCGACATTGTTGCCGGTGATGTCTGGTGAG
Organism: Oncorhynchus gorbuscha; assembly: GCF_021184085.1. Lineage (NCBI taxonomy): Eukaryota > Metazoa > Chordata > Actinopteri > Salmoniformes > Salmonidae > Oncorhynchus > Oncorhynchus gorbuscha. The sequence continues at coordinate 3,048,911 of NC_060194.1, read as the reverse complement.
GACCTGCCCTACAACAGGCCTACTCGCTCACAGTCCAGTCTCTCTCAGCGTATTGCGGACAGTCTGAGCACTGATAGAGGAATTGTGCGTTCCTGGTGTAAACTCAGGCAGTTGTTGTTGCCATCCTGTACCTGTCCCGGTGGTGTGATGTTCAGATGTACCAATCCTGTGCAGGTGTTGTTACACATGTTCTGCCACTGTGAGGACGATCAGCTGTCCGTCCTGTCTCCCTGTATCGCTGTCTCACAGTACGGACATTCTGCAGTCCTCATGCCTCCGGCACATTCACGCAGATGAGGACCCTGGGCATCTTTGTTATGGTGTTTTTCAGAGTCTGTAGAAAAGCCTCTTTAGATGTCATAACTGTGACCTTAATTGCCATCTGTAAGCTGTTCCACAGGTGCATGTTCTTTCATTGAACATCCATGGGAAACAGTGTTTCCACCCTTTACAATGAAGATCTGTGACGTTATTTGGATTGTTATGAATTATCTTTGAAAGACAGGGTCCTGAAAAAAGGGATGTCTTTTTTTGCTGAGTTTATCTATTGTTCCCTGGACGGCAGTACGGTGCAGCTGTTGAACAGAAAGGCCAAAATATAACTCAACTGCTTAGCTACAGCGACCGACACATATCAGCTTGCTACGAGCTAATTTTGCAGTCTGGTCGACAAGAATTGATTTTATTGTAAAAAAGAAACACAACTCTATCGACAATGAAAATAAGGGGAAGATCTAGAAAACAATGTGGCAGCTATGATCAAACCACCACCGGAGAACCAGGAAAATCAGGAAGGTGGCATCAGGGAAATGCAGCTAGCTAACGTGGCTCTGGTGGCTAAGAGAAGGATATGGTTGATTCAGGAAGAACACAGAAAGATCTGCTGAGCGGTTGCCATTCCGGGCAGTGATGCAACCAGTCGGGATGTTATTTTAGGTGCAGCTGTAGAAACTTTTGAGGATCTGAGGTGCCATGCCAAATCTTTTCAGTCTCCTGAGGGGGAATAGGTTTTGTCATGCACTCTTCACGACTGGCTTTGTGTGGTTGGACTATTTTAGTTTGTTGGTGATGTGGACACCAAGGAACTTGAAGCTCTCAACCTGCTCCACCTACAACCCTGTCAATGAGAATGGGGGTGTGCTTGTATTGACGCTTTGCCTGTTTTATGGTTCATTGGAGGGCATAGCAGGATTTCTTAGATGGTTCCGGGTTAGAGTCCCGCTCCTTGAAAGCGGCAGCTCTACCCTTTAGCTCGTTGCCTTTAATCCATGGCTTCTGGTTGTGGTATCACTGTCGGGACGACGTCATCGATGCACTTATTGATGAAGCCAGAGACTGATGTGGTGTACTCCTGAATTTTCCAGTCTGTGCTAGGAAAACAGTCCTGTAGCTTAGCATCTGCTTCATCTGACCACTTTTTAATTGACCGAGTTACTGGTACTTCCTGCTTTTAATTTTTTTCTTGTAAGGAATCAATTATGGTCAGATTTTCCAAACGGAGGGTGAGGGAGAGCTTTGTACGAGTCTCTGTGTGTGGAATAAAGGTGGTCTATAGAGTTTTCCCCCCTCTGGTTGCACATTTAACATGCTGGTAGAAACGAGGTAAAATGTATTTAAGTTTCCCTGCATTAAAGTTCCCGGCTACTAGGAGTGCCGCCTCTGGATGAGTGTTTATACCGCTTATGGCGGTAAACAGCTCATTGAGTGCCAGCACTAAGTCTGCACAAACAATACAGATAAACTCTCTAGGTAGATAGAGTACCTCATGATAAGCTGTAGACCACACTATCTCAGATGACCAAAACCTCGAGACTTCCTTAGATATTGTGCACCAGCTGTTGTTTATAAATATACATAGGACTGACACCCCTTGTCTGTTCTATCCTGCCTATACAGTGTAAAATCCACCAGCTGTATGTTATTTATGTCATCGTTCAGCAAAACATAAGATATTACAGCTTTTAATATCCCGTTGCTCGTAGGTCATCAATTTTATTTTCCAATGATTGCACGTTGACCAATAGAACAGATGGCAGTGGGGGTTTACACACTTGCCCACGAATTCTCAGAAGGCAGCCTGACCTCCGCCCCCTTGTTCTCTTTGTGTAAATGACGTGGATTTGGGCCTGTTCCCGGGAAAGCTGTATATCCTTCATGTCGGAATTCTCGGACTCGTTAAAGGAAAAAGCTTCTACCAGTTCCTGGTGAGTAATTACTGTTAATATATGCCAGTTAGCAGAAGCTTTTATCCAAAGCGACTTACAGTCATGTAAGTCATGCATACATGCATACATTCTACATTCTTCTATTCATGTGTGCATACATTCTACATATGGGTGGTCCCGGGAATCGAACCCACTACCCTGGCGTTACAAGCGCCATGCTCTACCAACTGAGCTACAGAAGGACCTGTTCTGATGTCCAGAAGAGATGGTGGTAGCAATAACATTATGTACAAAATAAACAACGCAAAAAAAAACAGTTGGTTAGGAGCACGTAAAACGTCAGCCATCCTCTCCGGCGCCATTCTCACGCATTTGTGCGTGTGTTGGAAGAGTTGGAGTTTGAGTCAAGATTCATGGAGTACAAGGAGTTTTTCAACTTCATTGTGGACCCCCTTTCATTTGCAGGGTGTCATCTCTGACCTCAGTCATCACAGCACTCTTTGCTGACTATGCTGGAATAGAGAGTGAGATAGTGGAGCTGCAGTCAAATGTCACAAATGACAGTGTAAAATCTGTGAACTAAGATCAGGTGTTACCCATTTCTGAAGCAGTGTGTGCAGAAGGTAACCATTTTTTGTCAGTACTTATTCATGTGAAGCAACATTTTCAACAATGAACATTTTGTGATGTGCTGTTCATGAAATCAATTGCATGTGCTCTCAATTGATAATATTGGAAGAAAAAGTACAACAAATTAAAGATTTGTGCAGCCCTCTGAATGATTGCCTCAATTTAGGGCTGAGACGATCATTCAGAGGGCTACACAGATCTTACAAGAAATAGTGAGTAACACTGCCCTTGGAGGCACCACCTTAAGGAGTTTTGGGGATCATTCCGAATGACAGGCGCAAAACAAATAAATGCAGATCTTCCTAACTTGTTGGACATTAAAGGGATCTCCTGGGTTAGCCATCCCTGGGAATTTCTCAATCTGGAGCACAGGCAGGTCACAGCATGCACCTTGTGCTGGCTATAATAAAACAGTCCCTTCTGCTCCTTAACTGAGATCATTTTAAGTTAATAATTGTGACTTAATGGTAACATATTTGAGAAACTGATTTTAGTGCTCCAGCATGATTTTCCACAATGGACCAACTCAAGACAGAGGTTTGTCAATGGTTTATTTAACTGCCATTGGCAACCTCTCCCAAATAAAATAAACCTCCCAGCCAGATAGCATTATAAAATATCCTAGTCTTGGCCAGATCCATAAAAAACATACTCTTTCTCGGTTAATTTCTTCATTTCCTGATGGTACAGTTCCACCCAAACCACTTTTTGAAAAAAGTACATATGACACCGTTGACTGACCTTCAAGTTACCTGCCGAGTCATTTTTGTTTTCTGCCAAACACAACTGACACAACTTGTCCCTCTATTACCAGTTTGGCTCCGGCTACACATCAATCTCATCTAAAGGTGTCCTTTGTGTCACGTTCAACAAACGTCACTGAGCGGTGCTGGGTTTAGTGTAAGTAAATATGTTGTGGAAGAGGAGGTAAAATTGCTTGCTCAGCAAGTAAAACATGTAAAGCCAAGGCCTATTAATTAAATGTTGTCCCCCTGACCAGGCAATCTGATACCTTTTAAAAAGTGTCCTCATCCTTTTCCCTTTTAAGATAATCACAGATCGGACTTGATTAGATCTGGAAGAGTGATCGGACTTGATTAGATCTGGAAGAGTGATATGATGGAAACCTTCTCATACAACCCCCACTCCCATTTAAGCATATTTAATGTAACATAAAATTAATTTAAAATACATATAGTACATATGTATTCCATAAATGCATGGCTATGATATGTGACCGACCGTCACAATTCAGTCTTATGTAGCAACATTTTAAATTGTGTTTTTTACATTGGATAAAAGACTAGAAAATGGTATATGGTACACTGTTTGGAACAATGGGAAAGTAATTGTGCTTTGAAAGTTGAAACTTGTAACCCCTCTTTTGAGAAAATAGCTCTTGAATGTTTTGGTATACCACTGGAGAGCTCTTCTTTGTCTACACCCATTCAGCTTTCTTCACACCTTCTTAAGTGTTACGGTTTTCTTCCTGGGAAGGAGATGAGGACCAAAATGCAGTGTGGTCATGGCTGAACATCTTTAATAAAGATGATAACTACACATACACAAAACAAGAAAAATAAAAATAAAATCAAAACTGTCCTAACTGGTGCAAAACACAGAGACAGGAAACAATCACCCACGAAATACCCAAAGAATATGGCTGCCTAAATATGGTTCCCAATCAGAGACAACGATAAACACCTGCCTCTGATTGAGAACCACTCTAGGCAACCATAGACTTACCTAGAATACTACACTGAACAGAACCCCATCAATCTACAAAAACCCCTAGACAAGAAAAAAACACATCACCCATGTCACACCCTGGCCTAACCACAATAATAAAGAAAACACAGAATACTAAGGCCAGGGTGTGACATTAAGCCTTAGCCCCACCCATCTCTTTAAGGACTCACATAGGAGTCCATGTGCAAAACAGAGTGAGTAGTTTAGTAAAAGTACCAGCCTATAATAACAAAAAACTCAAGGCCTATATCCTAGTCTGACTTTGTTGCAAGTCATGTTCTTCACATTAAGGTCTCTGGTAAACACACACAAAATCAAATACAAAGTTTATTTGTCACATGCACACGATACATAAGGTATAAACGGTACAGGGAAATGGTTACTTCCATAGTAGCAATATCAAAAACAAAGTGTCCAGATAATTAAAAAAACATTTAAATAATTATTAGATAAAGTTTACCCGACACCCTTGTCTAAATTGATGGGTCATGTGAAGAAAATGCTACAACCATCCCACAGCTAGCTAAGTGGATGGGTCGCTAATGTCTACACATGTTCATGAAATACAATAGATGGCTGTAATCACCCCCAGACACACCTGGCTAACTTGATGGGTCATGTAATCATCTGGTGAAGTCTCTTGTTTAGATTGTAGCTAGCTAGCTAAACAATGAACCGGCATAATCCCAACTCATACTACTACCAACACAAACATATTCATAGCTGTAGTATGAATCTTCCGGTAGCCAAAGAGCTAACCAACTAGGTTCAATGTAAATGGTTTTCTGAATCATTCATTCCCTCTTTTCATAGATGGTAATGCACTCATGAGTTCTTCAAGACTGGGGAGTCAAAGAATCCAGATTGCTCTCTATCGAGTTTGGAAAGGTTAAATGATAAGTGCGTCATCTTACTATGACCAGGGTCTGCCCCTGACTTATATAATTGGCAATAAAACTGCCTAAACGATGCATTCATTTTCTGCCGGGTCATGTGCTATCTGCCCAGTTGAGGTTTGAATTGTATTTTTACAGGAAAAGGCTTCATTTTGCTTAAGACTTGCAGCCAAAAGTCTACTAGCTTTCTCACCCAGATTTATTCTGCAGCAAAGTTGTGTTAATCGCCATCTTCTGGCACCTTTCTGTTTGGAGCTGTCAAGTCAGATACTATACAGGACAGCTCCATGGTCAGAAATGACTATGGGGAGCAGCTCAGTTGTCTGAATACACCTGTTTATAGATATTTAGAGATATTAAAATACGGAGTCTATCCATGAAAGTATAATTCCTTAGACATCTGAAATATTAAACTCTGCAGCAAACTAGATCAAAGGCCTGATCAGTTTGAGAGTGAGATGAAACATGAGACCTATCTAGCTGAGAATTTCTTACCTGATTTAAAATCTCCTCCCACAACAAGTTGGTATTCTGAAAGATCTAATCGTCTTTTAGAGATAGAACTAAGGAAATTAAAATCAGATACATTTGGACAGTAGATTTGAGGCTAAACACATCTTAGTGTGATTTTTAACGGTCGTTACAATTACAAGACGTCCTGCATCATCATTATCAGAACCATCAACCTGAACACAGTTTTCTAACAAATATTAAAACACCTTTATTTTGTTAGTAGCTGAGGACTGAACAACACATTAATCGAATCTGGTTCGAAATCTATTGACATCAGAATGTTTTAGGTGGGTTTCTTGTATCAGGGCGATATTAACCTTTTTGCATCGGATATATTGTAAGCATTTGCTGAGCTTGACAGCAGAATTCAAGCCATGGGATTTAAGTGACATGACGATGAGCTCACAGTTCATGTCGAATGTATGTATGTCAAAAATATCCAAAAATGTAATAAACACCTACTTCAATATAAACAGAAAAAAAGTGTGTACCATTATACATATTTGTGAACAAACTCTGACAGCTGGGTTTTAACAATAATATCATTATTTTAGCCAGCTAACATTTGCAGCCTGAACCAAGTAATTATCCAGCCAGCGAGCTACGTGCCAGCCAGCTGCAGCTGTCACGTTCGTTATAATGACTGGACCAAGGCGCAGCGTGCATAGAGTTCCACGTATTTTAATTAATAGAGACTCAAACAAAACAAACAAGCAAAAATGAAAGGTGAAGCTACTGGTGTGTGCACACAGGCAACTAATTGTAGACATGATCCCACAAAGCACAATGGGTAAATGGCTACCTAAATATGACAATGATAAACAGCTCCTACTGAATGGGAACCATACCAGGTAATTCACCTAGATAACCCACCCTTAATCACACCCCGACCTAACCAACATAGAGAATAAACAGCTCTCTTGTCACGTTCTGACCTTAGTTCTGTTATTATATCTTTTTTTTAGTATGGTCAGGGCGTGAGTTGGGTGGGCAGTCTGTTTGTTTTTCTATGTTGGTTTTTGAGTTCGGCCTAGTATGGTTCTCAATCAGAGGCAGCTGTCAATTGTTGACCCTGATTGAGAATCATACTTAGGTAGCCTGGGTTTCACTTTTGGGTTGTTGGTGTTTTGTTTTCCGTGTGAGTGTTCGTTCCACACGGTACTGTTTTTGGTTTTGTATATTCACGTCATTGTTTGTTATTTTGTTCGAGTGTTCTATTGTCTTTATTAAAAAACATTATGGACACTTACCACGCTGCACATTAGTCCTCCGATCCTTCATACTACTCCTCTTCGTCAGACGAAAACCCTTACAGAAACGCCCACCAAACAAGGACCAAGCAGCGTGGTAACGGGCAGCAGTAGCGATCGCAGGACTCCTGGTCATGGGAGGAGATACTTGACGGCAAGGGACCCTGGGCACAGGCTGGGGAATATCGCCGCCCCAAGGCAGAGCTGGAGGCAGCGAAAGCTGAGCGGCGGTGATATGAGGAGGCAGCAAGGCAGCGCGACAGACATGAGAGGCAGCCCCAAATTTTGGGGGGGAGGGGGCACACGGAGACCTGGGCCCACTCCTCGTGCTTATCGGAAGAAGCGCAGTACTGGTCAGGCACTGTATTATGCAGTCAAATGCACGGTGTCGCCAGTACGCGCTCATAGCCCGGTGGGCTATAGGCCAGCCCCCCGCAAGTGCATTCGAGAGTAGGCATCCAGCCAGGGTGTGTTGTGCCAGCCTAGCGTTTTTGGTCTCCAGTACGCCGTTTCGGTCCAGGGTATCCTGCGCCAGCGCTGCGTGCTGTCTCCAAGGCTCCAATGCGCTGGGAGGGTGCAGTGCGTTCTATGCCTGCGCTCCGCCCGTGCCGGGCGAATGTGGGTATTGAGCTGAAGGGAGAGGTGCGAGTGGTATGCACCAGAGCTTCAGTGCTTACCCACAGCCCAGTTCAACCTGTGCCTGCACTCGGAAGGGTCTGGGCTAAAGTGGGCATCAAAGCCTGGAGGTGTGGTGCCAAGGCTGCGCACCAGAGCTCCAGTGATCCCCCACAACCCAGTCCATCCGGTGCCTCCTCCATGCACCAGGCAAAAGCAAATGGGGATCCAAATAAACAACCCGTCAACATTGTTAGATAGGCTAGAATTGTTTCAACAATTTAAAAAAATCTTGCATTCGATTTCCCCTCCCTGTTGCACACAACAAGCTTCCATTCCCCCTGTCACAAAGCTTGGCAAAACTATATTTGGGGAGTTTCTCCCATTCTTCTCTGCATATCCTCTCAAGCTCTATCAGGTTGTATGGGGAGCGTTGCTGCACAGCTATTTTCAGGTCTCTCCTGAGATGTTTGATCAGGTTTAAGTCCGAGCTCTGGCTGGGCCACTCAGAGACTTGTCCCAAAGCAGCTCCTGCGTTGTCTTGTCTGTGTGCTTAGGGTCGTTGTCCTGTTGGAACCTTCACCCCAGTCTGAGAACTTGCTCCAGAGTGCTCAGGATTTCATCAAGGATCCCTCTTTATTTTTCTCTAGTCTTCTTTCCCCCGATCCTGACAAGTCTCCCAGTCGCTTCCACTGAATTAACATCCCCACAGCATGATGCTACCACCACCATGCTTCACCGTAGAGATGGTGCCATGTTTCCTCCAGATGTGACGGCACAGCCAGAAGAGGACTGGCCACCCCACATAGCCTGGTTTCTCTCTAGGTTTCTTCCTAGGTTGTGGCTTTTCTAGGGAGTTTTCCCTAGTCACCGTTCTTCTACACCTGCATTGTTTGCTGTTTGGTGTTTTAGGCTGGGTTTCTGGACAGCACTTTGAGATATCAGCTGATGTACGAAGGGCTATATAAATAAATTGTATTTTATTTGATGTGACGCTTGGCATTCAGGCCAAAGAGTTCAACCTTAGTTTCGTATGGTCCGAGTCCGTTAGGTGCTGCAGAGATGGTTGTCCTTCTGGAAGGTTTTCCCATCTCCACAGAGAAATTCTGGAGCTCTGTCACAGTGACCATTCCATTTTTGGTCACCTCCCTGACCAAGTGAGGTGGCTACCTCTGTTTTTTACGCAAGAATATCTCTGAGAGCATCAGGTGACCACTTGCACAATGAAGCCGCCTACGGGTATTTAATTTTTTTAAATTGTACCTTTATTTTACTAGGCAAGTCAGTTAAGAACAAATTCTTATTTTCAATGACGGCCTAGGAACAGTGGGTTAACTGCCTGTTCAGGGGCAGAACGACAGATTTGTACCTTGTCAGCTCGGGGATTCGAACATGCAACCTTTCGGTTACTAGTCATTTACATTTACATTTAAGTCATTTAGCAGACGCTCTTATCCAGAGCGACTTACAAATTGGTGCATTCACCTTATGACATCCAGTGGAACAGCCACTTTACAATAGTGCATCTAAATCTTTTAAAGGGGGGGGGTAGAAGGATTACTTTATCCTATCCTAGGTATTCCTTAAAGAGGTGGGGTTTCAGGTGTCTCCGGAAGGTGGTGATTGACTCCGCTGTCCTGGCATCGTGAGGGAGTTTGTTCCACCATTGGGGGGCCAGAGCAGCGAACAGTTTTGACTGGGCTGAGCGGGAGCTGTACTTCCTCAGTGGTAGGGAGGCGAGCAGGCCAGTGGTGGATGAACGCAGTGCCCTTGTTTGGGTGTAGGGCCTGATCAGAGCCTGGAGGTACTGAGGTGCCGTTCCCCTCACAGCTCCGTAGGCAAGCACCATGGTCTTGTAGCGGATGCGAGCTTCAACTGGAAGCCAGTGGAGAGAGCGGAGGAGCGGGGTGACGTGAGAGAACTTGGGAAGGTTGAACACCAGACGGGCTGCGGCATTCTGGATGAGTTGTAGGGGTTTAATGGCACAGGCAGGGAGCCCAGCCAACAGCGAGTTGCAGTAATCCAGACGGGAGATGACAAGTGCCTGGATTAGGACCTGCGCCGCTTCCTGTGTGAGGCAGGGTCGTACTCTGCGGATGTTGTAGAGCATGAACCTACAGGAACGGGCCACCGCCTTGATGTTAGTTGAGAACGACAGGGTGTTGTCCAGGATCACGCCAAGGTTCTTAGCGCTCTGGGAGGAGGACACAATGGAGTTGTCAACCGTGATGGCGAGATCATGGAACGGGCAGTCCTTCCCCGGGAGGAAGAGCAGCTCCATCTTGCCGAGGTTCAGCTTGAGGTGGTGATCCGTCATCCACACTGATATGTCTGCCAGACATGCAGAGATGCGATTCGCCACCTGGTCATCAGAAGGGGGAAAGGAGAAGATTAATTGTGTGTCATCTGCATAGCAATGATAGGAGAGACCATGTGAGGTTATGACAGAGCCAAGTGACTTGGTGTATAGCGAGAATAGGAGAGGGCCTAGAACAGAGCCCTGGGGGACACCAGTGGTGAGAGCGCGTGGTGAGGAGACAGATTCTCGCCACGCCACCTGGTAGGAGCGACCTGTCAGGTAGGACGCAATCCAAGCGTGGGCCGCGCCGGAGATGCCCAACTCGGAGAGGGTGGAGAGGAGGATCTGATGGTTCACAGTATCGAAGGCAGCCGATAGGTCTAGAAGGATGAGAGCAGAGGAGAGAGAGTTAGCTTTAGCAGTGCGGAGCGCCTCCGTGATACAGAGAAGAGCAGTCTCAGTTGAATGACTAGTCTTGAAACCTGACTGATTTGGATCAAGAAGGTCATTCTGAGAGAGATAGCGGGAGAGCTGGCCAAGGACGGCACGTTCAAGAGTTTTGGAGAGAAAAGAAAGAAGGGATACTGGTCTGTAGTTGTTGACATCGGAGGGATCGAGTGTAGGTTTTTTCAGAAGGGGTGCAACTCTCGCTCTCTTGAAGATGGAAGGGACGTAGCCAGCGGTCAGGGATGAGTTGATGAGCGAGGTGAGGTAAGGGAGAAGGTCTCCGGAAATGGTCTGGAGAAGAGAGGAGGGGATGGGGTCAAGCGGGCAGGTTGTTGGGTGGCCGGCCGTCACAAGACGCGAGATTTCATCTGGAGAGAGAGGGGAGAAAGAGGTCAGAGCACAGGGTAGGGCAGTGTGAGCAGAACCAGCGGTGTCGTTTGACTTAGCAAACGAGGATCGGATGTCGTCAACCTTCTTTTCAAAGGTTGACGAAGTCATCTGCAGAGAGGGAGGAGGGGGAGGGGGGGGGGGATTCAGGAGATGCTTGGAATTTAGAGTGGTAGAAAGTGGCTTTAGCAGCAGAGACAGAAGAGGAAAATGTAGAGAGGAGGGAGTGAAAGGATGCCAGGTCCGCAGGGAGGCGAGTTTTCCTCCATTTCCGCTCGGCTGCCCGGAGCCCAGTTCTGTAAGCTCACAATGAGTCGTCGAGCCACGGAGCGGGAGGAGAGGACCGAGCCGGCCTGGAGGATAGGGGGCAGAGAGAGTCAAAGGATGCAGAAAGGGAGGAGAAGGGAGGAAAAGGATACAAGGTAGTGGTCGGAGACTTGGAGGGGAGTTGCAATGAGGTTAGTGGAAGAACAGCATCTAGTAAAGATGAGGTCGAGCGTATTGCCTGCCTTGTGAGTAGGGGGGGGAAGGTGAGAGGGTGAGGTCAAAAGAGGAGAGGAGTGGAAAGAAGGAGGCAGAGAGGAATGAGTCAAAGGTAGACGTGGGGAGGTTAAAGTCGCCCAGAACTGTGAGAGGTGAGCCGTCCTCAGGAAAGGAGCTTATTAAGGCATCAAGCTCATTGATGAACTCTCCGAGGGAACCTGGAGGGCGATAAATGATAAGGATGTTAAGCTTGAAAGGGCTGGTAACTGTGATAGCATGGAATTCAAAGGAGGCGATAGACAGATGGGTAAGGGGAGAAAGAGAGAATGACCACTTGGGAGAGATGAGGATCCCGGTGCCACCACCCCGCTGACCAGAAGCTCTCGGGGTGTGCGAGAACACGTGGGCGGACGAAGAGAGAGCAGTGGGAGTAGCAGTGTTATCTGTGGTGATCCATGTTTCCGTCAGTGCCAAGAATTCGAGGGACTGGAGAGAGGCATAGGCTGAGATGAACTCTGCCTTGTTGGCCGCAGATCGGCAGTTCCAGAGGCTACCGGAGACCTGGAACTCCACGTGGGTCTTGCGCGCTGGGACCACCAGATTAGGGTGGCCGCGGCCACGCGGTGTGGAGCGTTTGTATGGTCTGTGCAGAGAGGAGAGAACAGGGATAGACAGATACATAGTTGACAGGCTACAGAAGAGGCTACGCTAATGCAAAGGAGATTGGAATGACAAGTGGACTACACGTCTCGAATGTTCAGAAAGTTAAGCTTACGTAGCAAGAATCTTATTGACTAAAATGATTAAAATGATACAGTACTGCTGAAGTAGGCTTAGCTGGCAGTGGCTGCGTTGTTAACACTACACTAATCAAGTCGTTCCGTTGAGTGTAATAGTTTCTACAGTGCTGCTATTCGGGGGCTAGCTGGCTAGCTAGCAGTGTTGTTTACGTTACGTTGCGTTAAAAGAACGACAATAGCTGGCTAGCTAACCTAGAAAGTCGCTCTAGACTACACAATTATCTTTGATACAAAGACGGCTATGTAGCTAGCTACGATCAAACAAATCAAACCGTTGTACTGTAATGAAATGAAGTGAAAATGTGATACTACCTGTGGAGCGAAGCGGAATGCGACCGGGTTGTTGAGTTCTATTCGGTAGACGTTGGCTAGCTGTTGGCTAGCTAGCAGTGTCTCCTACGTTAAGGACGACAAATAGCTGGCTAGCTAACCTCGGTAAATTAAGATAATGACTCTAAGACTACACACTCTAAACTACACAATTATCTTGGATACGAAGACAGCAAAGACAACTATGTAGCTAGCTAACACTACACTAATCAAGTCGTTCAGTTGAGTGCTTGGGCAGATAGCAGTGTAGCCTACGTTAGGACGACGAAATACGATAATTATGCAATTATCTTTGATACAAAGACGGCTATGTAGCTAGCTAAGAACAAATTGCTAAGATTAGACAAATCAAACCGTTGTACTATAATGAAATGTAATGAAATGTAATGAAAAAGTTATACTACCTGCGGAGCGAAGTGCGGATGCGACCGCTCGCTCCAACCCGGAAGTAGAAAAAAGTCCAATGCTCTAACCACTAGGTTACCCTTCCGCCCCGTATTCTTCAACTTAAATGCGTAAAACTACGTCACAATGCTGTAGACACATTGGGGAATACGTAGAAAACGTAATCTGGTTGATGGGGCATTCACAGCTCAATAGGGACGCATTGGAACGCAGAGCTTTCAAAAGATGAGTCACTTCCGGATTGGATTTTTCTCAGGCTTTTGCCTGCAATATCAGTTCTGTTCTACTCACAGACAATATTTTTACAGTTTTGGAAACTTTAGAGTGTTTCTATCCGAAGCTGTCAATTATATGCATATTCTTGCATCTTGTCCTGACAAAATATCCCATTTAATTTGGGAACATTATTTTTCCAAAAATGAAAATACTGCCCCTAGTCACAAAAGGTTAAGGCATTTCTGCCAAAAAACACATATTACTTTCAAATGGCTCTCCTGTGAAGTAGTAATGCGCGACATACTTCTAGTTTCCTGAAACGAGTCACAAATTAATAGAAGTGACGTGGTATACCTTCTTAAAGTATAGGGGGCAGCATTTTGACTTTTGGATAAATAGCGTGCCCAATTTCAACTTCCTGCTACTCATGCCAAGAATATAAGATATGCATATTATTAGTAGATTTGGATAGGAAACACTGACGTTTCTAAAACTGTTTGAATCATGTCTGAGTATAACAGAACTTATGTAGCAGGCAAAACCCAGAGGACTAACTGTTCAGAATAGTTTTTTTGAGGTCTCTGTCTGTTCAGTGAATTCTCTTTGGGAAACGATATTTCTTAGGAACTTGTTTTTTCACCGCTTCCACTGGATGTCACCAGTCTTTGGAATTTGGTTGAGGTTATTCCTTTGTGCAATGAAGAAGTACAGCCATCTAGGAAATGGGTAACACTGTTGAGAGTTGAGCAAGACTTGAAAAAGTAGCGTTAGTTTCCTCTCGTCCTCTATTGAAAACAGATAGACCCGTCTTCAATTTGATCGATTATTAACGTTGAAAAATACCTAAAGTTGTATTACAAAAGTAGTTTAAAATGTTTTGGCAAAGTTTACAGGCAACTTTTGAGATATTTTGTAGTGACGTTGGTCAAGTTGGAACCAGTGTTTTTCTGGATCAAACACACCAAATAAATGGACATTTCGGATATATATGGATGGAATTAATCGAACAAAAGGACCAATTGTGATGTTTATGGGACATATTGGAGTGCCAACAAAAGAAGCTAGTCAAAGGTAAGGCATGTTTTATATTTTATTTTTGCGTTTTGTGTAGCGCCTGCAGGGTTGAAATATGCTACTCTCTTTGTTTACTGTTGTGCTATCATCAGATAATAGTTTTCGCTGAAAAGCCTTTTTAAAATTTGACATGTTTGCTAGATTCAGAACGAGTGTAGCTTTAATTTAGTATCTTACGTGTGATTTAATGAAAGTTTGATTTTTATATAATTTCATTTGAATTAGCCGCGCTGCATTTTCCCTGTCTTTTGGCCAAGTGGGACGCAAGCGTCCCCTATACCATAAGAAGTTCATGCGATGACTGTTATTTATCGAATCAAGCTAACTATGTTTAATTGTTACTCAATTAACTGAATCATGTAAGAATTAGGGGCACCATGGAAAAAGTTGTTTAATGAGTTACTATCTCCCAACTTAAACTTAAAAAATATATAGATATCTCTTACATAAATAAGTCACTTATTATTCATTACCTCATCAGTTGCATTCTGAACATCGTATACTCCTTGATATCTGCAAGAACCCTAATCTTATTGATGAATCAACAATACACAAATTGGCTTTATTTATTTACAAACTATAAAATAAACATAGAACACATGAACACACACACTGTACACACACTGTATAGCTTATTGATTACAAATATAATACAATGAAAATAGGTCCCTAGTGGACTAGCGAAAGCATTACTTTTTGGTTATAAAAGATGGAGGGATGGAAAGAGAGGGAAAGGGAGAGACAAAAAGAGTGAACTATCGTTGTTACATTTGGAAGCTACACTCACGGAAATACGAATACTTAGCACCCTATCCACCAGTCATTCGGATTAGAAATG
Source organism: Oncorhynchus gorbuscha (assembly GCF_021184085.1). Lineage (NCBI taxonomy): Eukaryota > Metazoa > Chordata > Actinopteri > Salmoniformes > Salmonidae > Oncorhynchus > Oncorhynchus gorbuscha. The sequence continues at coordinate 3,033,814 of NC_060194.1, read as the reverse complement.
CATATATATATATATATATATATATTTATGCGTAGCTGTCCTTGATTGCCATTTATCTCTGTTGAACTCGATGGGTCCTAGGGTGAAGTGGTCGAGGAATTTAAGACTCTTGCTTTTCCACCAGAGGTCACAATGTCATTTGTAGAGCTTCTCTGGTAGTGGAGTGGTTTGTAGAACAGTTTCTTCAGATGTACCAATGGTTGTCTGAGAGGGATATGTTTTTCCCCCTTGTGTCTTCGGATGAAAAACGTTCCCGTTTTAAACAAGATATTTTGTCACGAAAAGATGCTCGACTATGCATATAATTGACGGCTTTGGAAAGAAAACACTCTGACATTTCCAAAACTGCAAAGATATTGTCTGTGAGTGACACAGAACTGATGTTACAGGCGAAACCCAGATAAAAATCCAATCAGGAAGTGCCGCATTTTTTAAAACCGCCTCATGCCAATGACTCCTTATATGGCTGTGAAGAACCTAGGAGTCAGCTTACGTTTTCCAAAAGGTGTCTACAGCATTGTGACGTCTTTTTAGGCATTTCCATTGGAGAATGGCTGTAAGAGACCATATAGGGCGAGTGGTCGCATGGTGTCTCCCGGAGAAAACCTTGCGTAAAATACTGAGGTAGCCATTTTTCCAATCGTTTCTTATGAGAAACCAACTGCCTCGACGGATATATTATTGAATACATATGTTAAAAGCACCTTGATGATGGATCCTAAACAACGTTTGCCATGTTTCTGTCGATATTATGGAGTTCATTTTGAAAAAAGTTTGGCATTTTCCGGTCGATTTCTCAGCCAAGCATGATGAACAAACGGGAGCTATTTCACCTACAAAAATAATATTTTTGGAAAAAAGGAACATTTGCTATCTAACTGGGTGAAAGCATCCGAAGTTATTCAAAGATAAATGATTTAATTTGGTTGCTTTTCTTATTTTCTTGAAAATGTTGCCTGCTGCCAGCAGAGCTAGCATAGCATTATGCCATGATAAACTTACACAAATGCTTGTCTAGCGTCAGGTCTCGCCCCGCTAGTTGGATGGGGCGTTTACTTCGAACGTCCAACACGCATTAATCTCAGAACTTCTCTAGGCAATGCTTGTCATCATGCCCGTGTGTTGTTATGTGTCTGGCTGTGCCAATTACAAACAAGCTTTCACCGTTCTACCTACCAGAGATTTACCCCGATGCTGCCAGTGGCTTGCAGCTGTCAAGAATGATGCTTATGGTGACCAAAGATTATCAGAGGAATTTTCAAGCTGAACTGATGGGGAATCCATTTCAACAACGGCTGAGAAGTGATGGATACCATTGTTTTTTCCTTCACAAAATGGAAAATTCTTCTTTTTATTTTCCGAAAGTTGTCTGCCTTTATATATTCATAGCATACTTTTATATAAGCTGTACAGGACTCTGTAGCATCAAACATATGTTTGACATTCAGATCTATACATACATTTACTCCAGTTGCAGGGGGTCCCTTTGAATTGATAAAATCCATATTTATTTTGCTCCTTAAGTAATCCAACAAAGTGTACACCGCCATCCTGCCTATTTCAAGTCTTCTCTCATTGTTCTAGTGTCCGCCCCAAAGTACCGCTATGATGACAGACAACTGTCTCGATCAAGGAGAGAAGACTTGAAATAGACAAAATGGTGGTGTATACATTGTTGGATTACTTCATGGAGGAAAAAAATAGTAATTTATTTTAATAACAGAGCATTTTCTAAATTCAAACTTACCCCATGCAACTGGACACATTTTATGAGACTCCTGTTTCCACAAGTTGAGGACGAATTATTCCAGTTGAAACATTTATGGTTCAATGTCACCATTTAGCTGATGGTACATTAAAATATTATATATTTTTTATTCATGTTGATGAGAGGAATCACTTGAAACCATTGCGGTCTGGTCAGCCCTCAGGCCACATATCTACCACATAAATCCATGTGTACGTGTGAAAAGAGTGCGTGTGTCCATTCACAGTCCCCGCTGTTCCATAAGGTGTATTTATCAGTTTATTAATCTGATTCTACTGCTTGCATCAGTTACCTGATGTGGAATAGAGTTCCATGTCACCATGGCTCTGTGTAGTACTGTGTGCCTCCCACTGTCTGTGAAGAGACCTCTGGTGGCATGTCTTGTGGGGTATGCATGGGTGTCTGAGCTGTGTGACAGTAGGTTAAAGACACCTCAGTGCATTCAGCATGTCAACACAAAAACAAGTAGTGAGGAAGTCAAGCTCTCCTCCACTTTGAGCCATGAGAGATTGACATGCATAGTATTAATGTTAGCTCTCAATGTACATTTAAGGGCCAGCCGTTTTGAGCCAAATGTACTTTTCCTAAGTCCCTTTCTGTGGCACCTGACCACACGACTGGACAGGAGACCAGGTGTGACAAAACTATGGCCTGTAGGACCTGCCTTGTTGATAGCGTTGTTAAGAAGGCAGAACAACGCTTTATTATGGACAGGTTGCTACTGTTGCACTGACATGCTTTGTCCATGACAGTTTACAATCCAGTCTTACTCCAAACAGTTTAGTTACCTCAACTTGCTCAAATTCCATATTATTCATTAGAAAATGTAGTTGAGGTTAAGGGTTTAGTGAATGATTAGTCCCAAATACAATGCTTTTGGTTTTTGAAATATTTAGGACTTCTTTCTTGCCACCCATTCTGAAACAGACTGCAGCTCTTTGTTAAGTGTTGCAGTAATTTCTGTCTCTGTAGTAGCTGACGTGTATAGTGTTGAGTCATCCACATGCATACAGTATGACAAGCACTAATTTGCAATATAGCCTAAGTCATTAACTTCTCCACTACAGTACCAGGCTTAAGCAGACACACAATGCGCGCAGTGATGTTGGCTGGTGGGGATAAAATATCAGGGTAATTTCGAGTCCCAATCCGCCCCTGCACCCTGCCTTAAAAAAGGGCATTGTAAAACACCCTACATTGTCATTTGATTGTAATATTTAAGTATTTTGTATTTATTAGGGATCACTGCAGTAAAATGTATTGATTCATGCTTTTGAAATGTCCTGACCATTATGATATTTAAAGGTGCACTTTACAGAAATCGTTCCGCCATTTACCGGTTGCTAAAATTCAAATAGTTTGCCAAATTTCAGTTTGTGACAAAACAAGCAAGAATAATTTTACCACCTAAACCGCTGTGAATAGTTTTTTCTCTAACCAAAAATATTGTAATTTCAGCTGTTTGAAGCTGGTGTTGTAGAAGATGCCAAAACTAAACTAAGAACAGGAAGTATAGAAATAGCACACACAAAACAGATCTACCACTTCTTATAACTTAGATTTATATGTGAATTTTGTCAGGTCTCCCAAAACGTTACATATTGCAGTGGGCGATGGGCTCAAACATTTGCTTAGTTGCAAATTATGAGATTATGTTTACCTTTTTTGGGGTAACCTCTTGGAAGAGGCTTTATAAAGGAAGGATGGATCAAAGATGAAAACATGTTACTGTAGTTTCGTATTTGAATAAAAAAACGAAATATTACTGACAATGCCCTGGTTTTAGAATATCAACAGACTTTTTAGAAAGATCAGACAGGTGTATCTGACAAATGATTTAAAACAGCACAATTTGAAGAGTAATACAAATTATGATCACTATCGTTGAATTTAGTACCTCTTTTCGGTTTGTGTGTCACGTCCTGACCTTAGAGAGACGTTTTATTTCTCTATTTGGTTAGGTCAGGGTGTGATTTGGGGTGGGCATTCTATGTTGTCTATTTCTTTGATTGGGAACCATACTTGGCCAAGAACAGAGGCAGCTGTCTATCGTTGTCTCTGATTGGGGATCATACTTAGGCAGCCCTTTTTCCAACCTTCTGTTGTGGGATCTTGTCTTTGGTTGTTGCATGTCTTCGCACTCCTAGCTTTACGTTCGTTGTATTGTTTTGGTGGAACATTTAAGATTAAAAGAAAATGTACGCCTACCACGCTGCACTTTGGTCTCATTCGAACGGCGGACGTTACATTGTGTTTGTTATTCCTGTGTTATTTCTTTTGACCTTTCCCATATTCATGCTCTCTATCCTCTTGTCTGACTTCCGCCTCTTTGGCCATCTGTCTCTGTTGGTCCTGTATTTCCGCTGCAGAACTTGCTTTTGAAACTATTTAATAGATTAGTGAAAGGTTGATGGGCAGGTGAATGGCAAAGGAATGTTGAATGTTTGCTGTTTTTTTAGGAAAATAGCTATTAGGCTGAGTTCACAACTCTCCAAGGTTTTTCTTTATTTGAACTATTTCCTACATTGTAGGCACTAGGCATGCCACCACCATATATAGATCATGTGACCTGGCTTCCACAATCACCCGGCCTCAACCCAATTGAGATGGTTTGGGATAAGTTGGACCGCAGAGTGAAGGAGAAGCGGCTAACAAGTGCTCAGCATTTGTGGGATCTTCAAGACTTTTGGAAAAGCATTCCTCATGAAGCTGGTTGAGAGAATGATAAGAGTGTGCAATGCTCTCAAGGCAAAAGGGTGGATACTTTGAAGAATTTATTTTACACTTTTGGTTACTACATGATTCCCATGTGTGTTATTTCATAGTTTTGATGTCTTCAATATTATTCTACAATGTAGGAAACAGTCAAAATAAAGAAAAACCCTTGAATGAGTTGATGTCCAAACTTTTGACTGGTACATACATTTCTATATACACATTGTATATTACATATGCATTAAATATATACGTATATTAATTTACCCAATTAAAAACAATTGAAAATGTACAGTATATTTTAAATGTGTTTTTTTCCCCCAAAACGTTTTCTGGGGGTAAGCCCGAGTGGGACTCCTAGGACCCTGCGACTGTCCGTCCAACACCTTAACCATAAACCGGAGTGTGCAGTTATCAGGAGCAATGGAAAATAGTCTAATTTGGTACTCAATGTCAATATGGGCCATTGACATGCTCCGTATAGGGAAGGGGTCAGACTCAAAGTCATGTGGTTGCAATAATAATAATAATAATATATGCCATTTAGCAGACGCTTTTATCCAAAGCGACTTACAGTCATGTGTGCATACATTCTACATATGGGTGGTCCCGGGGATCGAACCCACTACCCTGGCGCTACAAGCGCCATGCTCTACCAACTGAGCTACAGAAGGACAATAACATCAGGCTGATGTCATGGTCAGGTTATATACAGATTTTTAGACATATTTAGTGACCAGAAAATAGACATCTTTACCTGGTTGTATTCTGGATATACACTGCGTATACAAAACATAACACCTGCTCCATGACAGCTATGATCCCTACACTTCAGTCAGTGTAGATGAAGGGGAGGAGACTAAGGATCGGATCCTTTTTTTCCATTTCCTCCCAAATCTTAACCGCCTGTAGCTCAGTACCTGAAGCAAGGATATGCATATTATTCAAGTCAAATCAACTCTAAGTTTGTTTGTCAAGTGCGCTGAATACAACAGGTATTGGACCGCAGAGTTAGTGAAATGCTTACTTACAGGCTCTAACCAATAGTGCAAAAAAAAGGTATTAGGTGAACAATAGGTAGGTAAAGAAATAAAACAACAGTAAAAAGACAGTCTATATACAGTATAGGCTACATACAGACACCGGTTAGTCAGGCTGATTGAGGTTGTATGTACATGTAGATATGGTTATATGGCACTGGAGCTCTTGAGCACCGAGCCTGCCCAACCTTACCTGGTCCCAGTCGCCCTGTCAGTGCGGCGAGGTGGAATAGCCCGCACTGGGCTGTGCAGGCGAACCGGGGACACCATGTGTAACGCTGGTGCCATGTACACTGGCCCAAGGAGACGCACTGGAGACCAGATGCGTAGAGGCGGCTTCATGGCACCTGGCTCGATGCCCACTCTAGCCCGGCCGATACGAGGAGCTGTACCGCACCGGGCTATGCACCCGCACTGGGGACACCGTGCGCTCCACAGCATAACACGGTGCCTGCCCGGTCTCTCTCGCCCTCCGGTAAGCACAGGAAGTTGGCGCAGGTTTCCTACCTTGCTTCATCACACTTCCTGTGTGCCACCCCCCAATACATTTTTGGGGCTGACTCTCGGGCTTCCATCCACGCCGCCGTGCTGCCTCATACCAGCGCCTCTCCGCCTCCGCTGCCTCCAGCCCCTCCAGCTCCTCAGCTCCCAAGTCCATTTCTCCAAATAGTGCTGCCTCTCCTGCTGCTGCTGCTTGTTACCACGCCGCTTGGTCCTGTTGTGGTGGGTGGTTCTGTAATGGTTTTCTTCCGTCGAAGGAGAGGAGGACCAGAATGCAGCGTGATCAGAGTTCATGGTTTTTAATATGAGAAACTAAACATGAACACAATTACAAAACAACAAACTTGGCAAAACACGAAACAGTCCTATCTTTAAAAAATGTTTTAAATAAAAAATAATTTATTACCTTCAATACCATTCATTCTTTACAACTCATAATTTTCATACATACTCCAATAATGGTATTCTAATTTAACGAAACAAAAACCCCAAACAAAACCTCAGGGGAGCATCTTCCCTCCCAGTCACCCTACAAACTACCTTTCCCTATCTCCCCGTCCCTAATCTAAATGACAACCAGCCCTAAACCCCCCTTCCACCTCTGCCGAGCAGCATGCTGCCCCCACTTCCTCTCCTCCCTCTTCTTCCTCTCCTCCCTCTTCATCCTCCCCCTCAAATCTCCTTCCACCCTCCTCACTATCCCTTTCACCCCCCAATCTCTCCCTGTCTTCACCATGTTCTGCCTGGCTACCACAGCCCCCATTTTAAAGAGACTCATGAGAAGCCAGAGCAGAAACCTGTCCCTATCCGTCCCTCTCGCTCTCCCTACACCTCTCTCTAACCTGGCCCACGTCAATACAAAATCCCCCCTTACCAAACCTAACAACACCCGTGCCCTAGCCCATACTACTCCGGCAAAGGCACAGTCCCAAAAGACATGGTGCACAGTCTCCTCCCTGCCACAAGAGGATCTTGGACAGGTGGGGGTTTGCACCAAACTATACCGGTACATGATGGAACGTACCGGCAAGCACTTATGGAGGCTCAACCAATTCAGGTCCTTGAGCCTGTTGTCCAGACCCCGCGCCTGCACTCCCTCCCAGACCACTTACGAGATGCCCATGACAGGCGCCGGACTCCCTGCCTTTCTGACCTCCTCGTACAGGTGCCTGTGATCTAAACCTACTCGGGCAACTTCAACCTCAGGGTGCGCACGCAGCCACTTGGCCGCATGACCAAAGTGCCACGGCAGCTGTTCCGCCCGAGGACCCGTGTTAGACCACACCATTACGCTTCTCGCCTGATACGAGAAGAACACCTGCAGGAGGTAACCGGACGGGTGTATCACTGGATGAGCAAGCTCCATTAACAAGAAAGAAACAAAAATTGCGTCCAGCTTGAGGGGGATTGCGTCCCTCCCCGATGGGACAGAGCATGCGTGCCCTGGCGACCCACTCGCACCTGCCACTTCACATGAACTGAAACACAAGCCTCACTAGAGGCCTCCTCAGACAAGCCGGCAATGGGTAGATGTACGCCAAATACAAAAGAGACGGCAACACATCCACCTTTAGGACCAGGACTTTCCCATAAAAAACAAATACCTAGCCTTCCACATTGCTAGCTTCCTCTGTACCACTGCGATATGCATGTTCCAGTTTAGCGTCGCTGAGCCGGAGGTCTCAAAATGGACCCGAGAATCCTCAGGGCCCCCTCACAGAGAGATAACCCCCCCAGGCACATCCGTTCTACCACGCCATCTTCCAAAAAACTTGATGGAGGACTTTGCATGGTTCAGAACCGCTCCCGACGCTCGGGTGAAATCCCCAAAGATCATTTAAGTCATTTAGCAGACGCTCTTATCCAGAGCGACTTACAAATTGGTGCATTCACCTTATGACATCCAGTGGAACAGCCACTTTACAATAGTGCATCTAAATATTTTAAGGAGGGGGGGGTGAGAAGGATTACTTTATCCTATCCTAGGTATTCCTTAAAGAGGTGGGGTTTCAGGTGTCTCCGGAAGGTGGTGATTGACTCCGCTGTCCTGGCGTCGTGAGGGAGTTTGTTCCACCATTGGGGAGCCAGAGCAGCGAACAGTTTTGACTGGGCTGAGCGGGAACTGTACTTCCTCAGTGGTAGGGAGGCGAGCAGGCCAGAGGTGGATGAACGCAGTGCCCTTATTTGGGTGTAGGGCCTGATCAGAGCCTGGAGGTACTGAGGTGCCGTTCCCCTCACAGCTCCGTAGGCAAGCACCATGGTCTTGTAGCGGATGCGAGCTTCAACTGGAAGCCAGTGGAGAGAGCGGAGGAGCGGGGTGACGTGAGAGAACTTGGGAAGGTTGAACACTAGACGGGCTGCAGCGTTCTGGATGAGTTGTAGGGGTTTAATGGCACAGGCAGGGAGCCCAGCCAACAGCGAGTTGCAGTAATCCAGACGGGAGATGACAAGTGCCTGGATTAGGACCTGCGCCGCTTCCTGTGTGAGGCAGGGTCGTACTCTGTGGATGTTGTAGAGCATGAACCTACAGGAACGGGCCACCGCCTTGATGTTAGTTGAGAACGACAGGGTGTTGTCCAGGATCACGCCAAGGTTCTTAGCGCTCTGGGAGGAGGACACAATGGAGTTGTCAACCGTGATGGCGAGATCATGGAACGGGCAGTCCTTCCCGGGAGGAAGAGCAGCTCCGTCTTGCCGAAGTTCAGCTTGAGGTGGTGATCCGTCATCCACACTGATATGTCTGCCAGACATGCAGAGATGCGATTCGCCACCTGGTCATCAGAAGGGGGAAAGGAGAAGATTAATTGTGTGTCGTCTGCATAGCAATGATAGGAGAGACCATGTGAGGTTATGACAGAGCCAAGTGACTTGGTGTATAGCGAGAATAGGAGAAGGCCTAGAACAGAGCCCTGGGGGACACCAGTGGTGAGAGCGCGTGGTGAGGAGACAGATTCTCGCCACGCCACCTGGTAGGAGCGACCTGTCAGGTAGGACGCAATCCAAGCGTGGGCCGCGCCGGAGATGCCCAACTCGGAGAGGGTGGAGAGGAGGATCTGATGGTTCACAGTATCGAAGGCAGCAGATAGGTCTAGAAGGATGAGAGCAGAGGAGAGAGAGTTAGCTTTAGCGGTGCGGAGCGCCTCCGTGATACAGAGAAGAGCAGTCTCAGTTGAATGACTAGTCTTGAAACCTGACTGATTTGGATCAAGAAGGTCATTCTGAGAGAGATAGCGGGAGAGCTGACCAAGGACGGCACGTTCAAGAGTTTTGGAGAGAAAAGAAAGAAGGGATACTGGTCAGTAGTTGTTGACATCGGAGGGATCGAGTAGGTTTTTTCAGAAGGGGTGAAACTCTCGCTCTCTTGAAGACGGAAGGGACGTAGCCAGCGGTCAGGGATAAGTTGATGAGTGAGGTGAGGTAAGGGAGAAGGTCTCCGGAAATGGTCTGGAGAAGAGAGGAGGGGATAGGGTCGAGCGGGCAGGTTGTTGGGCGGCCGGCTGTCACAAGACCCGAGATTTCATCTGGAGAGAGAGGGGAGAAAGAGGTCAGAGCACAGGGTAGGGCAGTGTGAGCAGAACCAGCGGTGTCGTTTGACTTAGCAAACGAGGATCGGATGTCGTCGACCTTCTTTTCAAAATGGTTGACGAAGTCATCTGCAGAGAGGGAGGAGGGGGGGAGGAGGATTCAGGAGGGAGGAGAAGGTGGCAAAGAGCTTCCTAGGGTTAGAGGCAGATGCTTGGAATTTAGAGTGGTAGAAAGTGGCTTTAGCAGCAGAGACAGAGGAGGAAAATGTAGAGAGGAGGGAGTGAAAGGATGCCAGGTCTGCAGGGAGGTGAGTTTTCCTCCATTTCCGCTCGGCGGCCCGGAGCCCTGTTCTGTGAGCTCGCAATGAGTCGTCAAGCCACGGAGCGGGAGGGGAGGACCGAGCCGGCCTGGAAGATAGGGGACATAGAGAGTCAAAGGATGCAGAAAGGGAGGAGAGGAGGGTTGAGGAGGCAGAATCAGGAGATAGGTTGGAGAAGTTTTGAGCAGAGGGAAGAGATGATAGGATGGAAGAGGAGAGAGTAGCGGGGGAGAGAGAGCGAAGGTTGGGACGGCGCGATACCATCCGAGTAGGGGCAGTGTGGGAAGTGTTGGATGAGAGCGAGAGGGAAAAGGATACAAGGTAGTGGTCGGAGACTTGGAGGGGAGTTGCAATGAGGTTAGTGGAAAAACAGCATCTAGTAAAGATGAGGTCGAGCGTATTGCCTGCCTTGTGAGTAGGGGGAAGGTGAGAGGGTGAGGTCAAAAGAGGAGAGGAGTGGAAAGAAGGAGGCAGAGAGGAATGAGTCAAAGGTAGACGTGGGGAGGTTAAAGTCGCCCAGAACTGTGAGAGGTGAGCCGTCCTCAGGAAAGGAGCTTATCAAGGCATCAAGCTCATTGATGAACTCTCCGAGGGGACCTGGAGGGCGATAAATGATAAGGATGTTAAGCTTGAAAGGGCTGGTAACTGTGACAGCATGAAATTCAAAGGAGGCGATAGACAGATGGGTAAGGGGAGAAAGAGAGAATGACCACTTGGGAGAGATAAGGATCCCGATGCCACCACCCCGCTGACCAGAAGCTCTCGGGGTGTGCGAGAACACGTGGGCGGACGAAGAGAGAGCAGTAGGAGTAGCAGTGTTATCTGTGGTGATCCATGTTTCTGTCAGTGCCAAGAAGTCGAGGGACTGGAGGGAGGCATAGGCTGAGATGAACTCTGCCTTGTTGGCTGCAGATCGGCAGTTCCAGAGGCTACCAGAGACCTGGAACTCCACGTGGGTCGTGCGCGCTGGGACCACCAGATTAGGGTGGCAGCGGCCACGCGGTGTGGGGCGTTTGTTTGGTCTGTGCAGAGAGGAGAGAACAGGGATAGACAGACACATAGTTGACAAACTACAGAAGAGGCTACGCTAATGCAAGGAGATTGGAATTACAAGTGGACTACACGTCTCGAATGTTCAGAAAGTTAAGCTTACGTAGCAAGAATCTTATTGACTAAAATGATTCAAATGATACAGTACTGCTGAAGTAGGCTAGCTGGCAGTGGCTGCGTTGTTGACTTTGTAGGCTAGCTGGCAGTGGCTGCATTGTTGACACTACACTAATCAAGTCGTTCCGTTGAGTGTAATAGTTTCTACAGTGCTGCTATTCGGGGGCTAGCTGGCTAGCTAGCAGTGTTGATTACATTACGTTGCGTTAAAAGAACGACAATAGCTGGCTAGCTAACCTAGAAAATCGCTCTAGACTACACAATTATCTTTGATACACAGACGGCTATGTAGCTAGCTATGGCAAAGATGGTAAAGATGGCAAGGGACCTTGTCAGGCACGAGTCCTTGCACAGCAGCAAGGATGTGTCGTCGGCGTACTGCGTCATCTTAACACGCAGCCCACCACTTCCAGGGATCAACAAGCCTTCCACCCTGTGTCTGCCCTAATGGCAGCCCCCAGAGGCTCCATGTACAGAACGAAGAGGAGAGCCGAGAGTGGGCACCCCTGCCTGACCCCAGACGAGAGGTCAAAAACGTCACCCAAGTGACTATTTACACTAACTCAGCACCCCGCTCCGACATATAATGTACGAATCCATCCTATGAACTTCTCCCCAAATCCTAATCGACCTAACACTCTGAATAAAAAGGATCTATTCACGTGATCAAAAGCTTTCACCTGATCTAGCGCTGCTACCATTAAAGGCAGTCCTCTATCTTCAACCCAAGCGATGGAGTCCCTGATTAACTGTAGGTTCCATCTAATAGAGCGGCCCTCTACCCCGCACGTCTCATCCTCATGAACGACGTAGGGAAGGGCTGTGCACGACCGGTCTGCTAAAACCTTTGCAAGTAGCTTGTAATCTACACACAGCATGGTCAACGGCCGTCAGTTGCCAAGATCTGTTACTTCCCCCTTCTTATATAAAAGTGACAGCACACCAACAGCCATTGATCCCCCCGGGACCCCCGTCTCAAGGATGGCCTTCAAGACTTCGAGGACCACTGTTCCAAGTATACCCCAAAACTTGAGATAAAACTCAGCCGGCAGCCCATCCATCCCAGGCACCTTCCCTTTTCCCATCCTCCTAAGAACGCTCTCAACCTCTTCTGGTGAGATCTGGGCCTCCATCACTTCTCTAATGTCCTCCGGCAACCGCCTGGACATGTGTTCTAAAAACACATTTCCCTGCTCTACATCTATTTCCCTTTCCTTAAATAAACCTTGGAAATGATCAGTTATCACCCTGACCATATCCTCTGGTTCTCTAACTATACTACCATTTTCTTCCCTAACTCCATGCATTACCTTCCTACTCTGTCTGGCCCTAACCGACTTAAAGAACATGCAGAACAAGTCTCATTGTGTTCTAGAAAGCCACTATGCGCACGCTCCAGGAAAGCTCGAGCCTTCCGCTCCTGCAACTCCCTGAGCTGCACCTTTATGGTTGCGGATCTCTCCCAGTCAAACGACCCGCCGAGGTTGCCTGCCTCGTACTAGAGTTCAATTAATCTTTGGATACGATCCACCTCCCTCCTCTCCTCCCTTGTTTTCCTCTTGCAATACCCTATTATAAAAACCCTAATCCTCACCTTAACTAATTCCCACCACTCTAACACCCCCTCGCACATGGACTGGAGTCCTTCAAGCCTCCAAAAGAAACCAAAAAAACAGTCAACAAAAGCCTGCTCCTCCAGCACATCCCGATCTAACTTCCAGTACCCCCTACCAAAGAGGCAGACTGGCGACCCCACCTGCAGGAGCACCCCATTGTGATCTGAAAAGAAAACAGGCAACAGCCGCCCAGACAACTTACCCAAAGACTTGGGTACAAAAATATAGTCGAGCCTCCGCACAACCCCCCCTGGAGTTGCGCCATGTAGGACCGGCCATTTTCGGAGTAGTGTGCAGGCCACCATCAACCAGACCATGGCAAGCCATTAGCCCGGTGATGGCGCCTGCACTGCTATCCCCCCCTATTCCTAAATCTGTATTAAAATCCCCCCCGATCACTAATTTCCTATTTGTGACACACAGGGGCGCCAGACAGTCCACCATCTCCCTCCTGTCTGCCACCACCTGTGGCCCATACACCACCACTAATCTAAATTTACAATCCCTTATCGTGACAACCCTCCCCTGCATCACCACAAAAGAACCCTCCACTTTTACCTCCCTGTGCCCACACAAAATCCCTACCCCTGATGAGTCCACCCCCCCCAATACCCCAAACCGACTCCCCCTTGTCCCACTCCCTCTTAAACCTACTAACATCCCCTCCATCCCTCAGGTGAACCTCCTGTAAAAAAACAAAAATCAAACCCCACACCCTCCAAATAACTAAAAACCGCCCTCCTCTTAACAAAATCCCTTAAACCCCTTACATTTAAACTAACAAAAGTAAAATTAGACCCCATGAAAGAATAAAATAAAAACATGTAATACACTCAAATTCTAAACCCAGACAGAAAAAATAAAAAACAAGAGACTCACCCGAAGCTCCCCTGCTCCATATCTACCGGTGATAACACCCTAATAATACTCCCGACGTCTCTTCCTCCATCTCACCAACCCAGGATGCAGGAATAGTGTTTGGCTCCGGGGTGCCCCCTGCACCCTGGGTCTACTCCCACACTCCTCCCCCTCCCCAGCGCTGCAGTTGGTTTGGAAAAAAATAGGGGAGTCCCCAAACAAAAAACTCCCCACCTCCTCCTGTACCCAGTCCTGGGTCTTGTTAGGTGTGTCCCCACCCAACAGAAGTTGAGGGCCTGGGGAAACCAGCAGCAACCCAGAGGTTTCTCCCACCCCCATCGCTCGCTTGGCCATCCCCTCTCTCTCACTGTCGGCCAATCGCACCCTCCTCTTCACTCTCTTCTTTGGTGATGGCGGCAGTGGAGAGATACCACCCCCCCCCTCCCCGCCAGCTCCTCCACCATACCCCTCATCTCTTCCACCAGGGCACTTTCCCCCAACTCCACTTGCTCTTCCACCGTCTCCTTCTCCACCACCCCTCCCTTGCTTACTTCTCTCTCATGCTCCTCCACTCGGTTGCCTTCTTCTGCCGCTTTTCCTGGTTCTCCTACTCCCGTGCCTTCCGTTTCCTTCTCTCTTCCATCCGCCGCTTCTTGCTCCTCCTCTTTCCTTGCGGCCTTCCCCTCTGGACCTATACTCTGGTCATGAGGCGTGCTTCCTTCCCTCCTCTTCTTCCCCCATCCCCCGCTCCTGCCCCCCCCCCCAGCCGCAGACTCGTATGACCTCTGACGAGCCGGGCACCCCCGCCACAGGTGTGCTGACGAGCCACACCCGTGGCACGCCTTAGGCTTGTCACAATCCTTCACCTCGTGCTCCCCAGATCCACAAAATCTGCATTTTCTTGTGCTGCACGAGGCGAAGATGTGGCCGTAGGCCATACAGCGCCTGCAAAATGGGGGCTGATGTGCATAAAACAACGTCTCCCTGTCAGGCCCTAGGGAGAACATAGCAGGAGGATGGAGGTAGCCACCATGTCCCTTTGGGTCCTCCCTGAGGAGGGCCTGGAAGCCTATCCTCCCATTCCAAAACCCAAGGGAGTCTTTGAGGTGCCTTGCTGAGGAGATGTTATCCATGTATCTCCCCAGAAAGGCCCTCACATCCTCGTCCTTAACGTATGGGTTGTAAATGTTGACAGTTACAACCCTAAAGTTGTTCCTCGCCAGGCTTGTTATTTCATAGTGGCTCATCGGCCTCTCACCTCCCACTGCTCTTGCCCTTCTCAGGATATCATCATGTTTCTCCTCTGTATTTAGTGCCACGTCGTATGCTCCCTCCAACGAGTTGCCTTGGAAGCAAAACACGTCCTTCACCGTCAGCTTTAGAATCCCCATCAAGATTGTCCTTCCAAAGGTTTCCCGTCCTAAAGGCTCCAACTCCTTTTCCTTCCAAGCAAACCGAATAGTGTTGGTCAGCCCAATCCCAGGGACCAACCGTGTTGGTGGATTTTGCACCATCTCCGCAAGGAGAATGGCGCACCCGGCTCACGTTCTCTTCCAAAACCAAGAAAATCCAAAGTGACTGAGCCTATCTGGTGCAAACTAACACAGAGACAGGAACAATCACCAACAAACCCCAACACAAAACAAGCTACCTAAATATGGTTCCCAATCAGAGACAATGACTAAAACCTGTCTCTGATTGAGAACCATATCAGGCCATACATAGAAATGGACAAACTAGACACACAACATAGAATGCCCACCCAGCTCACTTCCTGACCAACACTAAAACAAGGAAAACACAAAAGAACTATGGTCAGAACGTGACACACACACACTACTGAGCCTCATTTTGACTTGTTTTAAGGACATTACATCAAAGTTGGATCAGCCTGTAGTGTGGTTTTCCACTTTAATTTTGAGTTTGACTCCAAATCCAGAACTCCATTGGTTGATAAATTTGATTTCCATTAATAATTTTTGTGTGATTTTGTTGTCAGCACATTCAACTATGTAAAGAAAATAAGAATATTTCATTCATTCAGATCTAGGATGTGTTATTTTAGTGTTCCCTTAATTTTTTTGAGCAGTGTATGGTGAACAGATAGTAGTAGTAGTGTAAAAGAGGGGTTGGCGGGTGGTCGGACAAAATGCAGATATCCCGGTTAGCCAATGTGCGGGAGCACTGGTCGGTCGGCCTAATTGAGGTAGTATATACATGACTGTATAGTTAAAGTGACTATGCATATATGATAAACAGAGAGTAGCAGCAGCGTAAAAAGAGGGGTGTGGGGACACACACACACACAATGCAAATAGTCTGGGTAGTCCGGGACTTAAAACTGTTGAGAAGCCTTTTTTTCCTAGTCTTAGCACTCCGGTACTGCTTGCCATGATGTAGTAGAGAGAACAAACAGTCTATGACTGGGGTGGTTGGGATCTTTGACAATTTTTAGGGCCTTCCTCTGACACTGCCTTGTGATGAGGTCCTGGATGGCAGGCAGCTTTGTCCCAGTGATGTACTGGGCCGTACGCACTAGCCTTTGTAGTGCCTTGTGGTCAGAGGCCGAGCAATTGCCATACCAGTGATGCAACCAGTCAGGATGCTCTTGATGTTGCAGCTGTAGAACCTTTTGAGGATCTCAGGACCCATGCCAAATCTTTTTAGTTTCCTGAGGGGGAATAGGCTTTGTCGTGCCCTCTTCACGACTGTCTTGGTGTGTTTGGACCATTCTAGTTTGTTGTTGATGTGGAAACCAAGGAACTTGAAGCTCTTAACCTGCTCCATTACAGCCCCATCAATGAGATTGGGGGCGTGCTCAGTCCTCCTTTTCCTGTAGTCCACAATAACTCATTTTCCAAATGATACCATTTGAAAGGAAACACTTTGGACATTTTGTGGAAATTAATGTAGGAGAATATAACACATTAGATCTGGTAAAAAACAGAACCCGGTTCCTACATTGGAATATAAAAATGGATTTGATCAACAAAAAAGCTATGCTACATTTTATTTCTGGGACCCTCAAGATGAAAAATCAGAGCAAGATTACTGAATGTAATTACATTAGAGGTGAATGTATCAAACCTCTCAAACAATAGCATGGTGTTTTTTCACTGTAATAGTAATAGCTACTGTAAATTGGACACTGCAATTAGATTAACAAGAATTTAAGCTTTCTGCCCATATGAGACATGTCTATGTCCTGGAAAGTTGGCTGTTACTTACAATGTCATTCTATCCCATTAGCACACTTTAGCAACAACCATCCCGGTTTAAGGACACAGATCCCATAGAGATTAAAGAAGGATTTTTAAGCCTTGAGACATGGATTGTGTATGTGTGCCATTCAGAGGGTGAATGGGCATGACAAAAGATTTAATGGGGTATGGTAGTATTTTTATTTTATTTCACCTTTATTTAACCAGGTAGGCTAGTTGAGAACAAGTTCTCATTTGCAACTGCGACCTGGCCAAGATAAAGTGTAGCAATTCGACACATACAACAACACAGAGTTACACATGGAATAAGCAAAACATACAGTCAATAATACAGTAGAACAAAAGAAAACAGAAAGTCTATATACAGTGAGTGCAAATTAAGTTAAGGAAATAAATAGGCCATGGTGGCGAAGTAATTACAATATAGCAATTAAACACTGGAATGGTAGATCGGCAGAAGATTAATGTGCAGGTAGAGATACTGGGGTGCAAAGGAACACAATAAATAAATAAAGAAATACCAGTATGGGGATGAGGTAGGTAGATCGATGGGCTGTTTACAGATGGACTATGTACAGGTGCAGTGATCTGTAAGCTGCTCTGACAGCTGGTGCTTAAAGCTAGTGAGGGAGGTGTGGGTCTCCAGCTTCAGAGATTTTTTGCAATTCGTTCCAGTCATGGGCAGCAGAGAACTGGAAGGAAAGACAACCAAAGGAGGAATTGGCTTTGGAGGTGACCAGTGAGATATACCTGCTGGAGCGAGTGCTATGAGTGGGTGCTGCTATGGTGACCAGTGAGCTGAGATAAGGCGGGGCTATACCTAGCAGAGACTTGTAGATAACCTGTAGCTAGTGGGTTTGGCGACGAGTATGAAGCGAGGGCCAACCAACGAGAGCGTACAGGTCACAGTGGTGGGTAGTGTATGGGGCTTTGGTGACAAAATGGATGGCACTGTGATAGCCTGCATCCAGTTTGTTGAGTAGAGTGTTTTATAGATGACATCACCGAAGTCGAGGATCGGTAGGATGGTCAGTTTTACGAGGGTATGTTTGGCAGCATGAGTGAAGTATGCTTTGTTGCGATATAGGAAGCCAATTCTAGATTTAATTTTGGATTGGAGATGCTTAATGTGAGTCTGGAAGGAGAGTTTACAGTCTAACCAGACACCCAGGTATTTGTAGTTGTCCACGTATTCTAAGTCAGAGCCGTCCAGAATAGTGATGCTGGACGGGCGAGCAGGTGCGGGCAGTGATCGATTGAAGAGCATGCATTTAGTTTTACTTGCGTTTAAGAGCAGTTGGAGGCCACAGAAGGAGAGTTGTAATGGCATTGAAGCTCGTCTGGAGGTTAGTTAACACAGTGTCCAGAAGGGCCAGAAGTATACAGAATGGTGTCATCTGCGTAGAGGTGGATCAGAGAATCACCAGCAGCAAGAGCAACATCATTGATGTATACAGAAAAGAGAGTCGGCCCGAGAAGTAGATGCCAGGCACACCAGTTTGTGTCAAGAACTGCAACGCTGCTGGGTTTTTCACGCTCAACGTTGTTATAGTGTGTTTATTATGAGCACCTGAACCATGCTGTTTTGAAGTGATTGCTTCAATTCAACATTGAATTTAAAAAGTGATATGCATGCAGGCAGCTCCAGTGTGTAATTTTGTAATTTCAATGGTTATTTTCAGCAGGAACTGATAAATGTATTTCTTTGCAGTGCCCACGATTTAAACACTGATATCATAGGGATATTATAGGGAGTTTTTAAGTGATTATTTTCTTTATCTCAAAACACATTGATCTTGGTCTAGGTGCATAGTGAGTGCTTTCATGCCTATTTCACAGTGAGGTTTGATTTCAGTACTGTAGTAAAAGACATTTCAGGACATATTGAGTGTAGTTTTAGGCTTAGAGTGAATGATTTCAGGCTTATTTTACATTGAGGGCGATTTGAGGCTGGATTACCTCCAAGCGGTCTATTCATAGCCTGCCCGCTCCTCGGGGTCAGCGTTTAATGAGATTACTGGGGTGTAGAGAGACTTTAGGGTTTAGAGGGACAGTGTTCCTCTACTCACTGCCACACAGAGTGCATCTCCACTGGCAGAATCAACTCAGGGGTGGCCTCTAAGCACGGCTCTCGTCAGATTTTAACCTTTCAGCTAGCTTATCCTGAAGATTAGTGAATGAAAACAAAACTGACCCTAGGTCAGGTCAGTTACTACCACTATCAACACTTTAAGCACAGGGAAGAATAAGGGAACAAAGGCCCAAGGCTGGACTATATGATTAAGGACCCTTTCACAACTGTATGTGGATCTTGCATGAGTATTTTAGGAGAGATACAGTATTATTATTTTCTAAGTTAATGTTGTGTAGTTCTAAAAGATGGTGAATCAGTTGTTCGGAATTATAACGGTAATTGATAATCGACATAGAAATGGCGTTTCTCTATTCTGATTGTTCAGATATCAGCTCATTGTAGGAAGAGAAGAGTCAGGAAGTCGTGGAGTTGATGAAGAGGGTCAGTTCTAAATTAAATGTGCAAAAGAGTAATCCGTCTCCATCCGGTGTTTGTCTACACAGAGTAATCTATCCAATCTCTAAAGAACCCTCAAATAACAATCTCTAGAAGCACTTGGGAAAAACCTACATACAATCTTAGGAATTAGGCCTCACTATTAAAGAGCGACTGCCTTTAATAATCGGCCTATGTGGCATTGATATGAGTCAGAAACAGTTATTCTAATGTCAACATTGACTACAAAGTGTAGATAGAATCATTTTGGTCAGACTCATCTAAAACTGAGTTTGGAACATCCATCCATCACACCGGGTAAATGAAGGTTGTGTTTTGATTTGACGATGTCCATTTGGCCACTAACATGGGGTGAACAGCTGCAGTGATTTCTCTCTATCCAATAACATAGACAGTGAGACAGATCTGCCCAGCAACTCTGACTGTACATAAGACAAAAATGTTGCGCATTATTTGACTTAAAAATACTGCACCAAACACCTTAGTTAGATGTAAAATTGCACAACTGAAACATCCCCAGCCAAAACGTAAAAATGTAATGCGGATTTTGAGGAAGTGAAATAGGCTTCTACAGTGTCTCATGGGTACAAACATTAACCAAACGCAGACTCGGTCAGTAAACACACCTCCAAGACTAAAATCTAGTTTTTGAATGGGCAACAAAAAAACACACGTGCCAATCGCCGTGTTTAGTGGTTCTTTAAGCGGACAACCATACTTGCTTATAGACTGTGGGGATGGACGCCTCTCAGTTTACAAAACTGTGCAGGGTCAGCAATTTTAGCTGAAAAGAAAATGGACATATTTAGCCTTTAGGATGACTCTGAGAAGCCTCGGTTTGAAACCCAACAACATGTATTTGTATGTCAAATTCGACGGGGAGGGTATGGGTCTGTAACAGGAAATGACCAACATGCCATCCCCACCAGGAACACAATGATAGCACAAATATCAACAGTTGTGTTTGTTTTCAGTTAAGTCAGTTGTCATTGTCTGTTTGCTTCTTTGCTTTCGTTGGCAGAATTTGGGCAAGGATTCTCAAAGGACATCTAGTTAAACAGTATATACTGTTACGGTAATGAGTGAAGAGGTGTGGAGTCAGGCGCAGAGAGCAAAAGATGTGGGAAAAACGACACGCTTTAATGTCCCGGATTCCAAGAACACAGGATGAGATGTTACTATCCTTTGTGCAAGCACTTCCAAGAGTTAATGAACAGTGAGCATGGTGAAATTTGGGGAGCGCATCGTCAGTAGTGTACCTTTGGTTCCTAGGGTGTTTTGGCCTTTCACACTATACACCCTCCTCAAAGGCGGCCAGCGACAGGGTGATCAATCCTACGCTTGCATCCCATTCCCAATTAGTCATAGGAGTTGCCTTGTTGTTGATAGCCAACATCCCATGGGACTATGCATGGCAGGGGCGTCCTCCTCCCTGAGTCAATCATTGTTGACCGCATACCTCCTGGCCCTCTCACTTCGGGGCCCAGCTGGGGTCTTTCCTCTTCATCCAGAGCCACTGACTGCTGCCTTCTGCCGCCTCTGATACAGCTTTGATTGCCGAACGCTGGCTCTGGCCTTTAATTCCCAGGTCTCTAAGCAGTCTGGTTGTAGATGTTGCCACAAAACCTCTGCAGCCCACCTCCACTGGTCGGACTTCTGTGTTCCAGCCATGATGCCGTGCTTCGGCAGCTAGATCAGCATAGCGCAGATGTTTTTGCTCATAAGCCTCATCTACTGAGTTTTCCCAGGGTACTGTGAGCTCAATGATGAAGACCTTATTGAGTGAACGGGACCAGAGCACCATGTCAGGTCTTAGGGTGGTGGTTGCGATCTCCGGAGGAAACACAAGTTGCCGGCCAATGTCAGCTAGCATTTTCCAGTCGCGGGCCAAGCGCAGCTGGTCTCCCTCTAATGGTGTAGAGCCGCTCTTCGGTGGTTTAGCCCCTTCGCGGACAAAGTTTGTCCGTAAGGAGTGTGATGCTGCTGTGGGTGGTAGGGAGTTGGTGACAGCTCGCTTGTCCTCCAGGGCGGACGCAAGGTTTTTAAGGACTTGGTTGTGACGCCAAGTGTAGCGTCCTTGGGCGAGGCTTGTTTTACAGCCTGTGAGAATGTGCCTGAGGTTGGCTGGCATGGAACAGAGGGCACAGTCCGGATCTTCACCATACCATTGGTGAAGATTAACTGGTGTTGGAAGGACGTCATATGTTGCTCTGATGGAAAAGCTCAACCGCCTCGCTTCCATGGCCCACAGATCCTTCCAGCTGATCTTCCTCTTCTCCACACTGTCCCATCGAGTCCACTGTCCCTGTTTGGCAAGAGAGACTGCCTTGGCCCACCTTGCAGCCTCCTCCTGATGGCGTACTTCCTGCACTACCATCTTCCGCCGCTCTGGTGCAGTGGCCTTACGGAAACATAACATGTACAAAAGTGAAAACACAAATGAACAGAAATATAAACGGACAGCGTGAAACCCAAATGCCAACAAAAATACACTCAAACAACAAAACAGACGAACAAGCCCGCACGAAACAGAAGCGGGCTAAACAGACTATATATAACCCTATCCTAACAACCAAACCAGAAACAGGTGCTACCAATTAGACAAAACTAAACGAACACTGAACAACGGATCGGCGATAGCTAGTAAACCGGCGATGACGACCGCCGAGCGCCACCCGAACAAGAAGGGGAGTCACCTTCGGTAGGTGGAATTTGTTGTTCGTTTAATGAAGAAAAAAGGAACAGCTTTCCTATGTCATATTATACAATGCCTTCAGAAAATATTCTCTACCCTTGGCCTTGACTTCTTCGACATTTTGTTGCGTTATAGCCTACATTTAGATCATTCTTTATCATTGGCACAAATTTTAACAAATTAATTACAAATTTAAAGCTGAAATGTCTTGAGTCAGTAAGTATTCAACCCCCTTGTTAAGGCAAGCCTAAATAATTTCAGGAGTAAACAGTCACTTAATAATTTGAATAGACTCACTCTTCATGTAAAAACAATGTTTAACATTCTTTTTGAATGACTACCTCATCTCTCTTCCTCACAAATCCAGAAAATCACATTGTAGGATTTTTTAATGAATTTATTTGCAAATTATGGTGGAAAATAATTTGTTATATATGACAGAGGTCAAACATTTTCTGTAAGTTTTAACAAGGTTTTCACACACTGTTGCTGGTATTTTGGCCCATTCCTCCATGCAGATCTCCTCTAGAGCAGTGATGTTTTGGAGCTGTTGCTGGGCAACACGGACTTTCAACTCCCTCCAAAGATTTTCTATGGGGTTGAGATCTGGAGACTGTCCAGGCCACTCCAGCACCTGAAATGCTTCTTACGAAGCCACTCCTTCGTTGCCAGGGTGGTGTGTTTGGGATCATTGTCATGCTGAAAGAACCAGCCACATTTCATCTTCAATGCCCTTGCTGATGGAAGGAGGTTTTCACTCAAAATCTCACGATACATGGCCCCATTCATTCTTTCCTTTACAAGGATCAGTCGTCCTGGTCCCTTTGCAGAAAAACATCCCCAAAGCATGATGTTTCCACCCCCATGCTTCACAGTAGGTATGGTATTCTTTGGATGCAACTCAGCATTCTTTGTTCTCCAAACACGACGAGTTGAGTTTTTACCAAAAAGTTATATTTTGGTTTCATCTGACCATATGACATTCTCCCAATCTTCTTCTGGATCATCCAAATGCTCTCTAGCAAACTTCAGACGGGCCTGGACATGTACTGGCTTAAGCAGGGGGACATGTCTGGCACTGCAGGATTTGAGTCCCTGGCGGCGTAGTGTGTTACTGATGGTAGGCTTTGTTACTTTGGTCCCAGCTCTCTTCAGGTCATTCACTAGGTCCCCCCGTGTGGTTCTGGGATTTTTACTCACCGTTCTTGTGATCATTTTGACCCCACGGGGTGAGATCCTGCATGGAGCCCCAGATCTAGGGAGATTATCAGTGGTCTTGTATGTCTTCCATTTCCTAATAATTGCTCCCACAGTTGATTTCTTCAAAACAAGCTGCTTACCTATTGCAGATTCAGTCTTCCCAGCCTGGTGCAGGTCTACAATTTTGTTTCTGGTGTACTTTCACATCTCTTTGGTCTTGGACATAGTGGAGTTTGGAGTGTGACTGATTGAGGTTGTGGACAGGTGTCTTTTATACTGATAACAAGTTCAAACAGGTGCCATTTAAAACAGGTAACGAGTGGAGGACAGAGGAGCCTCTTAAGGAAGAAGTTACAGGTCTGTGAGAGCCAGAAATCTTGTTTGTAGGTGACCAAATACTTATTTTCCACCATAATTTGCAAATAAATTCATAAAAAATCTTACAATGTGGTTTTCTGGATTTTGTCTGTCATAGTTGAAGTGTACCTATGATGAAAATTACAGGCCTCTCTCATCTTTTTAAGTGGGAGAACTTGCACTTCGTGGCTGACTAAATACTTTTTTGCCCCACTGTATAGTTACAGTGGTTCCTCCTTTAAAAGTTGTGTGTTTACACCACGGGATTTAGATGTAATTTGTGGTTTAGTACGGTACCCTGCTTCACCACTTCATTGCTCCAGACCAGCACAAGGGGGAGTTAGAGCACTGATTATGTTTTTGGGTCCCAATCATGTTGTACAGCGCTTGAGTGGCGCAGCGGTCTGAGACACTGCATAGCTACAGATGCTGGTTCAATACCTGTGGTGGGCTCGACTGGGAGACCCATGAGATGACTGTAGGTTTTTGGTTTCTCTTCCTCTAAAAACAGAAATAAATCATTCTAAATAGCAAACTGGCTTTATTTGACAAATTAGTAACAATGTCTCACCACATGTTCAAGAATGGCCCTTTTCCTCACTCATTTTACATTATTTGAAAACAAAATAATCTCCAAAATATTGTTATTTTTTTAAACAAAGCGATTATTATTATTAATTTATAATTATATAAAAGCCTGTCGGATACTCTCACAGATATATTATTAACCCTGTTATTAGCAGGACAATATACACTTCCGTTCAAAAGTTTGGGGTCACTTAGAAATGTAATTGTTTTTGAAAGAAAAGCACATTTTTTTGTCCATTAAAATAAAATAAAATTGATCAGAAATACAGTGTAGACATTGTTCATGTTGTAAATGACTATTGTTGCTGGAAACGGCTGACTTTTAATGGAATATCTACATAGGTGTACAGAGGCCCATGATCAGCAACCATCACTCCTGTGTTCCAATGGCATGTTGTGTTAGCTAATCCAAGTACAGAGGCCCATGATCAGCAACCATCACTCCTGTGTTCCAATGGCACGTTGTGTTAGCTAATCCAAGTTTATCATTTTAAAAGGCTAATGGTTCATTAAGCGGAAAAAATGCAATTATGTTAGCACAGCTGACAAATGTTGTTCTGATTAAAGAAGCAATACAATCTGGAGCATCAGCATTTGTGGGTTTGATTACAGGCTCAAAATGGTCAGAAACAACGGACTTTTCATCTGAAGCTCGTCAGCCTATTCTATAAAATCAGAAATGAACATGGTGAAGTTATGAATTACCTTTGGATGGTGTATTACCCAGTCACTTCAAAGATACAGGTGTCCTTCCTAACTCAGTAGCCAGAGAGGAAGGACACCATGAAGGCAGTGGTGACTTTAAAACAGTTAGAGTTTAATTGCTGTGATAGGAGGAAACGGAGGATGGATCAACAACATTGTAGTTTATCCACAATTCTATCCTAATTGACAGAGTGAAAAGAAGGACGCCTGTACAGACTAAAAATATTACAAAAACATCCTGTTTGCAACAAGGAACTAATGTAATTCTGAAAATACAAACTGTTATGTTTGGGGCAAATCCAATATAAGACATTACTGATTATAACCACTCTCCATATTTTCAAGAATAGTGGTGGCTACATTCGGTTATGGTAAGACTTTTGAAAAGAATAATGGGCAAATGTTGCACAATCCAGGTGTGAGATTTTTAGAGATTTACCCAGAAAGCTTCACAGCTGTAATCACTGCCAAAGGTGCTTCTAAAAAGTATTGATTCAGGGGTATGAATACTTATGTAAATTGTATATTTCTGTATTTCATTTTCTATAAATTAGCAGACATTTCTAAAAACATGTTTTCACTTTGTTATTATGGGGTATTGTGTGTAGATGGATGAGGTAAAGAACATTTTGAAATCAGGCTGTAACACAACAAAATGTGGGAAAAGTCAAGGAGTATGAATAGTTTCTGAAGGTACTATTCCTATTGTTTCCCCTTGCCTACCTCTGCCAGAAAATGTTGAATTCCATTGGTGACAGTCTTTGTAGTCGCAGATGTTGCTTCAGGGGCCCTACTATTTGTGTATTGCTTAAGGATCTAGGTAAAAAAATGCACCTCATTTTCTATTTGTTTTGCTAGTAGAACACTCTTTAATCACTCTTAGTGTTTATGTTTGTTCTGTGTAGATTTTAGGTGTATTTTTAGGTATTGCATTTCAGAATGATATGGCAGATCTCATGTTTGAAAATCCGGGATGGCTAGTATCAAGAGGTTAACAAGTGCAGGGAGTGAGGAACGTTGACAGGAGGCCTGCTCAATCAAAAGCCATGCAGGCATATCATTCTGTCTCATCGCAGGTAAACTTTCCCTCCAGAAAGACACAATGTTCAGATTAGCAGCCCAATAATACAGTTTAAAGTGAGGAAGGCCAAAGCCCCCCTCTATTTTGTACTTGCATAAATGCTTCTTTGAAATTCTGGCTGCCTTGTTATCCCATAAAAATGGAGTTACTATTGAATCCAGTTTCTTAAAATAGATTTGTGGTATGAAGTTGGGTAGACATTGGAAGAGGTAAAGAAACCTGGGTAGGACAACCATTTTAATAGCGTTTATACGACCAACCAAGGAGATAGGCAGAGTTTTCCAAAAATCTATATTTTGTTTAAGCTGATATATTTTCATGTCCCAATTCGCTTTCAATAGCTGATCAAGGTCTCTTGTCACTACAATGCCAAGGCTTGTGAACTTGTCCATCACTGTTCTAAACGGGGTAGATTGCAGAAATTGCATATCCACAGGCCGTGATATTGGCATCAACTCACTTTTTTGCCAGTTTATCTTGTAGCCAGAGAAGGAGCCAAATGTGTTTATCAAGTTAAGTAAGGGTGGAATAGAAGTTTTAGGCTTGGACAAAAACAAAAGAACATCGTCTGCATATAGGGAAATTTTGTGCTGTGTGTCCTTTATTTTAACAGAAGCTATATCAGCACTTGCCCGAATGCAAGTAGCAAGGGGTTCCATGGCTATAGCGAAGAGAACAGGCGAAATAGGGCACCCCTGTCGGCACCCATTGAACAAGCTGAATGACTGCGACATTTCTTGATTGGTTACCACGGACGCCATTGGGTGTGCATAAATAATTCTTATCCAATTAATAAATTCCTTTCCGAACCCGAAGTGCTCCAGAACCGACATCATATACTTCCACTCAATCCGGTCAAACGCCTTCTCTGCATCAAGAGCTATTACCACTGCCTCAACCTTATGATCGTGATACATTACGTTGAAAAGACGTCTCAAATTGTAGTGTATATGTCGGCCCGGGATAAAACCTGTCTGGTCAGGGTGTATGATGTCAGAAATATATGTTTTCAATCGGTTTGCCAATATCTTTGTCAACACCTTGTTTTCTATGGGGAGTAAACGACACGGGGCGATAAGACGACATCTCCATGGAATCTCAATCTTTTTCCAAGATCAGTGCTATTGTAGCCTCATACAGTGTTTGCGGGAGTTTGGCATTTTCTTAGGATTTTTTAAACATTCGCAACATAAGTGGAGATAGAATTCTATTACATATCCATCGGGCCTAGGGGCCTTGCTGTTTGGAAATTGTGCTATCAGTGTGTTCATTTCCTCTAAAGTTACCCCTGCATCGGGTGCAGAAGCTGCCCCCCTGTCTAGTTTAGGAAGTTCACATTCAGCGAGAAAGCGTTCCATAGTTTGTGGATCAGTAGCATCGCATTTTGATTGGTATAGCTCTGAGTAAAACTGTGCAAAGCATTTATTAATATCCTGCGGGTCTGTTGCTATTTTAACCTTCTTGTCTTTTATTTTGTGAATTGCTCTAGATGCCTGTACATGCCTTAGCTGTCTTGCTAATAATTTATGTGGTTTGTCACCCAGTTCAAAATAACTTTATTGCGTTCTAGCAAGTAAAGAGCCCACCCGTTTCGAAAGGATGATATTGTATTCATATTTTAACTTTGTGATCTTCTCAACGACTGTATACAAGGAATTCGTCCTAAAAACATTCTCCTGTTCCCCTAATTTCTCTCAGCCTAGTATTGGCGTGTTTTTCCTCTCTGATGTATAAGAAATAATGTAACCTCTAATCACAGCCTTTAGAGATTCCCAAAGGGTGGAGTCGTCAACATCCCCCATGTCGTTAGTTCCAAGGAAAAAGGCAATCTGCTCCTTCAAATACTGACAAAAAGCCTCATCTTTCAGCAGGTTTGCGTCTAAGCGCCACGGTCGCCCACCTGTCGACATATTGTCGAGTTTCAGCACCATGGACAGAGGAGAGTGGTCCGTAATTTGAATAGGGTGATAGGTAACCGACTCAGCTGCTGAAATTAGTTTGTCGAGTTTCAGCACCATGGACAGAGGAGAGTGGTCCGTAGTTTGGAGCTCTGAGTTGCCTTCACAGTTTCGGCCAAAGTCCCAATACTCTTTGATATATCAGCCAACCTTGTGTCCACCTTCTTGCTTAGTGAGTTTATTGCAGCCAGTATGTCACTTTGCGTAAGCTCTGTGGGGATCTCTTGGAAGCTAGCCTCTTCCACTAACTCCTCGTGGGTTGGTGACGTTGAAATTGGTTCGTTGTCTGTCTCATTCAAATGATCTTGTTTAGCTGTGCCTTTTCCCTTTGTCATATTTGTTTGAAGATATAGGTCGTGAGAGGTTAAGATAAATGCTAATTTGTTTCAAAATGGAGCGGAGCTCTAGTAAAGCACGTCTACTCCATAGCACACTCTCTAGCGCCCCCAGCCCTAGTTTACTCTTAACCCCTCCACTGTGATAGCTAATGTGTGGTGAGCTTTCTGTCTGACATGGCATCACCCAGGTGGGTGTCACACATTGGTAGTGAATGAGTCCCTTCCCCATACAATATAAATGCATTGAGCATCTAGTAAAGCACTCAATACATCCAGTTTACTAAGACATATTTTCAGAGCCAATTTCAAAATAGCGCGAAAACCTTGTGTGCCTACGTACATAATAAGTGCTCATGTTGAGAATTAGTTGTTGACTGCATGTATTTAATTGACTGGTCTTAATATTGTGTTGTCCTTAATCACCATACCATAATGATCTTTCGATATTCATATTCGCCCTGGCAAATGCTTGATTAATTTATATTTTTTAAAGAATACACACGTCTTCTTTTGCTTGCGTCCCAAATGGCACCTGATACAGGTTTTGGTTTTTCAATTTAAGTTTCTGAGATGCACATAGGGCGCACCGATTTTTGTCACCTTGTTAGTCACTATGTGGTACACCTGTGCTGGCTTGTCCGTCTCGTTAGTCGGAAGGTGTTTTACCCCCATGTTTTTCAGAAACCCTTCTAAAACCACACCTGTTTTGTTTTGTTTGTTGTCAGTGACTCTTTGTTAGTTCCCCTTCTGTTTGAGCGACATTATTTATTTCTTGATGGGGAATGTAACAGCACCCTATTCCCTATATAGTGCACTACTTTTGATCAGTGCCCTATGGAATACCCTCTCTTGGGTATTAATTTAGTATTCACAGTAGCTACAGCAACAGTATTGTGCAATAGTTTCCCTGAGAGTTGTTAGCAGAAATTGAACCCCTATTGACACATCTAATACAATAGGAAAGCTCCAGGGCTGGATGGCATACCAGTGAATATACACCAAACCTTTTTTGATATACTCACCAAGGGCCATTTTTAGCATGTTTTAACCTCTCCTATATACATTGTAGATTTATCAAGGTCTAATTTCTTTATTACTGAAACAGGTTCCAAGTGGTGTATATATTAAGATCCAGTCCAATCCTAATCAGACAGGTTTTTTACATGGACGATACATTGGAGATAATATAAGACAAGTACTGGAAACAATAGAGCAATCTGAAGTATCTGGGTAAACTAGGCCTGGTTTTCATAACTGACTTTGAATAGGCTTTTGATGAAGTACAACTGGAGTTTATATATAAATGCCTGGAATATTTCAATTCTGGAGAATCTCTCCTAGGTGTAAATAGCAAATAATGACTTCTCAGAAAGCTTTAAACTGTCAAGAGGAGTAAAACAAGGTTGGTCACTATCGGCATATCTATTTATTATTACCATCGAAATGTTAGCTGTTAAAATGAGATCCAACAATAATATTAAGAGATTAGTAATCCATGGCTTAAAAACAAAGGTTTCATTGTATGCTGATTCATGTTTTCTTTTAAATCCACAATTAGAATCCCTCCACTGCCTCATAGAGGACCTAGATCATTTTTCTAACCTCTCTGGATTAAACCAAATTATGATAAGTGTACTATATTAAGTATTGGACCACAAAAAAAAGTACTTAAAACGTTACCGTGTAGTTTACAAATAAAATGGTTTGACGGGGATGTGGACATACTCGGTATTCATATCCCGAAATAAATAAATGATCCAAAACATTTTTATAGATAAGATCTTGCTACCAATGGAAAGGAAAATACCTGTCTATTTGTGGAAAAATCACCCTGATTAGCTCTAGTCCGAGCAACCAGCTTCTTAAATTATATGAGCAAAAAATATCAAATTTGATTTGAAATGGCAAGCCAGACAAAATTAAAAGGGCCTATTTATATAATTAATATGAATTCGGGGGGCAGAAATGATTAAGCATTAAAGCTCTCACTAAAGGCATCAGTCATATAAAAGTTATAATTAAATATAAGTAAGAATGTCTCAGCCCATGCTCAATAATGGCCTTTTTCCCTTTATTCAGATTCACTTTCAATGATTTGAAAACTAAAATAATCTCCAAAATATTGTTATTTTTTAAACAAGCCACAGAAAATTGCAATTTCAGTTTAATCCACCTGAAAAGACAGAACAAGTAATACAACAAATATTGTGGTTAAGATCAAATATACTAATGGATTAAAAACCTATATTTTTCGATAAAATGTTTTAAAAAAGTATAATTTGTGTAAATTATATCATAAGTAGGACTGGTGGAGTTATGTCACACATGCACCTTTATTTAACCAGGTAGGCTAGTTGAGAACACCTTTATTTAACCAGGTAGGCTAGTTGAGAACACCTTTATTTAACCAGGTAGGCTAGTTGAGAACACCTTTATTTAACCAGGTAGGCTAGTTGAGAACACCTTTATTTAACCAGGTAGGCTAGTTGAGAACACCTTTATTTAACCAGGTAGGCTAGTTGAGAACACCTTTATTTAACCAGGTAGGCTAGTTGAGAACACCTTTATTTAACCAGGTAGGCCAGTTGAGAACACCTTTATTTCACCAGGTAGACTAGTTGAGAACACCTTTATTTAACCAGGTAGGCCAGTTGAGAACACCTTTATTTCACCAGGTAGGCTAGTTGAGAACACCTTTATTTAACCAGGTAGGCCAGTTGAGAACACCTTTATTTAACCAGGTAGGCTAGTTGAGAACACCTTTATTTAACCAGGTAGGCTAGTTGAGAACAACTTTATTTAACCAGGTAGGCTAGTTGAGAACACCTTTATTTAACCAGGTAGGCTAGTTGAGAACACCTTTATTTAACCAGGTAGGCCAGTTGAGAACACCTTTATTTAACCAGGTAGGCTAGTTGAGAACACCTTTATTTAACCAGGTAGGCTAGTTGAGAACAACTTTATTTAACCAGGTAGGCTAGTTGAGAACACCTTTATTTAACCAGGTAGGCTAGTTGAGAACACCTTTATTTAACCAGGTAGGCCAGTTGAGAACACCTTTATTTCACCAGGTAGACTAGTTGAGAACACCTTTATTTAACCAGGTAGGCTAGTTGAGAACACCTTTATTTAACCAGGTAGGCCAGTTGAGAACACCTTTATTTAACCAGGTAGGCTAGTTGAGAACACCTTTATTTAACCAGGTAGGCTAGTTGAGAACACCTTTATTTAACCAGGTAGGCTAGTTGAGAACACCTTTATTTAACCAGGTAGGCCAGTTGAGAACAACTTTATTTAACCAGGTAGGCTAGTTGAGAACACCTTTATTTAACCAGGTAGGCTAGTTGAGAACACCTTTATTTAACCAGGTAGGCTAGTTGAGAACACCTTTATTTAACCAGGTAGGCTAGTTGAGAACACCTTTATTTAACCAGGTAGGCTAGTTGAGAACACCTTTATTTAACCAGGTAGGCTAGTTGAGAACACCTTTATTTAACCAGGTAGGCTAGTTGAGAACACCTTTATTTAACCAGGTAGGCTAGTTGAGAACACCTTTATTTAACCAGGTAGACTAGTTGAGAACACCTTTATTTAACCAGGTAGGCTAGTTGAGAACACCTTTATTTAACCAGGTAGGCTAGTTGAGAACACCTTTATTTAACCAGGTAGGCTAGTTGAGAACACCTTTATTTAACCAGGTAGGCTAGTTGAGAACAAGTTCTCATTTGCAACTGCGACCTGGCCAAGATAAAGCATAGCAGTGTGAACAAACAACACATGGAGTAAACAATTAACAAGTCAATAACACAGTAGAAAAAAAGAGAGTCTATATACATTGTGTGCAAAAGGCATGAGGAGGTAGGCGAATAGTTACAATTTTGCAGATTAACACTGGAGTGATAAATGGTAGATGGTCATGTACAGGTAGAGATATTGACGTGCACAAGAACAGAAAAGTAAATAAATATAAACAGTATGGGGATGAGGTAGGTAAAATTGGGTGGGCTATTTACCGATAGACTATGTACAGCTGCATCGATCGGTTAGCTGCTGATAGCAGATGTTTGAAGTTGGTGAGGGAGATTAAAAAAACGTCTCCAACTACAAGATGGGGTCTGTAAAATGTATATAGATTCATAACTTTTGTGAAATGGCACAAATATCTGGCAAATCAAAATCAAACTGGATTGACATCAGAAATAGAGGAAGGCCAGGACTAAAAACAAACAAATTATACCTGTAAAATGTGTATTGTATGTATAAGCTGGACTTAGAAGCCTAAGTGTTATTGTTTATTAGTTTGCTCCAATTGGGGGAGGGGTGTTAGGGTTTGCGGCAAATAAGGAAAGGAG
Organism: Oncorhynchus gorbuscha; assembly: GCF_021184085.1. Lineage (NCBI taxonomy): Eukaryota > Metazoa > Chordata > Actinopteri > Salmoniformes > Salmonidae > Oncorhynchus > Oncorhynchus gorbuscha. The sequence goes on along the minus strand of NC_060194.1, from coordinate 3,001,280 downwards.
GTATCTTCTAAAAATATGTATGTGTATATAATCAGTGAGAGCTGGTCAAACTTTTAGCTTTTTGACATTCTCAGTGCAGGTGGTAGATAAATCCCTGAAATCCTTAGATCAGAGAAAGCCTGCAGGTCCTGATCATTCTCAGTGCAGGTGGTACATAAAGCCCTGAAATCCTTAGATCAGAGAAAGCCTGCAGGTCCTGATCATTCTCAGTGCAGGTGGTACATAAAGCCCTGAAATCCTTAGATCAGAGAAAGCCTGCAGGTCCTGATCATTCTCAGTGCAGGTGGTACATAAAGCCCTGAAATCCTTAGATCAGAGAAAGCCTGCAGGTCCTGATCATTCTCAGTGCAGGTGGTACATAAAGCCCTGAAATCCTTAGATCAGAGAAAGCCTGCAGGTCCTGATCATTCTCAGTGCAGGTGGTACATAAAGCCCTGAAATCCTTAGATCAGAGAAAGCCTGCAGGTCCTGATCATTCTCAGTGCAGGTGGTACATAAAGCCCTGAAATCCTTAGATCAGAGAAAGCCTGCAGGTCCTGATCATTCTCAGTGCAGGTGGTACATAAAGCCCTGAAATCCTTAGATCAGAGAAAGCCTGCAGGTCCTGATCATTCTCAGTGCAGGTGGTACATAAAGCCCTGAAATCCTTAGATCAGAGAAAGCCTGCAGGTCCTGATCATTCTCAGTGCAGGTGGTACATAAAGCCCTGAAATCCTTAGATCAGAGAAAGCCTGCAGGTCCTGATCATTCTCAGTGCAGGTGGTACATAAAGCCCTGAAATCCTTAGATCAGAGAAAGACTGCAGGTCCTCATCTTCTGGATCCCTGCTTTTTAAATCTGGCAGCTGATTTCATAGCTGAACCACTTACATCTCTGTTCAATCTAACCCTGGAATGTAATGACATTCCAAAGATCTGGAAATCAGCATTTGTCCTACCACTTTTAAAAGGGGGAGATCCAACTCTTTTAATTGATTATAGGCCAATCTCAAAGCTGTCACCCCTGGTGAAAATACTTGAAACCCTTGTGAGTGAACAGCTAAAATAATTTGTATTTACTAACTCTATTTTATCAATGTACCAATCGGGCTTAAGGAAGAAGCATAGCACAATTACAGCAGCCATGAAGGTTTTAAATGATATCACTGAAGCCATTGACTAAAAACAGCACTGTGTCTCACTTTTTATTGATCTCTCTAAGGCTTTTGATACAGTTGATCATGCTATACTAAGGCAGAGATTGTCGAGTGTAGGTCTTTTCGGAGCATGCAGTTGCATGGTTTGCTAACTATCTGTCTGATAGAACTCAGTGCACTCAATTTGATGGGCTTATGTCTGTTAAATTGTCTGTCTGTAATGGTGTGCCCCAAGGCTCTGGACTTGGTCCTCTCTTATTCACTATTAATATAAATGATTTAGATAAAAATGTCCAAAATGAGCAACTTCATTTTTATGCTGATGATACTGTTATTTACTGTTGTGCCTCATCTCTTACAAAATCTTTCCAGAACCTGCAAACTGCTTTTTATACTGTTTAACATACCTTGTGTCAATTGAAGCGTATCCTCAATACTGACAAAGCTAAACTAATGGTGTTTTCTAAAGCAAGAAATAGACCTCTGAACTTTTCACCTATTATTACCTGTCAGGGCATTAAGATTGAGACTGTAACCTCATATTCAACAATTTACAAAAAAATTGAAGCTGAAATTGGGATTTTATTTTAGGATTAAGGCATGTCTTTCTTTTGAAGCCAGTATCAGCTACATTTATGCCTTTACTAGACTATGGGGATATTTTATATATGAATGCTTCCGCTCAGTGTTTGACACCCTTTACCATGGCACTTTGAGATTTATTTTAAACTTTTAAATTTCAAAACCCTTACGCACCACTGCACTTTGTATACCAGGGTTGGCTAGTCTTCTCTAGTCACTCGTAGGCTCAGTCACTGGGTATAATTTTAATTACAAAGCCATTTTAGGTTTACATCTTTTTTATTTGGGCATTTTTATTGTTCAGAAATGTGGTGGGTCGTCTCTTCGTTCGCTGGACTTTATCCTGCTAACTGTTCCAAATGTCCAAACTGAATTTGGTAAAAGGGTTTTTATGTACTCTGCGCCATCGTCTTGGAACGCCTTACAAAATACTTTTAAACTGGAAGAACTTGTCCCGATTGGTATTTCTAAATCACTGATGAATGCTCTTGAGACTAATTCCCTGACGTGTCAATGTTTTTAATTTGCTGTTTTTGGTTTTTACTAGAAAATTTTTCATGTTGTTTGTCTGTAATTTTTGTAATGACTTGGTGCTGCCTATCCTGGCCAGAATGCTCTTGAAAAAGAGATTTTAAATCTCAATGAGCCCTACCTGGTTAAATAAAGGTTTAACAATAATAATAAAAACATATGCATATAGGTATGTGTATGTATCTATATATATATATATATATATATATATATATATATATATATATATATATATATATATATATATATATATATATATATATATAAATACACTGCTCAAAAAAATTAAGGGAACACTTAAACAACACAATGTAACTCCAAGTCAATCACACTTCTGAGACTGCTGTGTCTGTCAGCGTAGTGTCCAGAGCATGGAGGCGGTACCAGGAGACAGGCCAGTGCACCAGGAGACGTGGAGGAGGCCGTAGGAGTGGAACAACCCAGCAGCAGCACCGCTACCTCCGCCTTTGTGCAAGGATGAGCAGAAGGACCACTGCCAGAGCCCTGCAAAATGACCTCCAGCAGGCCACAAATGTGCATGTGTCTGCTCAAACAGTCAGAAACAGACTCCATGAGGGTGGTATGAGGGCCCGACGTCCACAGGTGGGGGTTGTGCTTACAGCCTAACACCGTGTAGGACAATTGGCTTTTGCCAGAGAACATCAAGATTGGAAAATTCGCCACTGATGCCCTGTGCTCTTCACAGATGAAAGCAGGTTCACACTGAGCACATGTGACAAATGTGACAGTCTGGAGACGCCGTGGAGAACGTTCTGCTGCCTGCAACATCCTCCAGCATGACCGGTTTGGAGGTGGGTCAGTCATGGTGTGGGGTGGCATTTCTTTGGGGGGCCACACAGCCCTCCATGTGCTCGCCAGAGGTTGCCTGACTGCCATTAGGTACCGAGATGAGATCCTCAGACCCCTTGTGAGACCATATGCTGCTGCGGTTGGCCCTGGGTTCCTCCTAATGCAAGACAATGCTAGATCTCATGTGGCTGGAGTGTGTCAGCAGTTCCTGAAAGAGGAAGGCATTGATGCTATGGACTGGCCCGCCCGTTCCCCAGACCTGAATCCAATTGAGCACATATGGGACATCATGTCTCGCTCCATCCACCACAGACTGTCCAGAAGTTGGCGGATGCTTTAGTCCAGGTCTGGGAGGAGATCCCTCTGGAGACCATCCGCCACCTCGTCAGGAGCATGCCCAGGCATTCATACAGGCACGTAGAGGCCACACACACTACTGAGCCTCATTTTGACTTAAGGACATTACATCAAAGTTGGATCAGCCTGTTGTGTGGTTTTCCACTTTAATTTTGAGTGTGACTCCAAATCCCGACCTCCATGGGTTGATAAATTTGATTTCCATTGATCATTTTTGTGTGATTTTTTTGTGTGATTTTGTTGTCAGAACATTCAACTATGTAAAGAAAAAAGTATTTAATAAGAATATTTCATTCATTCAGATGTCTTACTTTAGTGTTCCCTTTATTTTGTTGAGCGGTGTATATATATATATTTACCCCAAAAATATATATGGGGGATTGGAAATGATGCAGACAATTACATTGATGGAAGCGAAAATATGACATCTCAGCGCAAATCATGTTTAATCCAACATCTGTCTTTCCCAAGCCAATCATATGCACCCCTAAGTCTCTTAAACCAAAACAATGATATAGAAACAATTCAACAGCTCTGTTCATTAAATGTCTGCCTGAAGCTCTCTGAATGTTTCACCACACTGAACACACCCCAGATAAGTGAGCCAATCAGCTTGCAATGCTGTAACTGGCCAGATCAGATACACCACAGCTCCCCTGAGCCAATCAATTTCACCATATAGCACTCCTGCAACAGTCTGCTTGCTTAGCTTGGCTCTCTTGGGATGGGAAACCCTCCATGTCTACAGGCCTATGTCCCTCATGTATCTGTATTAGCACTACTTTCCCTAAGTGAGCTAGTATACCTCATGGGTGGAGAGAGTAAGCTCTACCTAATCTCACTAGAGTAAATTCTACAGCCCTTGCTAGATAGGCTTCAAGGAAATGTAAGATCACTGACCTAGGGAAAATAAACTAGGGTTGAAATCTTAGCTTGAATTCCCAGGTTGGGAGTAATGCATGGCTTTCAACTTGAATAGCCACTGTAAATCCCATGTTTGTACTGTGTAAAAATGTATCATAGTGTACTTCTTAGAAGCTAGTACAGCAGAGTCCCTGCCCATCTTCCGAAAAAATCGAAAACCCTGCATATGGATACATTTTTTTCATAACTTTACCACCCAAATAAACCTTACCCATAGCTAGCTTTTGGTTGTGTTCTGTTCTGGTATAAAATGGCCTTTCCATAGTCTGCAGATGATGTGCTGAATTTTGCTCAGGATACCTCGTCATACAGTTGATCACAATAATGCATTTCCATTTACATCGCTGCGTACACAAAATGTATTGGCATTCACATACTGATTAAGAGGCATTTGTATCCTTATTGATTATTTATTGTCAGCTTAGATGTCAGTGTTACACACTGAATAGGACGCCATTTGAGGCACAGACTGGGTATTTCTGCAACCTGGCCGGGAGACATGGTTTGCCATGTAGAAATATTTTCTCGACAGTTGTCATTGGGCATAGGTGTTAAGTGGAAGTTAAGCCAGGAACCATTTCATGTAGAATGCAAATGGCATTCTGTCTGGTCCGTTGAGCACTCTTATGGCAGAGTGAAATGGTAAGCTACACTGCTGAAATATTGATGTGATGGGGGATCGTCTGTATTCCCTGACAGAACTGGCAGTTTGCCTAACCTACTCATCTCAAAGGTAGCGACTTCATAATTAGCGCACTAGTGTAGCCAGCCAACAACCTGCTAGCAGCTAGAATAACACTGGACACTAGCTGTAACACCTGAGCTGGTCTAGTTTCACACCTGTAAAAACAACAACCATTCTTTTCACAGTTTATCATTGGTGTACGAATTGTTACCTTGTTGCTAACTGCTAATACTATGTTGCGTGATGGAAACATCCTGGTCTTGCCTTCACAGATGGAGGATTATGTATGATGTGTACAAAAGCTTAACAAGACATCCAGATCACTGGCATTCTTCTTTCATGAAGATATCTGTGCTGTTGGCCTTTGCAGCGAGAGACGAGGCTTGCTCTTTCCAAAATAACATGGCCGCTGCTGTAATTGCCATGGCATGGACGGTTATCATTTTGTCCTCCGAGGGGGACGGCGATCATGAGGGAATTATAGTAGCAAATTGAATGTATGATGGCCCCCTCGGCGCCTCACAACAACAACATGCTTAACAACATGCTGTTTATGTCATACTGCCGCGTGTGTGCGTGTGTGTGTGTGTGTGTGTGTGTGTGTGTGTGTGTGTGTGTGTGTGTGTGTGTGTGTGTGTGTGTGTGTGTGTGCGTGCGTGCGTGCGTGCGTGCGTGCGTGCGTGCGTGCGTGCGTGCGTGCGTGCGTGCGTGCGTGTGATTGCATTTGCTAGGTGCTGGTTTTCTTAAGAGCGCTTTTGTACACAAGGACAGAATTGACGATGGCCAGAAGTGGTGGCGGAACATCCTTGTGAAAGACAAACTCTTGTGAATGCATTGCATTGTCAGCAGTGGTGACCCTGCCTAAACGAACCAATAGCTAGCTGTCTTTCGTAATAAGTGTCTTTTTGCAAATATTCTACAGTCCATACAGACCATATGCATTTGAACAGTAAAACTAACATTTTATTTTGGTTCTTTACTCCAGCATTTTATATTTTAAATTAAATTATGAGGTGACAGTCCAGAATGAAAATTTAAATAGTGCCTTCGGAAAGTATTCAGACCCCTTGACTTTTTCCACATTTTGTTACGTTACAGCCATTTTCAAAAAATGACTAAATTGTTTTTTCCCCCTCATTAATCTACACACAATACACCATAATGACAAAGCAAATATTACATTTACATAAGTATTCAGCACCTTTGGCAGTGATTACAGCATCAAGTCTTTTTGGGTATGACGCTACACGCTTGGCACACCTGTATATGGGAAGTTTCTCCCATTGTTCTCTCAGGTTGGGTGGGGAGCGTTGCTGAACAGTTATTTTCAGGTCTCTCCAGAGATATTCGTTCAGGTTGAAGTCCGGGCTCTGGCTGGGCAACTCAAGGACATTCAGAGACTTGTCCCAAAGCCACTCCTGCGTTGTCTTGGCTGTGTGCTTAGGGTTGTTGTCCTGTTGGAAGGTGAACCTTTGCCCCAGTCTGAGGTCCTGAGCGCTCTGGAACGTTTTTTTTTATCTCTCTGTACTTCGCTTCATTTATCTTTGCCTCAATCCTGACTAAATCATAATCAAATAAAATGTATTTATCTAGGCCTTCGTACACATCAGCTGATATCTCAAAGTGCTGTACAGAAACCCAGCCTTAAACCCCAAACAGCAAGCAATGCAGGTGTAGAAGCACGGTGGCTAGGAAAAACTCCCTAGAAAGGCCAAAACCTAGGGAGAAACCGGGCTATGTGGGGTGGCCAGTGCTCTTCTGGCTGTGCTGGGTGGAGATTATAACAGAACATGGCCAAGATGTTCAAATGTTCATAAATAAATAAATAATAATAATCACAGGCAGAACAGTTGAAACTGGAGCAGCAGCACGGCCAGGTGGACTATGGACAGCAAGGAGTCATCATGCCAGGTAGTCCTGAGGCATGGTCCTAGGGCTCAGGTCCTCCGAGAGAGAGAAAGAAAGAGAGAATTAGAGAGAGCATACTTAAATTCACACAGGACACTGGATAGGACAGGAGAAGTACTCCAGATATAACAAACTGACCCTAGCCCCCTGACATGAACTACTGCAGCATAAATACTGGAGGCTGAGACAGGAGGGGTGAGAAGACACTGTGGCCCCATCCAATGATACCCTCAGACAGGGCCATACAGAAAGTATATAACCCCACCCACTTTGCCAAAACACATCCCCCACACCACTAGAGGGATATCTTCAACCACCAACTTACCATCCTGAGACAAGGCCGAGTATAGCCCACAAAGATCTCCACCACAGCACAACCCAAGGGGGGGGGGTGCCAACCCAGACAGGAAGATCACATCAGTGACTCAACCCACTCAAGTAACGCACCACTCCTAGGGACGGCATGAAAGAGCACCAGTAAGCCAGTGATTCAGCCCCTGTAATAGGGTTAGAGGCAGAGAATCCCAGTGGAAAGAGGGGAACCGGCCAGGCAGAGACCTTCATGGGTAGGCAGACCGTGGGTAGGCAGACCATTCCATAAAAATGGAGCTCTATAGGAGAAAGCCCTGCCTCCAGCTGTTTGCTTAGAAATTCTAGGGACAATTAGGAGGCCTGCGTCTTGTGACCGTAGCGTACGTGTAGGTATGTACGGCAGGACCAAATCAGAGAGATAGGTAGGAGCAAGCCCATGTAATGCTCTGTAGGTTAGCAGTAAAACCTTGAAATCAGCCCTTGCCTTGACAGGAAGCCAGTGTAGGGAGGCTAGCACTGGAGTAATATGATCAAAATTTTGGGGTTCTAGTCAGGATTCTAGCAGCCGTATTTAGCACTAACTGAAGTTTATTTAGTGCTTTATCCGGGTAGCCGGAAAGTAGAGCATTGCAGTAGTCTAACCTAGAAGTAACAAAAGCATGGATTCATTTTTCTGTATCATTTTTGGACAGAAAGTTTCTGATTTTTGCAATGTTACATAGATGTTAAAACAGCTGTCCTTGAAACAGTCTTGATATGTTCGTCAAAAGAGAGATCAGGGTCCAGAGTAACGCCGAGGTCCTTCACAGTTTTATTTGAGACGATTGTACAACCATTAAGATTAATTGTCAGATTCAACAGAAGATCTCTTTGTTTCTTGGGACCTAGAACAAGCATCTCTGTTTTGTCTGAGTTTAAAAGTAGATAGTTTGCAGCCATCCACTTCCTTATGTCTGAAACACAGGCTTCTAGCGAGGGCAATTTTGGGGCTTCAGCATGTTTCATTGAAATGTACAGCTGTGTGTCATCCGCATAGCAGTGAAAGTTAACATTATGTTTTCGAATGAGATCCCCAAGAGGTAAAATATATAGTGAAAACAATAGTGGTCCTAAAACGGAACCTTGAGGAACACCGAAATGTTCAGTTGATTTGTCAGAGGACAAACCATTCATGTAGACAAACTGATATCCTTCCGACAGATAAGATCTAAACCAGGCCAGAACTTGTCCATGTAGACCAATATGGGTTTCCAATCCCTCCGAAAGAATGTGGTGATCAATGGTATCAAAAGCAGCACTAAGGTCTAGGAGCACGAGGACAGATGCAAAGCCTCGGTCTGATGCCATTAAAAGGTAATTTACCACCTTCACAAGTGCAGTCTCAGTTCTATGATGGGGTCTAAAACCAGACTGAAGCATTTCGTATGCATTGTTTGTCTTCAGGAAGGCAGTGAGTTGCTGCGCAACAGCCTTTTCTAAAATGTTTGAGAGGAATGGAAGATTCGATATAGGCCGATAGTTTTTTACATTTTCTGGGTCAAGGTTTGGCTTTTTCAAGAGGCTTTATTACTGCCACTTTTAGTGAGTTTGGTAAACATCCGGTGGATAGAGAGCAGTTTATTATGTTCAACATAGGAGGGCCAAGCACAGGAAGCAGCTCTTTCAGTAGTTTAGTTGGAATAGGGTCCAGTATGCAGCTTGAAGGTTTAGAGGCCATGATTATTTTCATCATTGTGTCAAGATATATAGTACTAAAACACTTGAGTGTCTCTCTTGATCCTATGTCCTGGCAGAGTTGTGCAGACTCAGGACAACTGAGCTTTGAAGGAATACGCAGATTTAAAGAGGAGTCCGTAATTTGCTTTCTAATAATCATGATCTTTTCCTCAAAGAACTTCATGAATTTATTACTGCTGAAGTGAAAGCCATCCTCTCTTGGGGAATGCTGCTTTTTAGTTAGCTTTGCGACAGTATCAAAAAAAGGAATTTCGGATTGTTCTTATTTTCCTCAATTAAGTTGGAAAAATAGGATGATTGACCATCAGTAACGGCTCTTCGATACTGCACGGTATTGTCTTTCCAAGCTCGTCGGAAGACTTCCAGTTTGGTGTGGCGCCATTTCTGTTCCAATTTTCTGGAAGCTTGGGTTCTGTATACTAGGGAGCTAGTTTCTTATGAGAAATGTTTTTAGTTTTTAGGGGTGCAACTGCATCTAGGGTATTGCGCAAGGTTAAATTGACAGTTCGGTGGTTAACTGATTTTTGTCCTCTGGCGTCCTTGGGTAGACAGAGGGTGTCTGGAAGGACATCAAGGAATCTTTGTGTTGTCTGTGAATTTATAGCATGACTTTTGATGTTCCTTGGTTGGGGTCTGAGCAGATTATTTGTTGCAATTCCAAACGTAATAGTATGGTGGTCCGATAGTCCAGGATTATGGAGAAAAACATTAAGATCCACAACATTTATTCTATGGGACAAAACTAGGTCCAGAGTATGACTGTGACAGTGAGTAGGTCTGGAGACATGTTGGACAAAACCCACTGAGTTGATGATGGCTTCGAAAGCCTTTTGGAATGGGTCTGTTGACTTTTCCATGTGAATATTAAAGTCACCAAAAATTAGAAAATGATCTGCTATGACTACAAGGTCCGATAGAAATTCAGGGAACTCAATGTGGAATGCTGTATATGGCCAAGGAGGCCTGTAAACAGTAGCTATAAAAAGTGATTGAGTAGGCTACATAGATTTCATGACTAGAAGCTCAAAAGACGAAAACGTCATTTTTTTTAGTTGTAAATTGAAATTCGCTATCGTAAATTTACATTTACATTTAAGTCATTTAGCAGACGCTCTTATCCAGAGCGACTTACAATGCTGCAACACCTCCGCCTTTACGGGATGCACGGGGGATATGGTCACTAGTGTAGCCAGGAGGTGAGGCCTCATTTAACACATTAAATTCATCAGGCTTAAGCCATGTTTCAGTCAGGCCAATCACATCAAGATTATGATCAGTGATTAGTTCATTGACTATAATTGCCATTGAAGTAAGGGATCTAACATTAAGTAGTCCTATTTTGAGATGTGAGGTATCACGATCTCTTTCAATAATGTCAGGAATCGAGGAGGTCTTTATCCTAGTGAGATTGCTAAGGCGAACACCGCCATGTTTGGTTTTGCCCAACCTAGGTCGAGGCACAGACACGGTCTCAATGGGGATAGCTGAGCTGACTACACTGACTGTGCTAGTGGCAGACTCCACTATGCTGGCTAACAGCCTGCTGCCTGCCTGCACCCTACTTCATTGTGGAGCTAGAGGAGTTAAAACACTGTCTATGTTGGTAGATAAGATGGAGTCTGACACTTGGTCCTGTTTGTGGGTGAGTCCCAGAAAGAGGGACAATTATCTACAAATTATATATTTTGGGAGGGGCAGAAAACAGTTTTCAACCAGTGATTGAGTTGTGAGACTCAATGTAGAGCTCATCACTCCCCCTAACTGGGGGGGCCCAGAGACAATTACCCGATGCAGACACATCTCTCTAGCTGATTTACACGCTGCAGCTATGTTGCGCTTGGTGATCTCTGACTGTTTCACCCTAACATTGTTGGTGCCGACGTGGTTAACAATACTAGTCTCCCAGTCCCTGCCTCTAAAAAACATCCCCACAGCATGATGCTGCCACCACCATGCTTCACTGTAGGGATGGTACCAGGTTTTCTCCAGCCATGATACTTGGCATTCAGGCCAAAGTGTTCAATCTTGGTTTCATCAGACCAGAGAATCTTGTTTCTCATTGTCTAAGAGTGTTTAGGTGCCTTTTGGCAAACTCCAAGAAGGCTGTCATATGCCTTTTACTGAGGAGTGGATTCCGTCTGGCCACTCTACCATAAAGGCCTGATTGGTGTAGTACTGCAGAGATGGTTGTCCTTCTGGAAGTTTCTCCCATCTCCACAGAGTAACTCTAGAGTTCTGTCAGAGTGACCATCGGGTTCTTGGTAACATCCCAGACCAAGGCCTTTCTCCCCCGATTGCTCAGTTTGGCTGGGGGGTCAGCTCTAGGAAGAGTCTTGGTGGTTCCAAACTTATTCAATTTAAGAATGATGGAGGAGGCCACTGTGTTCTCGGGGACCTTCAATGCTGCAGAAATGTTTTGGTACTCTATCATAATGGGGTATTGTGGCTAAATTGTTGACAATTCTATTTTTTTAAATACATTTTAGAATAAGACCGTAACAAAATGTGGAAAAAGTCAAGGGATCTGAAAACTTTCCGAAAACACTGTTTTACCAGTCAGACATAATAGCATTTTATGTTTCTAGACCCCCCATTTGAATAAGTCAACTGAGTGTATCTGGATGATTTGGCTAGATGAAGTTTGTAACTCTACAAATTCTTTGGATGCGTTTTGGGTATGTTTGTGGTCATGTCTTGCCCAATACTAACTGAATGGTGAATGATCTATTCTATGTGCGCTATTTCTATGTTTCCCGTTCTTAAATGTGGTCTTCTCACTCTAAACATGCAAAAAACACTTGAAACAGTCTATACATTGTGTGCAGACACGCACACAAGCACACACTCAGGCATCCATTCACATGTACGTCATGTGTCCTATCTTCAGAAGACTTTCCTTGTCATGTTGTTTTGGCCCTTCCTCTTTGTCTTTGAACAGGAAAAGAGAGAGATGGTAGCAGGTGTTGGTGCTTGTCCAGGCTTGTTAATGCCTGCTTTGGGGGATAGATACCCAGTCTCTTGAGAATCACTTGTCTCACATTGTATACAACCAGTAATGGTTCAAATGTATTAATGATGGCATCAGGTTTCATCAGGATTTTGTTTTCTTCTATGGGGACGTTTTGTCTCTATTTATTTCTGGCGTCTCGGATATTTCCTGGTGTGTGAAAGTTGAGAGCTTAATTTATTTCATGAACACCTGACTCAACAAAGCAGTGTGGTAAATTTAGATATTTCACAGCAGTGTATAATTACATATGGTTAATTCGTTTTATGACAAATAATTGCTTGTGGATGAAGTGGAAAGGCAGGCAATGTCACAATCAATTTCAATCTGACACCAGGTTAAACCTGATTCATTCCTTTTGAATCACAAGTAATGTGATATGTTGTAGTTTGAGGTTGTGTGTGTATGTGTGTGTCTATTTTAATCTATTGTTATTAAATAAATAAATGTTTTGTCGATTGAACACCTACTGTAGACTTTATGCTAATTTGAGATGATGATGAAGGTGAACTTGCGACATCGGATCAGAGTGAAATTACAAGACAATATCCTTATGAAAGTAGATACACCGTAAAGGGAAAATCAAATCAAATTGTATTGGTCTCATACACCTTATTGCTGGTGTAGCAAAATGCTTGTGCTCCCAACAATGCAGTATCTAACAATACACACATCTAAAAGTAAAATAATGTCATTAAGAAATATAAGGACTAGCAATGTCGGAGTCCAGAGTATAAATGTATATACTGTACACTGTGGACATTAGACATTATGTGGATAGAATATTATATGTGCAACAGTATAGCTTCTGTCCCTCTCCTCGCCCCTACCTGGGCTCAAACCAGGGACCCCTGCACACATCAACAATAGCCACACTCAAAGCATCGTTACCCAAAAAAAGCCACGGCCCTTGCAGAGAAAGGGGAACAACTACTTCAAGGTCTCAGAGCGAGTGACGTCACCGATTGAAACACTATTAGCGCACACCACCGCTAACTAGCTAGCCATTTCACATCGGTTACACTCACCCCCCTTTTGACCTCCTCCTTTTCCGCAGCAACCAGTGATCCGGGTCAACAGCATCAATGTAACTGCATAGCTTCCGTGCCTCTCCTCACCCCTACCTGGGCTCGAACCAGGACCCTCTGCACACAGACAACAGTCACCAGTCACCCTCGAAGCATCGTTACCCATCGCTCCACAAAAGCCACGGCCCTTGCAGAGCAAGGGGAACAACGACTTCAAGGTCTCAGAGCGAGTGACATCACCGAGCGAAAAGCTATTAGCACGCACCACTGCTAACTAGCTAGCCATTTCACATCGGTTGAATATATACTGAACAAATATATAAACGCCACATGGAACAATTTCAGTTAATGAAATCAGTCAATTTAAATGAATTCATTAGGCCCTAATCTATGGATTTCACATGACTGGGCAGTGGCGCAGTCATGGGTGGGAATCACCCACTGGGGAGGCAGGCCCAGCCAATCAGAATTATTTTTTTCCCAACAATAGGGCTTTATTACAGACAGAAATACTCCTCAGATGAATCAGCAGTCCGGGTGGCTGGATCAGACAATCCCGCAAGTGATCAAACTGGATGTGGAGGTCCTGGGCTGGCGTGGTTGCATGTAGTCTGCGGTTGTGAGGCCTGTTGGACGTACTGCCAAATTCTCTAAAACGGCTAATCGCATGCTTCCTCAAAACTTGAGATATCTGTGACATTGTTTTGTGTGATAAAACTGCACATTTTAGTGGCATTTTATTGTCCCCATTACAAGGTGCACCTGTGTACTGATTAGGGCTGCATGGTATACTGTATTTTATGATATACTGGTATTGATTCAGGGACCGGTTTGGGTTTTTACTTTACCTTCAATACCAGTATTTGAATGTTTGGTTTGTTAAATGTGATACGCCATGTGTAATGTCAATTTTTATAGTTCGCTACTTGAGTCATATGTGGTTTACTGTTTGCACAAAGCCCAGTGTAGTTCCTTGAGGTCCATCATGGTATATACACGGCTGTGACTATAACCAAACAGAATTCTCTCTTCTTTAAAAAAATGTTTTTAAACTATTTTTAAGCTTTATTTAAAGATTTTCAGATATAACAACAAAAACAGTACAACCCCATCCATCCATCCACTCCCTTCCACCCTTCACTCCCTTTCTCCCTCCAAACAAACACACCCACTAAGACAGCTATAAAAGTAAGTTAAATAGGAAAGAAACAGTAACAATCATTAATGGAAAAAAATTCAATTAAAATTAACATCAGCACAAATGGCCACTAGAACAGACATGACTGCTTACCAAAATATGCAAGTTCCACTAAGTAAAAGACAGGTTCTCCACTTATTGTATTAATGGGGACCAGGTTTAGTCGAACTTCTGTCCTGACCTATGCACAGTGTACCTAACCTTCTCCAGAGATGACATCACCTCCTTAACCCACTGCATAAAGGAGGGCGGCTTTGCAGACTTCCAGTGAAAGAGGACAAGGTGGTGAGCTAGCAGTAGCTTGCGGGGTAGCTTTCTAGTCTAGGGGAAGTACCCCAAAAATGCCAGTGACCGGGTTGGGGCTAATAGTTGTATTACACTTACAGTATGTGAGAATGCCTCAAAAATGGGGTCCCAGAGGCCACTCAAATATTGGCATGACCAAAACATGTGTCCCACAGTTTCTGGACTCTGGTGGCATCTCAAACACTTGGTGTCAACATTTGGGTATATTTTTGGCAATCTGTCATTTGAGTAATGGGGATGGTGCAAAACCTTAAACTGAATAAGACCATGCCTTACGCTAAATACTTTGTTGCCATATGTCATCGGGTAGCTCGCCACCTATGTCTTACTCCCATGCAGGTTTTGTATTTGCAAAGGAAGGCGGATGAATGTTCTGTATTATGTCGTATATTCTGGAGATTGTGCCCTTCAGATAAGGGCTAAGCACCTCTTGACTGGACACTTAGTAGGCTCGAGTGGAAATGAAGGGAAGTATCTTCAAAAGTGGGTATTGGGAACATTATTGTCAACCCTTAGAGTATCGAATGAGATGAATATGTTGTCAACATATAGGTCACAATAAAATGCCAGAACTGGAATGCCGTGTCAATCTGTGACGCAGGGAAGAGATGATTAGATGTTAATGGAGAGAAGACTTGCTTGGTTTATGCCTAAAGCTCAGTTGGTAGAGCATGGTGCTTGTAATGCAATAAAGGTTTATGGGCATTGGGGACCACCCATGAGACTGTAGAATGTATGCAACATGACTGTAACTCCATGTTGATAAAAGCGTCTGCTAAATGGCATATATTATATATTATTATCTTAAGGGAGCTCTTAACAATAAAGGTTTATGGGCATTGGGGAGCACAGGAGTGAGACTGGAGAAGTTGGAAGGTTTGACTGTAACTCTATGATGGGCCATCCGTGTGTTGAAATGTAGAAACCCCAAAAAACACATTTAGATACATTTTCTGACCAGTAGTAGTGTAAAAAGCCTGCCGGCTTAGGTCTCTCTAGATATTCATTAATTAATGTGACCTGCTAATGAAATGGGAAGAGATGGCTACCTTGTAAAATCCTGCTTAGTGCGCTCCAGGAGTTTTTTGACGTTATGTTTAAGCAGAGCCTTAAATGAGCGTGTGATCTTTATCCCCAAATAAGTAAAGACCTGATGCTCCACTTAAATATGAAATGATATACCCAATTCCTTCTGCTAACTGATTAATGGGGAGGAGCACACCTTTTTGTTAACTTATAACCAGAGAATGTCCCAAAACCTTGTAGCATGTCCAAGAGTGATGACTGTCTGCATATAAGGACACCTTGTGAGTTATGTTGCCCCTTAATCCTCTCCTCCACCCGCAGGGCGATAGCGAGAGGTTCAATAGCCATATTAAAGGGGATAAATAGCCACCCTGCCTGACCCCCCTGTGGAGAGGGAAGTAGCTGGAGGTAACATTGTTGGTGCAAACAGAAGCCACTTGGGAAGAGTACAAAATATTAATCCAAGAAAGGAATGACGGACCAAACCAAATCTCTATAGTGCTGTAAATAGATATACCCACTCAACCCGGTCAAGGAGAATGCTTTATAAAATACCATAGGGAAGTCATCAGGCCCAGAGTAGCTCCATCATCACTTATTGAGGCATCAATGTTGGTTTGTTCATCTGAATTGAGACCGGGGATGTCCAGTTTGTGTATGAAATGCATGCATACGAGATGAGTAAAGAGTAGAGTAGAATTGCTTAAATTGATTGTTGATTTCTTTGGATTGGTAGAAGTTAAATCTGCTACAACACAGATTTCAGGTACTGTGCTGCTAGCAGCGGATTGTCGAAGCTGGTGAGATAACAACTTGCCAGCTTTCTCTTCGTGTTCATAGAATTGCCTCGACTAAAACAGAAGCTGCTCAGTTTGTTTGGTGGAAAGATTGTCAAATTCCGATTGGTGTAGCAGTCTCCATTTGTAGAGTTCAGGAGTCGTAGAAGAGATATATACAGTGCCTTGCAAAGTATTCATCCCCTTTGCGTTTTTCCCATTTTCTTGCATTACAACCTGTAATTTAAATGGATTTAATTTGGATTTCATGTAATGGACATTGTCCAAATTGGTGAACTGAAATAAAAAAAAAAAAATAAATGTACAGCTGAAAAGTGGTGGGTGCATATGTATTCACTATTAAGCCACTAAATAAGATCAGGTGCAACCAACTACCTTCAGAAGTCACATAATTAGTTAACTTTTTACGGCTGCAGGGGCAGTATTGAGTAGCTTGGATGAAAAGGTGCCCATTGTAAACGGCCAGCTCCTCAGTCTCAGTTGTTAATATATATGCATATTATTATTATATAGGAAAACACTTATATATTTAAAAACTGTTTGACATGTTTCTGTGTATAACAGAACATTGTGGAAACTATTTGGCATCTATTTTGAAAACTCCATGTTCCATAGCCACCGTTTACTGGATTTAAAGGGATATGACCAGATTCCTTTACCTTGATTCCTGTGTCATTTCAGACACAGTTTCAGGCTTTTATTTTGAAAAATGACAAACACAACATCCGTCAAGTGGTCACATGAGTTTTGCTCCAGCAGAGTTTGGATAGCTATTGCTTTTTCATCCCTAAAGCCGATTATATATTTAAAAAACGTTTGACATGTTTCTGTGGACATTATGGAAACTATTTGCCTGTGACTGCGTTGTCGTGACCGCTCTTTCCTGTGGATTTCTGAACATAACGCGACAAACAAACTGAGTGTATTTTGGATATAAAAATCATCTTTATGGAACAAAAGGAACATTTGTTGTGTAACTGGGAGTCTCGCTGCAGCTGAAAACATCCGAAGATCATCAAAGGTAAACGATTAATTTTCACTTTTCTGATTTGTGACCACAGCTTTTTGCTTTATAATGTTTTGTTGTGCTCTTTTGCACACCAATATCTCGTTTGCCTGTACATGATAATTTATCACTCCAGTGTTAAAATAAACTGCAATATTGTAATAATATTGTAGTGATATTTATTGAATATTTTGCTATTCAGCATTGTATATAGACTTATCCAGATAGGGGATTGCAGCCATTTTTCTCTGTGTTATTGACTTGTCACATGATCTGTCACATGATCTCAGTATATACACCTGTTCTGAAAGTCCCCAGAGTCTGTTCACTAAGTCAAGGGGGACCACCAAGCATGCGGTTTTATCTTGGCCAGGTCAGGGACAAGGTTGCAAATGAGAAGGGTTTGTTCTAAAAACTACACCTACCTGGTTAAATAAATTGAAAATGGAAAAAATAAAAAAACAACAAACCTGCCTAGAGAGGGCATTAATCAAAGAGGCAACAAAGTGACCAAAGATAAACCTCAAGGAGCTGCAAAGCTCACAGCGGAGATTGGAGTAGGTCTGGAGACTGGCTAGGCCACTCCAGGACCTTGAGATGCTTCTTACGGAGCCACTCCTTAGTTGCCCTGGCTGTGTGTTTCGGGTCGTTTTCATGCTGGAAGACCCAGCCACGACCCATCTTCAATGCTCTTACTGAGGGAAGGAGGTTGTTGGCCAAGATCTCACGATACATGGCCCCATCCATCCTCCCCTCAATACGGTGCAGTCGTCCTGTCCCCTTTGAAGAAAAGCATCCCCAAAGAATGATGTTTCCACCTCCATGCTTCACGGTTGGGATTGTGTTCTTGGGGTTGTACTCATCCTTCTTCTTTCTCCAAACACGGCGACTGGAGTTTATACCAAAAAGCTATATTTCTGTCTCATCAGACCAGATGACCTTCTGAATGATCCTCTGGATCATTCAGGTGGTCATTGGCAAACTTAGGACGGGCCTGGACATGCGCTGGCTTGAGCAGGGGGACCTTGCGTGCATTGCAGGATTTTAATCCATGACGGCGTAGTGTGTTACTAATGGTTTTCTTTGAGATTGTGGTCCCAGTTCTCTTCAGGTCATTGACAAGGTCCTGCCGTGTAGTTCTGGGCTGATCCCTCACCTTCCTCATGATCATTGTTGCCCCACGAGGTGAGATCTTGCATGGAGCCCCAGACCGAGGGTGATTGACCGTTATCTTGAACTTCTTCCATTTTCTAATAATTGCACCATCAGTTGTTGCCTTCTCACCAAGCTGCTTGCCTATTGTCCTGTAGGCCATCCCAGCCTTGTGCAGGTCTACAATTTTATCCCTGATGTCCTTACACAGCTTTCTGGTCTTGTCCATTGTGGGAAGGTTGGAGTCTGTTTGATTGAGGGTGTGGACAGGTGTCTTTTATACAGGTAACGAGTTCAAACAGGTGCAGTTAATACAGGTAACGAGTGGAGAACAGGAGGGCTTCTTAAAGAAAAACTAACAGGTCTGTGAGAGCCGCAATTCTTACTGATTGGTAGGTGATCAAATACTTATGTCATGCAATAAAATGCAAATGACTTATAAATAATACAATGTGATTTTCTGTATTTTTGTTTGAGATTCCGTCTCTCACAGTTGAAGTGTATCTATGATAAAAATTACAGACCTCTACATTCTTTGTAAGTGGGAAAACCTGCAAAAGCGGCAGTGTATCAAATACTTGTTCTCATCACTGTATAAAAAGGAGGTATTGTTATATGTTCCCCCCTCTCCCCAAACCAAACCCACTTGGGGGAAAAAAATATACAGTTGTAGTCAGGAGTTGACATACACCTTAGCCAAATACATTTAAATTAAGTTTTTCACAATTCCTGAATGTAATCCTTGTAAAAATGCCCTGTTTTAGGTCAGTTAGGATCACCACTTTATTTTAAGAATGTGAAATGTCAGAATAATAGTCAGAATTATTTATTTCAGCTTTTATTTCTTTCATCACATTCCCAATGGGTCAGAAGTTTACATAACCTCAGTATTTGGTCGCATTGCCTTTCAATGGTTTAACTTGGGTCAAACATTTCAGATAATACCAACCACCAATGCGACTTGTATGCTCTAGTCGGCTAGCCCTCGATACATATTCGTCGCCAGACCCACTGGCTCCAGGTCACCTACAGGTCCATGCTAGGTAAAGCTCCGCCTTATCTCAATTCACTGGTCACGATGGCAACACCCACCCGTAGCACGCGCTCCAGCAGGTGTATCTCACTGATCATCCCTAAAGCCAACACCTCATTTGGCCGCCTTTTGTTCCAGTTCTCTGCTGCCTGTGACTGGAACGAATTGCAAAAATCGCTGAAGTTGGAGACTTTTATCTCCCTCACCAACTTCAAACATCTGCTATCTGAGCAGCAGCTGTACATAGTCTATCGGTAAATAGCCCACCCATTTTTACCTACCTCATCCCCATACTGATTTTATTTATTTACTTTTCTGCTCTTTTGCACACCAATATCTCTACCTGTACATGACCATCTGATAATGTATCACTCCAGTGTTAATCTGCAAAACTGTAATTATTCGCCTCCTCATGCCTTTTGCACACAATGTATATAGACTCTCTTTTTTTCTACTGTGATATTGACTTGTTAATTGTTTACTCCATGTGTAACTCTGTGTTGTCTGTTCACACTGCTATGCTTTATCTTGGCCAGGTCGCAGTTGCAAATGAGAACTTGTTCTCAACTAGCCTACCTGGTTAAATAAAGGTGAAATAAAAAAATAAAAAAACAAGCTTCCCACAATAAGTTGGGTGAATTTTGGCCTATTCCTCCTGACAGAGCTGGTGTAACTGAGTCAGGTTTGTAGGCCTCCTTGCTCGTACACGCTTTTTCAGTTAAGCCCACAAATTGAGGTCAGGGCTTTGTGATGGCCACTCCAACACCTTGACTTTATTGTCCTTAGGCCATTTTGCCACAACTTTGGAAGTAAGCTTCGGGTCCATTTTGAAGATCCATTTGCGACCGAGCTTTAACTTTAACTGAGGTCTTTAGATGTTGCTTCAATATATCCACTTAATTTTCCTCCCTCATGAAGCCATCTATATTGTGAAGTGCACCAGTCCCCCCTGCAGCAAAGCACCCCCACAACATGATGCTTCCACCCCCATGCTTCACGGTTGGGATGGTGTTCTTTGGCTTGCAAGCCTCCCCCTTTTTCCACCAAACATAACGATGGTCATTATGGCCAAAAAGTTATATTTTTGTTTCATCAGACCAAATCAAATCAAATGTATTTATATAGCCCTTCGTACATCAGCTGATATCTCAAAGTACTGTACAGAAACCCAGCCTAAAACCCCAAACAGCATGCGATGCAGGTGTAGAAGCACGGTGGCTAGAAAAAACTCCCTAGAATGGCCAAAACCTAGGAAGAAACCTAGAGAGGAACCAGGCTATGTGGGGTCCTCTTCTTGCTGTGCCGGGTGGAGATTTTAACAGAACATGGCCAAGATGTTCAAATGTTAATAAATGACCAACATGGTCAAATAATAATAAGGCAGAACAGTTGAAACTGGAGCAGCAGCACGGCCAGGTGGACTGGGGACAGCAAGGAGTCATCATGTCAGGTAGTCCTGAGGCATGGTCCTAGGGCTCAGGTCCTCCGAGAGAGAGAAAGGAAGAGAGAAAGAGAAGAGCACACTTAAATTCACACAGGACACCGAATAGGACAGGAGAAGTACTCCAGATATAACAAACTGACCCTAGCCCCCCCGACACATAAACTACTGCAGCATAAATACCGGAGATCAGGTCAGGAGACACTGTGGCCCCATCCGAGGACACCCCAGGACAGGGCCAAACAGGAAGGATATAACCCCACCCACTTTGCCAAAGCACAGCCCCCACACCACTAGAGGGATAACTTCAACCACCAACTTACCATCCTGAGACAAGGCCGAGTATAACCCACAAAGATCTCCGCCACGGCACAACCCAAGGGAGGTCGCCAACCCAAACAGAAAGATCACATCAGTGACTCAACCCACTCAAGTGACGCACCCCTCCTAGGGACAGTATGAAAGAGCCCCTGTAATAGGGTTAGAGGCAGAGAATCCCAGTGGAAAGAGGGGAACCGGCCAGGCAGAGACTGCAAGGGCGGTTCGTTGCTCCAGAGCCTTTCCGTTCACCTTCCCACTCCTGGGCCAGACTACACTCAATCATATGACCCACTGAAGAGATGCGTCTTCAGTAAAGACTTAAAGGTTGAGACCGAGTTTGCGTCTCTTACATGGGTAGGCAGACCATTCCATAAAATGGAGCTGTATAGGAGAAAGCCCTGCCTCCAGCTGTTTAATTAGAAATTATAGGGACAATTAGGAGGCCTGAGTCTTGTGACCGTAGCGTACGTGTAGGTATGTACGGCAGGACCAAATCAGAGAGATAGGTAGGAGCAAGACCATGCAATGCTTTGTAGGTTAGCAGTAAAACCTTGAAATCAGCCCTTGCCTTGACAGGATGCCAGTGTAGGGAGGCTAGCACTGGAGTAAAATGATCAAATATTTTGGTTCTAGTCAGCATTCTAGCAGCCGTATTTAGCACTAACTGAAGTTTATTTAGTGCTTTATCCAGGTAGCCGGAAAGTAGAGCATTGCAGGAGTCTAACCTAGAAGTGACAAAAGCATGGATTAATTGTTCTGCATCATTTTTGGACAGTAAGTTTCTGATTTTTGCAATGTTACGTAGATGGAAAAAAGCTGTCCTTGAAATTGTCTTCAAAAGAGAGATCAGGGTCCAGAGTAACGCCGAGTTTGGTCCTTCACAGTTTTATTTGTACAAACATTAAGATTAATCGTCAGATTCAACAGATCTTTTTGTTTCTTGGGATCTAGAACAAGCATCTCTGTTTTGTCTGAGTTTAAAAGTAGAAAGTTTGCAGCCATCCACTTCCTTATGTCTGAAACACATGCTTCTAGTGAGGGCAATTTTGGGGCTTCACCATGTTTCATTGAAATGTACAGCTGTGTGTAACGGTGAAATTTAACATTATGTTTTCGAATGACATCCCCAAGAGGTAAAATATATAGTGAAAACAATAGTGGTCCTAAAACGGAACCTTGAGGAACACCAAAATTTACAGTTGATTTGTCAGAGGACAAACCATTCACAGAGACAAACTGATATCTTTCTGACAGATAAGATCTAAACCAAGCCAGAACTTGTCCATGTAAACCAATTTGGATTGGGATCAGAGTCCGTGTCAGGTGAGCCCAAGGCTTCAGCAGAGGCCTGCTCCTTTGTGGCTCGCGGCCGTTGTCGTGTCGACATTTTACGATTAAAAGGCCAAAAATGTCAGATCAGTAAATTGGGTTCGATTTCAAATGAAATGTTACAAAATTAACACAGTGGGGCAGGTGTTGGTCAACTATTAATAGTAAATTGTTCGCCCTGGATCGGAGCACCGAGAAAACGCGTCTTCACATGTTGCTGCTCACCAGCGCCCTCAAACAGAATTCTCTTCAGAGTTAAAACGGTTGGCAATGGATTGTGAGGCATTCTAGGTTGGGTGAACAAAAGGACTTGAGTTCATGTAAGTTATCACAATCACACCATGAGTAATTCATCATGAAACGTACACCACTGCCAGTCTTCTTCCTGGGGAGTTCTTTATCAATAAATGAGAACCCAGCTGGCTGTGTGGATGGGGACAGTATATCTGGAGAGAGCCATGATTCCGTGAAGCAGAGTATGTTACAGTCCCTGATGTCTCTGGAAGGCGATCCTCACCCTGAGCTCGTCTACTTTATTGTCCAGTAACCGAACATTAGTGAGTAATATACTCGGAAGTGGTGGACGGTGTGCACGCCTCCTGAGTCGGACAAGAAGTCCACTCCGTATACTTGTTCTCCGGATCCAATTCAGGGCATTGGTATTTCAGGTTGAGTTACCGCCAATTTGTATCCAAAAGTTATTTCTGGCTGTATGTAACAACGGCAAAATATTCTGGGCTAATAATATACGACAGAAAAACAAAATTCTTCAAGGTTGCTTAAGATCTAGAAGCATAGCTGCCATGTATGTCTGCCTATCTGGCTTACAGTGCATTCGGAAAGTATTCAGACCAATTCACTTTTTCCACATTTTGTTACACTACAGCCTTATTTAAAAATGCATTAAGTTCTTTTGTATCCTCAATCTACACACAATATCCCATAATGACAAAGCAAAAACAACCTTTCAGAAATGTTAGCAAGAAATAAAAAAGTAAAACAATCAAATATCGTTTTTACATAAGTATTCAGACCCTTGCAAAAAGGGGATGAAAGACCCCAGAAATGTTCCCAAGAGCTTATTTCTCTCAAATTTTCGGCATAAATAAATTTTCGGCATAAATTCACATTCCTGTTAGTGAGTGTTTCTCCCTTGTCAAGCTAATCCATCCACCTGGCAGTCGTGGCATATCAAGAAGCTGATTAAACAGCATGATCATTACACAGGTGCAACTTGTGTTAGAGACAGTAAAAGGCCACTCTAAAATGTGCAGTTGTCACAGAACGCAATGCCACAGATGTCTCATGTTTTGAGGGAGTGTGCAATTGGCATGCTGACTGCAGGAATATCCTCCAGAGCTCTTCCCGGAGAATTTCATGTTCTCTTATGTACCAGAAGACCACCTCCAATGTAGTTTTTGGCAGTACGTACAACCGGCCTCATAACCACAGACCACACCAGCCCAGGACCTCCACATCTGGCTTCTTCACCTGTGGGATCGTCTGAGACCAGCCACCCGGACAGCTGATGAAACGGTGGGTTTTGCACTACCTAATAATTTCTGCATAGACCGTCTCAGTGAAGCTCATCTGCATGCTCGTCCTCACCAGGGTCTTTACCTAACTGCAGTTTGGCATCGTAACTAACTTCAGTGGACAAATGCTCACCTTCGATGGCCACTGGCACACTGGAGAAGTGTGCTCTTCATGGGTATATCCAGGTTTCAACTGTATCAGGCAGATGGCAGACGTTGGTGGGTGGGTTATGGTATGTTTTATTTTAACTTTTATTTAACTAGGCAAGTCAGTTAAGAACAAATTCTTATTTACAATGACGGCCTACCCCGGTCAAACCCGGACATTGCTGTGCCAATTGTGCGCCGCCTTATGGGACTCCCAATCACGTCTGGATGTGATACAGCCTGGAATCAAACCAGGGACTGTAGTGACACCTCTTGCACTGAGATGCAGTGCCTTGGACCACTGCAGGCAGAAGCTACGGGCAACAAACACAATTGTATTTTATAAATGGCAAATAGAGTGCACAGAGATACTGTAACGAGATCCTGAGGCCCATTGACATGCCATTCATCCACCGCCATCACCTTATGTTTCAGCATAATAATGCACGGCCCCATGGCTCAAGGATCTGTTCACAATTCCTGGAAGATCAAAATGCCCCAGTTCTTCCATGGCCTGCATAATCACCAGAAATGTTCCTCAATGAGCATGTTTGGGGTGCTCTGGATCGATGTGTACAACAGCGTGTTCCAGTTCCCGGCAATATCCAGCAACTTTGCGCAGCCATTGAAGAGTGGGACAACGCTCCACAGGCCACAATCAACAGCCTGATCAACTATGTGAAAGGAATGTGTCGCACTGCATTAGCCAAATGGTGGCCACATCAGATACTGACTGGTTTTCTGAACCACGCCCTTACCTGGCTTTAAAGGTATATGTGCCTAATGAATGTATTTCATTCGACTGATTTCCTCATTTGAACTGTAACTCTGTAAAATATTTTAAAATGTAGCATTCATATTTTTCTTCAGTGTAGCATGGCATTCTATTTGCACATTTCTAAAGATTTGGCTGTCTAACCAGACACTGACATGCACAACTCTCTGGGTGAGGCTCTGTCTTCAAGTCTCCAGTGGTTGTTGAAGTCCCTTCCATCTATGTAATGTATTACAGGTTATGGACACGTGAAGTCAGGTGACAGGAGGGGTGGAGTGCATGACAATCCATCCTGGATATGACAGAGTTTGCCTCAACCCATGGGTCCAGCAGGCAGATGTGTAACTACAGGCAGATGTGAGGATGGCACTATTCTCATACCACACTGTAGTATGACCAATTCAAAGCTTCCTCCAGGAGGAAGCTTTGCATCGGTGAGTAGCCTACAGAGCAATCTAATACTAGTGTACCACCTTCCGGAGACACCTGAAACCCCACCTCTTTAAGGAATACCTAGGATAGGTTAAGTAATCCCTCTCACCCCACCCCCCCTAAGTTTTAGATGCACTATTGTTAAGTGACTGTCCCACTGGATGTCATAAGGTGAATGCACCAATTTGTAAGTCGCTCTGGATAAGAGCGTCTGCTAAATGACTTAAATGTAAATGTAAATGTAAGTGTTTTGATAGCGTTCAAGTGTAACAATTCCATGTAGAATAAACCATTATTTACATTGTGCTAATAAAATAATAATACATGTATTTTATATCACCATTTTCATTACAAGTAGGACCTGAAAGTCCCTTTTAAAAACAAAATAAACAAAACAAATGTAGGTATCTGGCAGTTCTTGGGCGAAGGTCTTCCACAGCTTTAGATGCTAGGTAGTATCATGAGAGGAGTGAGCATTGATGATACAGCCACAGAGAGAAGTAGAGACATCTGACACACAGGCCCTGGATAACAATGTGCACACTTTAATCTTCTTTTGTCATTCACAGCCGTTACATATATTGTCCTTATCAGCATTTTGTTGAGTGGTGCTGGAACTACCTTGCCAAACATGTCAGTCATCATACCTGCCTGTACAACCTGGTCTCAGTGCATTTCGTATTAATATGTGGATGGCCAGCAACCATTCCGTATGATGTTACGAATTACACGTTAGGAATTAGCAAACATACAATATTTTACAAATTTGCAAAACGTGCACAGATTTAATGGATTTTCTAAATGTACAGTGTTACAATTTGCAAAGAGTATGATACGAATTCTAGCTAGGTGGCTAACATTAGCTAGCTCGCTAACATTAGCGAGGGTTAGGGGTTAAGTTTAGGAATTAGTTTAAAGCATTAAGGTTAGGGGAAGGATTAGCTAAAAGGTTTAAGGTTAGGGTTAGCTAACATGCTAAGTAGTTACAAAGTAGCTAAAAAAGGTAAGCAGTTGAAAAGTTGCAAAAGTTGTCCTTGATGAGATTTTAACTTGCAACACATTTGTGTTAAACGACCACCAATCCACCCTGGCCAACCAACCTTTTTTCATTTTTTGTAACTATTTCAAGCAGTAAAATGAGATAAAAACATAATGATACACCTTATGGAACAACGGGGGGAAGCAACACGAACATTGGCACAGACACATGCACACACATATGGATTTTGTGTTGTCGACATGTGGAAGTAGAGTAGGGCCTGGGGGCACACACTTAATGTGTTGTGAATATATTTTATTGTTTTTAAAATTGTATAACTGCTTTTATTTAGCTGGATCCCAGGAAGAATAGCTGCTGCCTTGGCAGGAACTAATGGAGATCCATAATAAATATAAATAGAAATCTGTGTTACCTAACCACACCAAATGTAACATATACTAAATGGAGTGTCTTGGTTTTACGTACAGAATAGAACATTAGGCTATATTCAGAATACAACACTATCAACAAGGCCTACAGGCTCTAGTTTTGTCACAGGTGGACTAATAACGTAAAATGAGCAAGAAAAATACCATTCTTGAACATGGGGTGAGACATTGTTAGTAATTTGTAAATAAAGCCAGTTTGTTTTTTTGAATGATTTATTTCTGTTTTTAGAGGAAGAGAAACCAAAAACCTACAGTCATCTCATGGGTCTCCCAGTCGAGCCCACCACAGGTATTGAACCAGCATCTGTAGCAACACAGCTTGCACTGATATGTAGTGTCTAAGACCATTGCACCACTCAGGCGCTGTATGATGTGACCGGTCGGGAGTGGGCTACACTACTACAGTAAGAGCAAATAATCCTGACAAAATAAAATAGTAAAAACCTCAGTGTAACAACAGTTTTAGTAAGTAATACTGAAGTTGTACACAATTATCAGTTTCTATTTAGGTTTATGTCGCCCATTCATTGTCAGTTAGAGACGCTGTAGGACCCAAAAGCATAATCAGTGCTCTAACTCCCCCTTGTGGTGGTCTGGAGCAATGAAGTGGTGACGCAGGGTACCGTACTAAACCACAAATTACATCCCACATCACCACATCCCGTGGTGTAAACACACAACTTTTGAAGGAGGAACCACTGTAGCTAGCCAACTACAGCTAAGTTACAGTCACGTCACACAACAGTAGCTGCATTTGCATTTGTTTAAGATGTTTTCCAGTGACATTTATTTGGATACATCCATAAGTGTTCTCTCATCAGGACACTGTTGTTCAGAGGAGCTAGCCAACAACACAGCTAACACTATCACTTTAAACTGAAGTTGGAAAGCCTGACAAGGTTCAACACATCTCTGCTGTTGAAAACTTAATGTTATTTTAAAAGAAATGTGAGATAATGTTAAGATGCTTTTTATAGTGGAGATCAAGTTTATAAATTGCCAGGCTGACAGTAGATTGCGCAGTCTGATGGAACAGAGTAAATAGGAATTTTAACATCATAGATTTAGCCGGTGGTAACTTGTGGAATAGACACCGGCTGGAATGCGGTTTGAATGAAATCAGCATTCAAGATTAGAACCACTCGTTGTATATGTAGTAACAGTGACTGGTATAATTCACCTCTGTGTCTCAGTATAACGTCTGCTTCCAACTCACACTCTCAAACATGTAGATCCCCTGAACGCAGTTCACTATCCAGCCCACTTTCCAGCTCACACTCTCAAAAACATAGATCCCCTGAACGCAGTTCACTCTCCAGATCCCAATCACCTGCAATCTGATCACCTGTTCACACACCTATATGTCATCATCACACACCATTTAGTTCAGTTCTTTGCACCCCATCACTGTGAGGTATTGTTTGTTATGTGACACACTTCTAGTCGGAGCGGTGGTTGTCCCGTAATGTTTTTAATGTCAAATGTTTTTGTTGTACTGTATGTGTGTTTATAGTTGTGTTTAATGTTGTGTTAGTGTATGTAAGTTGTTTTGTCTGAAACGTTGTTCCCCCTGCTGCTATTGGACCAGGTCTTTCTTAGAAAAGAGATGCTGAAACGTTGTTCCCCCTGCTGCTATTGGACCAGGTCTGTCTTGGTAAAGAGATGTTATCTCAATGAGAAAAACCTGTATAAATAAAGGTAACATTTTAAAAAATGTAATCCTCCCTTGTGTGATTGTTTTGGCCTGCCTCACTAACAACGCCTTTTGCCTATTCCCTGCCTGTACTTTAGCCTATTGTATTTCCTGTTATCAACCTATTGCCTGATCTCCCGGATGACGTTACTAGCCTTTTCTCTGAACCCCCTGTGTATGACCTTCTGCCTGCCCCTGGACCCAGCTACCTGCTTCCCCCTGTGGTCCTTTACCCACAAACACCTGCTGCAACCTGCGCTTGAAACCAGCTCTCTGTCTCCCCTCGTGTTCATTAAACTCAGGAGAGTTTCCCGAACCATGTCTGCAGCATGGATGAGTTCTAGTAAAGGAGGTCCGGCCTGATTCCCAATGTTAAAATATGGTTCTGGAGGGGGGTTTTAAAATGTTCACCGCCAGGGAAAATATTGTCGAGTTTAAAATAGCCAAGTAAATGGTATACATTAATATTGTGCGAAAATAATGCTTTGATTTTAAAAACCGGATTAGTATATCGAAACTTTATATCATTATTGTTTGTATTTCAAATTGATGTTTGGCATTCTCTTGGAACAGAGAATTGAACTGGCCACTTCCCTTATAGTCTCGCTGTGACGTCCGTTCCTGTCAGCTGATTTGTGGTTTATGTACGTACTCCTCGTGCACTTTAGACCACAGGTATTTTTTTTAAGTTGAGTCTTTATTGGTCAGTCTGTTTTTTCATTACAGTTAATTTATTAACTTTGTCTATTTTAAAGCACTTTGATTAATTTTTTTGTCATAATTAGCATTTAGCAAATTAGAGGAATAGGTTCACTTGTAAATGTCCCAGCCTGGTAAATGGTTGAGTGTACCCCAGGTGACCTCAGTCACGCAATTGTCCTCAATTAACAGTGTGTAATACAAGTACCATACCAAACTCAGCACCATAAACACTCCTGGCCACACTACAATACACATTATTTGAATTCACAATAGGCCTACTGTAACGTCAAATTGATAAAACCCCACACGATACAGTGTAAATCACAAGGGAAATAAATGAAATAACCTATGGTAAAAGTTGTCAGTCAGTTTAGTCACTAAAACTCCAGTTGAGAAAAACAGCAGAGAACAACGGAGACTTGGCTTTGAATGGTAATCCTATGAATTGTTATTGGATCCGGTCATAGCATGCCAAGTCCGGAGTAACTTTTTGGGGCTGTATCATCATGTCCAAGGGTCCTCGGAGGTTTCGACTCAGTTTGTGCTCTCCAGTGGACTCTTGCACAGCAAGAACTCAGAACTCGTGAAGGTGCTTGTCCCAGTGTTTTTGCTGGGTCCCTACAACCATCGTCTTCAAGGTTCGATGTACCCACTCTTTGAGGTTGGTCTGTGGGTGATAGTCCGTGGTCAACTTCTGTTTCAGGAATTGGAAACCTTCGTCAGACAGGATGTAATTAGGCACTCCCCAGTGTGTCAGGATCTCTTTCGTGAGGATGTTAGAGATTGTCCTCGCTGTGGCCCGGCGAAGGACAAAAAGCTCCACAACAAAAACAAAAATGTACACATTCTGATTCAAGCTTCTAGGAATTGGACCCATCAAATATACTCCTTAACATTCACAAAGGTAAGGTAAACACTGTTTGCTGTAACTTGCCGGCAGACTTCTGTTTTGTACATTTAACAAACCTGACAGTTTCGGGTGTGTGACTTGACATCCAGGCTCTGATTTGGCCAGTACAATAGTGTTTGCAACCACTTGTAGGTTTTTGAATTTGCCGGAATGACCAGCTAACGGGTCTTCGTGGAAATGTTGCAGCATGTTCTACATCTTCCAGGATGGTCTGGTACAGAGCCTGTACTTCTGGATCATCCTTTTGGGCCTTCCACATGGCCTCATCAGAGATGGGGAAGTCAGTTGTGGGTGAGCTCTGTCAATCTGGACACCACTGAAGTACATTAAATCTATTCCCAACATGACAGGAAAAGCAAGGGTCTTGGAAGGCATAATAACAGAAGGAATCCTATAGGAGTGGTTAAACAGGCGGCATTCAACTTCACTCCATCCGTGTGGTCATTTAGCCTCATCATCAGCCAGATACAATGGACCTTCTGTCCAAGGCTTCATGTTGTCTTGTGGGCCGTTCTCACCTCCTTCCATAGCTTCTCATTGATGACCCGGTGTCCATGATGGCTCTTCCTGTCCAAGGGCCTATAGTCAGGGGTAACACCAACTGGTGTGGTACTCCCACATTAATAAACAATTTAGTAGTCATTAGTAAAGTATTTTTGCAGTACCTAATCTAATACTTTTTTATCTTATTGTGACCAGTGTAATTTTAACCTTTGTTTAACTAGGCATGGTAGTTAAGAACAAATTCTTATTTTACTACCCCAGCCAAACCTTCCCCTAACCTATGACTCCCGATCACAGCCGGTTGTGATCCAGCCCAGGATCAAACCAGGGTCTGTAGTGATGCCTCTAGCATTTAGATGCATTGCCTAAGACTGCTGCGCCACTCGGGACCCCGTACGCACATATGCTGCAGCAATGGTGCCTTCTTCAGTGTTGGAAGTAAATGCTCATATGCTCCAACAAATACCTGTATTGGTTAAAAACATTTTGATCGCATGTAGATCAACATCAGAAGCCTCTATTGTCAACCAACAATGAGTGTGTACTTCATCATTACATGGATTTGTATAACCCATGAAAAGTGATGTGTGTTACAACTAATAAGCCTGTTGAGCCATGTTCAATGTTCTTCTCTATGTCTCCCTCAAGGTGGTGGCCCAGGCAGTGTTGTTCATGTGTATGAACACGGCTGGGATCTTTATCAGCTACCTGTCAGACCGCGCCCAGCGCCAGGCCTTCCTGGAGACCAGGAGGTGCATCGAGGCCAGGCTACGTCTGGAGACAGAGAACCAGAGACAGGTAAGACCATTGGGTCTTGGTCCACCGAAAGGATTATGTATGTAAGGCCAGGCTACGTCTGGAGACAGAGAACCAGAGACAGGTAAGACCATTGGGTCTTGGTCCGCCGAAAGGATTATGTATGTAAGGCCAGGCTACGTCTGGAGACAGAGAACCAGAGACAGGTAAGACCATTGGGTCTTGGTCCACCGAAAGGATTATGTATGTAAGGCCAGGCTACGTCTGGAGACAGAGAACCAGAGACAGGTAAGACCATTGGGTCTTGGTCCGCCGAAAGGATTATGTATGTAACAAGTGACTGAAAGAAAACAGTCACTGTAAGACCATACAACCATACAGTCTTAGAAGGAAAGGTGCTATCTAGAACCTTAAAAGGTTCTTCGGCTGTCCCCATAGGAGAACCTTTTTGAAGAAACCTTTTTGGTTCCAGGTAGAATCCTTTTGGGTTAACCTATCTCCAGGAGTGAGAAGTATACTTCTTTTGTCTTTATCTGTTGTTGTCTAGTACTGTCTTTCTGCTAGCTAGGGAAATCTACTTTACGTGCTGCCTGCCTTCCAAGTAGCCTACTTGGTGGGTGAACTGCTGACTGCTCAGAATTTGCAGATTGTTGACACATTAACCAGGATTAAGGGGCAGGGCAATTTACGACTGTAAAAAGGGGTGGATCAGCTAAATATTGCGGAAAGAATATTGGTTCCATCAATGTAATTCTCTGCATCATTTCCAATCCTCCATATATTTTTTGTGGTAAATATATATCTATATCCATACACATACCTATATAGACATACATACTTTTTTAAAGAATATACCTTTATTATTATTCCCCGCAAACCCTACCACCGATCCCCCAATTGGAGTAAACTAACAAACACTTCGGCTTTTACCTTCAATTTATACATCTTAATACACATTTTACAATCATAATTTTTTTATGGTTTTTAGTCCTTCCTCTATTTCTGATGTCCATCCAGTTTGATTTCTATTTGTAACTGTGCTATTTCACAAAAGTTCTGAACATATATTCATTTTACAGAACCCGTATGTTTTACATGTGTAACGGCTTCCTTCGTTTGTCGAAAGAGAGTCGGACCGAAATGCAGCGTGGTTGTTACTCATGATCTTTAATGAAGGAAAACGGATTGATACATGAAATATCTCAATACGAAAACAACAAACGGAACGTGAAACCTAATTACAGCCTATCTGGTGAAACTACACAGAGATAGGAACAATCACCCACGAAATACAAAGCGAAACCAGGTTACCTAAATACGGTTCCCAATCAGAGACAATGAGAATCACCTGACTCTGATTGAGAACCGCCTCAGGCAGCCAAGCCCATACAACACCCCTACTCAGCCGCGATCCCAAATACTAAAAACCCCAATACGAAATACAACAACATAAACCCATGTCACACCCTGGCCTGACCAAATAATTAAAGAAAACACAAAATACTAAGACCAAGGCGTGACAACATGGTTTATCTTGCTATTAGTCCCACTCCATTCAACCTCTCCCATCTGTCTCTCAACATCATCCATTTTGGATTTTGGATTTGCCATGTATTTTTCAACTGTGCTGTGATGCTTCACAAACAAATTGAATCGTTCTATTCTCATAGCTTCTACAGATTGTAAATGTAAAAAAACATTTTTTTTTGCTGAAACAATTATTATATTATTGATTGATTGACTATGGCTTTTCAAATCATCCAGTATTGCTGTCTGCAGCGTTAGTTCTAGGCAAATGTTGCAATTCTTCAGCCATTCCTGGACCTGTGACCAAAAATTAGCTACATTTGGACAATACCAAAATAAATGATCTAATGACTCTGCCTCCTCACAGCAGAATCTGCAGAGCTGGGAAGATTGTATCCCCCATGTATATAACATGCTATTAGTTGCAAGAATATTGTATAGTAATTTAAATTGAAAAATTTGAAGATTTGCATCCGGCGTTGTTTTGCGTATCAATTCATAAACCATGTGCCATGGAATGGGAAATCTCTTCCCAACTATTTAGCAATTTATATGGCACAGCTGTCAGTTTTTTGGTCTTTAAATGAAAATGGTATATGTTTTTATTTATCACACTATTCTTTTCAATTTACGACTGTTGTTGTCTTCGTAATCAGTGGCTGTATTGGAGGGGGAATGGATTCTCCTCTCTTAGGCAATCAGCAATTAGTACTGGGAGGTGTGCTCTTCACCTCTGCAAGACAATTAGCAATTAGTGTTAGTTCTTCAGTCTCCCCTGTTTTCTCAGCGGCAGTCTCGTCGCAAAACTAAAACCGTCGCCAAAACAAAGACGGTTCTGTGGAGATGTTTGAGGAAGAAAGAGAGGAAGGCTCCACTCCACTCTCTCACTTCAGTATCTTACCTAGTTATTTTCAGATGATCTCATTGTGCTCTTTTGTAGCTTTGGCATCTACACTGCCTTCAAAAAGTATTCATACCCTTGACTTTTTCCACATTTTGTTGTGTTACAGCCTGAATTTTAAATGGGTTAATTTGCAAATGTTTTATTTAATCTTAAATATTTATTATTATTTTATTTAAGATTATTTATCTTATTAAATAATATTTTATGTAATCTTTTTGTCACTGGCCTACACACAATACCTAATATCAAAGTGGAATTATGTTTTCTGTAATGTTAATTAAAAATGAAAAGCTGAAATGTCTTAAGTATTCAACCCCTTTTTTATGGCAAGCCTAAATAAGTTCAGGGGTAAAAATGTGCTTAACAAGTCACATAATAAGTTACATGGACTGTGTTTAACATTTTCTGAATGGCTACCTCATCTTTGTAACCCCACACATACAATTATCGATTAGGTCCCTCATCGAGCAGTGACCAAGGAGGTTTTCCAATGCTTTGGAAAGAAGGGCACCTGTTCTTATATAATGGCGCCAGAAGGAAAGCCGTCCATTTTACGGGCTCCTGATCATTTGTGCTATTTTGTGTATTTTTGGGCGGTGATCTTAACTTTTCTTGTACGTAATATTTCCGCCATCGGAACAGCTATCACTAACTTCCATTTGGATGATAATTTCTACTTCAATGAGTCGGAGGCAAAAGACTAGCATCCAGACCAGGCCCAAATCCCTGAAACTATAGAGCCTGGCTTGTGGGATACCTGATGAGACTACGTCGGAGTGTGGATAAATCGCCTTTACCATCCATTCTATTGACAAACGTGCGATCACTGGAGAATAAAATGGATGAGCTCCGTTCAAGACTTTCCTATCAA
This sequence comes from Oncorhynchus gorbuscha, assembly GCF_021184085.1. Classification (NCBI taxonomy): domain Eukaryota; kingdom Metazoa; phylum Chordata; class Actinopteri; order Salmoniformes; family Salmonidae; genus Oncorhynchus; species Oncorhynchus gorbuscha. Next base: position 2,966,471 of record NC_060194.1, on the reverse strand, counting down.
TGTGATCTGAAGAACTGTTATATCTTGTGTTTCTCCGAGTTGTGGCTAAACAAGGACATGGTACATCTAAATCTAGCTGGTTTCTCTATACATCTGCATGACAGAACGGCTGCGTCGGGGAAGTTCAGAGGAGGGGGTGTGCCTTTTTATTAACAACACCTGGATCTCCAATATTAAGGAAGTCTTGAGGTTCTGATCGCCTGAGTTAGAATACCTCATGATAAGATGTAGAACACGCTATTTACCAAGAGAGTTTCGTAGCTGTCTATTTACCACCACAAACCGATGCTTGCACTACAACCATGCTCAACGAGCTGTATAGGGCCATAAGCAAACAAGAAAATGCTCACCCAGAGACTTCTAGTGACTGGTGACTTTAATGCAGGAAAACTGAAATCCGTTTTACCTCATTTCTACTAGCATGTCACTTGTGCAACTAGAGGCATAAAATCTCGAGATAACCTTTACTCCACACAGAGATGCATACAAAGCTGACCATTACTCTATCCTCCTAATGCCTGCTTACAAGCAAACACTTAAACAGGAAGTATCAGTGACCCATATATCAGTACATTCACACACTGTCTGTTTTTCTTAGAGGCAACAGAATAGGAGTCTTAGAACTCTCATGTGACTGAGATTTAACGCTGACAGTCCATTTACGATGGCTTGGTGATAAGACAACATTCCATTCCACGATTAGTGTCTGTGTGCCTGTCTGTCAGTGCAAGGGAGACCAAATCTCCAGTTTATTTATCCTATATGGCAGATGAATACTGGACTCCATCATTCTAAGGGAAGGGCTTAGTATCCTATGCTGCATTAGTATTTTTGTATAAACAAGAAGTAAATGAACCTGAGACATATATTTGGCGCCATGTAAATGTTGATGTCTGTTGCATGAGAACACAATGTACCTTTGTATAATTTCACCTATCTGTTGTTCGTCACAAGGACCCACTATAATACTATAAGGAGTTCTGTTTTATTTGGGCTTTAACTCCACACCATTGGGTGACCGTTAACACTCCATTACTGCAGGAATGAATTAAAGTTCAATTGTTTTGAAGAAATGTCAGTCTCTCCTTTGATTAGAATAATTACAACGACATAAGCTTCCCAGCAAAGCATTAAAAACAATCAAAGCAACCCAGAAAAGTGCTACAAATAGCCCATATTAACATATGTAGCCTAAGAAATAAGGTTCATGAAGTCAATAACTTGCTTGCAGCAGATGACATTCATATTCTGAAATCTCTGAAACTCACTCAGATAATACTTTCGATGATACAGTGGTAGCAATACATGGTTATAGCATCTACCGAAAAGACAGAAATGCCAACAAGGGCGGTGTTGCGGTCTATATTCAGAACCACATTCCTGTAAAGCTGAGAGAGGATCTCATGTTAAATAATGTTGAATATGGCTACAGGTTCAAGCTCATTCTTGTGGGATACTGCTATAGACTACCAAGTGCTAACAGTCAGTATCTGTGAAATGCTTGATAATGTACAGTATGTGATATCAACAGAGAAGTATATTTTCTGGGTGATTTTAAACATTGATTGGCTTTCATAAAGCTGCTCACTCAAGAAAAAAATTCAAACTGTAACCAGTGCCTGCAACCTGTTTCACGTTATCAGTCAACCTACCAGGGTAGTTGGAGGAATTAAATCAACATGTATTGGTCACATCTTTACTGATGTTGCAGAAATGTGCTTTTAAGCAGTGATCACAATATAGTAGTAGGATTGCACATTTTGGGGACTATTCAGAGGTGGAAACCTTATGTGGGAATTAACGGAAATATATGCAATATATTGGATATATATCATATGGAGAAAGAAACATAAACCTTTTACCTTATCATAAGTCGACATCATTTCAAAGATTAAATCCTTCCAATAGAAAAAAATAAAAATGTTAGTTACGAATTTAACTTTAATTAAATGAGTTGACTCTTCACATGAGATGATTTCACTAAACAACAAAAGAAAGGGATATTGAATGATCCCCAATGATCCATCGCATCCCCAAAAAATGTTTTCAACACACATCTGTAAAATGATACTAAAGCTTTGGTTGTCTTCCTCTCAGGCTTTCATGTCTTCTCCCTAGACCTCCACCTCTTGAACATCAGACTCTGAGGCCTCATCTTCACTGTCACTTTCCAGCCTTGTTAAGGATGGGTCGTTGTCACGCTCAAAAAGCCTCAAATTTGCCTGAATGGCTACCCATTTTTCAACCCTTGTATTGGTCAGCCTGTTGCGTGCTTTGGTGTGTGTGTTCCCAAACAAGGACCAGTTGCACTCTGAGGTGGCTGATGTTGGTGGGATTTGGAGGCAACAGGGGAAAGAGCCTCAGATCCACAAAGTCCCTTCCACCAGGTGGCTGATGCAATATGGAAGTCGTGCCAACATATCTCATCTCCATCCCAAAGCCCTTGCTTGGAAGTGTACTTCGCCAGACTGCCAAGAACCTTGCCCTCATCCAGGTTAAGGTGGCGAGACACGATAGTGATGACACCCTATGCCTTGTTGATCTCTGCCACAGACAGGATGCTCTTGCCAGCATACTTGGGGTCCAACATATGGGCTTCGGGCGGAAGTCGTCATGCTTTTGATGTATTTCAGTACTGCAGTTTCATCTGCTTGGAGCAACAGTGAAGTGGGCAGGGCAGTACGGATTTGTCTCCCTCAATCCATGCAATGGCTACTGCTATAGGTTTCAGGCTGCTTACCAATCTCTCCCCAAATACGTCATGCAGGAGGATCCTCTTGATGGGGCTGTCCATATCAGCAGACTGTGATATGGCCAGAGATTGATGGGCAGCTTCAATTTGGTGCTCTTATTCTTCTCACTTTGCTTGGTAAGGTAGACTGCTTGATTACCCTTGGCTTTCATGTAGAGTGTATGCATTTTTTAAAGTGCCATGATGTCCTTGAGGAGTAGATTAAATGCACGAGCAGCACAGCCAATGGGTGTGATGTGAGGGTAGGACTCATTATATGAAATCTTTTAAATAAAACATGTATGGACACAGGTGAGTTAACGCTCCTCAGTTAGCAAAAACGAACTAGCAGATATTGTTAACAAGTTGAAATGATTTAAACACACTTTGTTGTAGGCTACTATTTACTAGTTAATTAACAGAAAATCATGTAATGTCCGATAAAATATATTCACCCCACCCAGTATTGTAATCAAAACTTACCAGAAAGCATGTAGTCGTTGGCTCAGACAGTGTAGTGGGCTCAATAGCATCTCATTGGTGTACAAGATCTTGAGAATCAGCTGTGCATGCAGAGGGTTGAAATTCCATTGAATTGGGTATAGTTTAACCAAAATATGCCACAAGACCTAGAATTGCCTTATGTGTATCCCACAAAGGTTCACTGTTATAAGCAAACTTTTTTTTAATGAATTCAGGAAATGTACCGGAAAGTTCCCGACCCTTTGCAACCCTATATTGTAGCCATATCTAGGAAATCCAACGATGGGGCCTAATATATAATAGTATAAGAGGTCAAACTATAAGTTTTGTTGTCATTCTTATGTCGATGATGTAAATCATATTTGCTGGTCTGTGGTGTGTAATGAGGAGCAGTCAGACGCTGCACTTAACACATTTGTGAAATAGCTTTTTCCAGTTACTAATAAGCACCCATTAAGAAAATGAATAAAAACAGTTCAATCCCATTGGATTGATGAGGAATTTAAAAACAATATGGTTGAGAGGGATGTGACAAAAGGTATGACCCAACCGATTGGCAAACGTATTGCAAATTGAGAAATCATGTGACTAAGCTGAAGAAACAAAAATAAATGATATAAAGAATGATATTAAATGTTACGGTTTTCCTCTGGTGAAAGAGAGGAGGAAACCCGAAACAGTCCTAACTGGTGCAAAACACAGAGACAGGAAACAATCACCCACGAAATACCCAAAGAATATGGCTGCCTAAATATGGTTCCCAATCAGAGACAACGATAAACACCTGCCTCTGATTGAGAACCACTCTAGGCAACCATAGACTTACCTAGGATACTACACTAAACACAACCCCATCAATCTACAAAATCCCTAGACAAGACAAACATAATCATCATCACCATCATCAAGCCACCGGGGTCTGACAACCAGGATGTAAAATTACTGAGGATAATAGTGGATGATATTGCCACTCCTATTTGCCATATTTTCAATTTATAGGAGATATCCCTATTTTTCTCCCACGTCAACAACAACAGGCCGACTATATCGTTCGTGTCGCGTGCGCTGCAAAATAATTGTAGAAATCTAAATTATTCAATTATTTAACCCACACTGCTCGCGCGCGCCAACGAGTGTCTGTATTGCCAAGCGCTAAAATAGAAGTCAGTTCTATTTGTGACGCAGATCGCGCTGCAAGTCCTGCCTCTCCAATCTCCTTATTGGTTTATAGAAGCAGGTACCCATTTGCCTTCTCCTCATTGGTTATACCCACGTGGGTGACAAAGACAAACAAGGTCAGTGGCGGTAATGCACCTAATTTATGAATGTTGCCAATCGCAATATAAAGTCAAGAGAAGAAAAAGACTGGAAGGAGGAGAGATGACTAGAAACGATTCAGTTTACCGTTTTGTCTGGATTAACTGGCGGTGTAGAGGACCTAGCGCATTTCAGGTAAAATAACAATGTTTATATCCCAGGATAAATGAGCTAGCAACAGCAAGGGGGGGACAAACTACATTTATAAACAATGGCCGGTTTGGGTTCCTTGCTATCTTCAAACACTCTCCCCCCTCCCCACCCCGCCCCCTTTCTCAACAAGCCTAGAGTCACTCACCATTTGAATGCTCTCACCCTTTCATTCTAAGACATGTGCTAGCTAGCTAGCCAGCCATGTCATACAGCTACTGCAGCAGTCGACTAGCTAACCAATGGACACACAGAATGTCGAATGATGGGGTGAAATATAACGTTAAACTCCAAAAAGTATTTGTATTGAAATAATGTATGGTAACGTTGAGCAATTTGTCAAGTTTCTGTGATGTGTTCTGTCGGTTCCCTTACTAACGTTTGCTAAACCAAAGCCAGTTTGACACAATTGCAGCTACAGCTAGCAGCATAGGTTTCAACCTTGTGAAATTGTTTTGTAATAGCCAATGTATGTAAGAAAGTATTTCACATAGCAGGACATCTAACATCTAGTTAACGTCATTCGTTGTATGCGCAGGTTGCGTTGGACAATGTTGATGGCAGTCCGACCTACAGGGCAAGAGGCAGGGCTAGAGGGAGAGCCAGGGGCAGAGGACGGACAGGCAGAGAGACAGAAATGAGGATGAGGAGAGGCTTTTTGCTCTCCGACATGATATAAGGGCTGCCACACAAGTTTATATTATGTTGAAAGTGCCTATATATTTAAAAATAAAGTATTTATCCTTGAATAAATACACATTCATTTGTTTGCATATGTTTTTTTTTCCGGAGATAAAGTTTCAAAAGGAGAGACAAGGTTTGTCTATGTCAAATTGACTGGGATATAAAACACATAACTACCCATGGACAAATAAAACACAATAACATATTTAAAGTGGTAATCAGTGAGTCCATGACCCCAGGCTTCCCTCCGCTTCTTGTGTGGTTTATTTATAAACAGTCTGTTTGTGGGAGAGTGCATAGATGCGAGAGAGAGCGCTTGGGCAAGAGGGAGCGTGCGTGAGAGAGCTTGAATGTAAACAACAGAGTAGTCAGCTGCTAGCTAGTGGTAGCAGGGACAATGTTTTCAGAAAGGTTCTACTGAACAAGCATCATCATTAGTATTGGATCTGGATCATCTCGACCCAAAAAGAGGTCATTGTTGGGTTTCGTTACAAATGAAATAACAAAAGAGGTGCGTCCTGGGGGGGGGGGGGGGTCGCAGTCGACTCGCTGATTCCAGGAGTTCAGATGCAATGTGAACGTGATCAAATGCAAGTTAACCCTTGGCTACAACAGAAATTCAGAATATAACCAGATTGTAAACACCTCTGATCCAGAACCGTGTGTCAGCCCAGACATAATATACACCCCTAGAGGCAGGTATAACCCCATGAACACAGGGATGGGAGGATTAGAGGAGGGTAAAGAGGCCAACATCTTATAATAGAGATATTGCTGACAGGTGGTCCAGGTAAGACATAGTTGGATCTAGGTGTGTAAAGACCTCTATAGATTTAATCTGAACTAACTGTTTAAAGACCCACTGTCATCACCTGATCACCCCATTCAAATGACCTTACATGTACACCACCGACCACCACCTAAATCAAAATAAGATTCAGGTGTACAGCAAGGGGTTTGGGGATGGTCTCCTCTGTGTTTCAATAGGCTATAATCATATCACTCCTAAACCAATCATTTGTTTGCAAGTTGTGATGTCAGATTTTGTGACGAGCCTTTGGCAAATTGAACGGGGTGATCATGTGATGACGGTGGGCCTTTAATGAAAAATGTTTAATGTTTAAAATGTTTAATCTCAAAAGTAAGGCCATGTTTACAGAGCAAAGTACACCTATGAAAATGGTCTGGCATTGTAGGCCCTCTGCACAGCATTAGATCAATTCCCATTCCTTCGCTATGCCAGCCAGACAGAGTTTAAGCTGCCCATGTGTATGTTCCTGTCATCAGTCTTTGTGTGTGGCCTGGTACATGGAGAAAGTGCTGCATCAGTTTTGGTGTTGGGACTGGGAAGCAGGCAGGGAGGTCGCCCCCTGGTGGCTTGATAGTGGAGGAGAGGGGTCTTTAGAGAGGTCCAGCAGCAGGGGTCTTGGTCCATCAGGGTCTTTACTGTTCATCTAGAGATGTATTACAACAGATATAGCAGAACAAATATAATTGTTACTATGAGGGGCAAAGAATTCTGTAGTGCAAAAACTAAATGAAACTGCTTCTTTCAAATTCTCTCATTGTAATGTACTTGGTGTAAAATGGTTTGTATGTATGTGGGTTGTTATTAATACAGTCTTCTATAGATATAAATCAACATAATTTGCACTGTGTTATGAAATATGCACGTTCAAGGACAATTTGTAAGGTCACAGATCTGAGTACAACAGAACAAATACGGTCATGCATCTACTCCCTCAATGGTTTAGAGAAAGGACATAGGATGGTTTACAATATACTGTAAATACACTTAGAAGTACCTGTTTATATTCAATGACAACATTTGTCTTGCATCCCATGTCCTTGCCTATTTCTCAATTGTATATGATAGAAGGTCCAGGGTCACTCCCCCTGACCTTCTCCAATATAGGTTTTGAAAAGGAGGCAAGGGAGAGAGGATGTACGCAATTCAGGAAAAATGTGTGAGTTCGAACAGGTGCGTGGGGCAGACTTGAAAAGTTCTGTTTTTCAAAACTTCCTTCTCTACCCTATCGACTTCAAATAGAATGGGGACTTACATCTGCGATCTGCCTGGCTGGTCTGTCCTGGTGGAAGTAGTGCTGCCAATCTGCCTGGCTGGTCTGTCCTGGTGGAAGTAGTGCTGCCAATCTGCCTGGCTGGTCTGTCCTGGTGGAAGTAGTGCTGCCAATCTGCCTGGCTGGTCTGTCCTGGTGGAAGTAGTGCTGCCAATCTGCCTGGCTGGTCTGTCCTGGTGGAAGTAGTGCTGCCAATCTGCCTGGCTGGTCTGTCCTGGTGGAAGTAGTGCTGCCAATCTGCCTGGCTGGTCTGTCCTGGTGGAAGTAGTGCTGCCAATCTGCCTGGCTGGTCTGTCCTGGTGGAAGTAGTGCTGCCAATCTGCCTGGCTGGTCTGTCCTGGTGGAAGTAGTGCTGCCAATCTGCCTGGCTGGTCTGTCCTGGTGGAAGTAGTGCTGCCAATCTGCCTGGCTGGTCTGTCCTGGTGGAAGTAGTGCTGCCAATCTGCCTGGCTGGTCTGTCCTGGTGGAAGTAGTGCTGCCAATCTGCCTGGCTGGTCTGTCCTGGTGGAAGTAGTGCTGCCAATCTGCCTGGCTGGTCTGTCTGCCAATCTGCCAATCTGCAATCTGCCTGGCTGGTCTGTCCTGGTGGAAGTAGTGCTGCCAATCTGCCTGGCTGGTCTGTCCTGGTGGAAGTAGTGCTGCCAATCTGCCTGGCTGGTCTGTCCTGGTGGAAGTAGTGCTGCCAATCTGCCTGGCTGGTCTGTCCTGGTGGAAGCCAATCTGCCTGGCTGCTGCCAATCTGCCTGGCTGGTCTGTCCTGGTGGAATCTGCCTGGCTGGTCTGTAGTGCTGCCAATCTGCCTGGCTGGTCTGTCCTGGTGGAAGTAGTGCTGCCAATCTGCCTGGCTGGTCTGTCCTGGTGGAAGTAGTGCTGCCAATCTGCCTGGCTGGTGCCAATCTGCCTGGCTGGTCTGTCCTGGTGGAAGTAGTGCTGCCAATCTGCCTGGCTGGTCTGTCCTGGTGGAAGTAGTGCTGCCAATCTGCCTGGCTGGTCTGTCCTGGTGGAAGTAGTGCTGCCAATCTGCCTGGCTGGTCTGTCCTGGTGGAAGTAGTGCTGCCAATCTGCCTGGCTGGTCTGTCCTGGTGGAAGTAGTGCTGCCAATCTGCCTGGCTGGTCTGTCCTGGTGGAAGTAGTGCTGCCAATCTGCCTGGTGGCTGGTCTGTCCTGGTAGAAGTAGTGCTGCCAATCTGCCTGGCTGGTCTGTCCTGGTGGAAGTAGTGCTGCCAATCTGCCTGGCCTCAGACTGATAGTGAAAAGGAAAAACGCTTGCTGGCGTACATTAGAGTATGGTTCTGGTAGCACTCAGGATCAGCTGTTGATCTCAGCTGTTGATCTCTCTTTTAAAATAAAAAATAAATAAAAAATAAAATAAAAATCGCACAAAAATAACAAATAGAAGTCATAATGAATGCGTCATGAAATCAACTCAATTGTATTCCTCCTTTGGCTCTGTGCAAGTCAACCAAGTCAAGGAGACCAATTTCTTGTCATTATTTTCAGACAGCAAAATGTTTGTGGCCAACAAAAAGTCCCATGCTTCATTGTGGGCTGTGACTTCCTATTCCAGACGCATTGACCTTTTTGGGCAGATCAAATGATGAAGACAGCATGCAATATGTGACCAAACGGCTCAAATCGATGTTATGTAGCAAAATTGGAAATTCTGTTTTTTTATATTGGATTAAAGTAGAGACTCAGAGCTAGAAAATTGTATATCATACACTACAGTTGAGGAACAATGGTAAAGTAATTCTGCTTTGAAAGTTGATAAACTAGCTAACCAACCATAATCTGCCTGTAAACAATTGTTGGAAAAAATGACTTGTCATGCACAAAGTAGATGTCCTAACCAAATTTCCAAAACTATAGTTCGTTAACACGAAATTTGTGGAATGGTTGAAAAATTAGTTGTAATGACTGCAACCTAAATGTATGTAAACTTCCCAATTCAACTGTAGCTAGACCATCTTACCCGCATACATCATGGTTGGACGCTTCTCCCTGTCACGGATGCCATGGTTGCCCTTAGTTTGAAGATGTAATCCGGGGACCGGTGTTCTCTGTCTCCTATCATACTCTAATTCCACGGATTTCAAAACTCAGTCCTCCATAAAGTGGAGAGCAATATATATATTTTTTAAACTGCGTTAAACAGGATTACCTAGACATACTAACCAGCTCAAATAGACAGAAGTGTGCTATATGGCAGACCAATCCGAACTTCTCTCGGCATGTCCAGCCCAGTCACGGCTAGCAGGAAGTTTGCAGTATTTCTGTGGCTAAACCAACTAGGCTCGTCATTTTAAGATTGTTATTCATATTTACAGATGGCATACAAGTTTCAGAAGGTCTTTCTGCAAAAACAATTGAGTAAAATAAAATAGATGAGACAATCTAGATAAAAAATACATACAAAAAATAATATCAAATATATTTTTTATATCTAAAATAAAATATAAAAAGATAAATACATTTGTGCAAGCATCCTTACTTGGGTGGATGCCAACCAGTGTCTAAATAGCATAGGAAGTTCAAAGATACAAGTCTATGACATCCTTCATTGCATGCATGTAGAGAGGTACAAGAAACCCATGCTAGCTTTGGGTTAACTCACCCATTCAAGGATGCTTGCTGTGCCTCTCGAACTGATATGGACCTCAAAATGTGGAAGGGGATGGAAATCTTCACCTGATCCCTGGTTGTGGAATGGGCACCGATCCACAGGTAGCACATGAAGGTTTGTCAGATGTATTAAACTGACTTCATTAGAGATGGAAGCATGCTTGACAATGATGTCATCCTCGCAAATCACTTGATGTGGGTCAGGCGTTTCTGTGGATGGAGGTGCGTCTGTGGATGGAGGTGCAGAAGACTCGTATAAAAGGATGGAGTCATGCACTGTCTCTTTCACACTGATGACCTGTAGTCTATCAGTGTGCAGCTGTGGATGGAGAGATCCAACCATTCTGTTTTAACACATAGAAAAGGTAGATGCACATTTAAATGTATACATGGCTAAAGGATTAGAATGATAAACACGCACACAAAGTGCAGGAATGTATTCTTTGTTCGAGCTACTGTCCCAAGAATCTTCAAACTCGTCAGACTCATCAGAATCTTCATTCACCTGTGAATCCTTTGAGGGACTCCAGGTCTCATCAGCACCAGCAATCGCAAATAAGACAGAATAATAATATAATGGCAAATTGTAAATACAAACGACAAAAGTAAGAACGCTAGCACATCACAAATACTAAGAACAATCTTACACACTATTCATTAGGTCATTGACCTATGGTCTCTTCAGAGATACTCATATTTATCAGACTAAATAGAAGTGATAGAACATAACAGAAAAAGTACATTCACTGAATAACATCTGTACAACATTGGCAATAGACATAGGGTGATAATGTCTGGGAATAGTTAACGGGGGGGAAAACGTGTGTAGCCTGTTTTCACCTTTTGTTACCTTCATGGTGCTCCCATCTAGCTCAACCACTCCAGGCTCCTCCAGAAAAAGACAGTTGTTTATACTCTAATCATATTGTATCTTCATTACTGGTAAACATGTTGAATACTAGAGAGAGAGAGAGACATGACAGTACAAGAGAGATACACTCCCACATAAGCTACTCAAAGAAGGCAGGCACAAAGACAGGGACATAACACAGAAACCAAACATGAATGATGCACACACAAGAAAATGCACACTACTCAATAGCCATCATTGAAAGGAATAGGAACAGGGTGTCTAGCTAATCCTATTGAAATGAAGCATGTGTTCTCACCCATCTGACAGCATGGATGCCACTCCAATGCTTGATAAAGCAGGCAGAGGGAACACTTCCCTTAGAGCGGATTGTGTTGGGGCCTTTCCATAACTAGAAGTGGAGATATTACATTTTGCGCATGTCCCATTATTATATCTGGCTAGCTAGCTAGGTTTTGTGAATACTAGCTAGCTACTTCACAAAACCTACCTAGTGATCTTGCTTGTTAACTCTCCACCAAGTATACAATGTTAGCTAGCTAACTAACATGTTTTCAGTAATGTTCTGTAATAACGCTAGTCACTTGGAAGTCTCAAAAAGGCGACGCATGTATTGCCGAGCACCATTACAGCTGCTAACGTTACAGTAGAGCACCATTACAGCTGCTAACGTTACAGTAGAGCACCATTACAGTTTTATCACTCTAACAGAGAAATGCACATGAGACGCTAGCTAGCCGCCAACGCAAGATAATACAAAAAAACGTAACTGTAACGGCAGATTTCTTCGTCTGAAGAGGTGTAGCAAGGATCAGACTAATACGCAGCGTGGTAAGTGCCCATGTTTTAATAGAAAAGACTGAACACTATGAAATACAAAAACAATAAAGTGAATATAAACTAACCAAAACAGTCACATGTGGCACTGACACAGGAAACAAACACCCACAAACCAACAGTGAAACCCAGGCTACCTAAATATGGTTCTCAATGATAGACAGCTGCCTCTGATTGAGAACCACACTGGCCAAACAACACAGAAATACAAAAACATAGAATATTAACATAGAATGCCCACACTAGTCACACCCTTGACTAATCAAAATAGAGAATAAAAGCCTCTCTATGGCCAGGGCGTGACACCTATATTTTATTGTAGATGTAGTGTCTTAATAATGTTCTGTTTTATATTTAGTTTCATATGTAATGTAGCTGCCCTTGAAGCTGCCCTCTTTTCAATTGATACATTTTCAAGAACATAACTATAGAAGATACAAAAATGCTATGCTAATAAAAATAAAAGTGTACACACTCCCAGGAATGTCCTACATGATGGATCATTAGCTTCCCTGCATAAAATGTACAGGAGACATGACAAGAATGCTGATCCAATCTCCAAACACAGAAGTGAAATATGTAAGATAAGGGCCAAGTTACTAGCCAACACTGATCTAATGTCATAGGTGAGCACACCACAAACCACAAAAATGTAAAAAAGAAAATATACAGACAATTTACAATTTACAGTATTTGGAACACCCTCTTCACAAGATTGTGCTGTTGTTCCCAAACCCAAATAGTTTCTTTCTGCTGTAAAGCTCTTTTACCGTCCTCTACTTGTAGGCTGGGGGGTTTGTTGCAAATAACTGCCGGTCTCACATTAATTGACCGTTAATTAACATAAACACATTTAGCATCTCGTGGCTTCCTACAAGCCACTGATGCAGACCTTTGGAACATCTACATTTTAAAAAGTCTAATAAATCCATGTGATATAGCCCACACCGTCACAATGAATCCATGATTTATTTTAGACAGGTCTAAAGAAACATGATGTAAAGAAAAGTGAATCTATTTCAGAATAGCTTTGACTTGTCCTTATGTTAGGCCTGATCTAGCTATTCCATATAGCAGTGGACTACACTTGTTCATTTAGCAGCTTAGAATTTGTGGCATTATTTTATAGTATGAATAATCGAATTGAACATAGCTGAATAAAATAGAAAGGATATTTAAAAAACTAAAACTAAAAAACAAACTCGTAAAAAATAGATTAAATCAAGAATAGACTCATAGGTGACAATATTAGCCTATCACCTGAATCAAATTCAATTAATTGGCCTATGATATTAGTTAGATATATTTCTTTCATCTCTATTGAACAACAACAAAACATCTGGAAATTCTGGTGTCCTATTTTGACAGTAAAATATAGCAACTGTAGTCTAATTATCAACCCAAAATGTATGTCAATCACTGGTTAAGGTTGCACCTCAAAATATGTTGAGTCATGCATTCCTGATTGGATGAAACCACTTATTTATTGAGTACCTCAGTCCTCTATTTATTACTATGAATAACTTAATACGATGAATACTGGGTCCGACCACATCATGCAAACTGTAAAAGTTAGTGGCACCAGTGAGATCTTGGGACGATGTTAGTCTGGAGCACTGTGTGAATTAACACTTCGGGTAAGAGTTGATTCAGAGCAACACATACGACAGGCACTATTGCCTATGTCGTTGGCATTGCTTTTATAACATATACGGCTACAGATGTAGTGGGGGTTTTACACATTGTTTTAAAACATGAGCTGGTTAAAAAAAAAGATGAAGACCATGTCTCACCAGTCACTGGTACAGAAATAGTTGAGAAATGCTGTATTGTACGTGTGGGTGTGTTTTTTTTGTTGTCAATGTTTATATGACCCCCTTACAAATAGGCACATTTTTACCAGATTCTTTCCTGCATACAACTTTTATACTTACCTGGCGCATGCCGGCATGCCGGGGACGAGTGGTTGTGGTGGTCTTAAGATGAATGCACTAACTTGAAATATATAAGAGTGTCTGCTAAATGAGTCAAATTTAAACTGGAGACCATTCAGACTGTCGGATAGGAGCCAAAGATAATTAGTCCATTGGAGAACAGTCAAGATAGAGAGAGAACCAGAGACAGGTAAGTCCACTGAAACCATTAAGGATAGAGATAGAGCCAGAACCAGAGACAGGGAAGACCCATGATAATATTGTCTGGATTCTAGACAAGCAGGAAATGAGAACCAGATAAACAGGGAACTATAACCAGGCAGGCTGGGAAACCAGAGGCTGAGACTGGAGAGTGCAGATAGATTAATCTGGAACGATTAGAGAGCTGTTGATAACTACGAACTTGGAACGCAATCAATTATAGTTCAGTACTTAAATTGTGACAGGGTCATACTAGAAAACTAGAATGTATGCTTCCCTACTCTGTTAGCCCCTACCTACATAGAATACAGCACACACAATGGGAGTAGTAGCTCTCTAATGATCCATGTCTACACACCCACTGTGTAAAAGCAGTTACCAAGATACATGCACACACAATGGGAGTAGTAGCTCTCTAATGATCCATGTCTACACACCCACTGTGTAAAAGCAGTTACCAAGATACATGCACACACAATGGGAGTAGTAGCTCTCTAATGATCCATGTCTACACACCCACACAGTTACCACAATGGGAGTAGTAGCTCTCTAATGATCCATGTCTACACACCCACTGTGTAAAAGCAGTTACCAAGATACATGCACACACAATGGGAGTAGTAGCTCTCTAATGATCCATGTCTACACACCCACTGTGTAAAAGCAGTTACCAAGATACATGCACACACAATGGGAGTAGTAGCTCTCTAATGATCCATGTCTACACACCCACTGTGTAAAAGCAGTTACCAAGATACATGCACACACAATGGGAGTAGTAGCTCTCTAATGATCCATGTCTACACACCCACTGTGTAAAAGCAGTTACCAAGATACATGCACACACAATGGGAGTAGTAGCTCTCTAATGATCCATGTCTACACACCCACTGTGTAAAAGCAGTACATACACAATGGGAGTAAGCTCTCTAATGATCCATGTCTACACACCCACTGTGTAAAAGCAGTTACCAAGATACATGCACACACAATGGGAGTAGTAGCTCTCTAATGATCCATGTCTACACACCCACTGTGTAAAAGCAGTTACCAAGATACATGCACACACAATGGGAGTAGTAGCTCTCTAATGATCCATGTCTACACACCCACTGTGTAAAAGCAGTTACCAAGATACATGCACACACAATGGGAGTAGTAGCTCTCTAATGATCCATGTCTACACACCCACTGTGTAAAAGCAGTTACCAAGATACATGCACACACAATGGGAGTAGTAGCTCTCTAATGATCCATGTCTACACACCCACTGTGTAAAAGCAGTTACCAAGATACATGCACACACAATGGGAGTAGTAGCTCTCTAATGATCCATGTCTACACACCCACTGTGTAAAAGCAGTTACCAAGATACATGCACACACAATGGGAGTAGTAGCTCTCTAATGAATGATCCATGTCAAGATACACCCACTGTGTAAAAGCAGTTACCAAGATACATGCACACACAATGGGAGTAGTAGCTCTCTAATGATCCATGTCTACACACCCACTGTGTAAAAGCAGTTACCAAGATACATGCACACACAATGGGAGTAGTAGCTCTCTAATGATCCATGTCTACACACCCACTGTGTAAAAGCAGTTACCAAGATACATGCACACACACTCGCTCACATTATGCATAAACACACACACGCGTATACACACATATTCCGATGATTGTTTACTGTACAGAGAGTGGATCTATCATTGCTTGGTCAGAGATAGCCGCAGAAAGCTTTTAAGGCATAGTATTTCCTGGAACTACGCTGCCAAAGATAAACCACTGGATCTTTTAATGGAGCAAAACAAAGGCATCCTTGGAAGCAGCCACAGATAATGTGAACAAATAAGTGTCTCATCTGTGTGAATGTAATCTTAAGGACACTAGCAAGCAGTGTGCATGTCCTGTCCACCTGACCATCTCTACGTTTTCAGTCATCCATTTCCTGTGTTTGAGGGGTGCAAAATCCATTTGTCACTTAAATCTCGCTGGACTGATTGGTTTAATTTTACTCTGGCGACTCTTTCCCACTCTTGCTTGTGACATTCATTTTTACCATTAACATAGCAACCACGGAAAGCAAATCAAATCAAATGTATGTGTAGACTTTACAGTGAAATGCTTACTTATGAGCCCGTTTACAACAATGCAGAGTTAAAAAGTAAGAAATGTGCAAATGAAAACAAAGTAACAGACAATTGGGGTGTCTTTTGATTCGTGACCCACCATAAGAGTTGAGTGGTAAGCACACAACAAAAAAATATGAAAATGCACAAGAAATGTCAACCCGCTACCCACCTGGACCTTTGCCGTGACCCACAGTTTCAGAACCACTGGTCTAGACAGCTAGGCATTTTAGCAATGAACCATTGCTAATGTTTGGTCCACTGCATCTGCATTGTAACCAATGCTCCAGGGTTTGGGGGCAGGGGTTGGGTTGGAGAAGTAAGCTCCGTGTGCGCTCTAGTGGACATCATCTCTAATTTTGCCACTAAAAGCCAAGTCACCATCCCCCTCTCTCTCTCTCTCTCTACTTGCACTCTAACTATAGCAACCTCCCTCTCACTCTCTGTCTGTCTCTCTCCCACTTCCACTGTCTCATCCACCACAGCCATCTTTCCTTACTTCCTCTCCCTCACAGTTCCTCTCCCTCTGTCTCTACTTGTCTTCTCTACAGTCTAAAGGGGTTATCATGAATTTGACAGTAATTTACAGGCAGCTCAGTGGCAAGTTAACCTCCTGTAATATGCAGTACCCGTCAAAAGTTTGGACACACCTACTCATTCAAGTTTTTTTATTTTATGTTTTATTTTATTTTACTTTGTAGAATAATAGTGAAGGCATCAACACTATGAAATAACGCATATATGGAATCATGTAGTAATCAAAATATATTTTGAGATTGTTCAAAGTTGCCACCCTTTGCCTTGATGACAGCTTTGCACACTCTTGGCAATCTCTCAACCAGCTTTGCATGGAATGATTTTCCAACAGTCTTAAAGGAGTTCCCACATATGCTGAGCACTTGTTGGCCTCTTTTCGTCCACTCTGTGGTCCAACTCATCCCAAACCATCTCAACTGGGTTGAGGTCGGGTGATTGTGGAGGCCAGGCCATGTGATGCAGCACTCCATCACTATCCTTCTTGGCCAAATGGCCCTTACACAGCCTGGAGGTGTGTTTTGGGTCATTGTCCTGTTGGAAAACAAATGATAGTCCCACTAAGCGCAAACCAGATGGGATGGCGTATCGCTGTAGAATGCTGTAGTAGCCATGCTGGTTAAGTGTGCCTTGAATTCGAAATAAATCACAGACAGTGTCACCAGCAAAGCACCCCCACACTTCCTCCTCCACATGGAGATCATCCGTTCACCTACTCTGCGTCTCACAAAGACACAGCGGTTGGAACCAACAATTGCAAATTTGGACTCATCAGACCAAAGGACAGATTTCCACCGATCTAATGTACATTGCTCGAGTTTCTTGGCCCAGGCAAGTCTCTTCTTCTTATTGGTGTCTTTTAGTAGTGGTTTCTTTGCAGCAATTAGATCATGCAGTCTCCATTGAACAGTTGATGTTGAGATGTGTCTGTTACTTGAACACTGTGAAGCATTTATGTGTGTCACGCCTGCTCCCGACCCCCATCCCTGGTGCTTCTCGTCTCCCATCGTCTATCCTTACAATTTGGGCTGCAATTTCCGAGGCCGGTAACTATAATGCACTTGCCCTCTGCGACAGAGGTAACTCTGGGTCTTCCTTTCCTGTGGTGGTCCTCATGAGAGCCAGTTTCATCATAGCACTTGATGGTTTTGCGACTGTACTTTAAGATTTATTTGAGCAGTTCTTGCCATAATATGGACTTGGTCTTTTACCAAATAGGGCTATCTTCTATATACCACCCCTACCTTGTCACAATACAACTAATTGGCTCAAATACATTAAGAAGGAAAGAAATTCCCCAAATTAACTTTTAACAAGGCATGTATGTATCAAAGCAAGTACCGTAAAATGTACTGTATTATACTGAAAACAAAAAAAAGCTACCATAATCAGAATGAATGAATTAAATTAATTGAGGAGAGGGGTTTGTATTTCACAGTATTTTACTGTAATTGAAATGCAAGCATCTTTGCTGCTAGGTAAGGTGTTCACATATTACAGCAAAAAAATGTTTACCTTTATTTAACTAGGCAAGTAAGTTAAGAACAAATTCTTTTTGGATCAGTGGGTTAACTGCCTGTTCAGGAGTAGAATGACAGATTTGTACCTTGTCAGCTCGGGGATTTGAACTTGCAACCTTTCGGTTACTAGTCCAATGCTCTAACCACTAGGCTACCCTTCCGCCCCAGGGTGCTCCAAAGAGGAGTTGCGAATAAAGTGAGTGACCATTGAACAAGTTGGAGAAGCTGAACTCCTAGGAGTAACATTGGATGGTCAGTTATCATGGTCAAGTCACATTGACAAAGTTGATGGGGAGAGGCATGTATGTTATAAAAATATGTTCTGAGTTTTTTTTCACACAAAGATCAACTGTACTAGTTGTTCAGGTTTGATTTGGTCCCATCTTACTTACTGTCATACTGTGATATGATCAGGTGGTGCAAAGAAAGACCTAGAAAAGCTGCAGCTGGCTGAAAACAGAGCAGCACACCTTTCCCTGAACTGCACACACAGAACTAACAACAACATGCATGCCTGTCTTTCATGGTTGAGGGTTGATGAGAAATTGACTTCTTCTCTTGTAGTCTTTTTAAGAAACATTTGTGTGTTGAAAATGCCTAACCACTTGTATAATCTATTTATATCTTCCCTATTAAAAAAAAACATACATTCGCCACCAAACCACTATGGGTTTCTTCACGGTACCCAAACCAAAAACAGACTTAATGCGTTACTCATTTATGTATAGAGCCAAAAACAGATAAACAACATATTGTATCACAGTGCCGATAAAGATCTAATTTAACTGTGCTGTATTTAAGAATATGTATATCGGAAAAGTTTAATTTGAAAAACATGTACATGTTTTGGAATAGCCTAGTCAAAGCCCAGACCTCAATCCAATTGAAAATCTGTGGTATGACTTAAAGATTGCTGTATACCGGCGGGAACCCATCCAACTTGATGGAGCAGTTTTGCCTCGGAAGAATAGACAATATTCCCAGTGGCTAGATGTGCCGAGCTTATAGAGACATGCTGCAAAAGGTGGCTCTACAAAGTATTGATTTGGGGGGGGGGTGAATAGTTATGCACGCTCAAGTTTTCAGCTTTTTTTTGTCTTATTTCTTTTTTGTTTCACAATTATGACAATCACAATTAATAATGTTGCATCTTCAAAGTGGTCGGCATGTTGTGTAAATCAAATGAGGCAAACCCCCCCAAAACTATTTTAATTCCAGGTTGTAAGGCAACAAAATAGGAAAATGCCAAAGGGGGTGAATACTTTCGCAAGTCACTGCACATGGGCAGTAGCTAATGGGGATCCTAATCAATTAAACAAAACCATAGCTCTCTTTTCCATAGCATCTCCCCTCCTCTCGTTCTCCCATCTCTCCGCCTCTCTGCAGGTGCTCTCTGTGTTGAGAGCTCTTTGCGACTACAGTAAAACACTCAGGCCGTGTCAGCAGTTTATGGCAACGCAAGTGGAGACTGAGTTTTAGCTCCTTTACTGGAAACACTAAGACTGTATCAGTAGAGTTTATGGCAATTCAAGTGGATACTGAGTTTTAGAGAAAGGGACTCGGTCATCACGATGAGAGGAATACTTAATGGTTTAATATTGTGCTGCGTTTTTGTCTTTCAATAGCCTTGTGTTATAGTTCATCAAATGTGACACAGGTGCACTGAAAAGAATATGCCGTAATTTCCGTCTCATACTTCAAAGGAAGCATGGGGGAATTGGTGGAACGTGGAGAGAGTTGAAACAAATGTCAAGGTCACAGAGGATCATTATCTCACCTTACCAAAATATGATAGGCACACTTATTGACCAATCATAGTGCTGTTTTGTGTTATAATGACATTGATTGGCTGGCTAAATGGAAGGCAGGACCCATGCAACATGATGTTTACATCCCCAGGTTGGTACCTAGCCATTTGCAACATGGTGGACTCCCAGGAAGTCGCTTCTTCTCAGGTAAGAGCTAGATAGCTAATTCCACCTAATGCTATTTCAGTAGGTTTTTGATGATCTCATTATTTAAAGATTTGCCACTGGATACCTGTAATGGTACACTCAGTCATTTCCAATTCAGCTATAAACCGTTTTCTGATGTGATGTCCTTCCTTTGGATCTCATCACTCAATTATCTAGCAATTGTCTACCATATACCTACTGTCACACATTGTATTCATCCTTGCTATGGTACTATCATCTGGCTTGCTATATTAGCCAGCTCTAGATACTAGTGCAAAATGTCTATTTTTATATTATCTATAAAGGTTTTAAAAAGTCCATAAATTAGGTAGCTTGCTAGCTCGGTTGGAAACTCCTAGGGAAGAGCTAGCTAATCTGGTTTTCTAGCTAACTAACTCCCACCATTAGCTGAGTACATTAATATAGCTAATGATAGGTTTCTAGAAAATAAACAATATATTTGCTAGTTATATTTTAGAGGTTTAAGCACATAATTCTCAGACAGAATTTTAGCAGATGCTCTTATCTTAGATGCGACTTACAGGAGCAATTAGGGTTAAATGCTTTGCTCAAGTGAACATCAGATTTTTCACCTGGTCGGTTCAGGGATTTGACCAAGCAAACTTCTGGTTACTGGCCCAGCGCTCTTAGCCGCTATGCTACCTTACCGCCCTAGATAGAAAAACAGGTAACTGCCATACCAATGGAAAAGCTTGAGGAAATTATGGAAAGCAGGTGATTCTACACAGGTGTGGTTACCTAAGCAATTAACCTGTCTAGGACTGGGGTTCCGCTCGTTCCGCTGTTGACGAGCGGAACCCCTCGTCAACAGCCAATGAAATTGCAGGGCGACAAATAGAAATCAAAAGAAATCTCATAAATCAAATTTCTCAAACATACAAGTATTAGGCACTATTTTAAAGATACAATTCTCGTTAATCCAGCCACAGTGTCTGATTAAAAAAATGCTTTACAGCGAAAGCTCCACAAATGATTATGTTAGGTCACCACCAACTCACAGAAAAACCCAGCCATTTTTCCAGCCAAAGAGAGGAGTCACAAAAAGCACAAATAGAGATAAAATAAATCACTAACCTTTGATGATCTTCATCAGATGACACTCATAGGACTTCATGTTACACAATACATATATGTTTTGTTCAGTAAAGTTCATATTTGTATCCAAAAATCATATTTTACATTGGCGTTTTATGTTCAGTAGTTCCAAAACATGCAGTGATATTGCAGAGATCCGCATGAATTTACAGAAATAGTCATTATAAATGTTGATGAAAATACATCCATGATACATTGATATATAGATACACTTCTCCTTAATGCAACCGCTGTGTCAGATTTTTTTTTTACTTTACGGAAAAAGCATAATCTGAGTATGGCGCTTCTGTAGCTCAGTTGGTAGAGCATGGCGCTTGTAACACCAGGGTAGTGGGTTCGATTGCTGGGACCACCCATACGTAGAATGTATGCACACATGACTGTAAGTTGCTTTGGATAAAAGCGTCTGCTAAATGGCATATATTATATATTATTATATTATATCCCAAAACAGCCAAAAGAAATATCCGCCATGTTGCGCAGTCAACATCAGTCATAAATAGCATTATAAATATTAACTTACCTTTGATGATCTTCATCAGAATGCACTCCCAGGAATCGCAGTTCCACAATAAATGTTTGTTTTGTTTGATAATGTCCATCATATATGTCCAAATAGCTTCTTTTGTTAGGGCGTTTGGTAAACAAATCCAAAAGCGCGTTTAGGTCCAGTCGGACGAAAAGTTCAAAAAGTTATATTACAAGTCGAAGAAACTTGTCAAACTAAGTATAGAATCAATCTTTAGGATGTTTTTATCATGAATGTTCAATAATGTTCCAACCGGAGAATTCCATTGTCTGTAGAAAAGCAATGGAACGAGAGATACCTCTCATGTGAAATGCGCGTGACTGAGAACGAGGCTGCAGGCAGACCCCTTAGTCAAACAGCTCTCATTCTAAAGACGGTTGGCATCTAGTGGAAAATAACCCATATCCCACTGTGAATTCGATAGGGGCTGAGTTCAAAAACTACAAACCTCAGATTTCCCACTTCCTGTTTGGATTTTTTCTCAGGTCTTTGCCTGCCATATGAGTTCTGTTATACTCACAGACATCTTTCAAACAGTTTTAGAAACTTCAGATTGTTTCCTATCCAATACTAATAATAATATGCATATATTAGCATCTGGGACTGAGTAGGAGGCAGTTCACTCTGGGCACGCTATTCATCCAAAAGTAAAAATGCTGCCCCCTATTCCAAAGAAGTTTTAACATCCCATCATGATTAGGGTCATGTACTAAAATTCTGGGCAGGCCATAGGATGACTCCCCATAGGATGACAATGTCCCAATCCACAGGGCACGGGTGCCTAAATAGTATGATGAACATGAACACAATGTAAACCATATGCCATGGCCGTCTCAGTCACCAGATCTCAACCCAATGTAACACTTATGGGGAGATTCTGGAACAGCGCTTTCCACCACCATCAACAAAACACCAAAGGATGGAATTTCTCATGTACGAATGGTGTCACATCCCTCCAATAGAGTTCAGACACTTCTAGAATCTATGCATCATTGAAGCTGTTCTGGCTCGTCGTGACCCAAGGCTCCATTAAGACACTTCATGTTTGTAAGTCGCTCTGGATAAGAGCGTCTGCTAAATGACTAAATGTAAATGTAAATGTAAATGTGTTTCCTTTACTTTTGCAATTACCTGTAGATCCACACATATTATTGTCTATATCATGCAGAATTGTCATCTCATTCTTACTTAGTGATTTTGTTCAATAATACAAACGTGGATGATTTCTGTCCCATGTAGATGCAAAAATCTGTTAACTTTCGCAAGGAAGAAAAAACGTGCACAGAGTTCCGTCCCCTGGGACTAGGTTTTCAAAAATCAAGTGACTTCCCAGAAATCTCGGTTGGAATATTCCCGGAATAAGCAGGAACTCTGGACTCCTACAACTATGACTTCTGGGGATTTTGGGGAAGTTACTGGATTTTTACTGAAGTTACTGAATGTCCTTGAGTTTCCCAGACCAGCCTGACCCAGACCATGAACATATTGGATTTAAGCTAGCTAGCTACTGTACCTAATTATCTTTTTTTTTATCATCTTTATAGATAATAGAAATATATTTGTTTTCCCCTCATCTAGAGCTGCTTATTATAGCAAGCCAGCATGTCATTGTAGATTTGCGAGCACACAGAAATCATACCTCGTAGCACAGCTTACAGCTGCTGCATTTTGAGAAAGCACAGGCAAGTATACCATGAACAGAGAGATGCTGTGCTCGACACTTCATTTCTTGCACTCAATTCCACTTTCGTAGCACGCAACATTGTTGTCTGAGCTCTTTGCTCTCTCTCAGCTCCTCAACATGATCCTCTGCACCCTCAAGACTTTTTATCTGAACTCTCGCCACCTGTGCTCAACATGCATTCGAATTGTGCGACGGAAATGACGCCATGAAAGAAGCACAATTTGCTACGGTCTGTAGCATACACATGCTTTTAGAATGGTGACACGTTCAATGAACCACCCGTTTATATTGTGTTGTAAATGAATTGATGCAAAGGCACAAAGAAGCATTGAAAGAGAGTGACTCTGTTAGAACTGATCTGTGACCCGCTAGCACCTCCCCTGTTAGGAGGGGTATAAGGCAACCTCATAGTTCCACACAAGAAAACTGTATTGCCATACACACAGGGAATAGATGTGGGAAGGATGTGGTTCTGTAATACAGGAGATAAACAGTAATGAATAGGCTGTACACAATTAGCATAGCATGAGCATGAATCCAATACAAGAGCACTGGTAAGGACTGTATAGATCAAGGGTAGACAAGCAGACATGTTTTATGTTTTTATTTAACTAGGCAATTATCATTAACTACAAACAGTAAATCGTAAACACACAATAACAACAACTCACTTTTGTACACACTCCATCCCACAGGTCCAAGTGAAGAGACACTGGCTTACACAGTCAGAACAGCTGTCAGGTGTCCTTTACCCCTAACAACTTTCCCCTTAGCAACCTATCAGGGCCCAGGTCACACAGGTCAGAGAGAGTTTGAGAGGCAGGTTTATGGTACCCCCTAGACTCTCAGGCTCTAGTGATGGAGGGTGGGGAGTGGAGTTCAGCTCAGGGCTGTGAGGTGCTGATAATAGTCACAGTCAGGGAATCCATAACAATCATTGTTATTTAGCTATTTTCTTAGGTCTGTAGCAGATAAATGCTTTTGGTTATGCTTTCTAAGAAGCATTCATTCATGAATTAATTTATGAATTTTATAAAATCACATACACATACTTAGCAGTTATTGCGGGTGTAGCGAAATGCTAGTGTTCCTAGTTTAGTTTAGTTTATTTTATTTTTACAGGGACAGTGCACATTAATCAACGTTTCAGTAAAAGTGCCGGTTTTAGCCAGCCGGCTAATTTTCAACCGCAGTCCCTAGCCCCAACACTGCAGTAGTATCTAACAATTCACAACAATAAAAGTAAAATAATAATATATCAATATTAAGATGAGCAACGTCGGAGTGGCATTGACTAAAATACAGTAGAATAGAATACAGTATATACATATGAGATGAGAAAAGCAGTATGTAACGTGGCCAGTGATTCCATGTATATGTATATGGGGCAGCAGCCTCTAAGGTGCAGGGTTGTGTAGCCGGGTGGTAGCCAGCTAGCGATGGCTATTTAACAGTCTGATGGCCTTAAGATGGAAGCTGTTTTTCAGTCTCTCAGTCCCAACTTTGATGCACCTGTATTGACCTCGCCTTTTGGAAGATAGCGGGGTGAATAGGCCGCGGCTCCGGTGGTTGATGTGCTTGATTATATTTTTGGCCTTCCTATGACATCGGTTGCTGTAGGTGTCCTGGAGGGCAGAGCCCTGTGGTTGCAGGCTGTGCAGTTTCCATACCAGGCAGGCATATCAATTGGTCATCTGTAAACGTTTCTGAGGGTCTTAGGGGCCAAGCCAAATGTATTCAGCCACCTTAGGTTGAAGAGGCACTGTTGCACTTTTTTCACCAGATCGTCCGTGATGTGTGCGCCGAGGAACTTGAAGTTTTCCACCTTCTCCACTGCCGTCCCGTCGATGTGGATAGGGTTGTGTTCCCTCTGCTGTTTCCTGAAGTTCACGATGAGCTACTTCAATGTTTTGATGGCACCACTCCGCCAGGGCCCTCACCTCCTCCCTGTAGGCTCATCATTGGTGGTAATCAGGCCTACTACTGTTGTGTTGGAGGCGTGCATAGCCACGCAGTTGTGGGTGAACAGGGAGTGCAGGAGGGTGCTGATTACGCACATGTAAAGAAACACTGTATAGCCTAAAACCATGGTTAAAACTATCATTTTAACATCATGGATGGTCTGTCCCTGCATCTGTAGCTCTGTTATTTTTTTATTTTTTTGAGTGGTTACATTTCTCCCCCGGGTATGCCCAAAAAGCTACGAATATTTACCAGGATGCTCCTTTTCTTTGCAGGAAAGGCTGGTGTTGTCCGTTTTACCCCGGTTTGTGGTATTGGAGATGATCAACGACATGACAAATGTGGATGACGAGCACCTCCAGCACCAGTTTCACAGAATCTATATCCATCGCTATGAGAATGTCAGGTAAGGCTGTGGCTATTCTGGCTTAAATTGGTGCTTTTCAACATTATGGGAATAGGTCAGTTTTGGGCTGCACCACTACCACATATCTACACTACAAAATCCATGTGTACGTGCGTATGTTATCGTGTGTGTGTGTGTTTGCATGTGTCTGTGCCTATGTTTGTGTTGCTTCACAGTCTCTGCGGTTCCATAAGGGGTATTTTTATCTGTTTTTTAAATCAAATGTTATGGCTTGCATCAGTTACTTGATGTGGAATAGAGTTCCATGTAGTCATGGACCTATATAGTACTGTGTGCCTCCCATAGTTTGTTCTGGACTTGGGGACGGTGAAGAGACCTCTTTTGGCATGTCTTGTGGGGTACGCAGGGGTGTCCGATTTGTGTGCCAGTAGTTAAAAATAGCTCTCTGTGTACATCAAAGGGCCAGCCGTGCTGCCCTGTTCTGAGCCAGTCCCTTTTTGTGGTACGTGACCACTTGACTAAACAGTAGTCCAGGTGTGACAAATCTAGGGCCTGCAGGACCTGCCTTGTTGATAGTGTTAAGATGGTAGAAACTAGGGCCTGTAGGACCTGCCTTGTTGTTAGTGTTAAGAAGGTAGAAACTAGGGCCTGTAGGTCCTGCCTAGTTGATAGTGTTAAGAAGGTAGAAACTAGGGCCTGTAGGACCTGTCTTGTTGATAGTGTTAAGAAGGTAGAAGCCAGGGCCTGTAGGACCTGCCTTGTTGATAGTGTTAAGAAGGTAGAAACTAGGGCCTGTAAGACCTGCCTTGTTAATAGTGTTAAGAAGATACCGTAGCTCTTTATTATGGACATACTTCTCACCATCTTATCTACTGTTGTATCAATATGTTTTGACCATGACAGTTTACAATCCAGAGTTACTCCAGCAATTTAGTATTGCTAAATTTCCACATTATTTATTTCAGGGTTTAGTGAAAGATTTTTCCCAAAAACAATGCATTTCGTTTTTTAAATATTTAGTACTAATTTATTCCTTGTCACCCATTCTGAAACCAACTACAACTCTTTGTTAAATGTTGCAGGCATTTCAATCGCTGTAGTAGCTGACATGTATAGTGTTGAGTCATCCTCATACATAGACACACTGGTGTTACTAAAAGCCAGTGGCATGTCATCAGTAAGGGGCCTAGACAGCTGCCATGGGGAATTCCTAATTGGCAGCTAACAGGTCAATACTACCCTGTGGGCCCTGGTCAAAAGTACTGCACTACATAGGGTATAAGGGTGCCATTTGGGATATACAGTTGAAGTCAGAAGTTTTACATACACCTTAGCCAAATACATTTTTCAGAAGTTTACATATATTCAATTAGTATTTGCATTGCCTTTAAATGGTTTAACTTGTGTCAAATGTTTTGGGTAGCCTTCCACAAGCTTCCCACAATAAGTTGAGTGAATTTTGGCCCATTCCTCCTGACAGAGCTTGTGTCACTGAGTCAGGTTTGTAGGCCTCCTTGCTCGCACACACTTTTTCAGTTCTGCCCACACATTTTATGTATGATTGAGGTCAAGGCCTTGTGATGACCACTCCAATACCTTGTTGTCCTTAAGCCATTTTGCCACAACTTTGGAAGTATTCTTGGGGTCATTGTCCATTTGAAAGACCCATTTGCGACCAAGCTTTAACTTCCTGACTGATGTCTTGACATGTTGCTTCAATTTTCCATCATCATGATGCCATCTATTTTGTGAAGTGCACCAGTGCCTGCTGCAGCAAAGCACCGCACAATATGATGCTACCACTCCAATGCTTCACGGTTGGGATGATGTTCTTCGGCTTGCAAAACTCCCCTTTTTCCTCCAAACATAACGATGGTCATTATGGCCAAACAATTATATTTTTGTGTCATCAAACTAGGGGACATTTCTCCCAAAATTATGATCTTTGTCCCCATGTGCAGTTGCAAACCGTAGTTTGGCTTCTTTGTGGCGGTTTTGGAGCAGTGTCCTCTTCCTTGCTGAGCGGCCTGTCAGGTTATGTCGATTTAGGATTCATTTTAATGTGGATATAGATGCTTTTGTACCTGTTTCCTCCAGCATCTTCACAAGGTCCTTTGCTGTTGTTTTGGGATTGATTTGCACTTTTCGCACCACAGTATGTTCATCTCTAGGAGATAGAATGCATCTCCTTCCTGAGAGGTATGATGGCTGCGTGGTCCCATGGTGTGTACAGATGAACGTGGTACCTTCAGGCATTTGGAAATTGCTCCCAAGGATGAACCAGACTTGTGGAGGGCTACAATTGTTTTTCTGAGGTCTTGGCTAATTCTTTTGATTTTCCTATGATGTCAAGCAAAGAGGCACTGAGTTTGAAGGTAGGCCTTGGAATACATCCACAGGTACACCTCCAATTGACTCAAATTATGTTGATTAGCCTATCAGAACCTTCTAAAGCCATGACATACCTTTCTGGAATTTTCCAAGCTGTTTAAAGGCACAGTTAACTTAGTGTATGTAAACTTCTGACACAGTGAAATATTCTGTCTGTAAACAATTGTTGGAAAATTACTTGTGTCATGCACAAAGTAGATGTCCTAACTGACTTGCCAAGTCTATAGTTTGTTAACAAGAAATTTGTGGAATGGATGAAAAACTTCCAACTTCAACTGTAGACTAGGACAGCCATTGTTCATCCTGAAAGTGTAGGACTGTGATGTCAAATGAATATCAGGCGAGAGGCCTATTTGGATCAAACTTAATTTCTTCCACATTAATTTCATTCACATTTGTTATTACGACGCCCCCGCATTGCCCAACAATGCATCTCCTCTAGACGAACTAAATTCTGCACGCTTCGATAATAACAACACCGTACCATGCATGAGGGCCCTAAACGACCCAGAGGACTGGGTGATCTCGCTCTCTGAGATCAACATGCTGCTGGGCTGGACGATATTCCATGGTGCATTCTCAGAGCATGCGCATATCAGATGGCAGGCATATTCACAGCAATTGTCAAACTGTCTTTGTCTGTAATCCCCAAGTGTTTAAAGATTACTTCCATCAATCCTGTTCCCAAGAACTCTAATTCTTTATTTTGTAAACTGCCCCTAGAGATCCATAGACAACGCAATTTTAATTGCACCCACCTAGATAAGAGGAATACTTGGTGAGAATTATGTTCATTGACTACAGCTCAGCATTCAACACCATCATCACCAAGCTTAGGATCCAGGCACTGAACACCTCCTTCTGCAACTGGATCCTGGACTTCATGACAAGCCGAACCCAGGTAGTGAGGTTAGGACAACACCTCCTCCACCCCGCTGATACTCAACACAGGGGCCCCACAGGGGTCTGTGCTTAGTCTCCTCCTGTACTCCTTGTTCACCCAAGACTGCGTGGCCACGCATGGCTCCAACACCATCATCAAATTTGCTGACAGCACAGCGGTGGTAGACCTGATCACCGGCGACGATGAGACAGCCTACGGGGAGGAGGTCAGCGACAGTGCCTTTTCCCCCTCAGGAGGCTGAAAAGGTTTGGTATAGGCCCTCAAATCCTCAAAAAGTTATACAGATGCACTATTGAGACCATTTTGACTGTCTGCATCACTGCTTGGTATGGCAACAGCAGTGTCCTCGATCGCATGGCACTACGGAGGGTGATACTAACAGCCTAGTACATCACTGGGCCCGAGCTCCCTGACATCCATGAACTATATCAGGCGGTGTGAAAGGAAAGCCTCTGGCCACCCATAGACTGTTCTCTCTGCTTCCTCACAACAAGAGATACTGGTGCATCAAGTCTGACACCAACAGTTTCCTCAACATATTCTATCCCCAAGCCATACAACTGTTAAATAGCTACATGGACTATCTGAGTAGACTCTTGTACATTATTTTTTTACTGTGTCTATGCACACGCACACGACTCTACTCTCTCACTCACACACACTGACACAGAAAAACATGCACACACATTTATACTGACTCCACACACATGCACACATACAGTCATAATTTATGCTGCTGCTACTCTGTTTATCATAAACTCAGAAAAAAGAAAGAAATGTCCTCTCACTGTCAACTGCGTTTACTTTCAGCAAACTTAACGTGTAAATATTTGTATGAACATAACATTTGACTAACAGAAATTGAATAATGTGTCCCTGAACAAAGGGGGGTCAAAATCAAAAGTAACAGTCAGTATCTGGTGTGGCCACCAGTTGCATTAAGTACGGCAGTGCATCTCCTCCTCATGGACTGCACCAGATTTGCCAGCTCTTGCTGTGAGATGTTACCCAACTCTTCCACCAAGGCACCTGCAATTTCCCTGACATTTCTGGGGGGGAATGGCCCTAGCGTTCAACCCTCTGATCCAACAGGTCCCAGATGTGCTCAATGGGATTGAGATCCGGGCTCTTTGCTGGCCATGGCAGAACACTGACATTCCTGTCTTGCAGGAAATCACACACAGAATGAGCAGTTTAGCTGGTGGCATTGTCATGCTGGAGGGTCATGTCAGGATAAGCCTGCAGGAAGGGTACCACATGAGGGAGGAGGATGTATTCCCTGTAACGCACAGAGTTGAGATTGCCTGCAATGACAACACGCTCAGTCTGATGATGCTGTGACACACAGCCCCAGACCATGACGGACCCTCCACCTTCAAATCCACCCTGATCCAGAGTACAGGCCTCGGTGTAACACTCATTCCTTCGACGATAAACACAAATCCGACCATCACCCCTGGTGAGACAAAACCGCGACTCATCAGTGAAGAGTACTTTTTGCCAGTCCTGTCTGGTCCAGCGAGGGTGTGTTTGTTTGTGCCCACAGGAGATGTTGTTGCCGGTGATGTTTAGAAACCTGCCTTACAACAGGCATACAAGCCCTCAGTCCAGCCTCTCTAAGCCTATTGTGGACAGTCTGAGCGTTCCTGGTGTAAGCTCGGGCAGTTGTTGTTGCCATCCTGTACCTGTCCCGCTGGTGTGATGTTCGAATTTACCCATCCCTGTACAGGTGTTGTTACACATGGTTTGCCACTGCGAGGACTATCAGCTGTCCGTCCTGTTTCCCTGTAGCGCTGTCTCACAGTACAGACATTGCAATTTATTTCCACATCTGCAGTCCTCATGCCTAAGGCACGTTCACGCAGATGAGTCAGAAGAAAGGCCACTTTAGTGTCCTAAGTGTTCATAACTGTGACCTTAATTGCCTACCGTCTGTAAGCTGTTAGTGTCTTAATGACCGTTCCACAGGTGCATGTTCATTATTTGTTTATGGTTCATTGAACAAGTATGGGAAACGGTGTTTAACCCCTTTACAATGAAGATCTGTGAAGTTATTTGGATTTTAACGAATTATCTTTGAATAACAGGGTCCTGATAAAGGGACGTTTCTTTTTTTGCTGAATTTATATCCTGATGCTTAGTCACCGTTCCCTTATACTGTACAAACAGTTCCTACAGAAAGTATTCAAACCCCTTGACTTATTCCACATTTTGTTGTGTTACAGCATGAATTCAAAATGGATGAAATATGTTTTCTCTCACCCATCTACACACAATACCCCATAATGACAAAGTGAAAACATGTTTTTAGAAATGCTTGCAATTGAATTGAAAATGAAATACATAAAATCTCATTTATATAGGAATACATGTTAAAGTTACCTCTTTCAGGGTAACTCTGTATGAGCTTTGCAAACCTGGATTGTACAATATATGCCCATGATTATTTTCAGAATTCTTCAAGTTCTGTCAATTGGTTGTTGATCATCGCTAGACAACCATTTTCAAGCCAAATTTTTTAAATTTAAGTCAAAACTGTAATTCGGTCACTCAGGAACATTCACTGTCTTCTTGGTAAGCAACTCCATTTTAGGTTATTGTCCTGCTGAAATGTGAATTAATATCCCAGTGTCTGGTGGAAAGCAGACAAACAGGTTTTCCAATAGGATTTTGCCTGTGCTTAGCGCCATTCAGTTGTTTTTTTATCCTGAAAAACTCCCCAGTTTACAAGATTACAAGCATATACCCATACCATTATGCAGCCACCACTATGCTTGAAAATATGGAGTGGTACTCAGTAATGTGTTGTATTGGATTTGTCCCAAAAATGACAATTTGTAGGTCAGTGACCAAAAAATCTGAATTTAATCCATTCTAAATACAGGCTGTACCTAGGGTTGCACATTTTGGGGAATATTCAGAGGTGGAAACTTCCCGTGGGAATTAACGGGAATTAATGAAAATATATGCAAATTAATATTAATACCATTTAAATGTAGATGTTTTTTTGTTGGATATCTTTACCATGGAAACAGAAACCTGTTACCTTATCATAAGTAGACATAATTGCAAATGAATAAATTATTCCAATAGAAATAAAAACAAACAATTTAGTTACAAAACAAACTTTAATTAAATGAGTTGACTCTTCACATTGATGTTTTCACTGAACAACAAAAGAAAGGGAATATTGAATGATTCCCATTGATCCATCGCATCTCCCAAAAACATTTTCAACATACATCTGTAAAATGATGTGTGTTTCCAAACAAGGACCAGTTGCGCTCTGAGGCGGGATGATTTTGTTGGGATTTGGGGGATGATGGAGGCAACAGGGGCAAGAGCCTCAGATCGACAAAGTCTCTTCAACCAGGTGGCTGATGAGATATTTTGACACAGCTGCCATATTGCATATTGCATCTCCATCCCAAAGCCCTTGCTTGGAAGTGTACATCGCCAGACTGCCAAGAACCTTGCCCTCATCCAGGCAAAGGTGGCGAGACACGATAGTGATGACACCATAGGCCTTGTTGATCTCTGCCACAGACAGGATGCTCTTGCCAGCATACTTGGGGTCCAAAATGTACGCTGCGGCGTATATGGGCTTCAGGCAGAAGTCTTCATGCTTTTTGATGTATTTCAGAACTGCGGGTTCCTCTGCTTGGAGCAACAGTGAAGTGGGCAGGGCAGTACGGATTTCTTACATCTGCAAGCAGAGTCTGAACATCAAACAGGATGGCATTGTCTCACTCAACCCGTGCAATGGCTACTGCTATAGGTTTCAGGAGTTTCAGGCTGCTTACCACTCTCTCCCGAAATACATCATCAAGGAGGATCCTCTTGATGGGGCTGTCCATATCGGCAGACTGTGATATGGCCATTTCTTGGAGAGACTCATTCCCCTCCATGAAACTGTCAAACATGATGACAACACCACCCCAACGAGTGTTGCTGGGCAGCTTCAATGTGGTGCTCTTATTCTTCTCACTTTGCTTGGTGAGGTAGATTTCTGCTATAACTTGATGAGCCTTCTCATACCTAACCATTTCCTTGGCTCTCTTGTAGAGTGTATCCATTGTTTTCAGTGCCATGATGTCCTTGAGGAGCAGTTTCAATGCATGAGCAGCACAGCCAATGGGTGTGAGGGTAGGACTTCTCCACTTTAGACCAAGCAGCCTTCATGTTTGCAGCATTGTCTGTCACCAGTGCAAATACCTTCTGTGGTCCAAGGCCATTGACTGCCTTCAGCTCATCTGCAATGTAGAGACCGGTGTGTCTGTTGTCCCTTGTGTCTGTGCTCTTGTAGAATACTGGTTGAGGGATGGAGATGATGTGGTTAATTATTCCTTGCCCATGAATATTCGACCACCCATCAGGGATGATTGCAATACAGTCTGCTTTCTCTACGATTTGCTTGACCTTCACTTGAACTCTAGCAAATGAGTAAATAAAACACGTCTCTGGTTGGAGGGGTATATGCTGGGTGAAGAACATTCAGAAATCTCTTACATTACACATTGCCTGTGGGCATCAGAGGTGAACCATTTCTCTGACTACGTTCCTTCTATTGAGTTCAAATAAACAGATGATTCCAGGAGGACCATGATCTGTTGCTATCGATAAGGTGTCTGATTCATCATTTTCAACTCGAATAGAAGCAGAGGGACTTTTGTCATCTGGCACTTGGCCAGATGATTCTGCATCTTTGTTTCATTCTTCACATATGATTTTGCACAGTATTTGCAAATGTACACAGCTTTTCCTTTTACATTAGCTGCAGTAAAATGTCTCCACACATCACATACTGCCCGTGGAATTTTCCTGTAAAGATTAGAATTTGTTTTGTAAAAAAACAAACAAATACAACTCCATGTACAGATAAATAGTTAAGCAGTTAGATTAAACAACCCCTTTGTAAGAAACTTTTTTTTAAATGAAACATGTATGGAAACTGGTGAATTCACACTCCTCAGTTAGAAGGCTCAAGCAAGCTAAAACCCACATGGTAGCAAAAACTAACTAGCATAAATGGTTAATAAGTTAAAAACGATTTAAACACACTTTGTTGTCGGCAACTATTTACTAGTTAACAAAAAATCATGTATGTCATATAAAATATATTCACCCCACCCAGTATTGTAGTCCTTGGCTCAGTAGTGTGGGCTCAATAGCATCTCATTAGTGTGCAAGATCTTGAGAATCAGCTGTATATGTGATGGAAAAGTGCACTGCACATGTGACGGAAGAATGCACTGTGCATGCAGAGGGTTGCAATTCTATTGAATTGGGGATAGTTTAACCAAAATATCCCACAAGACCTAGAATTGTAATATGTGAATCCCACAAAAAAATATTCACTGTTATAAGCTAACTTTTTGAACGAATTTAAGCAACATTACCAAATTCCCATGGAACATTTCTGGAAAAATTGCAACCCTAGCTGTAACAAAACAAAATGTGAAAAAAGTCAATGGGTGTGAGTGCTTTTTCTAATTCTATCATTCCGGGATCCCTGCACATTGTAAATATGGTATTGGAACTGAACTACTCTTACTTTCTCATGTACTTATTTCTTAATTTTATTTCTCGTTTTTGCTCTACCTTATCTTTTTATTTTTATTTTACATTGATATTGGTTACTGCATTGTTGTGTTGGGAGCGTGCAAGAATGGCATATCAGTATTATTCTGCATTTGACATCAAAACTTCAAACTATCACTCACAATTTACGCCATTAAACAAGGACATATTTTGGAGAACTGCAGAATTTCATTGCCTAAAGCAGGGGTGTCAAACTCAAATACCCAGTGGGCCAAAATGTAAAACCTGAACAAAGTCACGGGCCAACATTGAACAAATTAACCTTTTAATATGGACCCAAACAAGTTTTGCTTTAACATTGAATATGGAACAAGCATCGCTTATTACCATACAATATATAATCATTTAATAGTGGAGACATGCAAAATCGAATTTCAAATGAAAAAACACATCAATGGCATTCATTTATTAAATAAATAAAATTTAAATAAAAATTGTATGCCTCTTTTCTATTTGCAGCCTTCTGATTTAAATACCAAAATAAACTTTTTCCACTGGCTAATAATTTTACAAATAAAATGATAATAAATCAATCAACCATTCAAGCCCATGCCTTGTAGCAAGAAAAAGTGCATAAAGAAAACGTTCATTATTGCACACTGGTCTAATCTGATGTGCCCAAGCCAGATACCTGGCATCTCTTCTTGGATGCTAGTTCATCAATGTCTGGGCTCAAGAAATCCTCAGTATCGAGCGAAGATGTTCATCAGTCAGACGTCTCCTGTGAGTTGTTTTGGTCATCTTCATCGAGGAGAAAAGTTGCTCGCATAGATAAGTGCTGCCGAACATGGAGAGCATCTGAGCAGCTTGGGTGCGGAGCTGAGGCATTGTGTCAGGGATGAACCGTGGAAACTGTGCGGCGCCCACAGCATCATACTTTGACTTCAGCATTCAATCAGCTCCATTTGGATGTTGGTTGGTGCATTTTCCACATCAACTGCGAAGGGATTACTAAGCAGTTCAAACTTGCATTTCTGGGCATCGAAGTCGGCAAATCGCCGGCTAAACTCAGCAGCGAGAACACTGAGTTTTTCAGCAAACTGTGCGCATGGGAACACGGCGGTAGAGATCTGCGCTTTTATGGATTGGCAGCAGGGAAAATGGCAAGGGTTTCCTTGCAGCATCTGATTCTCCCACAGGCACAGTTTAGTTTTGAAGGCCCTCACTGCAGCGTACATGTCTGTGATGATGCGCCCCCGTCCCTGAAGCTGCAGGTTCAGCGCATCGAGATGGCTCGAGATGTCACAGAGAAAGGCCAGCTCACACAGGAACTTTTGCTCCCAGAGCTCTGCTGTATCCTTCCCTTTGGTTTCCAGGAATTGACATATTTCCTCACGCAGCTCGAAACATCTGTTCAGTACTTTTCCTCTGCTTAGCCATCTCACCTCTGTGTGATACGGCACGTCTGCGTATTCCGAACCACACTCCTCCAGAAAAGATTTAAACTGGCGGTGATTTAGACCTTTGGCTCTTATAAAGTTAACTACCTGTGTTACTGTGGTCATAACATGTTCCATCTTTAGGGCTTTGGCACACAGTGCTTCCTGATGTATGATGCAGTGGTAAACAGTTAGCTCACCTGCACAGTTCTCTTCCCGCATCTTCTCTCGAACCATGCCCACCAGTCCACTCTTTTTACCGCACATCGCTGGCGCACCATCTGTCGTTAATCCAACGAGTTTATCCCACGGCAGCTTTATTTCAGTTACACATTTGGAAACCTCCTCAAAGATTTCCTTTCCGGTGGTTGTGCCATGCATTGATTTGAATCCTAATAGCTCCTCCGTAACACACAGATTTGAGTCCACTCCACGGATGAAGACTGACAGCTGAGCAGTATCAGATGCGTCGCAGCTCTCATCCACAGCGAGGGAGAACGCAACAAAATATTTTCCCTTTTCCATCAGCTGGTCATACAGATTGGTGGCAAGATCACATGTGCGATCAGCTACTGTGTTCCTGCTCAGGCTCACGTTTGAAAATGCTTGTTTTTTCTCTGGGCATACGAGGTCACAAATCTTCATCATGCACTTTTTCATGAACTCTCCCTCATTAAAGGGCCGGGCTGATTTTGCGATCTCTGATGCCACTATATAACTAGCCTTTACAGCAGCCTCGCTTTGTGATGTGGCTTTTTTAAACATATTCTGTTGTGAAACCAAACTTCTTTTCATCTCCTCTACTTTCTGGCTCCTTTGAGTCATGTCTAGGTCCTTGTATTTGTCATGGTGTTTCGTTTCATAGTGTCGTCTAATGTTGTACTCCTTACTTACAGCCACGTTGACTCCACAAACAAGACAAACAGGTTTGTCTTTTACATATGTAAACAGATATTCTGCCTCCCACTTGTCCAGAAAGCTCCTGTTTTCTGCCTTTCTTTTCGCCATTTTTGGGAAGGGTTAGCTCGCTGACAGTTGTAGCGTCTATGTTGCTATGACTACTGTCACAGAGGAGAGACCGTTTCTGGGTCCTGTCCTGATTGGCGCGCGAAAACAGCAGAGCATTATGGGATTCGTAGTATTAGTGGTGAATGCGCTGTATAATACCGGCGGGCCAGCTCTAGTAGTAATTTGGTATTGTCTCGCGGGCCAAATATAATTACCCCGCGGGCCAAATTTGGCCCACGGGCCAGAGTTTGACACCCATGGCCTAAAGACTAATATAAACAATTATAATAAATGGTAAGATTTTGAACATCTGTGCCTGTAAATATCCAGAAAAACAGTTATACAAATAGAGTTTTGATTAACCAACCACCCTAATATCACCAGGTTATGTCACGGTATGAGTAGAACATTGTTGCATGTGTATCAATTACAAATCTTACACTAAAGGGAAGAAAATGATTTCCTTATAGTTTTGGACCTTGTCTCAGTGTGAATCTTAAATGCTCTGGGCCTTGCATTTGTCAAATGATTTTAAGTGGAAGTGACAGCATTTTAGCAACATTACATCTTATTAGAATCTGTTTATATACACCCCCAGGAAGAATATGACTCTTTTATTAGAATCTTTTTGTCAAGCGTACACTATAAATTTGTTATGACTCTCCTGTGAGGATTCGAAGATCCGGTTACAATGGATCATCGTCTACCAGATCCCTTTCACCCACTGAGGGGAGGAGGGATTGGTGTGGGGTGTTTTGTGACACCTCACGCCCGGTCATAAATTGTATGCAGCAGAGGAATTTTTCTGCTCTTTAGTAGTGGTGATTGTCTCTTAGTTACAGAGACATTTTGCTGCCCCAAAAGTGAAAACTGGGACAATATTTCTAGCATCCGGATGTGGGGAATGATCTATGGAAAAGTAATGTTGATTTTGTGATGGTAAATATTTAAAATATAAATATAAATATAAAATATTGTAACTTGAACAGCATACACACTGTATATGTCAGGTTTTTATCCTTTATGTTGTGTAGGAAATGTCAAAGATGATTAGAATACTTATCTTAATTAACTACCAATCCCTGTAGCGGGATCATTTCCGTCTGCAACCGCTGAATAGCATAGCGCAACAGTCAAATAATATTACTAGAAAATATTCATATTCATGAAATCACAAGTGCAATATTTTGAAACACAGCTTAGCCTTTTGTTAATCACCCTGTCGTCTCAGATTTTGAAATTATGCTTTACAGTGAAAGCAATCCTAGCGTAGCATTATGTACACTTAGCATCAGGAAGCTTGGTCACAAAAATCAGAAAAGCAATCAAATTAACCGTTTATCTTTGATGATCTTCAGATGTTTTCACTCACGAGACTCCCAGTTACACAGCAAATGTTCCTTTTGTTCCATAAAGATTATTTTTATACCCAAAATACCGACGCTTGTTTGTCGCGTTATGTTCAGAAATCCACAGGAAGGAGCGGTCACGACAACGCAGACGCAAATTCCAAATAGTTTCCATAATGTCCACAGAAACATGTCAAACGTTTTTTATAATCATTCCTCAGGTAGTTTTTAAAATATATATTCGATAATATATCAACCGAGTGTGTAGCTTTTTCCATAACAGCGGGAGGAACAATGGCCGGTTTACTCAATTGCACACCAACTCACTCTAAGAGCCCCCACCTCTCCACTTACGCAATGTGATCCTTCACGCTCATTTGTCAAAATAAAAGCCTGAAACTATGTCTAAAGACTGTTAACACCTTAGGGATGCCACAGAAAAAAAAGTAATCTGGTTGATATCCCTTTAAATGGAGGACAGGCACGCAAAGGAACACAGACGTTTCAAAATAAGAGGCTCTTCCTGATTGGATTATCCTCAGGCTTTCGCCTGCAATATCAGTTCTGTTATACCCACAGATGATATTTTTACAGTATAGGAAACTTTAGAGTGTTTTCTATTCTAATCTGTCAATTATATGCATATTCTAGCATCTGGTCATGAGAAATAGGCCGTTTACTTTGGGAATGTCTTTTTTCCAAACATAAAAATAGTACCCCCTTGCTAAGATAGAAAACTAAAAGCACGTTTTGATGATACTTTGCCCAGTAAGTAGCCATGCCCGAGGGACCGCAGATAGCGTGTCAGCATAATAGAAACATCGCTTTTTACCAGAGTATATAAAGGATGAGTTGAGAATGAACATATCAGACCAGAAGGACTCAAGCTGCAGCTTAGATCTCGATTGGTTATGACCCTGAAAATCAACACGAGGTGAGGATGACAAAGTAGCCTCTCTAACAATCGATGTTACGGCTGAGTAGCTATTCTAAGTACAGTATCTAAGAAAATACATTTAAGTAGGACCATCCTGTTACTCTCTTTAAATCGTCGTTGAATGCTCTCATCAACATAGTTGATTGGATGTCTTCAGAGGACCACTTTCCAGAATGAGTGAAAGTAAACACCATCCTGTTAGTCCTTCTTAAGACAACAGGACAAGGCAGTGAAGCCATGGACAACTGAGAAGAAAGACATTGTGAGCTCTTGTGGACAATTAGAGCCTTACTCTTAATTTGAGGGAAGGCCCAACGGAACCCTTTTCACAAAGGCCTGGTTCCAACAGAGATACAGGATGAAGGAAGACATTCAAACTCGTAAATACATTCATTATTTCTTTACCACAAATGAGCGGTGGTTCAGGCCAAAGTATTAGGATTACTGTGAGCATAGTTACAAGTGTTGTCTCTCTTTCTCCCTTTACCCCTCTCTACTCCTCCCTCTTTTGATAATTAAGCAGTCATGTTGTCGTTAGTGCACCATCATATTAAGTTTCTAATCAATAACCCATACCATGTGTGTGTGTATCCTGTGTTATCAATTATTTAGTAAATAAACAAATAAATCAATTTGTGTGGTACAGAATTACCAATAAAGTTTGGGTTTGTGCAGATGCAAGGGGTATGAGACTGATATGAGTAATAAATTACTGTTATTAATATATATCTTATATATCATCTAGAGTTTAATTCGGAAGATGGTAACTTGTTAACCAATGTATTCCGTGGTGCCACAAATCCTAATGAGTTAATTGGTACATGATTTATTTAATCAAGTGACAATTAAACATAGTTAGTTGAATCGATATGTAACAGTCATCAGATTAATGAAAGTCACGTCACAACAAATTCATAGAATTTTTGGGAATCAAGTACAGTAATTTGTGAAAATTATATAGAAATATAGAGTGGGGAAGCGGCCGTGGATTTGGACAATTAAAAGAAACTGCAGTAAGGAAAAAGGAAACCGCACACTGCTCTTGATAGTATCACTGATATTTAATAAGCTTATGTATAAAAGTGTTTAAATAAGAGGTATGTAGCAACAGTGCGACTAGATCATTAAAACGCATTGGCCAAAAGCCACAAAATATACCTGGATGGATTTCTGCAAATATGTAAATACCACGGGAGTCCTCATATATTTTGGAACTTCAGTCCTATTGTTCAAACAACAATGAAAAGGTAGGCTATCTCTCCCTCAGTTCAGTTGCCTATGCACATCATAATGGTGGCTTATGGTAGAGAAATTAACATTCAATTCCCTGGCAAAATTTCTAGCATTCCTGCAGTCAGCATGCCAATTGCATGCTCCCTCAAAACTTGAGACATCTGTGGCATTGTGTTGTGTGACAAAACTGCACATTTTAGTGGCCTTTTATTATCCACAGCACAAGGTGCACCTGTGTAGTGATCGTGCTGTTTAATCAGCTTCTTGATATGTCACAACTGTCAGGTGGATGGATTATCTTGGCAAAGGAGAAATGCTCACTTACAGCGATGTAAACCATTTTGTGAACAACATTTGAGAGAAATAAGCTTTTTGTGCATATGGAACATTTCTGGGATCCTTTTTTCAGCTCATGAAACATGGGACCAACACTTTACCTGTTGCGTTTATATTTTTGTTCAGTATAATTAAAATACTGTCAGTTCCATAATGCTCCTGTGTTGTCTCAATTATGTTTTCAGTTAGAATCAGTTCCCCTTCATTTTTTTTAAAGAAGCAAGAAGGCAATATCTCAACCAAGTCAATCATATAAACATGGGATCATATAAATGTGATCTTGGTTGTAGTTTATAATGTGATGTCATTTACATTTACAATTTAGTCATTTAGCAGATGCTCTTATCCAGAGTGACTTACAGTTAATGCAATCATCTTAAGATAGCTAGGTGAGACAACCTTATATCTCAGTCATGGTAAGTACATTTTTCCTCAATAAAGTCAGTGCTGGAGGGAAAAAAGTCAAGTGTGAGTGTTAGTTCACAAAGGGCATATAAATAGATTTTTTAAAATTACAAGACGGTTGTGATAAAAAGGTAGGGTTTTAGGTGTTTTCGGGAGATGGGCAGGGACTACGCTGTCCTAACTTCAGAGGGAAATTGGTTCCACCATTGGGGTGCCAGGACAGAGAAGAGCTTTCTACTTGGATGAGCGGGAGCTGAGGGTGAGAGGGCCATGAGACCAGAGCTGGCAGAATGGAGTACTTGGGTCGGGGTGTAGGGTTTGAGCATAGCCTGAAGTTCGGGAGAGGCAGAGACTCCGTTTAGATTTGTCTTAAAGTTTCATCCAAAAGCGAGGAGGGACCACGATGGACCATTTTGATCTGAATTTACATAAATTAAAACCTGTACCCTTTTAACTATTTTCTCACTAAATTATCTGTATATTTTGAAGTGTAATGGTGACAATGTGACTTCTCCATATTCTCTACAGCATTCTTTTTGC
Source organism: Oncorhynchus gorbuscha (assembly GCF_021184085.1). Classification (NCBI taxonomy): domain Eukaryota; kingdom Metazoa; phylum Chordata; class Actinopteri; order Salmoniformes; family Salmonidae; genus Oncorhynchus; species Oncorhynchus gorbuscha. The sequence continues at coordinate 2,924,677 of NC_060194.1, read as the reverse complement.
AGACGTTAAAGGATTCACGAACCTCTCGACGACGCTATCGGCACAAGAGCTGGTGCGAATGTTGAACGAGCTCTTTGCCCGCTTCGACCGTCTAGCCCATGTGAGTTTACTTTATGCTTATGCTAATTTCATTTTCAAACGTGACTTTATGGCGGCAAGAACTGACATTTAGGGAAAAATCTGCGCGCAAGGAGACATGAATAATCGTGCATTGTTCTAGAATTTGCTAAGATACTACAGAAGAATGCAAATGCAGTAATACTCTTGGGTCCCAATTGATATTGATAGCATGAATGAATGACAGGCGTGCAGGTATGGTGCTATGCATTTATAGACAAGTGTTTTGGACTTCTGACAAAGGTGTCATTTTCAAGCCCAGAGCTGTCATTAATGATACAAATACAGTGTAGAAAGCTGAATTTAAATGGAACAAAGCAGAGCTTTCAAAGGGTAATACCCGTAATTAAGTCCAACGACTGGATTGAAAAACAGGTCAGATAGAGTGCAGTTTAATGGACAAGCGTAATGTTTACGTAAATGTCTGATATTTTAACGTAATTCGGGGAATTAATTCAGAGTTGAGTCAATGTCCTTGTGCATGACACACAGAGTCGACTTGGCCTATAATGTCTCTTTATTATAAAGTCAAAGTTGTTGTCCAGACATTTCTGGTGCAAGACAAAACAACTTGCTCATTGCCGTGAACAAATGCATGCATGAGTATACTGTACATACATTCCTGTACAATTCAATGATTATTCACGCATTCTCATGGAGCAAGAGGTGTTGATCAAATCAAGATCCTTCTGAGTTTCCCATGGATTCCAGTCTAACTCCATTCTCTCTCACTCTCATTCTTTTCTAGGAGCACCATTGTCTGAGGATTAAGATTTTAGGAGACTGCTACTACTGTGTGTCCGGTCTTCCTGAACCTCGACAGGACCACGCTCATTGCTGTGTAGAGATGGGCCTCAGCATGATTAAGACAATCAGGTAAAAAAAAAAACGCCCACTTTTAGGCCTTGCTACACTTGTTGCCGTGCAAAAGTTTGAGTAACCCATAGGATTTTTCAGTTGAATGTGTGGCAATTATTGTGTTCTAGCACGCTGGGTTGACGTTTCCAGTTGTCTCGAAGCTGTTCGGATCTGTAACATAATGGTTCCTGATAGGCTTGTGTGCTATAAAAAACCCTTGATAATACTGTAATAATCTGAGTCAATTATCAGCAGACAAAAAAATAATCGCTAAAAACAGAGGTCCTCCCAAGAAGGAATATTAGATACTGAATACTAAAATAATAAAGATTATAAGCACTAGAATGGCAAAAGACTTACCAGATGTGATATGTATCAATAAAACAGGGTTTAAGTTTAATACAATATGCAAAAAATAGAATAGTTTTATCAATAATGCTTGTTGATGCTGAAAATGCGTTCCACCGTGTAACGGCGTTCTTCGTTTGTCGAAAGAGAGTCGGACTGAAATGCAGCGTGTTTGTTACTCATGACTTTAATGAATGAAGAGCGTAACATGAAATAACTATAACATATACAAAAACAACAAACGGAACGAGAAACCTATTACAGCCTATCTGGTGAAACTACACAGAGACTGGAACAATCACCCACGAAACACACAGTGAAACTCAGGCTACCTAAATACGGTTCCCAATCAGAGACAACGAGAATCACCTGACTCTGATTGAGAATCGCCTCACGCAGCCAAGCCTATACAACACCCCTAATCAGCCGTGATCCCAAATACTAGAAACCCCAATACGAAAATACATAACAAAACCCCATGTCACACCCTGGCCTGACCAAATATATAACGAAAACACAAAATACAATGACCAAGGTGTGACACACCGTCTTGAATGGCCTTTTCTATTCAAAACAATGGAAGCTTTCAACTTTCCAGCTGAAATAAAAAAATGTCATAACAATCTGGTGTAAATGTCCTAAAGCAAAAATATGCACAAATAATACATTATCTGATGAAATTGCTTTAGAAAGGACACAAGACACTGGCAATTGAATAGTTTGCAGAAAGACAGTACCCAAATGTAAAAGGTATTGGTAAACATGCATATAAACAAAATTCATTTTCAGATAATCTCCTGATACACCTGACCAGTATTGAAAATTCAATGACCACTTCGCTTAAAAAAAATGAAGTCTGAATACTCTAAAATCTCAGGATATAAATTCATGTGGAACCCCCCCCACCCCCCCCCCCAAATAATGACAGTGGGAAAAATAAAAATAATAATCTACATCCATCCTTTAAGTGGAAAAAAACAAAAAATATGAAATACTTAACGATGCTTAATAAGTAGCCCAAGTTCAAAGCTAGGATTTCACCCTGATCATGAAAATGTGTCTGGGACGGCAACAACGTGGTGAAATCGTGTAGTGTATGTCCAGGACAAATATTGTTAACGTTACAAGCCTGATATTTACGATAGCAAAGATAACTTTTGTCTGTGCGGATTATTTGTAGCCAACAAGCTAGCTAGACACCTAGCTACCATTAGCTAGTTAGGAATATAGCCAAGCTAGCTAAACTCAGCAAAAAAATAAACATCCTCTCACTGTCAACTGTGTTTATTTTCAGCAAACTTAACATGTGTAAATATTTGTATTAACATAACAAGATTCAACAACTGAGGTGTAAACTGAACAAGTTCCACAGACATGTGTCTAACAGAAATGGAATAATGTGTCCCTGAACAAAGGAGGGGTCAAAATCAAAAGTAACAGTCAGTATCTGGTGTGGCCAACAGCTGCATTAAGTACTGCAGTGCATCTCCTCCTCATGGACTGCACCAGATTTGCCAGTTCTTGCTATGAGATGTTACCCAACTCTTCCACCAAGGAACCTGCAAGTTCCCGGACATTTCTGGGGGGGAATAGCCCAAGCGTTCAACCCTCCGATCCAACAGGTCCTAGATGTAGAAAAACCTCTATAGTGTCCTAAGTTTTTCATAAATGTAAACTTAATTGCCTACCGTCTGTAAGCTGTTAGTGTTTAAATTGACCGTTCCACGGGTGCATGTTCATTAATTGTTTTTGGTTCATTGAACAAGCATGGGAAACAGTGTTTAAACCCTTTACAATGAAGATCTATGAAGTAATTTGCATTTTTATGAATTATAGGGTCCTGAAAAAGGGCCGTTTCTTTTTTTGCTAAGTTTATGTACATGAAGGTAGATTTTTTAGTTTGACTAAGCATAGATAATAACAGAGAGTAGCAGCAGTGTAAAAGGGGGGAGTAGCCATTTGATTAGATGTTCAGTAGTCTTATGCCTTGGGGGTAGAAGCTGTTTAGAAGTCTCTTGGACTTGGCGCTCTGGTACCGCTTGCCATGCAGCAGCAGAGAGAACTGGCTATGACTAGGGTTGCTGGAGTCTTTGACCATTTTTAGGGCCTTCCTCTGAAATCACCTGGTATAGAGGTCCTGGATGGCAGGAAGCTTGGCCCCAGTGATGTACTGAGCCGTACGCATTACCCTCTGTAGTGCCTTGCGGTCCTAGGCCAGTCAGTGATGCAACCCGTCAGGATGCTCTCGATGGTGCAGCTCTAGAACCTATGCCAAATCTATTCAGTCTCCTGAGGGGGATTAGGTTTTGTCATGCCTTCTTCACGACTGTCTTAGTGGGCTTGGATCATGTTAGTTTGTTGGTGATGTGGACACCAAGGAGCTTGAAGCTCTCAAGCTACTCCACTACAGCCCCGTCGATGAGAATGGGGGCATGCTCGGTCCTCCTTTTCCTGTAGTCCACAATCTTCTCCTTTGTCTTGATCACGTTGAGGGAGAGGTTGTTGTCTTTGCATCACACGGCCAGGCCTCTGACCTCCTCCCTATAGTCTGTCTCGTCGTTGTTGGTGATCAGGCATACCTCTGTTGTGTCATCTGCAAAATTAATGATGGTGTTGGATTTGTGCCTGGCCATGCAGTCATGAGTGAACAGGGAGTACAGTAGGGGACTGAGCGCGCACCCCTGAGGGGCCCCTTTGTTGAAGATCTGAGTGACGGATGTGTTGTTACCTACCGTTACCACCTGGTGGCGGCCCGTCAGGTAGTCCAGGATCCAGTTGCAGAGGGAGGTGTTTAGTTCCAGGATCCTTAGCTTAATGATGAGCTTTGAGGGCACTACGGTGTTGAACGCTGAGCTGTAGTGAATGCAATGAATAGCATTATCATATAGATGTTCCTTTTGTCCAGGTGGGAAAGTGCAGTGTGGATTGCAATGGATATTGCATCATCTGTGAATCTGTTTGGGAGGTATGCAAATTGAAGTGGGTTTCGGGTTTCTGTGATAATGGTGTTGGTGTGAGCCATGACCAGCCTTTCAAAGCACTTCATGGCTACAGATGTGAGTGCTATGGGTCGGTAGTCATTTAGGCAGGTTACCTTAGATTTCTTGGGAACAGGGACTATGGTGGTCTGCTTGAAACATGTTGGTATTACTGACTCCGTCATGGACAGGTTGAAAATGTCAGTGAAGACACTTGCCAGTTGGTCAGCGCATGCTCAGAGTACACGTCCTGGTAATCCGTTGACCTGTTTAAAGGTCTTACTCACATCGGCTGCGGAGAGCGTGAGCATACAGTCTACCCGGAACAGCTGGTGCTCTCATGCATGTTTCAGTGTTACTTGCCTCGAAGTGAGCATATAAGCAATTTAGCTCGTCCGGTAGGTTCGTGTCACTGGGCAGCTCTCGGCTGTGCTTCCCTTTGTAGCCTGTAATAGTTTGTAAGCCCTGCCACATCTGACGAGTGTCAGAGCCAGTGTTATACGATTGGATCTCAGTCCTGTATTAACGCGGGGATGATGGCCTGTTTGGATGTCTGGGGTAAATCCCTCTCGTCCAACTCATTAAAGAAAAATTCCTAATGGGCTTGACGATTCTCTTCTCATCACTCATCTTGAAAAAAAAGTATACTTGGAAATCAATTAATCTGCCATAATTACCACAAAGATAACATTTAATTATTTTTTTATTTATACGTAAAAATGTGTGTACATCTGTAAGTTGTTGTTTGTATGTATGTTTTGTATTTGGAATGAAAAATATATGAGTCTTACAATGATTGTCACATCGTGGTAAAAGTATTTTCAAAGGCTTTTACAACATTTTTGTTGACTATGCGTATGTAATGGATAACGATGGCCACTGTATATACATTTAAGGGTGATGGTATTTTTTTCTAGTAAATAGGCAGTTTGTTTGTCCTCTTGTTTGATGTTGTCCTGCCAGAGCGTATGTGAAAAGAGATAGTGTTTCAAACAGAAGAGATGGCGAGAGAGAGGAAAGAAAGAAATGGAGAGGGAGATATGCACAGTATGTGTCCGCATGTATGTGCGTGTGTCCGTGAGTGTGTGTGTGCATTTAAGAGTGAGCTAAGCTACTAGAGTGATGTAGTGGACCATTAGAATGAATCCGCCAACCATCCTTTTAGAGAATGGAGGGTAAAACAAGAAGCAGGTCGCTCGCTAAGAGCCTCTTGGCTGATGGCCCCTTTACTGCAGTATAAGTGCCACTGGTGACACTGCATCCCAAATGGCTCCCTATTCCCTACATTGGGCTCTGTAAAAAGTAGTGCACTATGAGCCCTGGTCAAAAGACATACACTATATAGGGAATAGGGGTGCCATATGGGACGCAGACCAAGCATTTTCAAACTCTATCAGCAGCCACAGCTACAACAATTTAATCGGTGTCTATGGCAGGGTGAACTTCAAAACCTATTGATTTTATGCACCTGGTCTGAATATCATTGAGTGCCTGTCAGCTCACATTCATCATAATTATTATAAAGGCATGAAATAGGATGAAATGAGACCTGTATGGAAATGGGTTTGGAAATATATTGTTATTTTTTTATTTTGATAATTTGAAGTAATGTTGTTTCAGTCACAGTGATTGTGCCAAATCATATGGTTTGCTAAATACGGGAAGAATAAGGTTTAGTTTCTTATATTTGCCCACAACACAATTAAAAATATCAGAGATAAATAGTTTGCAGTTTTTACTTTATTACCTTATATTTATGATTTCGTATTTTCTGTAAAGTGTGTTGTGACTTTGTTAAATGCACTTGAAAGCAATTGTGATTATATAGGATCATATTGTCTTTATAGTCTACTGGAAAAGATAACAGTAAAGAAGGTCCACAAATAAATAGATACCATATTGTTTATTTTCTCCCTCTAGATATGTAAGATCACGCACAAAGCATGACATCGACATGCGAATCGGGATCCATTCGGGATCGGTCCTGTGTGGGGTGCTGGGACTGAGAAAGTGGCAGTTTGACGTGTGGTCGTGGGACGTGGACATTGCCAACAAGCTGGAGTCAGGGGGGATCCCTGGGTGAGATGACAACTATGAAAGTATTGTATCCAATCTGCATTTCAAATTGAATTTCGACATCTGCTATTCCATGACCACAGATGAGTTTCCCTCTGTAATTCCATATGATACAATATACATTATTGTCCGTTTACATGGCAATTCATTTTGTGACATCAGCATACAAATACACAAACACAACACATATATTACATGCAGTACGGAAAACTGGAAAGTACACAAGTCACACATTTACATTTTCACGTATTCAAAGTCTCTGTGGCCTATTGTCCGACAACGTATTAGGTTCTATGCATCATAGAATGTGTGTGTGTGTGTGTGGGGGGGGGGGGGTCTCAAAGGTCTAATGTCAGTATGAGTCCAAAGTATAATTTTTTGCCAAGTTATTTCATGGTAAATACCAGGTAACCTTTTTTCTGCGAAAACTCTACACAGTGCATCCCTTTTGGCCGGCCTCGAGGGAATTCCCCGCAGTGTGCGATTATCCCAACCCCTGAGAAAGTCCATCAGCAAATGAGTGTCCTACAGTGGGGATGAAATCCATGTGCCCTTTAGAAAGACTATTACCGCGATTGGTTTACCAGCAAAGGGACATTGGATGTGATTGGCTTTTGGTGACATGTTTTTTTTGGGGGATGAAATCGACAATTTAAAGGGGAAGTCAAGCCGAGGGTTATATTGTGACATTTTGCTCCTCACCTCAAGGAAATGTGATGCGGCTATACTTATCGTTGTTGAATCTAAAGCTTCAGGCAACATCTGCTGTTGGAATTTATGATGACAGTGGGTTATGATCCTTCCTCTGCGCTTAATGTAATTCAATTGCGTAATATGTTTATAATGAGTATTATTCCTCAAAATATTCTATGTATCGTTGCGCTGCGGAGATACAGGACTAGATATAAAATGCAAAAGGGGGAGTGGTTCGATACATGGTTATATGGCTTTAGACTCTTAGGTGAGGGCCTGTAGTAGTTGATCTGTCTATTAGGTTAAACATTGTTTTGCTACTACATTCTAGAAAACAGCGTTCTGTCTCACACCCAGTATTGATGCGTTGGGTCAAATCAATGGGGAAGCCAGGCCAGGAAAAAAATGGAACGGGTGTTGTAATTATTGCGTTGTTTTATCTATAACCCGTTAGTTCATATGCCACTGTCATATATAAGGCAGAGACAACAAGAAGACAACAGACACACAGTGGCAGAATACAAAACCGGAGTTCAACATCTGTCGGATGAAGTCCACAAAACATATTGCATTTACATGACCTCGAGTTCATGTTTCCGATATTTTCGGATTGCTAAACAACTATTGATTTAGAACCACAGAGATTTACCGCACGTAGTGAAGGAAACAGAATCTGCCTCTGCTATTCCAGCACCATTTTAAAGTCATCATATCACGTATGCTTAGTCTAATACAGTGACAACCTAAAGATATCAAAAACGATTTTGTCTAATCAACCTAAGCTAAATATCATTTGTCTGTCCATGACACTTATTTTATGTTTGTGTGTGTGTGTGTTTGTAAGTAGAAAAAAACATGTCGACTCACCCTACTGGTAGAAGAACGGCATGCCATGTTGCCAAAACTGTCATACCGACACATTTTCATAGTCTCCTTTTGAAATTTGACGTATCATGGATGAACATCTGTTTTTTATGCATTCACTCTGTGTGGTTACAGGATTAAAACAGAACCAACTCAAAGGGTTAAATGAAGGTATTCATTCTGAGTGGTTAGGTTAGGGCTATGGTTTGGAGAAGGCTTAAAAAACAATTACCCTCAAGTATTCTCGTGGTTTGACCTACTTAGTTGCGCAGCGGTCTAAGGCACTGCATCGCAGTGCTTGAGGCATCACTACAGACCTGGGTTTGATCCCAGGCAGTGCGACAACCGGCCGTGACCTGGGGACCCATGAGGTGGTGTACAATTGGCCCAGCATCAGAAGAGTTTAGCTGGCCAGGACTCCTAATGGAGTGGTATAAGCAGTTCTCTCCAGCTCTGAGCATCACAAGTTAGCTCCCAGTGTTGGGCAATAGTTTTTATTTTGTGAGCACTGAGGAAGGCATATATTGACTTTCTGGGGACCTTTTCAAACGTCCAAAATCGCTGTCTATTCCTAGTGATCAGTCTGGTCACACTCTTTTAGTTTTTGTTGTCCTAGACTAGGCTACCTGACTAAAATACTTGCTTGCCTAACTTCCTTTCATGGGGAACGATGAGACAGCTAGTTAACGTTAGCCTAGGCTACTATGTGAACACCCTATCAAATTAGTGGATTTGGCTATTTCAGTCACACCCATTGCCGACAGGTGTATAAAATCGAGCACACCGCCATGCAATCTCCATAGACAAACATTGGCAGTAGAATGGACTTACTGAAGAGCTCAGTGACTTTCAACGTGGCACTGCCATATGATGCCACCTTTCTAACAAGTCAGTTTATCAAATGTATGCCTTGCTAGAGCTGCCCCGATCAACTGTAATTGTTGTCATTGTGAAGTGGAAACGTCTAGGAGCAACAATGTCTCAGCGGTAGGCCACACAAGCTCACAGAACGGGTCTGCCGGGTGCTGAAGCACGTAGCGCGTAAACTAAACATTGTCTGTCCACAGTTGCAACACTCACTACCGAGTTCCAAACTACCTCTGAAAGCAACGTCAGCACAAAAACTGTTCTTCGGGAGCTTCATGAAATGGGTTTCATGAGCAGAGCAGCCTAACACGAACCTAAGATCACCGTGCGCAATGCCAAGCATCGGGTGGAATGGTGTAGACTCTGGAGCAGTGGAAATGTGTTCAAATCTGGGTTTGGTGGATGCCAGGAAAACGCTACCTGCCCCAATGCATAGTGGCAACTGTAAAGTTTGGTGGAGGAGGAATAATGGTCTGAGGCTGTTTTTCATTGTTCTGGCTGTGCCGCGTAGTTACAGTGAAGGGAAATCGTAACACGACAGCATACAATGACATTCTAGACGATTCTGTGCTTCCAACTTTGTGGCATCAGTTTGGGGAAGGCCCGTTCCTGTTTCAGCATGACAATGCCCCCGTGCACAAAGCGAGATCCATACTGAAATGGTTTGTCGAGATCGGTGTGGAAGAACTTGAGTGGTCTGCACAAAGCCCTGACATCAACCCCATCGAACACCTTTGGGATGAATTGGAATACCGACTGGGAGCCAGGCCTAATCACCCAACATCCGTGCCGACCTCACTAATGCTCTTATGGCTGAAAGTCCCCTCAGCAATGTTCCAACATCTAATGGAAAGCCTTCCGAGAAGAGTGGAGGCTGTTATAGCAGAAAAGTGGGAAACAACACCATATTAGTTCCCATGATTTTGAGATTTACGACGAGCAGGTGTCCACATACTTTTGTTTATATAGTATAGTTTAGCTTCACGTTGAACTTCTACCCTCTCAGGCCCAGGGCACAATGTATGAATTTATGGTTGGATCCAAATCTGCATTATAATTCATGGCCAGTACAGGGAATTAAGTAAAACCACAAGTACAGATTTGGGAAAGGGGCAATTTTAGCTTGCTAGCTAGCCACCGGAGGACAACGACACAACGAAATGCAAAAATTCAACTTTTTGGGGGGCACCAGGACCATTCACAATTGAGCTCACTCAATTTAGCTCAACGCTGATTGGCTATTATTTTATGCTTTTTTTTTATCAAGGGAGGCCAAACACTCGTGTTGAAGTAACAATGTTAAATGCAACAACAAGGGCAGGCAAATGACAGCTCAAGGCAGGCGACAATCTAGAGTAGCGGCACAGGACAGCAGGCAGGCTCAGAGTCAGGTCAGGCCAGAGTCAGGTCAGGCAGGGGTCAGTAATCTAGAGTAGAGGCAAAGGACAGCAGGCAGGCTCAGGGTCAGGTCAGGCCAGAGTCAGGACAGGCAGGGGTCAGTAATCCAGAGTAGAGGCACAGGACACCAGGCAGGCTCAGGGGAAGGCAGAGTGGTCAGTAATCTAGAGTAGAGGCAAAGGACAGCAGGCAGGCTCAGGGGAAGGCAGAGTGGTCAGTAATCTAGAGTAGAGGCAAAGGTACAGGACAGCAGGCAGGCTCAGGGGAAGGCAGAGTGGTCAGTAATCTAGAGTAGAGGCAAAGGCACAGGACACCAGGCAGGCTCAGGGTCAGGTCAGGCAGAGGTCAGTAATCTAGAGTAAAGGCAAAGGTACAGGACACCAGGCAGGCTCAGGGTCAGGTCAGGCAGGGGTCAGTAATCTAGAGTAGAGGCAAAGGCACAGGACAGCAGGCAGGCTCAGAGTCAGGTCAGGCAGAGGTCAGTAATCCAGAGTAGAGGCAAAGGCACAGGACACCAGGCAGGCTCAGAGTCAGGTCAGGCAGAGGTCAGTAATCCAGAGTAGAGGCAAAGGTACAGGACAGCAGGCAGGCTCAGGGTCAGGTCAGGCAGGGGTCAGTAATCTAGAGTAGAGGCAAAGGTACAGGACAGCAGGCAGGCTCAGGGGAAGGCAGAGTGGTCAGTAATCTAGAGTAGAGGCAAAGGTACAGGACAGCAGGCAGGCTCAGAGGAAGGCAGAGTGGTCAGTAATCTAGAGTAGAGGCAAAGGTACAGGACAGCAGGCAGGCTCAGGGGAAGGCAGAGTGGTCAGTAATCTAGAGTAGAGACAAAGGTACAGGACAGCAGGCAGGCTCAGGGGAAGGCAGAGTGGTCAGCCAAGGGTCAAAACCAGGAGGACAAGAAAGAGAGACTGGGGAAAAACAGGTGCTGAGAAAATGCTGGTCGAACTGGCACAGACAGACAGAGAACACAGGTATGAATACCTAGGGGATAAGTGGGGTAGATGAGCGACACCTGGAGGGGGGTGGAGACAAGCACAAGGACAGGTGAAACAGATCAGGGAGTGACATCTACGATGAATGTGTGAAATTGTTTTGAATGGAGTAATTGGAAATGAGTAATTTTGACTGTATTGTTCAGGAGCTGTTCATTTTACAACCAAATAATGGTAAAATGTGTTTTCCTTGCCTCCAGCAGACAAATCAAACATTCTGGACCTTACTGTTACGTTTATTGTTAACAACCTATGCAATTGAATTGCTCATTAAATGTAACTGTAGAGGCAAGTGTGACTTGACAGCATGGTCATCGGTATCACACTATTTCGATAGTCCCAACTTGATGATTTGTAGATGTTCTGTCAACAAAATGTCCCCTACAGTATCTATCCACTAACCCTAACCCTAGCCTTAACCTTTACCCTTACCTTCACCCTAACTGTAACCATTGCAAGCAATTTCATATCAACAGATGTTAAGTTGATAGTTTGTTGACAATTTGAGCAGCATAGACCATATCAAAGTAAAGTGTACGTACTGGCCATCTAATGAAAACCTCGTCCTCAGACGAATCCACATCTCCAAGGCGTCCCTGGACTGCCTGAATGGTGACTACGAGGTAGAGGAAGGCCATGGCAAGGACCGCAACGAATTCTTGCGCCGCCACAACATCGAGACGTACCTGATCAAGCAGCCCGAAGAGAGCCTACTCACGCTGCCCGAGGACATCATGAAGGAGGCGACCAGCACCGACCGACGAGTCAGCAGCGCCACCTTCAACCAGGGCTCCTGGAGTCCCGAGCTGCCCTTCGACAACATCGTGGGCAAGCAGAATGTAAGTCCTGATCGTTCCCTAACCGTGTTCATGTGGCTGGCTGTCTGTGGGAATTACTGGATCCATTTATTTGTCTGCCTTTTTCTGTTTTGTGAGAGTGAGCAAGCAGAATGTGTGGTGGTAGCCATGGTGGTAGGGATGTGACAAATGTCAAATTCCTCTTAATGTTTAAACTGCCGTATATTTTTTTTCCAAACGTTTTAAAAACAAATATAAATTGACTCAAGTTCACAATTCAGATGTGGTTCTGTGTATGACTGCTAGGGGGCAATGCAGTTCAATTTACCGTGTTCTTGACTACTACCTACTTACCGGTCGTCACTAGTTACCACAGCCACAAAGTCAAACATCCTGCCTGTATTGCTACAATTTATCTACTTAAAATGTCATTTTAAACCCAACCTTAACCCTAACATTAACCACACTGCTAACCTTATGCCTAACCCTAACCTTAAATTAAGATTTAGCTATTTTTGACTTTGTGGCTGTGGGAACTTGTGGAAATTGTACCAGACGGAGCTCATTGTACTCAACTCGATGTTCTCAGATGTCAGTACGTACTTCATGTCCCACTTCTCATCAATGTAATGGCTTGATGCAGTAATGTATGACAGCGTCTTCATAGACAACACATCTGGTTCTAGATATGGGTATTGAAGACAACATCCTCTACCATTGACAATGGCTGCATATCAACTTCAATCATTTCTGTAATCAGCGCTTTTCCCACTTCATCCTGCCAGCAGCGGGGTGGGTCATTCCTTTCAGCATTGTACCTGTACTGCATATCTCCTCCAACTAATGTTAATGCATTGTTGCCTTAGGTATTTGTTTACTTAAAATGTTTCTCTTTATGATGATAAAGGCTTGTTAGTGCACTTATCACAAAACTACCACTATGATTTAAATTTTGTTAAAAGTGAAAAATAAATGTTTTTCAGTTAGGGATTGTTAACGTTTTAGAATAAATACCTAATGTTGTTGAAATGTTTAAACGTTCGCACCCCTAGGAGCCATGTATTGTGGTAAGTTTGTAATGTGTCTCATTTGCCTGTATGTTTTTTGAGAATGGACATCCAGAATGTAGAGTGCCTTCAGAAATTATTCATACCCCTTGATTTATTCCACATCGTTGTCTTACAGCCTGCATTCAAACTGGATTAAATGTATTATTTTTGTCACACAATAGCCATAATGACAAAATTAAAACATAATTTATTGAAAATGAAATGCAGAAATATCTATTTTACATAAGTATTCACACACCTGTTAGAATCACCTTTGGCAACGATTACTGCTGTGAGTTTTTCTGGGTAAGTCTGAAAGAGCATTGCACATCTGAATTGTACAGTATTCTTTAAAAAAATATTTAAGCTCTGCCAAATTGCTTGTTGATCATTCCTAGACAAACATTTTTTTAAGTCTTGTCATAGATTTTCAAGCAGATTTATGTCCAAACTGTACCACGGTTATTGTCCTTATCATAGGTGAATTCATCTCCCAGTGTCTGGTGGAAAGCAGACTGAACCAGGTTTTCCTCTAGGATTTGCCTGTTTCTATTTTATGCTGAAAAACTCCTATGCTTAAAAATATGGAGTGTGGAGTTCAGTAATGTGTTGTATTGGATTTGCCCCAAACATAATGTCACGGATCCCCCCCCCCCCAGTACTGCTGCTTATTCTGCTCACCTGTTTGAGGTCGAAGTCACAGGTCTTCTAGGTTGCACTGAACTGTGTCATTACGCACACCTGCGTCCAATTACTCACTGATTGTGTTTGTATAAATGTGCCCTTTGTTTCCCCATCGGGCTGTCGATTATTGTTCCCATGTCGTTTGGTCGTGTGAGTACCTATGCGTTGTCTCAGCCTGTGCTGCGTGTTTTGTCTATTACGGGTCTCGTCCCTTGTCGTCTTCGAGGTTTCCCTCGCTCTTTTTTTGGGTACGTCCCAGTGCTTGTTTTGGGTGTATTAAAAACCCAGATTGTGTATTCCTGTGCCTGTCTCCAAATCCTTCATACCAGCGTGACACATAGCACTTTGTATTCAGGACAAAAAGTGAATTGCTTTGCCACATTTTTTTCAGTATTACTTTAGTTCCTTGTTGCAAACAGGATGCATGTTTTGGAATATTTTTTATTCTGTACATGCTTCCTTCTTTTCACTCTGTCAATTAGGTTATTATTGTGGAGTAACTACAATGTTGTTGATCCATCCTCAGTTTTCTCCTTTCATAGCATTAAAGTGTCCTTCCTGAGTTAGGAAGAACACCTGTATCTTTGTTGTAACTGGTTGTATTGATACACAATCCAATGTGTAATTAATAATGTCATGTTCACAGGGATATTCAATGTCTTGTCTGTTTTTTACATTTTCTTTTACCCATCTTCAAATTAGATACCCTTATTTGCGAGGCATTAGGAAGCCTCTCTGGTCTTTGTGGTTGTATCTGTGTTTGAAATTCACTGCTCGACTGAGGGACCTACAGATATGTGGGGTACAGAGATGAGGTAGTCATTCAAAAATCAAGTTAAACACTATCAGTCCATGCAACTAATAGTCCGTGCAACACCATTAAGTTTGCCGATGACACAACGGTGGTAGGCCTGATCACCGACAACGATGAGACAGCCTACTGTGTTTAACCTGACAACAACCTCTTTCAACGCGATCAAGACAAACAAGATGATTGTGGACTACAGGAAAAGGCGGGCCGAGCATGGCCCCATTCTCATCGCCGGGGCTGTAGGGGAGCAGGTTGAGAATTTGAAGTTCCTTGGTGTCCACATCATCTACAAGCTATCATGGTCCAAACACACCAATACCGTCGTGAAGAGGGCACGACTGTCATGCAGGTGAAAGAGGACCCAAAAGCGACTTGGCGAAAACAGAGTCTTTAATCCAGTAAAGTAAATACAAACAAAAAACACAACTTTCACTCGAAATGACGAGGACAAACTGGAGACTCGATCTTGAACAGCAGGTGAACAGCAGGTTGCCTCGGGAAGGCACTTGAACCAGACAGACTCAGACACCTGCTCACCACGCAGCATCTGAGGAAAACACGACACGACAGGGCGATACACAAACACAGCACGGTGAATTCTAGACAAGGAACCGACAGGACAGGAACGGAACACAAAGGAAGAAATAGGGACTCTAATCAGGGGAAAGGATCGGGAACAGGTGTGGGAAGACTAAATGATTGATTAGGGGAATAGGAACAGCTGGGAGCAGGAACGGAACGATAGAGAGAAGAGAGAGCGAGAGAGTGAGAGAGGGAGGGGGAGAGAGAGGGATAGAAAGAGGGAAAGAACCTAATAAGACCAGCAGAGGGAAACGAATAGAATGGGAAGCACAGGGACAAGACAAGATAATAAATGACAAAACATGACAACGACAACGCCTATTCAACAACGCCTATTCCCACTGAGGAGACTCTACCTGTAGGGTCCTGTATTTACTTTCTTAGTCAACCTTGTGTTCTGTTTCTTTGTGTTCTTGAACGTAGCCATTGATTTCACCTTGTGTTAATTACTCACCTGGTCTCATCAGCTCTTTATTTAGTTCAGTTCATTCTGTTTGTGCCTTTGTGAGGTATCGTTTGTTTGGTCTCTACAAAGCCTTTTCCTAGCTCGTTTTGTGAGAACCAGTTATAGCCTTCAATACTAGTTTTGATTCACCTGCCTGTTTGTATACCTGTGTATGACCATTGCCTGCCTGTGATCACGATTCCTGCCGTCTGAGACGGCGAAATAAACACCTGCCGCGCTCCGCACCTGAATCTACACCTTTTTCTCCCTGAGTATTCATTACAGAATACCTCACCCAAAAACCGGAATGGATTCAGCGGTGCCTAACCCAGCGAGAGACGTGTATGAAGGAAATCTGCCATCTTCTCCACCCCTCCAATTCCCTCCTTCATTCAAATCAAATCAAATCAAATTTTATCTGTCACATACACATGGTTGGCAGATGTTAATGCGAGTGTAGCGAAATGCTTGTGCTTCTAGTTCCGACAATGCAGTAATAACCAAGTAATCTAACTAACAATTCCAAACTACTGTCTTATACACAGTGTAAGGGGATAAAGAATATGTACATAAAGATATATGAATGAGTGATGGTACAGAGCAGCATAGGCAAGATACAGTAGATGGTATCGAGTACAGTATATACATATGAGATGAGTATGTATCACTAGCCACTTTAACTATGCCACTTTGTTTACATGTATTACATAAGGATGCAGTAGATGATATAGAGTACAGTATATATGTATACATATGAGATGAATAATGTAGGCTATGTAAACATTATATTAGGTAGCATTGTTTAAAGTGGCTAGTGATATATTTTACATAATTTCCCATCAATTCCCATTATTAAAGTGGCTGGAGTTGAGTCAGTGTGTTGGCAGCAGCCACTCAATGTTAGTGGTGGCTGTTTAACAGTCTGATGGCCTTGAGATAGAAGCTGTTTTTCAGTCTCTCGGTCCCAGCTTTGATGCACCTGTACTGACCTCGCCTTCTGGATGATAGCGGGGTGAACAGACAGTGGCTCGGGTGGTTGTTGTCCTTGATGATCTTTATGGCCTTCCTGTAACATCGGGTGGTGTAGGTGTCCTGGAGGGCAGGTAGTTTGCCCCCGGTGATGCGTTGTGCAGACCTCACTACCCTCTGGAGAGCCTTACAGTTGTGGGCGGAGCAGTTGCCATACCAGGCGGTGATACAGCCCGCCAGGATGCTCTCGATTGTGCATCTATAGAAGTTTGAGTGCTTTTGGTGACGAGCCGAATTTCTTCAGCCTCCTGAGGTTGAAGAGGCGCTGCTGCGCCTTCTTCACGATGCTGTCTGTGACTGAAACAGCACTTGGATCCGAGACCCATTTCCACACCCTCTTCAAAGAGGTATTCTATCACTCTCCCTCTGGTCGTCCTAAAGGAGACCTTCTCATAGAACTTCAACAAGGATGCAGTTCAGCTGCCGGTTATGCCCTCAAGTTCCGCACCATGTCTGCAGGGAGTCGATGGAGAGGGGCTGCTTTACTTACCGTCTACCGAAAAGGGCTCAACAGAGAACTTCAGGCGGAGCTGGCCTGTAGAGGTGACCTTCAGGATTTAAATCAATACATTCTTATGTCCATCTCCATCGACCACCTCATCACCAAAGACCGCCAAAGATCTCTGTAATCCAGGAACCTGAAACTTTCTTTCCATGATTCCGTCATTCCTTCCCGAGTCTGCCAGAGGCCATGCAGTTGGGCAATGCTACCCTCCCGTGTATCAAACATCAAAGATGAATCCAAGAAGTGTTCTGCCTGTGGAGGGAAAGATCATCTACTCAGCCATTGCCCTGTTCTCCCCAACGGAGAGATGAGAAGGGTCCCTCCGCTGCCTTGCAGGTAGGCGTGTCCTTATTTCTAAATATCTCCCAGAAGCAATTATCCATCCCAGTATTGCTAACCGTGAAGGGGGTTACTAAATACTTGATAGATTCGGGAGCAGCATGTCATTTTATCGATCACCAGCTAGTACAAGAGCTTGACATTGATCTAACACCTGTCACCCCTCGCTTAAGGATTAACACCCTGGACGGGCAGCCATTGGGCATGGGCTTCATTACACACCTGACCACAGAGCGTCACCCCTCCCTTAAGGATTAACACCCTGGACGGGCAGCCATTGGGCATGGGCTTCATTACACACCTGACACAGAGCATCACCCTCAAGATTGGAGTCTTCCACACCAAAAACATTCAACTCATGGAACTCTCATCCCCCAAACAGCCACTCATCCTCAGACACCCCTGTCTACATCGTCACGACCCCGCCATCTACATGGTGAACTACTGTCCTGGTCTTCCACCTGCTTCACTAGTTGTCTCAACCTACCCTGCAGAGCCACCACCATTGAGGACTCTGCCCCTGCAGTGGCACCCACCATACCATCTGAATATGCCCAGTACTGCAATGTCTTCAGCAAAATCAAGGCCTCCACTCTGCCACCACATCGCCTAGGGGAATCCCCACTAAAGGGCCGTCTTTACCCCCGATCTATCCTGGAACATGAGGCAATGAACTACATTGATGAAACACTCAAACGGTTTAATTTGTCCTTGTTCCCAGACTGAGTCCAGCTTCTTCTTTGTTGGAAAAAAGGACAGTGGTCTCCGACCGTGTATTAAAAAAAACAATTACATTTATTTAACTAGGCAAGTCAGTTAAGAACAAATTCTTATTTTCAATGACGACCTAGGAACAGTGGGTTAATTGCCTGTTCAGGGGCAGAACGAAAGATTTGTACCTTGTCAGCTCAGGGGTTTGAACTTGCAACCTTCCGGTAACTAGTCCAACGCTCTAACCACTCAGCTACCCTGCCGCCCCCGTTGATTACTGTTCCCCGAATGACATCACGGTCAACAACTTTTCCTCTGATCCCAGCGACCCTTGAACAAATAGGCCGCACCAACATCTATATAAAACTCAACCTGTGAAGTGCATATAACCTTGTCCGTATAAGTGAAGGCAACGAATGGAAGATGGCCTTTATCACCGCACGAGGGCATGGTCATATGCCTTACTAACGCCCCTGCCATCTTCCACGACAAGGTTTTCCAGTTTACGACCCTTTCTCATCGTCTACAATGATGACATCCTGATTTACTCCCTTAAGGAACACATGCAGCATGTGCAAAAGGTTTTTCAACAGCTCATTCACCATGTGAAGACTGAAAAGAACTGAAAAGACTGAATCTTCCATGCAACCTCGCTAAACTTC
The DNA here is from genome assembly GCF_021184085.1 of Oncorhynchus gorbuscha. Lineage (NCBI taxonomy): Eukaryota > Metazoa > Chordata > Actinopteri > Salmoniformes > Salmonidae > Oncorhynchus > Oncorhynchus gorbuscha. Next base: position 2,905,872 of record NC_060194.1, on the reverse strand, counting down.
CTTGGTTTCGTACTGACACCTGGCGGGGTCAGCATGGATGAGAACAAAATCACCACCATCAGAAACTGGCCCAAACTCACCACCGTCAACTTCTTATGTCTTGGGGGCAGTATTTCGACGTCTGGATGAGAAGCGTGCCCAAAGTAAATTGCCTGTTACTCAAGGCCCAGAAGCTAGGATATGTACAATTGGTAGATTTGGATAGAAAACACATAAGTTTCCAAAACTGTTCAAATAATGTCTGTGAGTATAACAGAACTGATATGGCAGGTGAAAACCTGAGGAAAATCCATCCAGGATTTTTTTGATGTGGGTATTTTCAATTGAATGCCTATAGAGTATCTAATGGGTTATGACCCATATTGCAGTTCCTATGGCTTCCACTAGATGTAAACATTCTTTAGACATGGGTTCAGGCTTGTTTTCTGAAAACTGAAAAAGAGTGAGACCTTTCTCTCAGTGGACTGTAGAATCATGCAGTGCTGGTTTGCGCACATGACCGATTTTGCGCCCTTCGTTGTTTTTCCTTTCAATTGAATAAGCTATTGTCGATTTTATTTAGACAATTGACAACCTGAGGATTAATTCTAAACATCGTTTGACATGTTTTAACGAACTTTACTGGTACTATTAGGATGTATTCGTCTGCATGTTTTGACCACCTTTGAACCAGTGGATTACTGAACAAAACGCGCCAACAAAACTGAGTTTTTGGGATATAAGAGGGACTTTTTTCAAACAAAACAAACATTTATTGTGTAGCTGGGACTCTTGTGACAGCAACCATATGAATATCTTCAAAGGTAAGTGATTAATTGTATCGCTATTTCTGACTTTTCTAATTCCTTTACTTGGTTGTAAAATGTTTGTATGCTTTTATAAGCGGGGCGCTGTCCTCAGATAATCGCATGGTATAATTTCACCGTAAAGCCTTTTTGAAATCTGACAAAGCACCTGGATTAAGAAGAAGTTAGTCTTTAAGACGATGTATCACACTTGTATTTTTCATGAATGTTTATGACTATTTTTGAATTTGGCGCTCTGCAATTTCACCAGATGTTGTCAAGGTGGGTCACTAGCGGAACGCCTGCGCCAGAAAGGTTAAGGAACTCCAATGTTTCATTGGGTTCTCCAACTACTTTCGGCGGTTCATTTGGAACTTCAGTTCTACAGTCGCTCCCCTCACTGCCCTTACCAGCCTAAAGACCTGGACTGATACTGCCCTGACTGCTTTCAACAACTTGAAACGCCTCTACACCTCAGCCAACCTGATCCGAACCTTCCTTTTACCCTGGAGGTGGATGCCTCCGAAGTAGGTGCAATACTCTCTCAGTGGGTGGGAACACCTCCCAAATCACATCCCTGCGACTTCTTCTCCAGGAAGTTATCCTCCGCTGAGAGGAATTACGATGTGGGGAACAGAGAACTCCTCACCATCAAGCTGGCCCTCTTGGAGTGGCGAAACTAGTTGGAGGGCGCACAACATCCCTTTCTCATCCTAACAGATGATCGTAATATGGAAGATATTAGAGAGGCCAAGAGGTTAAACTCCAGACAAGCCAACTGGGCTCTCTCCACACGCTTCCATTTTCATATTATTTACATCACTGGAAAGAAAACGGTAAAAGCTGATACTCTCTCTAGCCAGTTTGACCTTCCGACAGTAACTCAGACCCTACACCCATTCTTCCTTCCTCTTGCTTTATGGGATTGGTACAGTGGGAGGTTCACTCTGCCATACAAGAAGCCCTAGCCTCAGTCCCGGCTCCTCCTGAGACACCTGTTGGGGAGGAGGTACGTACCAGCAGCTGTTAGCTGTTAGATGCCAGTAAGTTCTGGTGGACCTTACTGGCATCCGACGTACGGGATTACATACTCTCCTGGCCAATCTGTACCCAAACCAAAAGCACTCTTAATCTCCCTTCCGGTCATCAACCTTTGCCGGTTCCACATAGATGTTGACTACATCACAGACATTCCTGAATCCTCTGGTTCCTCTTTCTCATTTACCTAACGCCATGGAATTGGCTGAGTGTATGTTCCAGCAGGTGTTTCATCTGTATGGGATTCCAGAGGGCATCATCTCTGACCCCGGGCCCCAGTTTGTCTCCTGGGTGTGGCGAGCCTTCGGTGAAAGACGGGGGGGTTACCCTCAGCCGCTCTTCCGGGTACCCTCCCCAGACCAATGGGAAGACGGAACGCCTGAACCAAGAAATAGGGAAGTACCTCCGCCAACAATGTTCTGCCTCTCCACACAACTGGAGTTGGTATATGGCCTGGGCCGAATATACACTCAGAACTCACTCATGCATTCATCCCTCCGCCTTACTCCGTTTCAGTGTGACTTGGTAACCAACACCCCATGTTTCCCTGAGAGGCCGAGCCTGGTACTGTTCCACCGATCAACGACTGACTTCGGCGTAGTGAGCGGGTATGGGAGACCGCTCACAGGCATCTGCAGGAAGTCTCTAATACCCAGAAACGCTTTGCTGACAAATGGCCGCCGACCTACGCCAATCTTTCACCCCGGACAGCGTGTGTGGCTCTCTACCAGAGGCATCCGGCTCCGCCTCCTCTGCAAAAAAGCTCTGTCCTTTCAAGATCAACCCTGTCAAGTACCGCCTCCAGTTACCCCGTCAGTATAATATATCCTCGTCCTTCCATGCGTCTCTATTAAAACCGGTCACCTACAGTCCTCTTTATCCTCCAGTCTCTACCCGCAGTGTGTGGGGGGGCTTTCATTTTTGTTCATTGATTTCACCTGTGTTAGATACCTGATGAAACCAGGTGAGTAATTTAGTTCAATTCATTCTGTTTGAGGTATTGTTTGTTTTGACTCTACTAAGCCTTTTTCCTAGCTCATTTGTGAGAACCAGTTATTAATTAGTATACATTACAGTACTGGTATTGTTGTTTTTACTGCTGCTCTTTAACTATTTGTTACTTTTATTTCTTATATGCTTGTAAGGATTTCACGGTAAGGTCTACCTGTTGTATTCGGCGCATGTGACAAATACAATTTGATTTGACTTGTTAAGCACATTTGAACGTATTTAGGCTTTCTTAACAAAGGGGTTGAATACTTATTGACAAGACATTTCAGCTTAATTTGTAACATTTTCTAAAAACATAATTCCACTTTGACATTATGGGACCTGTGTAGGCCAGTGACACAAAGTCTTAATCTATTTTACATTCAGGCTACAACGCAACAAAATGTGGATGAAGTTATATGTGGTGGTACACATGACCATGCGGTGCGAGCCATGTATTGTGGGAACTTGTTTGTGAGAATGGACAGACAGAATGAAAGTGAACTGCTGTACCGTGTGGCTTTAGCCATGAACTACATCGTGTGTGTGTGTGTGTGTGTGTGTGTGTGTGTGTGTGTGTGTGTGTGTGTGTGTGTGTGTGTGTGTGTGTGTGTGTGTGTGTGTGTGTGTGTGTGTGTGTGTGTGTGTGTGTGTGTGTGTGTGTGTGTGTGTGTGTGTGTGTGTGTGTGTGTGTGTGTGTGTGTGTGTATGAATCACCAGAACGTAAGTGGACCATGTGACCATATCATTGTGAGCGGTAACAGGCGAGGAAATGTGATTTAACCACACCCTTTGACCATTTTGGCAGTGTATTTTGATTGTGTTATTGTGGTCTGAATCAGTCATTTTCTTTGCCTCAGAATATGGTCCACAATGTTACAATCAGTCTCGGCTCGATATGTATCCAGATTTGAATATTAGAATAAGTGTTGAATTCAGTCGATCCAGAAAGGAGTGTTGGTAATAAATCTGTGGCACTGTCTTGTTGGTCCCGGAGGGTGCTCTGTCTGATTGGATCGTTCCAGGCAGTATAAAAAAAACTAATGTTAAACGTGTGGTGTTGTAGTACCCGATGGAGGTTCACCTGGCTGTAACTCAATGCTGGGGTTCCAGTATGTCATGTTAAATGTGTAGTGTTGTAGTACCCTATGGAGGTTCACCTGGCTGTAACTCAATGCTGGGGTTCCAGTATGTCATGTTAAATGTGTAGTGCTGTAGTACCCTATGGAGGTTCACCTGGCTGTAACTCAATGCTGGGGTTCCAGTATGTCATGTTAAATGTGTAGTGTTGTAGTACCCTATGGAGGTTCACCTGGCTGTAACTCAATGCTGGGGTTCCAGTATGCCATGTTAAATGTGTAGTGTTGTAGTACCCGATGGAGGTTCACCTGGCTGTAACTCAATGCTGGGGCTCCAGTATGTCATGTTAAATGTGTAGTGCTGTAGTACCCTATGGAGGTTCACCTGGCTGTAACTCAATGCTGGGGTTCCAGTATGTCATGTTAAATGTGTAGTGTTGTAGTACCCTATGGAGGTTCACCTGGCTGTAACTCAATGCTGGGGTTCCAGTATGTCATGTTAAATGTGTAGTGTTGTAGTACCCGATGGAGGTTCACCTGGCTGTAACTCAATGCTGGGGTTCCAGTATGTCATGTTAAATGTGTAGTGCTGTAGTACCCTATGGAGGTTCACCTGGCTGTAACTCAATGCTGGGGTTCCAGTATGTCATGTTAAATGTGTAGTGTTGTAGTACCCGATGGAGGTTCACCTGGCTGTAACTCAATGCTGGGGTTCCAGTATGTCATGTTAAATGTGTAGTGTTGTAGTACCCGATGGAGGTTCACCTGGCTGTAACTCAATGCTGGGGTTCCAGTATGTCATGTTAAATGTGTAGTGCTGTAGTACCCGATGGAGGTTCACCTGGCTGTAACTCAATGCTGGGGTTCCAGTATGTCATGTTAAATGTGTAGTGCTGTAGTACCCGATGGAGGTTCACCTGGCTGTAACTCAATGCTGGGGTTCCAGTATGTCATGTTAAATGTGTAGTGTTGTAGTACCCTATGGAGGTTCACCTGGCTGTAACTCAATGCTGGGGTTCCAGTATGTCATGTTAAATGTGTAGTGTTGTAGTACCCTATGGAGGTTCACCTGGCTGTAACTCAATGCTGGGGTTCCAGTATGTCATGTTAAATGTGTAGTGCTGTAGTACCCTATGGAGGTTCACCTGGCTGTAACTCAATGCCGGGGTTCCAGTATGTCATGGTTTCGCTTGACTGGCCCATTTGTTGCATGAATAATGAAGATTGCAAAAAATGTAATCCAGCTACTCCTCAGTGTACACCCAAGCACGCGCGCACACACACACACACACACACAGGCAGTTTACTGGCTCTTGCACATCTGCGTCGGGCCGTTCTGTCTGTTCAGCAGCTAAACATCAATTGAATCTGATCTACAGTAGATCTAGCTGTTGCCACCTGCTCATATCCCCCATATAATCTACTATTACATCATGCATTAAAGGCTTATATTATCATTATCATACATATCGGTCTTAGCATACAGGTGGTCACTTGTTAGAGATATGTCACACACATTCTATGCTGATGGGGCCAGTATGTAAGAACTACCAACTGTAAGGAGATCTCTGATAGATTGAAAAGAAAAGGGAGACAGAGGGAGGGAGATGTAGAGTAGCGGTGAGGCTGGGATTCCTACCCACGCTAATGTTGATGGCTATGTGCTGCAGGCGGCGTTACACACTACACGCATGGTGAGAATACAGAACGACCCCATACTGTCATAATAGGAGAGAACATCAAGTGTCAAGTATTCCACTTTGCACATTGAATGTACAAGTTCTATGCAGAAGATTATATTCTTCAACAGTGACTTGACTTTACTGTACTGTACCTCTGTGGAGGTGGTTTTTCATGATGTAGCCATCATGGCCGCGTTTCAATTCAATGGAATGTTACTCCTGCTAAGATCTGACTCCTTTGTTTCTCACACAATGAGATGCTGTCAGGAACAGTCCTTTGAAAAGGCTCTTCTGCTGCAACTTGATGTGTCTTTTATGTTGTCTCTCGCCGTGGGCTGAAGTTTTCCCTCGTGTGATTTTTACCCTCCGGGCTCTCACCCCCTCTTCCTCCGTTAGTTTGTCTGTTTTCAGCGTGGTTGAGAGTCTGAGCTGGCTGAACATGCTGCTGGGGTAAGAACGTGTGTGTGTGTGTGTGTGCGCACGCAAAGTACATGTTCTCTTGTTTCTGTACTTGTTATACATACAAGAGTAGTTTAAATGGCTACTCTCCGACACCCTGCCTTATTGCGACAGTGCAATTACATGCTTGTCATGTCACCGATGCCATTTTGTACACAAGACACAGTAGGTTTTCTTTAAAAAATCCAGGAAACAAATCTCAATATCACTGCCTTGGCATACATTATGAGCACGCTGTTGGCGTCACTTTTAAGAAATGGCTTGGAGCTGTTTCAATTTGTATTGGATCACCATTGAGTGTCTCTTGCAGGGAGCCCTGCATATAAAATACACCAATCTAATACAATGTAAAACAAAATACAGCACAACACATATTGCACAGACAAACATAAATATATACAGGGATACCGTCTTCTGGGCTCCGGGTCTTGCTGTATCTTGTGAGGATCAAAAACGGAACTCACGCCTGTTACCTCTGGTACCGTCCCCAACTATACGGGAGTCCTTTCCTCCCCTTAATGTCTCCCCTGTGTGCTGCCCTTCTGGCAGATTTATGGGACTCGTACAGCTGGTGAGAAATCAGCCCTTGAATACTCACTAACCCCAATTAGTCCTGGCCGGAGAGCCGGTCGAGACCTGGCACGTCCAGCAGAGGGAGCCTTCGCCTCGTGATGTATACTCCATCTGTTACCAGGCCTCGACGAGTCTCCCCCTGGTGGCTGACCTGTTGTACGCCACAGTACGTAATAGCATCATTCACGTGTAGATTTTTTTTTCTTACAGATTGACCAATAGCATTAATGTAAATAGTGAAGAGAACAGGTCCTAGTATTGGACCCCTGTGGAACACCTTTTATTTTCTTCAAGAAATATGGACTTAAACCCATCAATTACGATGGCCTGAGTTCTGTCACTCAGATAATCAGGAAACCAAGAGCCCAGGCCAATCGAGGACAACTTGTTCAATAAAATAACATGATCGAGAGCATCAAACGCTTTCGACAGGTCCATAAACAAGGCAGCACAATTCATTTTAATGTCCGAAGCATTGACAAGATCATTAACAACGGATGTGGGCTGCTGTGATAGTGCTGTGCCCTGGCCTAAACCCTGATTGGTTTATATTCAAAATACCATTGCTTAGATAAAAAAAAAAGAGCCAAGTTACTTATTTACCAAGGATTTGAGAATCTTGGTTAGACGTGAAAGCCAGGAGATGGGACGATAACGATCAAGGTCTCTACTATCCCCGCCCTTTATGGAGTGGCAGCACATAAATAGTTTTTCATACTATCATATTTTATTGGCCATATACACATGGTTAGCAGATGTTGTTATCGCGGGTGTAACGAAATGCTTGTAATATTTACTGATAATTTACGGATATTTGCTGATAACAATTGTTAGATTTACCCTTACATTTTGTTTGTCTACGTTCAACCTCATTTGCTTCTCCACACAAAGCGTCCCTATACAACTCCGTATCTATAGCTACAAGAATGTCCCCAGGTTGTGAAATAAGATTCCTTTCCCCTTTCACTGTCTACCGATGTCGTCTGAGCGACTCTGACTCTCCACACCCTATTTCATGCCTCGCCCTCTCTATTGGCTCTTCATGACGAAAGCCACTGCCACAAGGCTTTCACCTTAAAGAGCTTGCATTTTGTGGGACACAACCTGCTATTCACCACTGCAAACTGTGGTGGCCAGTGTTTCCCACCATATCGGTGAGAAGCGCACCAACACACATATGTTTACCAGTTGGTTACTAATTGTCTAGTTCTTTGTTTTGTGCTGAGAAACAATGCAATAGTGGATGTGTTGTTGTGGTAGTGCTTTACATTGAGTTTTCCTGCCTGCCTTTTTTATTTACCTCCTTCGATAGGAAGGACAGGATGCATTTGCAGCATGATGTTGCCACCAACCACGTTTGCTCAGATCTGTGGTTGTGAAAGAAAGAAGACACGAAGGGAAGCTATTTACAACCATGGTAACATAACCGGGGGTAGAAAGACAAACAAATGTTAGGAGCTGAATCATGAAATCAAATGAAGATAGTGTTCTGAATAGAGGTGCTGACTAACAGTAGTCTGGCTGATATCGAACTCGAAGTCCTCCTGACTTCAGTGTCTGGAAATGCTCTTTTGATGTTGTTGATATAATGCATCGATAGTGAAGGGGATCTTTTTCAGAGCTGATCTGATTGGTCAAAAGGCCAATTAGCGAAGAAGAAAAAAATATCAGAATTGGGCTGTCTAAACGCAGCCTTTGTCATGCTTGTGCTCAGTGACTGAAACTATTGATAGTATGCTCTACATTTATTTGACACTGGCATTATGTTTCCATTTTTGTTGAATGTTGAGATTTATTTGCAGGCTCTGCTAGTTTATTGGACTGATATTGTTGTCTCTTTTCTTTTGATTGGCTGGTCTTTGACAATTATTTGGCTGATTGGATTGCTTTTGACAGCTATCGTGTGCATTGCAGTCTGATTGGCTCTTCCCTGACGGGCGTTGTGTTCTACAGGATGTGGTGTAGGCCTAGTTATTGGAGCAGCCCTGCACAGATGGAGATAAGAACACTAGGGAGTATTATTCTGAAAGACACATCTTTGCTTCCAATGTCATCAAAGAGAAGCCATCAGGAGGCTACCCATCATGTCATTATTCATTTGTTCTCTCCTTTCCCGTCCTCACTCGGCTCCCTTCATCCCTTACATTAGAGACTTACATTTTCATCTGCCATGCCTCACAAAACCGCTTCCCTTGATTTAACACATTTTTGTTGGTCATAGAACTCTTGTTATTTTGCTCAAATTGATCGTTGTGAGAGATCTAACTTAGTGACAAAGTATTACCTATTTTGTGGTAGAAGATACAGTATGCTGCTGCTATCATACAGGTTTTGGTTGTTTTAATCTAAAGTGTAGTCACACATCTTCTGAAGCTGGTCATTTACATAAATGTAGGTTTTCTTTATTTTTTTTTGTATGTCTAGGCCTAGGGCAATGTGTCTGAGTCAAAAACAGGCATATGTGGCTTGATGTACAGTCGTGGCCAAAGGTTTTGAGAATGAGACAAATATTAATTTCCACAAAGTTTGCTGCTTCAGTGTCTTTAGATTTTTTTGTCAGATGTTACTATGGATACTGAAGTATAATTACAAGCATTTCATAAGTGTCAAAGGCTTTTATTGACAATTACATGAAGTTGATGCAAAGAGTCAATATTTGCAGTGTTGACCCTTCTTCTTCAAGACCTCTGCAATCTGCCCTGGCATGCTGTCAATTAACTTCTGGACCACATCCTGACTGATGGCAGCCCATTCTTGCATAATCAATGCTTAGAGTTTGTCAGAATTTGTGGGGTTTTGTTTGTCCACCCACCTCTTGAGGATTAAGGTCTGGGGAGTTTCCTGGCCATGGACCCAAAATATTGATGTTTTGTTCCCCGAGCCACTTAGTTATCACTTTTGCCTTAAGGCAAGGTGCTCCATCATGCTGCATTGTTTGTCACCAAACTGTTCCTGGATGGTTGGAAGAAGTTGCTCTCGGAAGATGTGTTGATACCCTTCTTTATTCATGGCTGTGTTCTTTGGCAAAATTGTGAGTGAGCCCACTCCCTTGGCTGAGAAGCAACCCCACATATGATTGGTCTCAGGATGCTTTACTGTTGGCATGACACAGGACTGATGGTAGCGCTCACCTTGTCTTCTCTGGACAAGCTGTTTTCCGGAGGCCCCAAACAATCGGAGAGGGGATTCATCTGAGAAAATGACTTTACCCCGTTCCTCAGCAGTCCAATCCCTGTACCTTTTGCAGAATATCAGTCTGTCCCTGATGTTTTTCCTGGAGAGATGAGGCTTCTTTGCTGCCCTTCTCGACACCAGGCCATCCTCAAAGTCTTCGCCTCACTGTGCGTGCAGATGCACTCACACCTGCCTGCTGCCATTCCTGAGCAAGCTCTGTACTGGTGGTGCCTTTCTTGGGCGGCCTGAAGCCTTCACAACAATTCAACTGCTCTCCTTGATGATGTTCTTGATGATCCGATAAATTGTTGATTTAGGTGCAGTCTTACTGCAGCAACATCTTTGCCTTTTTGTGCAAAGCAATGATGACGGCATGTGTTTCCTTGCAGGTAACCATGGTTGACAGAGGAAGAACAATGATTCCAAGCACCACCCTCCTTTTGAAGCTTCCAGTCTGTTATTCGAACTCAATCAGCATGACCGAGTGATCTCCAGCGTTGTCCTCGTCAACACTCACACCTGTGTTAATGAGAGAATCACTGACATGATGTCAGCTGGTCCTGTTGTGGCAGGGCTGAAAGGCAGTGGAAATGTATTTTGGGGATTCAGTTCATTTGCATGGCAAAGAGGGACTTTGCAATGAATTGCAATTCATCTGATCCCTCTTCATAACATTCTGGAGTATATGCAAATTGCCATCATACAAACTGAGGCAGCAGACTTTGTGAAAATTCATATTTGTGTCACTCTCAAATTTTGGCCACGACTATGGTAAAGTTAGACCTTGTAAAATGTATGACTCGATTAATTAATTATATGAATTGAATGGGTGCATAATGATTGTAGAATTGTGTCTGGATGTCTCAAAAAGTCAAATAATATCTTCACCTTTGTGCTAAAGTTTCAAAGCACTATCATTTAACGCCATTTCGGGTACAGCTAAACAGCTACGCGAGTCTGTGCCGTTGAGATCATGAGCTAAGCCTGATATGCATTCAATCCTTTTGTAATGATCGCCAATGATTGTCACTAGAAGAATCGTCAGGTACTATGAAATAAATGGTGCCCATTAGAACACACAGCAATAGACAGCCTCCAGGAATGAACTTTTAATAGGCTCTCAACGTAATGGATTTCCATAGCCACTCGGTTGAAGTGCGTTGATGGCATGAGGGATTTGTTGGAATATGAAGATCAATTGGTCAGACATTTCACTGAAAACACACCTACAGACACACACACATGCACATACACTCAAACAAGCACTCACACACACACACACATGCACATACACACACACACACAAACTCAGATGACTACATGTCAACCACGTTAATGGCTTCACAAAAGGTAATTTGTTCATGGGTGTCATCCGTTGTCTGGTTTTCTAGATAGCTAATGATGGAAAGCTAATGTGCGGTGCTTAGAGAAGTTAAGTGAGTCATAAATATTGAACTTCACATAAATCATCTCTTTCTACCAGAACAGATGTAGTTTACTGAGCCACCCAGCAGTTATTAGAAAGCATTTTAGCAGTTGGCATCAGAAACAGACTGGCCATAGCGCAATTCAGGCAAATACAAGATAGGCTGGCTCATCATTAGCCCAGTGGGCCTGTCTAATGGGGGGGGGGGGGCTGGTCCCAGTCTATCCCTGGTTAGCAGTCATGTTGCATTTCATATCTGTTTCTTTAACCAATGACAACTGGCTGACTTTTCAAAATGGTTAAAACTTTATTCTACAACGGGTTGGTATTTGTATTCATATTAATTATGTATGTAATAAAATGCAAATTAATTACTTAAAAATCATACAATGTGATTTTCTGGAGTTTTGTTTTAGATTCCGTCTCTCACAGTTGAAGTGTCCCTATGATAAAAATTACAGACCTGTACATGCTTTGTAAGTAACTGAGTCAGGTTTGTCTCTTTTTCAGTTCTGCCCACTAATTTTCAATAGGATTGAGGTCAGGCCTTTGTGATGGCCACTTAAATACCTTGACTTTGTGGTCCTTAAGCCATTTTGCCACAACTTTGGAAGTATGCTTGGGGTCATTGTCCATTTGGAAGACCCATTTGCGACCAAGCTTCAACTTCCTGACTGATGTCTTGAGATGTTGCTTCAATATATCCACATCAATTTCCTGCCTCATGATGCCATCTATTTTGTGAAGTGCACCAGTCCCTCTTGCAGCAAAGCACCCCCACAACATGATGCTGCCACCGCCGTGCTTCACGGTTGGGATGGTGTTCTTCAGCTTGCAAGCCTCCCCCTTTTTCCTCCTAACATAACGATGGTCATTATGGCCAAACAGTTCTATTTTTGTTTCAACAGACCAGAGGACAGTTTTTTTATGGCTGTTTTGGAGCAGTGGCTTCTTCCTTGCTGAGCGGCCTTCAGGTTATGTCGCTATAGGACCAGTTTTACTTTGGATATAGATACTTTTGTGCCTTTTCCAGCATCTTCACAAGGTTCTTTTGTTGTTGTTCTGGGATTGATTTGCACTTTTCGCACCAAAGTATGTTCATCTCTAAGAGACAGAACGTGTTTACTTCCTGAGCAGTATGACAGCTGCGTGATCCCATGGTGTTTATATTTGCACACTATTGTTTGTACAGATGAACATGGCACCTTCAGACGTTTGGAAATTGCTCCCAAGGATGAACCAGACTTGTGGAGGTCTACAATTTTTTTCTGAGGGCTTGGCTGATTTCTCTTTAATTTTTTTCTCTTGATTTTCCCATGATGACAAGCAGAGGCACTGAGTTTGAAGGTAGGCCTTGAAATACATCCACAGGTACACCTCCAATTCACTCAAATGATGTCAATTAGCCTATCAGAAGCTTCTAAAGCCATGACATCATTTTGTGGAATTGTCCAAACTGTTTAATGGCACAGACAACTTAGTGTATATAAACTTCTGACCCACTGGAATTGTGATACAGTGAAATAATCTGTCTGTAAACAATTGTTGGAAAAATGACTTGTGTCATGCACAAAGTAGATTCCTGACCGATTTGCCCAAACTATAGTTTGTTAACAAGAAATTTGTTGAGTGGTTGAAAAACAACTTTTATTGACTCCAACCTAAGTGTATGTAAACTTTCTACTTCAACGTTATCTACAATACAAAATCCATGTGTACGTGTGTAGTCTTTTCATGTATGTGTAAGCTTGTGTCTGTGCCTGTGTGTATGTTTCTTCACAGTCCCCCGCTGTTCAATAAGGTGTATTTAAAAAATAAAAATAATAATCTCATTCTACTGCTTGCACTCACTTTTAGTAATGATGTGTGTAGTGTTAAGTCATCCTCATACATAGACACACTGGCTTTACTCAAAGCGTGTCATGTCATTAATAAAGATTGAAAAAAGTAAGGGGCAATTCCTGATTCTACCTGGATTATGTTGGAGAGGCTTCCATTAAAGAACACCCTCTGTACTGTTAGACAGTTACCTTGTCATTGTTGATAGACAATTTTTTTTTCACCTCTTTCACACTCACTTTACGGAATTCAAAAGTACAATGCTTGCTTGTCTTTCATCATTTGGTCCGATATACTTGGATGTGTAGTGTCAGCGTTTGTTGCTGGCATGTAATGTGAGTTTGCTAATCTTGCCAATGAAAACAATTACTAAAGTAGTTGGCAATATCAGTGGGTTCTGTAATGAATGAACTATCTGATTCAATGAATGATGGAGCGGAGTTTTGCTTTTGCCCAAAATTTAATTTAATGTGATCCAAGGCTTTTTACTATCATTCTTTATGTCATGTGTCTTTGTTTAATAGTGTAGTTTATTTTTATTCAGTTTAGTCACATGATTTGCAGTACATTTTCCAATCGGTTGTGCTGTCAGACTTATTTGCCATTCCTTTTGCCTCATCCCTCTCAACCATAAAATTTTTCAATTCCTCATCAATCCACGGGGATTTAATCATTTTTACAGTAATTTTCTTAATGGGTGCATGCTGGGATAAGCAATTTCTATCATGACACAAGGCGAGACCCAGATGCAGATGGTTGGAGTCTTATAATATTTATTAACCCAATAGGGCGAGGCAATAGAATGGTTGTGGACAGGCAAAGGGGTCAAACCCAGTCAGAGTCCAAAGGGTACCGAAGGGCAGGCAGAATGATCAGGCAGGCGGGAAAGTAGTCCAGAGTCAGGCAGGGGTCAAAACCGGGAAGACGATCAAGAAGAGAATAAACACACTAGTTGACTTGACTAACATACAAGACAAACTGGCACAGAGAGACAGGAAACACAAAGATAAATCCACTATGGAAAATAAGCAACACCTAGAGGGGGTAGAGACAGGAACAGGTCTCATAAACATGTCCAGTGCAGCATCTGGTTGCTTCTCATTACATGCCACAGACCAACAAATGTACATCAACAACATACGAATCACTACAAAACTTTTTGTATGACCTCATACACTATATTAGGCCTGGCCTTTGGAACTCTACTATATTGTGATCACTACATCCGATGGATTTGGATACTGCTTCCAAGCAAATTTCTGCAGCATGAGTAAAGATGTGATCAATACATGTCATTCCTGTGCTGTTTGTAACTACCCTGGTAGGTTGACTGATGACCTGAACCAGGTTGCAGGCACTAGTTACAATCTGAAATATTCTCTTTTTTTATTTTACCTTTATTTAACCAGGCAAGTCAGTTAAGAACATATTCTTATTTTCAATGACGGCCTGGGAACAGTGGGTTAACTGCCTGTTCAGGGGCAGAACGACAGATTTGTACCTTGTCAGCTCGGGGGTTTGAACTCGCAACCTTCCGGTTACTAGTCCAATGCTCTAACCACTAGGCTACGCTGCCGCCCCAGATGATATACAGTCAAGCATTTCACACATTATTCAGATGCTGATGTTAGCACTTGGTGGTCTAGAGCAGCTTCCTTTTGGGTGGGGCAGTTGGACCTGTAGCCATATTACTTCAATAGTATCATCAAAATCAAATTTTATTTGTCACATACACATGGTTAACAGATGTTAATGCGAGTGTAGCGAAATGCTTGTGCTTCTAGTTCTGACAATGCAGTATTAACCAACGAGTAATCTAACAATTCCAAAACTACTACCTTATACACACAAGTGTAAAGTGATAAAGAATATGTACATAAAGATATATGAATGAGTGATGGTACACAACGGCATAGGCAAGATGCAGTAGATGGTATCGAGTACAGTATATACATATGAGATGAGTAATGTAGGGTATGTAAACAAAGTGGCATAGTTTAAAGTGACTAGTGATACATGTATTACATAAATATGCAGTAGATGATAGAGTACAGTGGCTGGAGTTGAGTCAGTGTGTTGGCAGCAGCCACTCAATGTTAGTGGTGGCTGTTTAACAGTCTGATGGCCTTGAGATAGAAGCTGTTTTTCAGTCTTTCGGTCCCAGCTTTGATGCACCTGTACTGACCTCGCCTTCTGGATGATAGCGGGGTGAACAGGCAGTGGCTCGGGTGGTGTTGGTGTCCTGGAGGGCAGGTAGTTTGCCCCCGGTGATGCGTTGTGCAGACCTCACTACCCTCTGGAGATCCTTACGGTTGTGGGCGGAGCAGTTGCCGTACCAGGCGGTGATACAGCCCGACAGGATGCTCTCGATTGTGCATCTGTAGAAGTTTGAGTGTTTTTGGTGACAAGCCGAATTTCTTCAGCCTCCAGTGCTGAGGATCAGTGGGGTGGAGATGTTGTTATCTACACTCACCACCTGGGGGCAGCCTGTCAGGAAGTCCAGTACCCAGTTGCACAGGGCGGGGTCAAGACCCAGGGTCTAGACTCTAGAGCTTGATGATGAGTTTGGAGGGTACTATGGTGTTAAATGCTGAGCTGTAGTCGATGAACAGCATTCTCACATAGGTATTCCTCTTGTCCAGATTGGTTAGGGCAGTGTGCAGTGTGGTTGAGATTGCATCGTCTGTGGACCTATTTGGGCGGTAAGGAAATTGGAGTGGGTCTAGGGTGTCAGGTAGGGTGGAGGTGATATGGTCCTTGACTAGTCTCTCAAAGCACTTCATGATGACGGAACAGGAACAGTGGTGGGAACAGGAACAGTGGTGGCCCTCTTGAAGCATGTGGGAACAGCAGACTGGGATAAGGATTGATTGAATATGTCCGTAAGCACACCAGCCAGCTGGTCTGCGCATGCTCTGAGGGCGTGGCTGGGGATGCCGTCTGGGCCTGCAGGCTTGCGAGGGTTAACACGTTTAAATGTTTTACTCACCTCGGCTGTAGTGAAGGTGAGGCCGCATGTTTTGGTTGCAGGCCGTGTCAGTGGCACTGTATTGTCCTCAAAGCGGGCAAAAAAGTTATTTAGTCTGCCTGGGAGCAAGACATCCTCGTCCGTGACGGGGCTGGTTTTCTTTTTGTAATCCATGATTGACTGTAGACCCTGCCACATACCTCTTGTGTCTGAGCCATTGAATTGCGACTCTACTTTGTCTCTATACTGACGCTTAGCTTGTTTGATTGCCTTGCGGAGGGAATAGTTACACTGTTTATATTCGGTCATTTTTCCGGTCACCTTGCCCTGATTAAAAGCAGTGGTTCGCCCTTTCAGTTTCACGCGAATGCTGCCATCAATCCACGGTTTCTGGTTTGGGAATGTTTTAATCGTTGCTATGCGAACGACATCTTCAATGCACGTTCTAATGAACTCGCACCGAATCAGCGTATTCGTCAATGATGTTGTTAGCAGCAATGCGGAACATATCCCAGTCCACGTGATGGAAGCAGTCTTGGAGCGTGGAATCAGATTGGTCGGACCAGCGTTGAACAGACCTCAGTGCAGGAGCTTCTTGTTTTAGCTCTGTCTGTAGGCAGGGAGCAATAAAATGTCATGGTCAGCTTTTCCGAAAGGAGGGCCGGGGAGGGCCTTATATGCGTCGCGGAAGTTAGAATAGCAGTGATCCAAGGTTTTACCAGCCCTGGTTGCGCAATCGATATGCTGATACAATTTTGGGAGTCTTGTTGTCAGATTAGCCTTGTTAAAATCCCCAGCTACAATGAATGCAGCCTCAGGATATGTGGTTTCCAGTTTGCAAAGAGTCAAATAAAGTTCGTTCAGAGCCATCGATGTGTCTGCTTAGGGGGGATATATACGGCTGTGATTATGATCGAAGAGAATTCCCTTGGTAGATACTGCGGTCGACTTTTGATTGTGAGGAATTCTAAATCAGGTGAACAGTAGGACTTGAGTTCCTGTATGTTGTTGTGAACACACCACGTCTCGTTAACCATAAGGCATACGCCCCGCCCCTCTTCTTACCAGAAAGATGTTTGTTTCTGTCGGCGCGATGCGTGGAGAAACCAGCTGGCTGCACCGATTCCGTTAGCGTCTCTCAAGTGAGCCATGTTTCCGTGAAGCAAAGAACGTTAGTCTCTGATGTCCCTCTGGAATGCTACCCTTGCTCGGATTTCATCAACCTTGTTGTCAAGAGACTGGACTTTGGCGAGAAGTATACTAGGGAGTGGTGCGCGATGTGCCCGTCTCCGGAGCCTGACCAGAAGACCGCTTCGTTTCCCTCTTTTACGACGTCTTTGTTTTGGGTCGCAGGCTGGGATCCAATCTGTTGTCTTGGGTGAAAGGCAGAACACAGGATCCGCTCCGGGAAAGTCATATTCCTGGTCATACTGATGGTGAGTTGACGCTGCTCTTATATTCAGTAGTTCTTCCCGACTGTATGTAATGAAACCTAAGATGACCTGGGGTACCAATGTAAGAAATATCACATTAAAAAAACTGCATAGTTTCCTAGGAACCCGAAGCGAGGCGGCCATCTCTCTCGGCGCCGGAAGTCTTATAACATGAGATCCTCTCTAAGCTTTATAGGAATGTGGCTCTGAATATAAAATGGCCACACCTCCACCTTTGGCATTTTTGGATTTCCTGTAGATCTTATAACCATGTATTGCTACCACTGTATCATCAAATATATCATATAAGAGAGCTTCAGAGATATGAATGTGATGTGTTACTAGCAAATTATTGATTTCATGAATCTTGTTTCTTAAGATACATATGTTATCGTGGGATATTTTTAGCACTTTTCTGGGATGCTTGATTGTTTTGTTGCTTTACTGGGAATCTTAGCAGATGTAGACATGCTCAGGTTATTTAGCCCTGGGTCGTTCCTCTTTTCAGTTCGCTGCTGCTAGCGACTGGAACGAGCTGCAAAAAACGCTCAAACTTTTATCTCCATTTATACACTTATCTCCATCTCTTCAAAGACTCAATGATGAACACTCTTACTGACAGTTGTGGTTGCTTTGTGTGATGTATTGTTGTCTCTACCTTCTTTCCCTTTGTGCTGTTGTCTGTTCCCAATAATGTTTGTACCATGTTGTGTTCCTACCATGTTGTCATGTTGTGTTGCTACCATGCTGTGTTGTCATGTATTGCTGCCATGCTATCTTGTTTCCTTAGGTCTCTCTTTATCTAGTGTTGTGGTGTCTGTCTTGTCGTGATGTGTAAGAGCGTCTGCTAAATGACTTAAATGTAAATGTAAATGTGTTTTTTGTTCTATATTTGTATCCTATTTCTAATCCAAGCCCCGTCCCCACAGGAGGCCTTTTGCCTTTTGGTAGGCAGTCATTGTAAATAAGAATTTGTTCTTAACTGACTTGCCTAGTTAAATAAAAAATATAAATAAACAATATGTTAGTGCAGGGTGAGCTGCACACAGTGGACTTCCTGATATGGCACACTGCCTCCGTGCTAACAGTGTAACTCTGGTTCATACGCACATGATTTCTGCGTACAATAGCTGTAGGATCAGCAGAGGCATTCAGGACAGTAAGAGGGACATTAATTAGGTTACTTACATTGTCTTCCAGCTCCCCAGATAATGTACATTTGCTGAAGCATTATGACAACTCAGCGACACAATGGTAAATATTAAATGAGCTGGGCTTTGGTCAATGATAAGTCATTGTCTCAATGCAGCCTCATGAAAGTTCCCAAGTAGATCAGTTGGTAGAGCAAGTAGGGTTGCAAAGGGTCGGAAACTTTCGGGTAAATTTCCTGAATTTTCCCGGAAATTTTCAATGGGAAGTTGAGCCTGGGAATTTGGGGAATGTTGCTTAAATTCCTCAAAAACGTTAGCTTAAAACATTTAACCTTTTTGTGGGATACACATAAGGCAATTCTAGATCTTGTGGCATATTTTGGTTAAACTATCCCCAATTCAATAGAATTGCAACACTCTGCATGCACAGTGCACTTTTCCATCACATGTACAGCTGATTCTCAAGATCTTGCACACTAATGAGATGCTATTGATCGCACACTACTACACTGCCTGAGCCAAGGACTACATGCTTTCTGGTAAGTTTTGATTATAATACTGGGTGGGGTGAATAGATTTTATATTACATAGATTATTTTTTGTGAACTAGTAAATAGTAGCCTAAAGCAAAGTGTGTTTAAACCAATTCTAACTTGTTAACAATTTCTGCTAGTTAGTTTTTGCTACCATGTGGGTTTTAGCTTGCTTGAGCCTGCGTTAATTTTGAGGAGCGTTAATTTTTTTACATTTTAAAACATTTATCTTACAAAGGAGTTGTTTAATCTAACTACTTAACTATTTATCTGTACATGGAATTGTATTAGTTTAAAACTCATTTACTTCTAATCTTTACAGGAAAATGCCATGGGCACTATCTGATGTGTGGAGACATTTCACTGCAGCAAATGTAGATGGAAAAGCTGCGTACATTTGCAAATACTGTGCCAAATCATATGTGAAGAATGCAGCCAGGTGCATAAAGTTCCCTCAGCACTCACAACAACCTTTGACAAAAGTCCCTCTACTTCTATTTGAGGTGAAAATGATGAATCAGACAGCTCATGGTCCTCCTGGAATCAGACGTTTTAATCAATGGTGAACCTAGACAGAGAAATGCTGATGAATGTCTTGCTCGAGCTGTGTATGCAACTGGTTTACCTCTGATGCTCACAGGCAATGTATAATGGAAGAGATTTCTGAATGTTCTTCACCCAGCATACACCCCTCCAACCAGACATGCTTTATCTACACATTTTCTGGAGTTCAACAGAGTTCAAGTGATGGTCAAGCAAATTGTAGAGAAAGCAGACTGTATTGCAATCATCTCTGATGGGTTGTCGAATGCTTGTGGGCAAGGAATAATTAACGACAGTCTCCATCCCTCAACCAGTATTCTACAAGAGCACAGACACAAGGGACAACAGACACACCGGTCTCTATACTGCGAATGAGCTGAAGGCAGTCAATGACCTTGGACCACAGAAGGTATTTGCACTGGTGACAATGCTGCAAACATGAAGGCTGCTTGGTCTAAAGTGGAGAAGTCCTACCCTCACATCACACCCATTGGCTGTGCTGCTCATGCATATAATCTACTCCTCAAGGACATCATGGCACTGAAAACAATGGATACACTCTACAGGAGAGTCAAGGAAATGGTTAGGTATGTGAAGGGTCATCAAGTTATAGCAGAAATCTACCTCACAAGGCAAAGTGAGAAGAATAAGAGCACCACATTGAAGCTGCCCAGCAACACCCGTTGGGGTGGTGTTGTCATCATGTTTGACAGTTTCCTGGAGGGGAAGGAGTCTCTCCAAGAAATTGCCATATCACAGTCTGCTGATATGGACAGCCCCATCAAGGATCCTCCTGGATGATATATTTTGTGAGAGAGTGGTAAGCAGCCTGAAACTCCTGAAACCTACAGCAGTAGCCATTGCACGGGTTGAGTGAGACAATGCCATCCTGTTTGATGTTCAGACTCTGCTTGCAGATGTAAGAGAAGAAATCCGTACTGCCCTGCCCACTTCACTGTTGCTCCAAGCAGAGGAACCCGCAGTTCTGAAATACATCAAAAAGCGTGAAGACTTCTGCCTGAAGCCCATACACACCACAGCATACATGTTGGACCGCAAGTATGCTGGCAAGATCATCCTGTCTGGTTCATCATCCTATGGTGTCATCACTACCGTGTCTCGCCACCTTGGCCTGGATAAGGACAAGGTTCTTGATAGTCTGGTGAAATACACTTCCAATCAAGAGCTTTGGGATGGAGATGCAATATGGCAGTCGTGCCAACATATCTCATCAGCCACCTGGTGGAAGGGACTTTGTGGATCTGAGGCTCTTTCCCCTGTTGCCTCCATCATCCTCCAAATCCCACCAATGTCAGCACCTCAGAGCGCAACTGGTCCTTGTTTGGGAAAACCACACCAAAGCATGTAACAGGTTGACCAATACAAGGGTTGACAAATTGGTGGCCATCTGGGCAAATTTGAGCCATCTGAGCAGGTCCAGGGAGAAGACATGGAAGCCTGAGAGGAAGACAACCAAAGCTTTAGTATGAATTTACAGATGTATGTTGAAAACGTTTTTGGGAGATGCATCATTGGGGATCATTCAATATTCCCTTTATTTTCTTTTTCAGTGAAATCATCCAATGTGAAGAGCCAAATCAATTACTAACTAAATCGTTTTTTAAATTTCTATTGGAAGGATTTAATCATTTGCAATTATGTCTACTTATGATCATTTAAAAGGGTTATGTTTCTGTCTCTATATGATATGGTAAATATATCCAATGCAAAAAACATCTATTTAAATGGTATTCGCATATATTCCCGTTAATTCCCACGGTAATTTTCCACCTCTGAATTTTCCCCAAAATGTGCAACCCTAATAGCAAGGCACTTGCAACACAAGGTTTGTGGATTCGATTCCCATGTAAATGTATGTATTCACTACTGTTAATTGCTTTGGATAAAAACATCTGCTAAATGGTATTCTATATTCGTCTAAGGGAAACACATTTTGCCAATAGGGTTAACTCACTTGGTGGGAATTGTAACGTAGCTCATATTGAGAGGATCGCTATAACACTTAAACATTGATTCTTGAAGAATGTAAATGCCTCATGAGTTTAACTGTCATACCCCAGGAAATGATTGGTAGAAGGTCCGCTATGACAGCAAGAGCGGGGGGGGGGGTGAAGAAACAGAATGAGGATAGAAAGGGATGTAGGAAGGCAGGAAAGGAAAGGAAGCAAGCAAAGGATGGAAGGAAGGAGGAAAGAATAAAAGGGATCTTGGAGAGTGAATGGATTCCGACTGAGGCTGATGCAAAACTCACTGAGATCGAGTCAACTTCTACTGATTCAACTCCTACTGACAGACTGACCTACTGAGACTGAATAAACTCTTACTGAAAATAACTCCTCTTTAAACCTCTTATGGTATAGGGGGCAGTATTTTCACTTTTGGATAAATAGCATGCCCAATTTCAAATTCCTGCTACTCATGCCAGGAATATAAGATATGCATATTATTAGTAGATGTGAATAGAAAACACTCTGCATCATGTCTGAGTATAACAGAACTTATGTAGCAGGCAAAACCCCGAGGACTAATTGTTCAGATTTTTTTTTTGCCTCTGAATGTTCCCTGAATTGTCTTTGCCAAGGGATATTTCATAGGAACCTGTTTTCAGTTCCTACCGCTTCCACTGGATGTCACCAGTCTTTGGAATTTGTTTGAGGTTATTCATTTGTGCAACGAAGAAGAAGCACATCCTGGAACAACATTACACTATTGAGAGTTGCGCAAGACTTAAAAAGGAGCATGGTTTGTTTACTTGCTGTATTGAACACAGATAGCCCCGTCTACAATTTGCTCGATTATTAACGTTTAAATATACCTAAAGTTGTATTTACAAAAGTAGTTTGAATTATTTTGCCAAAGTTTATAGGCAACTTTTGAAATGTTTTGTAGTGACGTAAAGTTTTTTGGCAGCTGTTATTTTCTGGATCAAACGTGTCAAATAAATGGACATTTGGATATATATGGACGGAATTAATTGAACAAAAGGACCAATTGTGATGTTTATGGGACATACTGGAGTGCCAACAAAAGAAGCTCGTCAAAGGTAATGCATGTTTTATATTTTATTTCACCATTTTGTGTAGCGCCTGCAGGATTGAAATATGCTACTCTCTTTGTTGACATTGTGCTATCATCAAATAATAGCTTCTTATGCTTTCGCCGAAAAGCTTTTTAAAATCGGACATGTTGGCTGGATTCACAACGAGTGTAGCTTTGAGTATCTTACATGGGTGATTTAATGAATGTTTGATATTTAAATCTTTATTTGAATTTGCCGCGCTGCATTTTCCCTGTTTTTTTTTCCAAGTGGGACGCAAGCGTCCTCCTATACCATAAGAAGTTAATGAGAACGACTTTACCTCTACTGACAATGACTCAACTCTTACTGAGATTCACTCAAATCAAATCACATTTATTTATAAAGCCCTTTTTACATCAGCAGATGTCACAAAGTGCTTATACAGAAACCCAACCTAAAATCCCAAAAAGCAAGCACTGAAGATATAAACTCAGCAAAAAAAGAAACGTCTTCTCACTGTCAACTGCGTTTATTTTCAGCACACTTAAGTTGTTTAAATATTTGTATGAACATAAGATTCAGCAACTGAGACATAAACTGAACAAGTTCGTTCCACAGACATGTGACTAACAGAACTGGAATAATGTGTCCCTGAACAAATGGGGGTTAAAATCAAAAGGAACCGTAAGTTTCTGGTTTGGCCACCAGCTGCATTAACTTATTGACGCCACCCATTCCGTTAGCGGGATCATTTTCATCAGCAACCGCTGAATAGCATAGTGCCACAGGCAAATAATATTACTAAAAAATATTCATATTCATGAAATCACAAGTCCAATATTGCAAAACACAGCTTAGCCTTTTGTTAATCCTGTTGTCTCAGATTTTGAAGTGATGCTTTACAGCGAAAGCAATCATAGCATTTGTAAGTTTATCGATAACATATCATAACATTATGTACACTAAGCATTAAGTAGCTAAGTCACGAAAATCAGAAAAGCAATCAAATTAATCGTTTACCTTTTGATCTTCGGATGTTTTCACTCACGAGACTTCCAGTTACACAACAAATGTTCCTTTTGTTCCATAAAGATGATTTTTATACCCAAAATACGTCAGTTTGTTTGTCGCGTTATGTTCAGAAATCCACAGGAAAGAGTGGTCACGACAACGCAGATGTATATTCCAAATAATATCCATAATGTCCACAGAAACATGTCAAACGTTTTTTATAATCAATCCTCAGGTAGTTCTAAAGACTGACACCTTAGGGAAGCCATAGAAAAAGGAATCTGGTGGATATCCCTTTAAATGGAGGATAGGCATACATAGGAACAGAGAGGTTTCAAAATAAGAGGCACTTCCTGATTGGATTTTCCTCAGGTTTTTGCCTGCAATATCAGTTCTGTTATAGACACAGACAATATTTTTACAGTTTTGGAAACTTTAGAGTTTTCTATCCTAATATGTATATATGCATATTCTAGTTTCTGGGGCAGAGAAATAGGCAGTTTCAAATGGGTATGTTTTTTTGCCAAAAACGAAAATACTGCCCCCTACACGCAAAAGGTTAAGTACTCCAGTGCATCTCCTCCTTTGAGATGTTATCCCACTCTTCCAGCAAGGCACCTGAAAGTTCCTGTACATTTCTGGGGGGAATGGCCCGAGC
This sequence comes from Oncorhynchus gorbuscha, assembly GCF_021184085.1. Taxonomy (NCBI): domain Eukaryota; kingdom Metazoa; phylum Chordata; class Actinopteri; order Salmoniformes; family Salmonidae; genus Oncorhynchus; species Oncorhynchus gorbuscha. The sequence goes on along the minus strand of NC_060194.1, from coordinate 2,881,490 downwards.
CCTCACACTCCCATCCAACAGTTCCCAGACGTGCTCAATGGGATTGAGATCCGGGCTCTTCGCTGGCCATGGCAGAACACTGCCATTCTTGTCTTGCAGCTAATCACGCACATAAAATGCGTCATGCTGGAGAGTCATGCCAGGATGAGCCTGCAGGAAGGGTACCACATGAGGAGGATTTCTTCCCTGTAACACACAGCGCTGAGATTGCCTGCAATGACAACAAGCTCAGTCCGATGATGCTGTGACATACCGCCCCAGACCATGATGGGCCATCCACCTCCAAATCGATTCCGCTCCAGAGTACAGGCCTCGCTGTAACGCTCATTCCTTTCGACGACAAACTTGAATCCGACCGTCACCCCTGGTGAGACAAATCCGTGACGTGTCAGTGAAGAGCACTTTTTGACCGGTCCTGTCTGATCCAGCAACTGTGGGTTTGTGCCCATTGGTGACTTTGTTGCCGGTGAGGACCTGCTTTACAACAGGCCTATTGCGGACAGTCTAAGCACTGATGGACAGATTGTGCGTTGTTGTTGCCATGCTGTACCTGTCCCGCAGGTGTGATGTTTGGATGTACCGATCCTGTGCAGGTGTTGTTACACGTGGTCTGCCACTGCGAGGACATTCAGCTGTCCGTTCTGTCTCCCTGTAGCACTTTCTTAGACGTCTCACAGTACGGACATTGCAATTTATTGCCCTGGCCACATCTGCAGTCATCATGCCTCCTTTCAGCATGCCTAAGGCACGTTCATGCAGATGATTATAACTGTGACCTTAACTTCTCTGGGATATGTGGGATGGTAGCGACCCAACTGGCCAACATCCAGTGAAAATGCAGAGCGCCAATTTCAAATAAATGACTATAAAATTTTTAACTTCCATGAAATCACACATTCAATATACCAAATTAAAGCTACACTTGTTGTGAATCCAGCCAACGTGTCAGATTAAAAAAATGCTTTACGGTGAAAGCAAACTATGCTATTATCTGAGGATAGCACCCAAGCAAGCAAACAAACCATCAGACCATCATATTTCAACCCTCCTGGCGCAACACAAAATGCAGAAATAAAGATATAATTCATGCCTTACCTATGAAAGAACTTCTTCTGTTGGCACTTCAATATGTCCTATAAACATCACAAATGGTCGTTTTTGTTTGATTAATTCCGTCGAAATATATCCAAAATGTCCATTTTTATTTGACGTGTTTGATCAAGAAAAATCCCGGTTCCAACTCTCGAAACATGACTACAAAGTTACCTGTAAGCTTTGTCCAAACATTTCAAACTACTTTTGTAATACAACTTTAGGTATTTTTAATGTAAATAATCATTCAAATTGAAGACCGGATGATCTGTGTTCAATACCGGAGGAAAACAAAGTTTCGCTAGCTTTCAGGTCACGAGTCTCTAACAAAGAATTTCACTTCCCTCTACCCTCATTCTGAACAGTGTTACTTCTTCATGTCTCAAAGGAAAAACCTCAACCAATTTCTAAAGACTGTTGACATCCAGTTGAAGCGATAGGAACTGCAAGAAGGTCCCTTTAGAAATCTGGATTCCCAATGAAAACCCATTGAAAAGATAGTGACCTTTTCAATGGGACCAATGGGACCTGATTTGTCCTCGGGGTTTTGCCTGTCAAATAAGTTATGTTATAGTCACAGACATGATTCAAACAGTTTTAGAAACTGCAGAGTGTTTTCTATCCTATCTACTAATACTATGCATATCTCAGCTTCTGGGCATGAGTAGCAGGCAGTTTAATTTGGGCACGCTTTTCATCCAAAATTCCAAATACTGTCCCCTATCCTAGAGAAGTTAATTACCTACCATCTGTAAGCTGTTCCACAGGTGCATGTTCATGAATTGTTTGGTTCATTGAACAAGCATGGGAAACAGTGTTTAAACCCTTTACAATGAAGATCTGTGAAGTTATTTGGAGTTTTACTAATTATCTTTGAAAGACATGGTTCTGAAAAAGAGACGCTTATTTTTTTGCTGAGTTTATATATACAGTGTATCCATAAAAATGATGCTGATGCATAATTTCACCGGAAAAGCTGTCTGTCTCGTCCTGACAAGTGTCTTATCTATGGGCTGGTGGAGATTGCAAATTAGGACACTCAGTCACAGTAGGAATTGCATTTGTGTTAGTTATTCTCAGTATGAGTTGAGTCATTGTCAATAGGAGTTGAGTCGATGTTAGTAATAGTTGAGTTAGTCTCAATAGGAGTTGAGTCATTCCCAGTAGGAGTTGAGTCAGTGCCCGTAGGAGTTAAGTCGGTCTCAGTAAGGGTTAGGAGTTGAGTCATTCCCAGTAGATGTTGTTTCAGTGTCAGTAGGAGTTTTTTCAGCATGTTGAGTCAGTCAGTAGGAATTGAGTCATTGTCAGTTGAAGCTTTGTTAAAGAATGTTGTGGAGTTTTGAATATTTTTGATAATAATTAGGAAATGATGTGTATGCTATCTCCATGTTTGTCACTCAACATTTTTTTACAATGTTTTTGTTAATTTGGTAAGATTCGTTTGTTGTTGTTTCTTTTGTACTGTTATGTGCAATATACTGATCATTAAGTATCCTAGACAACTGTATTCTACCTGTGTGTACGTGGACTTTTTTGTTGTTGTCACAACTGTTGCCGTCACAGAAATATTTAAATGAATGTGTTTGACATGCATTCACTTCTGAGCCTGTGTATTTAATCGAGACTATTGCATTTTGATTTAGCTTGAGTTTTTATCATTTGTCTATGTATGTTTTCTTATTTTTGTAACCAAATTTAAACAGGACAGGTAGATGTATTATATTTGCATGTGCTTTCCCCTAGACTCTGGCTGCCCTAACAAGAAATTCTATAAATCTGCTTCCAAACCATCTCGCACAAGCTTTGCATATCCACTCTGGTCCTGAGGAAATTAACAAGGGAATAGAGAGTGCCATCGACTTACGGAGTGGTGATAAGTTGAGAAGAGAGCATATCAAGCCTTTCTCACTGATGTTTAAAGACTCCAGCCTGGAAGAAAAGGTAGCTGGGGTTAAGACAGATTTCCTCTTTTAATTTAACATCTATAGTAGATATAACTTTCAGAATCATTTATTTGTTTTTTTTTATCATGAGTAAGCTAAAGGAACTTCACCTACCAACTCCCTCACTAATATAGAAGCATGTTTTTCATTTCTTAAGAAACATAAAACTGCACACTTGCATGGGTCACGTCACATACATTTTTGAGAGAACAGTATATAAAAGCAATCAAAAGAAATACATTGAGAAATTTTATTTGTAAATAAATGTATTTGTATTAAAATGTCTGCAAGTTTCTAACTTCTACTTTAAGTAAAATTGTCTCTTAGACTCCCATTGACATCAATGCATGACTAAGTGAAAATGTTATTTAAACTGAAGTTAGGAGTCACGCCACAATGAATATTCTATTGATCAATACAACACATAGTAACAGTCTTATAGGTTGGGATTCAAACCAATGTCGATAAATGACATCGCACTACGATTGACTGTGATTCAGATGTGTAACTGCGGTACCAGCCAACACACATATATATATATATTACACACACACACACAGTTGAAGTTGGAAGTTTACATACACTTAGGTTGGAGTCATTAAAACTTGTTTTTCAACCACTCCACAAATTTCTTGTTAACAAACTATAGTTTTGGCAAGTTGGTTAGGACATCTACTTTGTGCATGACAAGTAATTTTTCCAACAATTGTTTACAGACAGATTATTTCACTAATAATTCATTGTATCACAATTCCAGTGGGTCAGATGTTTACATACACTAAGTTGACTGTGCCTTTAAACAGCTTGGAAAATTCCAGAAAATGATGTCATGGCTTCAGAAGCTTCTGACGGGCTAATTGACATCATTTGAGTCAATTGGAGGTGTACGTGTGGATGTATTTCAAGGCCTACCTTGAAACTCAGTGCCTCTTTGCTTGCCGTCATGGGAAAATCAAAAATCAGCCAAGACCTCAGTAAAAATGTGTAGCCCTCTACAAGTCTGGTTTATCCTTGGGAGCATTTTCCAAACGCCTGAAAAGTACCATCTGTACAAACAATAGTACGCAAGTACTGGTGCACTTCACAAAATAGATGGCATCATGAGGGAGGAAATTGATGTGGACATATTGAAGCAACATCTCAAGACACCAGTTAGGAAGTTAAAGCCTGGTAGCAAATGGGTCATCCAAATGGACAATGACCCCAAGCATACTGAAAAGGTGTGTGCGAGCAAGGAGGGCTACAAACCTGACTCAGTTACACCAGCTGTTTCAGGAGGAATGGGACAGAATTCACCCAACTTATTGTGGGAAGCTTTTGGAAGGTTACCCGTAACGTTTGACCCAAGTTAAACAATTTAAAGGCAATTCTACCAAATACTAATTGAGGGTATGTAAACTTCTGACCCACTGGGAATGTGATGTTCCAAATTAAAGCTGAAATAAATCATTCTCTACTATTATTGTGACATTTCACATTCTTAAAATAAAGTGGTGATCCTAACTGACCTGAGACAGGGAATTTTTTACTAGGACTAGATGTCAGGAACTGTGTTTAAATGTATTTAGTTAAGGTGTATGTAAACTTCTGACTTCAACTGTGGGTGCAGTGACGTGGTGTTTTACAGGGTCAGCCATAGGTCAGCACATCCAGGAGCTTTAGGATTAAGTGCATTGCTCATGGGCACAGCAACAGATTTTCACCTTGTCAGCTAGGGTATTCAAACCAACAACTTTTCAGTTACTGGCCCAACACCCTAACAGCTAGGCTACCTGCCACCCGAAATTTACAAACTGCTGTTTCCAAATGCTAACGTGTGGCACAAATCCCATTCATGTCCTGGTACCGATATTAGAATTTTCACAGATTCTGTTCAAATAATCTTTAAGTGATTTTGTTGAGCTTCACAATCAATTTTAAGTTCTTCGTATGATTTGGAAATGATGCTCTAAATATGCTAATATCGGTACCATGACTTGAATGGAATTTGTGCCACAAATGCTTAAACGTTTCCATTTGGAAACAGTGCCAGGGAAAGTAGGAGTTGTGTTACCGCAGTTATACTTCCGATATAGTATAAACATGAAATTGCTGTGCAATGTTGTTGATCTGCATTGGTTTGAATACAGGCCTTTAGTCCTCATTTTGCAGCATTTTGGATTCTGTTAGATCAGCTCTAGCATCTGCATACATTATTTGAAAACTATCCTAAAGGTGAATATAATTCAATTCAGAAATACCTTTTAAAACTGCACAGATTTTATACTTACAGTGTATTTGAATCAAGGACTGATATCTAATTTAAATAATTCAGAATAACTTGATAATTTTTTTTACTGATAATTTTAGGGTAGGTAGCTAAAGTGTTTTTTTACCAAAAGGCTGATTGACTTTTCCAAGAATGAAGAATCCCTTTAAGTTTACTCATGACCAAATATCCATGCCATGGACCTGTTCTCCTTTAATACCTTGTTGAAAAAGTTGACATGTTCAGCTTTTTCACTGTTTATTTTTCCTTCTTACTTTTTGTTCCATGACTAAAGTCACTTTTCTACACCCTTGACCTTTTCAGTTGACCTTTGCCCCTTATCTGTGTTTCCCTTTTATTGTGAAACCATCTTAAGCTAAACATTTCAAGTCCCCACCCCTTTTCAGTTCGTTTCTGCCCAATGCCCAGTGAGTTGCTTTTGAATGTCCTTATTTTTGGTCAAACATGAAGCATCCTCTTTCTAATTTCCCCAGCACCCTTTGAGGAAGAGACAGAGAGAAAGGGGGCAGTGTGTCAAGGTTAAAATAGTTTTTTGTGTTTTTACATAATTTTTTATTTCTATTCATTTTAAAATGTATAAAGTACTTTGTTTTCAGATCTGATTTACTAATTTTTATTTAGTATAAGTTTTATGAAAAAAAAAAAGTTTCTATTTAATTTTTATATTATTTAGTTTTAGTGTTAGGCAAACTTTCTGTCCCTATGTGTGGGTGACTAGGAGCCATTTATGTGTTTCTGCTTTTCTGGGGATGTCACATCTTGCCACTCTGGGGCAGAAATGCATAAGGGAATTTGTCAGGTCATAGGGTAGGTTTAAAGGTAGACAGTAGTAGTGGGTCAATGTCCACAGTAAGAGGTTAAACTTCTCCACTCTCTTGGTCCCGGAGCTACCGTGTTGTAGCAGCGTAAAGTGCACCATTTCACCTGCGCAGATACTGTGTGACTGTGAGAGTCTTGTGTCATGCTCAACTCATTGGGTTCGAGTAGTAACGCTAATGAAGGCGACTAGACGAAAGTCGAGGAGTGAAGTCGGGGAAAGTGCATCTGCGACACTCAAAAGTTGAACACTGTAGGGGTTTTCCAACCAACAAGGCAGTGTCAACATAGCTGCTATTGTTTATAAAGGTTGGTCTTTATAAATGTAGAAATAAACTCACACTCACAAACTGAAAACATAATGTGTGTACAATTAATTGGTTAGAGAGAGGTCTCAAATTTAATTTAATTTGTATCCCTTGTTCGGCCTGTAGCTTTAGAATTGAGGCGGTTACGGTTTCAGTCACATCTTTGGTCACATGGGTCAACCAAAAACACCCTAAATATTGGTTGACAAATAATGACTCTCACTAACCAGGCGTTGGCTGCATGGTGCAGTTGGTGAGAAGCAACTGTAGTGACTTGAAGGCGACTTCATCAAAAACGGCATGACCTGGTCACCTGGTTTTTGTCACGTTCATGCAGTCAACATGTAGGCACAAGTTGGAAAATGTTTATTCCCATAATGCAAGACACTTTGAAAGGCAGTGACCAACGATGGTCACCGACTAGACAAAATATATCCGCTCAAACTTGCCCAATATCTGCTTTGCTGCTCTTGGCAACATCATCTTGTTGAGTCTACCTTTAAATTATAAAGTCAATGGGCGTGTTCGAGCACATCACTTTTGTCAAATCGGTCACCGCCTTTCAAAGTGTGTTGCATTATGGACATACAGTCGACATGTAGGCGCAAGTATGAACTTTACAAAAACCATGTGATCGAAGGTCAGTTGCTCTTCACCAACTTCATCCTGCAGCCATGGCTTACATTGTGGGAGGTTCTATAGTCAACCAATCATTAGGGTTTTCTTGTTTGACCCATGCATTATGTGATCAAAGACATGGGCCCAATCCCTAATAGACCCCTAAATCCTATGCCTTTTGCACTTGTGGAGATCTGAGAGGATTTGACAGGTGTAAGAAATATGGTAATAGCCCTCTGATAGGCTATGTGGAAGTTTCACCATGTTGCTTATACACACACATACATACAGACACACACACACTACATACACGCGCACACATGCATACTGACGCTACATACACACACACACACACGTTCATACTCACCACATACACTGCTGCTACTGTCTACCTATCCTATTGCCTAGTCACTATACCCCTGCTATATGTATATAGCTACGTCAATTACCTCGTACCCCTGCACATCGACTCGGCACTGGTACTCCCTCTATAGCCATGTTTAAAATAAAATGTTATTGTTATTCGCAGTGTATTTATTCCTTGTCACTTTCTTTTTTTAAATGATTTTTACAAAGTCTATCTTTAACTCTATACTGTTGGAACAACACCTGTAGTTTAGGAAGCATGTGACGAATAATCTCCACAAGTGCATAGGGAGTAGGGTTTAGGGTTTAGTTTGTGATTGTGTCTGGATAGATACAAATGAATATGATATTTGAGTCTTTCTCCCTCTCACTAATTGATTGTAAAATGTACACACATTATTTCAGTTTAGGGTGGGGGGTACTTTTATAAACAATGGCAATACTACCATTTTGATCAGAGCTTTGCTGTTGGAAAACCACATTCGTGTCCGACTTTTGGCTGTCGCACCTCCCCCGATTTCACTCCTCAACTTTAGTTTACAGTCGGTTGCTTGAGCCTTATCATTCAAACGCGTCCAATCTCAAGATTCAGAAGCTTGAAAATCCCATTCGAAAAATATTTAGAAAACCCCATTTGAATTTTTGCCCAACATAATTTTTTTATTTTTTATACTGAACATGTTATGTTTTTTTAAATATTTTTTTTAAATTAACATTTTTCGTTTTAGTTTCAGTTGTATACTGAACAAAAATATATACGCAACATGTAGTGTTGAACTCATGATTTCATGAGCTGAAATTAAACATCGCGGAAATGTTCCACAGGCATCAAAAGCTTATTTCTCTCAAATGTCGTGCTCAGATTTGATTACATCCCTGTTAGTGAGTATTTGTCCTTTTCCAAGGTAATCCATCCACCTGACAGGTGTGGCATATCAAGAATCTGATTAAACAGCATGAACATTACACAGATGCACCTTGTGCTGGGGAAAATAAAAGGCCACTCTAAAATGTGCAGTTTTGTCACACAACACAATGCCACAGATATCTCATTTTTGTTTGGCATGCTGACTGTAGGAATGTCCACCAGAGTTTTTGCCAGATAATTGAATTTTAATTTCTCTACCATAAACCGCCTCCAACATCATTTTAGAGAATTTGGCTGTACGTCCAACCGACCTCAGGCCACGTGTAACCACACCAGCCCAGGACCTCCAAATCTGGCGTCATCTGCACCTGAGACCAGCAAACTGGACAGCTGATGTAACTGAGTATTTCTGTTTGTAATAAAGCTCTCTTTTGGGCAACAACTCATTATGATTGGCTGGCCTTGCTCCCCAGGGGGTGGGACAGTCTCTCAAGTGGGTGGGCCTGTGCCCCTGCCCAGTCATGTGAAATACATAGATTAAGGCCTAATGAATTTACTTCAGTTGACTTATTTCCCTATTTGAACTGTAACTCAGTAAAATCATTGAAATTGTTGCATGTTGTGTTTACATTTTTGTTCGGTATAGTTAATAGTTAACTATAATAACCTAATAGGGTGTCATGGTGCGAGAGGTCAAAGGGCAAATCCAGTAATTATAGGACAGAGATTTCTCATACATGTCAGCCAGCTCTGCATGGTGACTCACCAGCAACGATATGTGAAGGCGTGGACAGTATATTAGCTAGCAGATGCTACTAGTATTTAGCATCGCTTGCCACCGCTGCTAATGCTAACAGCCCTTGCAAATGCATTTGTTTTGACAGTATTGCCAAACATAACAAATTGTACACACAAAATCCAAACACTATTCGTACATTAAGTTTTCCTCTTTGTTCAGTGACCTTAACTAGTTGTGGTTGTGGTGGTTTAGTATCTTGCTTCTTGAATAATCACTTTACAGTACCCAACCTCTGCCTCATCCCCAGAATCCCCAGCTAACCTCCTTCTGCTCTCCTATTTCTACCTCTATCTCTCTAACGCTTGTGGTGGACCTGTGACGTGACTGTCTGTCGTGGCATTGAAAGGTGGAGCTAGAGATTTTCATATGGCCTTGTATGTCTCTTAAACCCCTCTCCTTGTTTTTTCTTGTCTTTCCTTCTCCCTTCCCTTCACTGTGCAGTATTCCCAAATGAGGGACGAAGTGTTCAAGTCCAACCTGGTGTGCGCCTTCATCGTGCTCATCTTCATCACGGCCATTCAGAGCCTGCTGCCTTCTGCCAGGTAACAGAGGGACAGCTGTAGGATTGCAGAATTCCGGTAATATTCCTAAAGTTTCCAGGAATTGTTCAACCTGGATTTCTAGAAAACCTGGGCATTTTTTTAAAGTTACCAAAATATTGCAACACTGAACTCCTAGGGGTGGGGGAGAGGAAAGTGGATGAGGTCGACTCCTGATATATACACTTAGAATAAGGATACTACTTATAAGTGCACACTCACTTGAAGTGCGCTACAGTTTTCCATTCCCCAATTCAATAACATGTTTAATTGGTTTAGATAATGGCATACTCTAGTTTGTTTCACTGGTCTTTTGTCTTACGTCAGAGTGATGACTCCACCCATGGCAATGCGGTTGAGTAAGAATGAAGAGACAATGGCACATAGTCTTGACAGTCTCGACCTGTCAGGAGTTGTCTATAGTTCAATCAAATCCCATAATGTGATTAATGCTTTCCCACCTTCAACGTTGCTGCAACGATCACATCACCAACTCTTTTCACTGTTTTCACCAGTATTTAATTGAAACATTATACTGTCGCCATACATTTTTCAGCGGCCTTAGTGTTATTGTCCAGGGCTGCGATTGGATCACTTTGTCTACCTTCCATTGCTCATGTCTGCAGGATGGTTACCATGGTGATCCAGTTTTCCGTGCTCATCGTCCTGCACTCATTCCTAGTCCTGGTGACCACGGCGGAGGACTACAAGTGTCTGCCGTTGGTCCTGCGAAAGTCCTGCTGCTGGATCAATGAGACCTACATGGCCCGCAACGTCATCGTCTTTGTCTCCATCCTCATCAACTTCCTGGCGGCCATGATCAACATTGTGAGTTTAGCCAGACATTTACACAGCAGATGTGCATAAAGAGGGTGGCCGGCCTCCATTCTCTAACCACAAATGCCTGTTTCCTAAGTTAGGTTTATTGTAGCTTGCTCTCCGTTACTGTTCTATAAAAAAAAGAGATCTGCATTTGCACAGTATACAGTTGTGGCCAAATATATTGGCACATTTGCAATTTACTTACATAATTCTCTATTCTCAAATAAGTTTAAAAAAAAGTCAAATATAATAAAGTAAAATGTTCTTTGTCACATGCGCCGAATACAACAGATGTAACCTTAACATGAAATGCTTACTTACAAGTCCTTAACCAACAATAAAGTTCAAGAAAGAGTTAAGAAAATATTTACTCAATAAAAAAATAAAAAGAGTAACTCAATATAAGAACAATAAAGATGTTATATATAGTTGAAGTCGGAAGTTTACATACACCTTAGCAAAATACATTTAAACTCAGTTTTTTCACAGTTCCTGACATTTAATCCTAGTAAAAACTCCCTGTTTTAGGTCATGTCAGAATAATAGTAATAGAATTATTTATTTCAGATTTTTCATCACTTTCCCAGTGGGTCAGAAGTTTACATACACTCAATTGGTATTTGGTAGCATTGCCTTTAAATTGTTTAACAAACATTTACGGTAGCCTTTCACAACCTTCCCACAATATGTTGGGTGAATTTTGGCCCATTCCTCCTGACAGAGCTGGTGTAACAGTCAGGTTTGTAGGCCTCCTTGCTCGCACATGCTTTTTCAGTTCTGCCCACACATTTTCTATATGATTAAGGTCCTTTCATGATCTGGATGGACTATAAGAACTTGGTCTCCATTCAAGAAGCGAAAAGTTGTTTTTTAACAGGTTCGATTTCACACTAGCCTATCGCCCAGGATCCAAGAATCAGAAAGCAGACACCTTGTCCCACAATGTCTCTAACGAGGAGAGGAACTCCGAGCCCAACATCCCCAGCTCATGCATTGTGGCCCCTGTGATATGGAGTATTGGGACCACGGTATGACAAGCCGGGACCCAAGAACCTGACTCCAGCATGGGTCCCACTTTATGTTCCACGATCAGCCCGTCCTCAAGTGCTACAATGGGGACACTCCTCTAAATTAACTGGGCATCCAGGGGTTAATCAGACACTAACAGTTTTCTTCCGCTGAAGAGGAGGACCAAAATTCAGCGTGGTTAGTGTTCAACATCTTTAATATCGACGATAAACGAGAACACTACAAAACAACAAAAGTGAAAACCGAAACAGTCCTATCTGGTGCAATGACACAGACAGAAGACAATCACCCACAAAATACCCACAGAATATGGCTGCCTAAATATGGTTCCTAATCAGAGACAATGATAGACAGCTGCCTCTAATTGAGAACCAATCTAGGCAACCATAGACCTACACACTACCTAGAAAGGAAACAGCCCCATAAACATATAAATAACCCGAGACCAGACAAAACACATAAATCCCCCATGTCACACCCTGACCTAACCAAAATAATGTAAACAAAGATAACTAATGCCAGGGCGTGATACACTGGAGTTCCTGAGGCAGAAATTATGGAGGCCCAACATGTGAGATCCTGTTCTACATGTGCCCAAAGCAAGTCCTCATTACAAGCGACCGACTGGGTTGCTCCAACCTCTGCCCATCCCGAGCCGGCGCCCTGGTCCCACCTGTCCGTAGACTTTATTACATTTACATTTACATTTAAGTCATTTAGCAGACGCTCTTATCCAGAGCGACTTACAAATTGGTGCATTCACCTTATGACATCCAGTGGAACAGTCACTTTACAATAGTGCATCTAAATCTTAAAGGGGGGTGAGAGGGATTACTTATCCTATCCTAGGTATTCCTTAAAGAGGTGGGGTTTCAGGTGTCTCCGGAAGGTGGTGATTGACTCCGCTGTCCTGGCGTCGTGAGGGAGTTTGTTCCACCATTGGGGGGCCAGAGCAGCGAACAGTTTTGACTGGGCTGAGCGGGAGCTGTACTTCCTCAGTGGTAGGGAGGCGAGCAGGCCAGAGGTGGATGAATGCAGTGCCCTTGTTTGGGTGTAGGGCCTGATCAGAGCCTGGAGGTACTGAGGTGCCGTTCCCCTCACAGCTCCGTAGGCAAGCACCATGGTCTTGTAGCGGATGCGAGCTTCAACTGGAAGCCAGTGGAGAGAACGGAGGAGCGGGGTGACGTGAGAGAACTTGGGAAGGTTGAACACCAGACGGGCTGCGGCGTTCTGGATGAGTTGAAGGGGTTTAATGGCACAGGCAGGGAGCCCAGCCAACAGCGAGTTGCAGTAATCCAGACGGGAGATGACAAGTGCCTGGATTAGGACCTGCGCCGCTTCCTGTGTGAGGCAGGTCGTACTCTGCGGATGTTGTAGAGCATGAACCTACAGGAACGGGCCACCGCCTTGATGTTGGTTGAGAACGACAGGGTGTTGTCCAGGATCACGCCAAGGTTCTTAGCGCTCTGGGAGGAGGACACAATGGAGTTGTCAACCGTGATGGCGAGATCATGGAACGGGCAGTCCTTCCCCGGGAGGAAGAGCAGCTCCGTCTTGCCGAGGTTCAGCTTGAGGTGGTGATCCGTCATCCACACTGATATGTCTGCCAGACATGCAGAGATGCGATTCGCCACCTGGTCATCAGAAGGGGGAAAGGAGAAGATTAGTTGTGTGTCGTCTGCATAGCAATGATAGGAGAGACCATGTGAGGTTATGACAGAGCCAAGTGACTTGGTGTATAGCGAGAATAGGAGAGGGCCTAGAACAGAGCCCTGGGGGACACCAGTGGTGAGAGCGCGTGGTGAGGAGACAGATTCTTGCCACGCCACCTGGTAGGAGCGACCTGTCAGGTAGGACGCAATCCAAGCGTGGGCCGCGCCGGAGATGCCCAATTCGGAGAGGGTGGAGAGGAGGATCTGATGGTTCACAGTATCGAAGGCAGCCGATAGATCTAGAAGGATGAGAGCAGAGGAGAGAGAGTTAGCTTTAGCAGTGCGGAGCGCCTCCGTGATACAGAGGAGAGCAGTCTCAGTTGAATGACTAGTCTTGAAACCTGACTGATTTGGATCAAGAAGGTCATTCAGAGAGAGATAGCGGGAGAGCTGGCCAAGGACGGCACGTTCAAGAGTTTTGGAGAGAAAAGAAAGAAGGGATACTGGTCTGTAATTGTTGACATCGGAGGGATTGAGTGTAGGTTTTTTCAGAAGGGGTGCAACTCTCGCTCTCTTGAAGACGGAAGGGACGTAGCCAGCGGTCAGGGATGAGTTGATGAGCGAGGTGAGGTAAGGGAGAAGGTCTCCGGAAATGGTCTGGAGAAGAGAGGAGGGGATAGGGTCAAGCGGGCAGGTTGTTGGGCGGCCGGCCGTCACAAGACGCGAGATTTCATCTGGAGAGAGAGGGGAGAAAGAGGTCAGAGCACAGGGTAGGGCAGTGTGAGCAGAACCTGCGGTGTCGTTTGACTTAGCAAACGAGGATCGGATGTCGTCAACCTTCTTTTCAAAATGGTTGACGAAGTCATCTGCAGAGAGGGAGGGGGGGGGGAGGATTCAGGAGGGAGGAGAAGGTGGCAAAGAGCTTCCTAGGGTTAGAGGCAGATGCTTGGAATTTAGCGTGGTAGAAAGTGGCTTTAGCAGCAGAGACAGAGGAGGAAAATGTAGAGAGGAGGGAGTGAAAGGATGCCAGGTCCGCAGGGAGGCGAGTTTTCCTCCATTTCCGCTCGGCTGCCCAGAGCCCTGTTCTGTGAGCTCGCAATGAGTCATCGAGCCACGGAGCGGGAGGGGAGGACCGAGCCGGCCGGGAGGATAGGGGACATAGAGAGTCAAAGGATGCAGAGAGGGAGGAGAGGAGGGTTGAGGAGGCAGAATCAGGAGATAGGTTGGAGAAGGTTTGAGCGGAGGGAAGAGATGATAGGATGGAAGAGGAGAGAGTAGCGGGGGAGAGAGAGCGAAGGTTGGGACGGCGCGATACCATCCGAGTAGGGGCAGTGTGGGAGGTGTTGGATGAGAGCGAGAGGGAAAAGGATACAAGGTAGTGGTCGGAGACTTGGAGGGAGTTGCAATGAGGTTAGTGGAAGAACAGCATCTAGTAAAGATGAGGTCGAGCGTATTGCCTGCCTTGTGAGTAGGGGGGAAGGTGAGAGGGTGAGGTCAAAAGAGGAGAGGAGTGGAAAGAAGGAGGCAGAGAGGAAAGAGTCAAAGGTAGACGTGGGGAGGTTAAAGTCGCCCAGAACTGTGAGAGGTGAGCCGTCCTCAGGAAAGGAGCTTATCAAGGCATCAAGCTCATTGATGAACTCTCCGAGGGAACCTGGAGGGCGATAAATGATAAGGATGTTAAGCTTGAAAGGGCTGGTAACTGTGACAGCATGGAATTCAAAGGAGGCGATAGACAGATGGGTAAGGGGAGAAAGAGAGAATGACCACTTGGGAGAGATGAGGATCCCGGTGCCACCACCCCGCTGACCAGAAGCTCTCGGGGTGTGCGAGAACACGTGGGCGGACGAAGAGAGAGCAGTAGGAGTAGCAGTGTTGTCTGTGGTGATCCATGTTTCCGTCAGTGCCAAGAAGTCGAGGGACTGGAGGGAGGCATAGGCTGAGATGAACTCTGCCTTGTTGACCGCAGATTGGCAGTTCCAGAGGCTACCGGAGACCTGGAACTCCACGTGGGTCGTGCGCGCTGGGACCACCAGAGTAGGGTGGCCGCGGCCACGCGGTGTGGAGCGTTTGTATGGTCTGTGCAGAGAGGAGAGAACAGGGATAAACAGACACATAGTTGACAGGCTACAGAAGAGGCTACGCTAATGCAAAGGAGATTGGAATGACAAGTGGACTACAAGTCTCGAATGTTCAGAAAGTTAAGCTACGTAGCAAGAATCTTATTGACTAAAATGATTAAAATGACACAGTACTGCTGAAGTAGGCTAGCTGGCAGTGGGTGCGTTGTTGACACTAATCAAGTCGTTCCGTTGAGTGTAATAGTTTCTGCAGTGTTGCTATTCGGGGCTAGCTGGCTAGCTAGCAGTGTTGTTTACGTTACGTTGCGTTAAAAGAACGACAATAGCTGGCTAGCTAACCTAGAAAATCGCTCTAGACTACACAATTAGCTAGCTACGATCAAACAAATCAAACCGTTGTACTGTAATGAAATGAAGTGAAAATGTGATACTACCTGTGAATGCGACCGGGTTGTTGAGTTCTATTCAGAAGACGTTGGCTAGCGTTGGCTAGCTAGCAGAGTCTCCTACATTAAGGACGACAAATAGCTGGCTAGCTAACCTCGGTAAATTAAGATAATCACTCTAAGACTACACACTCTAAACCTAAACAACACAATTATCTTGGATACGAAGATACGAAGACAGCAAAGACAGCTATGTAGCTAGCTAACACTACACTAATCAAGTCGTTCAGTTGAGTGTAATAGTTTCTCCAGTGCAGCTAATCAGTGGACGTTAGCTAGCTGGCTAGTGAAGACTACGTTAGGACGGCGAAATACGATAATTACGCAATTATCTTTGATACAAAGACGGCTATGTAGCTAGCTGAGAAGAAATTGCTAAGATTAGACAAATCAAACCGTTGTGCTATAATGAAATATAATGAAATGTAATGAAAAAGTTATACTACCCGCGGGAGCGAAGTGCCGATGCGACCACTCGCTCCAACCCGGAAGGGCTTACCACTATTCTGGTGGTCATGGATCGGTTCCCCATTTCCTCGCCTTACCCAAGTTTCCCTCGGCGAAGGATACCGCTGATCTCATTATTACCCATGTCTTTCGACTACACAGACTTCCCCATGACATTGTCTCAGATCACAGTCACACGAACTGGAAGGCCTTCTGCTCATTGTTGGGGGCGTCGTTGATTCTCTCCTCTGTGTTCTAATGGTTAAACAGAACAGGCCAATAAAGAGCTGGGGAAGTTCCTCCGCTGTTTCGTCTCCACTCAGGCCAGCAACTGGTGCAAGTTCTCGTCTGGGCGGAATATGCACATAACACTACCGAACTCGTCCCCTGGACTGTCGCCATTCGAGTGCGAGTTCGGCCTCTTCCTGAACAAGAGGCCGACACGGAGGTGCCATCAGCCGAGGCGTTAATTCGACAATGTCACTGCACCTGGATCAGAGCGTGATACTCCTTGCTCCACTCTTCTGCCCGACACCAACGCCAGGCAAACCGGCACCAAAGGCCCGTTTGGCTCCTCCGACTGGGTCAACAGGTGTGGCCCTCCACCCGTGATCTTCCCTTAAGGGTGGACTCGCGGAAGCTTGCTCCACGCTACATTAGGACCATTCAAGATCCTGAGTCGCATCAACCCGGTCGGTCACCTATCCTCTCCAGCTTCCCAGGTCTATGAGGGTCTGTCCATCCTTTCCTGTCTCAAGATGGTAAGGATCAGTCCCTTCTCTCCCCCCACACCTGTCCCTCAGCCCCCTCGACTTGTGGATGGCCGCCCAGCCTACACAGTCCGGCATCTGTTGGAGGCTTGTCAGGTTCGAGGACCCTGCAGTACCTGGTGGACTGGGAGCGCTACAGTTCTGAGGAGCGGGCTTTGGTGCCTGCCCGGGACAAACTGGATCCGGGACTTGTTTGGGACTTCAACAAACTACATGGTGGTCATCCTGGCTCCACGGCTGGAGCTGCTCCTATAAGGGGTGGTACTGTCATGGTTCCACCTGTCACCAGAGGGCGGCAGAGACCGTCCTAGAGACATTAACGACACTCAGGTGTGTCCTATTACTCATTATGATATCCCTTTTAAACGAGGTGTGTTTTTTCTGGTGTCCTTTGCAGTAGCTTGAATTGTTTACCATGTGTGTTTGTTTCCTGAGTGAGTTTGTATCCTTAACCACTGATTCCTTGCCTGGTCTCTTCTCTACACCTCTACACCTGTGTCCAACCTCACAACGTCACAGTTTTACAGCACAGTCAGAGCTGGTTTGGTAAGTGGTTCTCAATGGTATTGGGCCAGTTCAATTCTACGAATGGTTCTTTGCCCAGCAATAGATTCACAGCTGACCCTACTGACCGCAATTTACCTTCTGCAGGCAATGTTCTTCTCTTTTCAGGATCAGAGCAACATTGCTTGCAAGTCATTACTTCCATCAAAGCTTGTGAAATATTCATCATTAGTCTGCGAGGTTGCAAGGTCTACGTACTGTATGCTTTTAGCACATACAGCCTAGAGGCACACAACAGTGAACTGATTGAGAAAGAGTTTTGTAGCTGTAGAATAAAGAAAAGCAGCATGAACATGGTGAAATAGGGAAAGCAGGACAACTAATACACTCTGCTGTTTACTCATTTACCTTGCTCTTATCAATTTATAAATGACTGTGTGTAATTTATATTGGGGGAAAAACAGCAAGTAGATGTTTTTCTACTTGGAACCAACAGGTTCACTCAACCTTATTCATGGTTTCCTCAACCTTATTCATGGTTTCCGCATGTGTAAAGGTGGTGGAATTAAGTCAGGGTCAGAATACAGCATATCTGTAGACATACCTCCATTTCTGTAAACTCCACTCCAAACGGAATATCTGTCTGGCACATGTGTAAACCTTGCTTAAGTTCAAGGTCAGAATATGTGTAGAGAGAGAAAAGTGCATAAAAAGGGAATGAAGTTCCTTCTACTCACTCATAACTTGGGTCAGAATTTCCCCCCAAATATTTTTGCCTCTCTGCTGCATGTAGGCTATCAGCCAGCCATACCGAATATTGATGTAAATCAGGGATCATTTTTTTGAGTGGATGGTTAGGGGGCCTGCAAATAATTACAAATAATTTGTAAACTGCAAATTGAATGCAAGAAGTTGACCACAAGAAGCACAAACAAATACAATATTTGACTAAAACACAATGTCAAACCTTTCTTTCATTTGTATACTATCACATACATTGGAGCTGATATGCTGGTGTTTTTACAGTGTTTTGTGTTTGTATTGCTTAGAACGTGAGGGTCCAAATTAAAATCACCTGAACTGAAAAACCGTGTGCGAGCAAGGAGGCCTACAAACCTGACTCAGTTACACCAGCCCCGTCAGGAGGCATGGGCAAAAATTCACCCAAGTTATTGTGGGAAGCTTGTGGAAGGCTACCCGAAACGTTTGACCCAAGTTTTAAAAAATGTATGCAATGCTACCAAATACTAACTGAGTGTATGTAAACGTCTGACCCACTGGGAATGTGATGAAAGAAGTAGAAGCTGAAATAAAAAGTGGTGATCCTAACTGACCTAAAACAGGGAATTTTTTATAGGATTAAATGTAAGGAATTGTGAAAAACTGAGTTTAAATTAATTTAGCTTAGGTGTATGTAAACTTCCGACTTCAACTATAGGTGACTTGCTACAGACACTTGACTGGAGACCGCATATCAAGCCATGCATGTTTGGATATCTCCGTAATCTAGGTACAGGGCAAGCTGGGGAAAAAAAGGCACAACCGGGTGCCTGTGAGCTCCATTCAGGGCTGACCAGGGATGTGGGTGGTGAACTTGACAATGTCTTGTGGGCAGTGTGTTCCTAACAACAATGACAATGGTATATAAAATATATATACTTGATGAGTGGTAGGGCAGGTGCTCGTGCTCTCTGCACGTGCCTGTATTTGATTATTCACTCACTGATTATTTATAGAGACAATAATGGGCAACACTGATCTCTCTCTATTCCTCTCTTGCAGCTGTGGTGTGATTTTGACAAGTCCAGCACCTTCAGCAACCAGACCTTCAACACATCCACCCTCATCCCTGACATCTGCTTCTACCCTGAGGTAACTGTACTAGACAGTAATACTTTACATTAACTTGGTTTTATACCTGTGTACTAACAATATGGTATTAACATGGCATTATTTAGTATTTCAGGGGAACACTTCACAGGGTGCAACTAAGATAACATGTTATCCAGCCACGTAGGCACATGTGTGCCTGGGCCCACCCACTGGGGAGCCCCTCTACTTGCCAATATTCCAAACGGGACATTATTAGAATTGTTACCGAAACATGCAAACACCCTCAGATAGAATTCATAGCTAGCAGTGCATCTGGAAAGTCTGGTGGACGAATGTGGGTTAGGCGGATGCCAGGAGAACCCTACCTGTCCGAATGCTTAGTGCCAGCTGTACAATTTGGAGTAATGGACTGGGGATGTTTGTCATCGTTCGAGTTAGGCCCCTTAGTTCCAGTGAAGGGAAATCTTAACTCTACAGCATACAATGACATTCTAGACGATCCTGTGCTTCCAACTTTGTGGCAACAGTTTGGGGAAGGCCCATTCCTGTTTCAGCATGACAATGCCCACATGCACATGTATGTCCATACAGAATGGTTTGTCAAAATCAGTGTGGAAGAACTTGACTGGACTGCACAGAGCCCTGACCTCAACCATTGAACACTTTTGAGATTAATTTGAACACTGAATGCAAGTCAGGCCTAATCAGTGCCTGACTTCACTAATGCTCGTGTGGCTGAATGGAAGCAAGTACCCGCAGCAATGTTCCAAAAATTTTGTGGAAAGCATTCCCGGAAGAGCGGAGGCTGTTATAGCAGCAAAGGGGGGACCAAATCCATATTTTAATGCCCATGATTTTGGAATGAGATGTTCATCGAGCATGTTTCCACATACTTTTGGTCATGTAGTGTCTTCTCATCACTCAATAGGATGAATAGGACCTTAATTCACAACATTGAAATCAAAATCCCAATATAAATGAATTGGCAATTTCCAGCTCAATAAATAAAATAACTTAATTTCCTGAACTTAACTGTTTTTGTGCCCTTCTACTGTATAATGATCATTAAAGGGGAAATCTGGGACAGCTGAAAGGGTAGGAGAATTCATACAGCTATTAACATAGCCGCGGGAAGTAGGGGTGCAAAGGGTGCTGAAGCACCCCTGGAGAATCGGAATTTAAAAAATTACAATAATATAATAAATACAGCGAAAGTGTTCACCCCCTTGGCATTTTTCCTATTTTGTTGCCTTACAACCTGGAATTAAAATATATTTTGGGGAGGGGGGGGTTTGTATCATTTGATTTACAGAACATGCCTACCACTTTGAAGATGCAAAATATTTTTTCCTGTGAAATAAACAAGAACTAAGACGAAAAAACAGAAAACTTGAGCGTGCATAACTATTCACCCCCCCAAAATCAATACCTTGTATAGCCACCTTTTGCAGCAATTACAGCTGCAAGTCTCTTGGGGTATGTCTCTATAAGCTTGGCACATCTAGTCACTGGGATGGGTTCCGCTGGTTTACAGCAATTTTAAGTCATACCACAGATTCTCAATTGGATTGAGGTCTGGGCTTTGACTAGGCCATTTCAAGACATTTAAATGTTTCCCCTTAAACCATGTGAGTGTTGCTTTAGCAGTATGCTTAGTGTCATTGTCCTGCTGGAAGGTGAACCTCCGTCCCAGTTTCAATTCTCTGGAAGAGTGAAACAGGTTTCCCTCAAGAATTTCCCTGTATTTAGCGTCATCCATCATTCCTTCAATTCTGACCTGTTTCCCAGTCCCTGCCAATTAAAAACATCCCCACAGCATGATGCTGCCCCCACCATGTTTCACTGTGGGGATGGGTTTCTTGGGGTGATGCGAGGTGCTGGGTTTGTGCCAGACATTTTCTTTGATGGCCAAAAAGCTCAATTTTAGTCTCATCTGACCAGAGTACCTTCTTCCTTATGTTTGGGGAGTCTCCCACATGCCTTTTGGCGAACACCAAACGTGTTTGCTTATTTTTTTCTTTAAGCAATGCCTTTTTTTCTGGCCACTCTGTCGTAAAGCCCAGCTCAGTGTGCGGTTTAAAGTTGTTCTATGGACAGATACTCCAATCTCCGCTGTGGAGCTTTGCAGCTCCTTCAGGGTTATCTTTTGGTCTCTTTGTTGCATGTCCTCCTTGCCTGGTCTGTGAGTTTTGGTGGGCGGCCCTCTCTCGACAGGTTTGTTGTGGTGCTAAATTCTTTCCATTTTTTAAATAATGGATTTAGTTTCTGAATGGTTTCTATAACCCAACCCTGATCTGTATTTCTCCGCAACTTTGTCCCTGACCTATTTGTAGAGCTCCTAGGTCTTCATGGTGATGCTTGCTTGGTGATGCCCCTTGCTTAGTGATGTTGCAGATTCTGGGGCCTTTCAGAACAGGTGTATATATACTGAGATCATGTGACAGATCATGTGACACTTAGATTGCACACAGGTGGACTTTATTTAACTAATTATGTGACTTCTGAAGGTAATTGGTTGCACCAGATTAATTCTTTTTTTTTCATTTCACTTCACCAATTTGGACTATTTTGTGTATGTTCATTACATGAAATCAAAATTAAAATCCATTTAAATTGCAGGTTGTAATGCAACAAAGAAGGGAAAAAGCCAAGGGGATGAATACTTTTGCAACGCACTGTATATATAATTTGATTATATATTTGTTTTAGTCACAAAAGTATTGCACTGGGCCTTTACTAGTCCTGCAAATGTTTACCTCTGAGGTGCAGTACAACATCACAAACCAAACTAAGCTCACGTGGCATTTATAGTTATACTCTTCAAGAACGAATGGCTATAGTAAATGTATTTAAAAAGACCAAAAATGTATGTACCAATTCCAGATTACCCCTGTAAGTGTTGTGTGTGTCAATGTTTTCCTCCACAGTATTTTGTGTTCACGGGGGTGCTCGCCATGGTGACGTGCGCAGTGTTCCTGCGACTGAACTCGGTCCTAAAGCTCGCTGTGCTCCTGGTCATGATTGCTATCTACTCCCTACTCACTGAAGCCTTCTACACCTCCCTGTTTTTACGCTACGACTATGTCCACCACAACACAGAGTGAGTGATGTAACATTACAGTGTATCTTAACACCAAAATGCCTTCAATTGTTTGCTCCCAAATATAGGCATTATCTACAATAATTTAGTCAATTAAGATGGTGCGTACCTTTCCCAATCATTTGGGAATTTGTTATACAGTACGTAGATGGATACACGACAAATGCTGGACTTATCTTGACATTAGACTGCTTTTGATGGCCCCACAGGGAGCTAGTGTTTTAGCACAAGCTCGCTAGCCTTTTCTTTCTGTTTCTTTGTCTTACATTGGCCATTGAAACTACTGTTAGTCACTTTCACTGTGGCTGTATTAACCACTCGCACGGCTGCGAAGTGAGCGGAATTAGATTCCCATCTCAATGCCGCCTGTACTATTTCCTCGCATGTTGGTCCACCAACCCCACAATAGCTGTTTTAATGACAGGTTTCAAGCCTGACATCAAAGCAGATGTACTTATTCCTACATTTTGATCGTATCTATCCCTCATTGTCAGATTAGTACATAATGCATCATCCATCCGATCCACATAATCACACATTCCTTCTTTCGGAACCTGTGTACAGTTACTAATTTTACTCACACTCGAAACAATATATTCCCACCTGTGGTTAAGAATCCCTCAATTTCGTAATTTGCTATCCCCGGGTCACATGCTTCGTGTACAGAGGACCAAGCCGACATTCGATGTTCCTGTGCGAGTGTTGGCAACACGGCTCCTGGCAAAGCGAGTATTCAATATGATCGTAATCACCAGCATAAAACCCCAAAATTCATCCCTCTTTCCTCAGGAAACTGATAAATCCCTCTTTTGCTGGATCCGGTGCCTCTTTCATAATATTATGCATTTCGCTCATGCTCAGTGGCTGATGATGCTGAATTTTGATCTGTATTTGGGGATATGCATCATCGGGAATAGGGTTATACTCCCATGGTTTGTCCCAGATAAAATGTAACCGTGTGTTCGTACTGGGCGCACATTTCTATGATAACCTAGATAACCTAGATCCGTAACCGTGTGATCGTACATTTCTATGATAACCTGCTGATCCACTATCCAGTAAGGGACCACTATATCTGGACTCTTAATGCACATGTCCTCTGCCTCTCGCAACCCATACGGCTCTTTTTTTCTCTTTAAGAGAGAGGTATAATGGTGGCTTCCAGATGTGACCTGTTGTCACCTTATAGCATGGGACGAATGGCGGAGGAGTGGCAATTGCATATACTCCTCCACATACCTGAGTTGTTATATTTGTTTTTGTCTGTCCTCAAGGACTTCCTCTTATTCCTGGTTTAGGTTTTGACTCTATTCTAGCGCAATAGCCAATTCCTGCGTTTATTAATTTAATATATGGGCATTCCCTTCAGATACGCCCAGTTTTTTTTATTCAACGCCTCTTTCTTGTCTACCGCCTGTACCATTTCACCTCGCAAGTCTCCATTTTTCACTTTTTCCATCTTTATCCACTGCTGATGAGTTGGCCAGCATCCCGGAGTTGCCTCTGCACTGTTGACGTTGAGACTGGTGATTTGCTGTATTATTTAATGAAGCTGCCAGTTCAGGAATTGTCAGGCGTCTGTTTCTCGAAATAGACACTCTAATGTACTTGTATTTTTGCTCAGTAGTGCACCGGGGCCTCTCACTCTTCTTTCTACACAGTGTTGATGAGATCTTCAGTTTCTTGGCAATTTCTCGCATGGAATAGCTTTCATTTCTCAGAACAAGAATAGACTGACGAGTTTCAGAAAAGTCCTTTGTTTCTGGCCATTTTGAGACTGTATTCGAACCCACAAATGCTAGTCTAAAGATGTCCATGTTTTTGTTTCTTTAATCAGCACAACAGTTTTCAGCTGTGCTAACATAATTGCAAAAGGGTTTGCTAATGATCAATTAGCATTTTAAAATGATAAACTTGGATTAGCTAACACAACGTGCCATTGGAACACATGAGTGATGGTTGCTGATAATGGGCCTCTGTACGCCTATGTAGATATTCCATTCAAAATCAGCAGTTTCCAGCTAAAATAGTCATTTACAACATCAACAGTTTCTATTCTGATCAATTTAATGTTATTTTAATGGACAATAAATGTGCTTTTCTTTCAAAAACAAGGACATTTCTAAATGACCCCAAACTTTTGAGCGGTAGTGTATTAGGGCCTACAAAAGGGGGACCCTTGGGATGCATGCTGCCCACAGGCTGCCAGTTGCCCAACCTTGCTCCTGGTGTCTCCACTCTACATCTGCTAGTTAGTGGAGTAACACACTCATACATCTTTTTATTTTCCAAGAGGCCATTTAGTCTGCGACAGCAGGCTAAAAGCTCCCTTCTAAATGACTCTCAGACATTGAGTTACAATCTTTTTCCACTTCTTCCAAGTATTTGTCCGTAAAACACTAAAGCTCTACTATGGCATGGTGGCATCTCAGAAACTTTGAATATCTCAAAATAGAGGCCTTACATACAATATTTTGATCTTTGACTGTAGATGTGCTCCACGAACTCCTTTCACGAGCTCCGATCCCTCCTGCGCCTCAACCTGTTGTTTCGGCCTGTTGTTTCCAAAGTTTTTATTTGTTTGATTTTATTTTGTTCATAAGTGTTTGTGTCAACACCCGCTGCCAACTAGCTAGGTTGCAATTGAGTCATATGTCCTTATCCGAATGGCCTGTGCTTCCTGGATCTTGCCTGCCAAAGAAGTCGTCTCCACCTGCTTCTCCTCCTCCATCTTGTAGTGAAGTAGACGGAGAACAGCAAGAGTCTTGTTTCAATCAGCGCTGGTCCCATGTCACAAGTCGTACAAACCAAAGGCAGTGGCATGCTGCTAAGCGAACTGGAGTGTCTGCAAGATGTTTGAAAGCAGATTGACATAAGAAAATTGAGTCTGTCATAGTTCATGTGGGATTCAACTACATTATGAAGGGCAGCTCAGAACAGCTGAAGATGGATTTTCAAGAACTGATTGGGTCTCTGCTTGACACCAACAAATGCACCATAATATCTGGCCTGTGACCTCCCTAAATTGTGGCATTCAATGTTTCAGCAGACCTTTTACCCTCCATAACTGGCTACGAGACTATTGCAGCTCTGTGGGTGTAACATTTAATGACCATTTTGATACCTTCTGGAAACAAAGTCATAATGCTTCAGCAAATGTATATTATCCCAGGGGCACTGGAAGATGCAATGTAAGTAACCTAATTAATGTCCCTCTTACTTCCCTGAATGTCTCTGCTGATCCTATAGCTATTGTATGCAGTAATCATGTGAACCAGAGTTATACTGTTAGCATTGAGGCGGTGTTGCCTAGTAGGATGT
Organism: Oncorhynchus gorbuscha; assembly: GCF_021184085.1. NCBI lineage: Eukaryota > Metazoa > Chordata > Actinopteri > Salmoniformes > Salmonidae > Oncorhynchus > Oncorhynchus gorbuscha. The sequence goes on along the minus strand of NC_060194.1, from coordinate 2,855,870 downwards.
CCACTGTGTGCAGCTCACCCTGCACTAACATGAAATAACATGAGAATGTCTGCTACATTTCCCAGTAATGCAATGAAAATAATCAGGTATGCCAGAAAAGTGCTGAAAATTGCCCACATTGACATACAGCTTAAGAAACAAGGTTTTTGAAATCAATAATTTGCTCGTAACAGATAACATTCATATTCTGACAATCTCTGAAATGCACTTAGATAATACCTTTGATGATACAGTGGTAGCAATACATGGTTATAGCATCTACCGAAAAGACAGACATGCCAAAGGTGGAGGTGTTGCTGTTTATATTCGGAACCACATTCCTGTAAAGCTTATAGAGGATCTCATGTTAAATTCTGTTGAAGTAATATGGCTACAGATTCATCTGCCTCACCTAAAGCCCATTATTGTGAGAAACTGCTATAAACCAACAAGTGCTAACAGTCACTGTCTGGATAGCATTTGTGAAATGCTTGATAATATATGTGAAAGCAACAGAGAGGTATATTTTCTGGGTGATTTAAATATTGATTGGCTGTCCACTCAAGACAAAGTTTCAAACTCTAACTAGAGCCTGCAATCTTGTTCAGGTTATCAGTCACCTACCATGGAAGTTACAAACAGCACAGGAATGAAATCATCAACATGTATTGGTCAGATCTTTACTAATGCTGCAGAAATTTAGTAGTATCCAAACCCATCGGATGTAGTGATCACATTATAGTAGCCTTATCTAGGAAAACCAAAGTTCCAAAGGCTGGGCCTAATATAGTGTATAAGAGGTCATACAATAAGTTTTGTAGTGATTATTAAGTTGATGATGTAAAAAATATTTGCTGGTTTGTAGTGTGTCTTGGGGAGCAACCAGATACTGCACTTGACACATTTATAAAATTGCTTATTCCAGTTACTAATAAGCATGCACCCATTAAGAAAATGACTGAAAAACGGTTAAATCCCCATGGAATGGTGAGGAATTGAACAATTGTATGGTTGAGAGGGATAAGACAAAAGGAATGGCAAGTAAGTCTGGCTGCACAACCTATTGGCAAACATACTGCAAATTCAGAAATGATGTGACTAAACTGAATAAAAAGGAAGAATCTACACTATGAAACAAAGCATAAAGAATGATAGCAAAAACCTTTGGAGCACCTTAAATGACATTTTGGGTATAAAGGAAAACTCACCTTCATCATTCATTGAATCAGATGGCTCATTCATCACAAAACCGACTGATATTTTAAATTGCTTTAACCAGAAGGGGACTAGGGTTCCAATTTTGGAACACCCCCCCCAGCTGGAAGGTGGCGCCCAAAAATATTCCTAAAAATATTTAACCTCCACACATTAACAAGTCCAATGGCTCAAATGAAAGATAAAACACCTTGTTTATCTTCCCAGCAAGTCAGAATTCTAAAATGTTTTATGTCGAAAACATAGCACATATTCATGTCAAACCACCACCGAAGACACAGCTAATTTGCATAGCCAAGTTGAAAAAAATATGCAATCAACAAACGCAGGATTAAAAGAAAAATCATGCACTAACCTTTTGAAATCTTCATCAGATGACAGTAATATAACATGTTACACAGTACATTTTGTTTTTTTCAATAATATGCTATATATGTCAGGATTTGGCCAGGGTTGTTCCGGTTTTTGGTCACTAGATGCCCCCATTGTGCCTTTTGACCTTTTGTTTTCCCTTGATCCCCATTATTATTTGCACCTGTGCCTCGTTTCCCCTGATTGTATTTAAACCCTTTGTTTTCCTCAGTTCTTTGCTCTGTGTTTGTATGTTAGCACCCAGCCCTAGTACTCTGTGAACTCTTGTTGATCCCGGTGGACTCTCTTGTGGAATTCTGTTTTTTTGTTCTTGTTTGTTTGTTTTTGAGTATCTTTTGAGGCTTTTTGTGCTTTACCTTCCACCTTGTGGATTTACCTTTTTTTTGTCTTGGAGGATTACCTTTGTTCTTGTGGAATTCCTTTTGAGGTTGTGGAGTTACATGTTTTCCTGAAGAACTTCACTTTTTACTTCATTAAATACACCATCTCAAGTACTGCTGTGTCTGCCTCATATTCTGGGTTCTGCCGACTATTCGTGGCTCAGTTGGTTAAGTGACTGTTTCTCACTCCGGAGACCCGGGTTCGTAACCGGGTCCTGACAATATATATCCATAAATCTCTGTTTACAATGATGCATCGTTCAAAAAATGCTACTCAAATGTCCTGAGAAATGACGATAGCTCCGGCAGATAACGTCAGCTAACAAGGAATAGACATCATAAACTTTGACTAAATATGCATGTTCTACATATATATAGTTAGATACACTTCTTCTGAATGCAATCGCTGTGTTACATTTATTTTTAACGTTACAGGTTTCGTTCACTAGGCTATACTATGAGTCGGCGCTCAAAAAGTAGCATTATGGCTCCTCTATCTTGGAGTCCACATAAACCCAAATTTACCACGTAAATATTCCCTTACCTTTGCTGTTCTTCCATCAGAAGACCTGGAAGGAATTATACTTACCAAAAACAGCGTTTAGTTTTGCAGTCTGTGTCTTTCGGTTCTCAAACACGACACATTTCGGTTGAAATGTAGCCAAAAGTCAAGTGGATGCGCACCAAAACGTCGAACTTACATATTATATGTCGATTAAACTTGTCAAACTAACTTCATAATCAAGCTTTAACATGTTATAAAGGTGTACATCAATCGTGAGGACGAACAGAAACGCATGCATTGTATAATCGATCTTGGAAAAAAGACAGAACTGGAGCAGAGCGCGCATAAAAGTGATCTGTTTTTTCGCGTGACCGAAAGGTTTCGGCCCGCCAAAACTCTCGTGAGCGCGCGATTCTCACAATGAGAAGCCCCATTTGAAAGCTGAGATCGCGCTGAAGACAGAGAGACTTTTCCAGACCTGTAAGTGCTTGGGAGGGTGGGGGCGATGACGTCAAAGTTGGGCCAACTTTTCTGATGACAAGAGAGAGTTTGGGAGAATGACTGCCCTGAGAGTTCTGCTTTACATACAGACATAATTTAAACGGTTTTAGAAGCTTTAGAGTGTTTTCCATTCAATAATATTTTTTTATTTGCATATATTAGCAACTTTTGACAAAAAAAAATAGTTTATGGGCACGCAATTACTCCAGCGGGGGCAGTAGACAGCCCTATCCCCAACAGGTTAATTATATTTTCATTAGCAAGATTATTAAAGACAATCATTGTCATTTTAAATTCTGTAAAGTAAGTGTGGAAGATGTGAAACAATTATTGTTGTCTATGAACTATGACAAGCCACCGGGGTCTGACAACTTGGATGGAAAATGACTGAGGATAATAGTGGATGATATTGCCACTCCTAGTTGTCATATCTTCAATTTATGCTTTCTAGAAAGTGTGTGCCCTCAGGCCTGGAGGGAAGCAAAAGTCATTCCTCTACCCAAGAATAGTAAAGCCCCCTTTACTGACTCAAATTGCTGACCAATCGGCCTTTTACCAACCCTTAGTAAACTTTTGTAAAAAAGGGTGTTTGACCAGATACAATGCTATTTTACTGTAAAGAAATGGACAACAGACTTTCAGACTTTACTTATAGGGTAGGACATTCAACAAGCACGGCACTTACACAAATTACTGATGATTGGCTAAGATAAATTGATGATAAAGAGATTGTGGGAGCTGTTTTGTTAGTCTTAAGTGCGGCCTTTGACATTATCGATCATAGTCTGGTGATGGAAAAACACGTGTTATGGCTTTACACCCCCTGCTATATTGTGGACAAAGAGTTGCAAGTCTAACAGAACATAGAGGGTGTTCTTTAACTTATGATATGGGGGACTGTTGCGTGTCACTTGGAGAAAAAAAACAGGGAAAATGCAGCGTGGCAAATTTAAAAAATGATATAAAAATCAAATTTTCAATTAAAGCTACACTCATTGTGAATCCAGCCAACATGTCAGATTTTAAAAAGGCTTTTCGGCGAAGGCATAGGAAGCTATTATCTGATGACAGCACAATGTCAACAAAGAGAGTAGCATATTTCAACCCTGCAGGCACTACACAAAACTATGAAATAAAATATAAAACGTGCATTACCTTTGATGAGCTTCTTTTGTTGGCACCCCAATATGTCCCATAAACATCACAATTGGTCCTTTTGTTCGATTAATTCCATCCATATATATCCAAATGTCCATTTATTTGACGCGTTTGATCCAGAAAAAAACTGCTTCCAAAAAAACGCAGCATCACTACAAAATATTTCAAAAGTTGCCTATAAACTTTGCTAAAATATTTCAAACTACTTTTGTAATACAACTTTAGGTATTTTTAAACGTTAAAAATGTATCAAATTGTAGACTGCGCAATCTGTTTTCAATACAGGAAGTAAACAAACAATGCTCCTGTTTACATCTTGTGCAACTCTCAATAGTGTAACGTTGTTCCTGGATGTGCTTCTTCTTCATTGCACAAATGAATAACCTCAACCAAATTCCAAAGACTGGTGACATTCAGTGGAAGTGGTAGGAACTGAAAACAGGTTCCTAAGAAGTATCCCATGGCAATGACAACTCAGGGAACAGACAGAGGCAAAAACAAATCTGAACAGTTAGTCCTCTGGGTTTTGCCTGCTACATAAGTTCTGTTATACTCACAGACATGATTCAAGCAGTTTTAGAAACTTCAGAGTGTTGTCCTAATAAGTGTTGTACTAATAATATGCCTATCTTATATTCCTGGCATGAGTAGCAAGAAGTTGAAATTGGGCACTTCTATTTATCCAAAAGTGAAAATGCTGCCCCCTATACAGGTTAACTGAAGCTTCTCCAACGTAATCCAGGTAGAATCAGGATTTCCCCAGGGCAGCTGTCTAGGACCCTTACTTTTTCAATCTTTGCTAATGACCTGCCCCTGGCCTTGAGTAAATCCAGTGTGTCGATGTATGCAGATGACTCAACACTATACACTTCAGCAACTACAGTTATTGAAATCAATGCAACATTTAACAAAGAGCTGCAGTTTGTTTCAGAATGGGTGGCTAGGAATAAGTTAGTCCTAAATATTTCAAAAACTAAAAGTACTGTGTTTGGGACAAATCATTCACTAAACCCAAAACCTCAACTAAATCTTGTAATAAATATTGTGGAAATTGAGAAAGTTGAGGTGACTAAGCTCCTTGGAGTTACCCTGGAGTGTAAAATGTCATGGTGATATCATGTTGATACAACAGTAGCTACAATGGGGAGAAGTAAGTTTAGCAGGTTCTACAGGTTCTGGTTTTGTTCACCTGGACTACTGTTCGGTCGTGTGGTCAGGTGCCACAAAGAGGGTCCTCGGAAAATTACAATTGGCTCAGAACAGGGCAATATGGCTAGCCATTAAATGTACACAAAGTGGAGGAGAGATTGACTTCATCACTAGTTGTTTTTGTAAGAAGTGTTTACAGGCTGAATGCACCGAGGTGTCTGTTTAAACTACTGTCACACAGCTCGGACACCCATACATACCCCACAAGACATGCCACCAGAGGTCTCTTCACAATCCCCAAGTCCAGATGAGACCATTGGAGGCGCACAGTACTACATAGAGCCATGGATACATGGAGCTCTATTCCACATCAGGTAGCTGATGCAAGTAGTAGAATCAGATTTTTTAAAACAGATACAAATACAACTTCTAGAACAGCAGGGACTGTGGGGAGACACACACACACAGGCACAGACACATTGTGGTTCTTCTGTAGCTCAGTTGGTAGAGCATGGCGCTTGTAACGCCAGGGTAGTGGGTTCGATCCCCGGGACCACCCATACGTAGAATGTATGCACACATGACTGTAAGTCGCTTTGGATAAAAGTGTCTGCTAAATGGCATATATATATATATATATAAGACAAGCACTCTAAACACAGAAACACATGGATGTTGTACTGTAAATATGTGATAGTGGAGTAGTTGCCTGAGTGAACCCACTAAATGTACAGGCGCGTTGTAGGGAAGCGGTCAGCACTTGGCTTTAACTTGAGCCGACATCCGCATAGTGTTTACTGTGACTGCGATTCCCTGTGAACGTCGGGAGCATTACCTACTCTTTTGCTATTTTACAATACGTCTTGGATTGCATTCTGGCTACTCTACTTGAACTATTCTGTAACTTTTTTCCCGAAGTAGAATTATTTTGAAAACGTATTGTTGCAATAGAAACTGTTTTGTTTCCACAGAAACTTCCTTGGGACTAAAGAGACATCCTTGCTTCTGATGGCTATGTTCCTCCTTGCTGTATTTTACCACGGGCAGCAGGTAAGATGATTTTTGCATATTCACTAATGTAATTATTAAGTTATTAGCTAATCCTATTATAAAGACACATTAGCTGTTATGGGTTTGCAACAGAACCAATTATACACTATGGGTGTGATAGATGTAAAAGAGTGCTTCCTGGTATATACAGAGTCAGCAGCTGATGAGGAGGACACATTTCTTTTGAGCTCAATCTACTGAATAGCATCCTTTGATCTCTTTGATCACTTGGTCAGAGACAGATGGGAGATCCCTTTGTACTGTCGTCATATGAAATTGAAAAAAAAAGAAATGTCCCCATTTGAAGATCTTCATTGTCATTGAGACACTCTCGTCAATGGCTTTCTTTGATTTTAGCGCTTTGTCGGTTTGTTGAGTCAAAGCGTCTGTTACGTTTTTAGATGCATGGATAAGGCAGAGAGACGAAGTCGTGGGTTCGGAATTGATGCTTTACAGGACAGCTTCTACCTGAAAAACTGGAAGGATTCACATGTAAAGTTATACATATGATTGGTATGGTCTGTGTGCCAAATGAAAAGGAATCTTTGATAAGAAAAATAATCACAGTATTTAAAAAATGATATACTGTATGTGGTTGTATATTCTTATAGAAATAAATCAAATGACCTTTTGTCAAATTCTAGATAAACTTACATGTAGATGAATTCAATATGGACAGAATGTAGTCAGATGTACCAGCTTCGTTACTCCACTATAATTAAGGTAGCTGGATATTTATACACAGACCACAGACCAGGGCTTAATAAACCGTTCGACAAAGTCCCTGCTAATAAACTCTTGTTGAAAGGTGATTTGTGGAATTTCTTTCCTTCTTATTGCGTTTTAGCCAATCATTTGTGTTGTGAGGAAGATAGCCCTATTTGGTAAAAGACCAAGTCCATATTATGGCAAGAACAGCTCAATTAAGCAAAGACAAACAACAGTCAGTCAATCCGGAACATTTTCAAGAACTTTGAATGTTTCTTCAAGTGCAGTTGCAAAATACCATCAAGCGCTATGATGAAACTGGCTCTCATGAGGACCGTCACAGGAAAGGAAGACCCAGAGTTAACTCTGCTGCAGAGGATAAGTTCATTAGAGTTACCAGCCTCAGCCTGAACCTCAGATTGTAGCCCAACTAAAAGGTGCACAGATTTCAAGTAACAGACACTTCTCAACATCAACTGTTCAGAGGAGAATCAGGCCTTCGTTGTCTTTGCTGCAAAGAAATCACTACTAAAGAACACCAATAATAATAAGAGATTTGCTTGGGCCAAGAAACACAAGCAATGGACATTAGACAGGTGGAAATCTGTCCTTTTGGTCTGATGAGTTCAAATTATACATTTTTGGTGACACTGTCAGTAATTTATTTAGAATTCAAGGCACACTTAACCAACATGGCTACCACAGCATTCTGCAGCGATACACCATCCCATCTGGTTTGCGCTTAGTGGGACTATCATTTGTTTTTCAACAGGACAATGACCCAAAACACACCTCCAGGCTGTGTAAGGGCTATTTGGCCAAGAAGTAGAGTGATGGAGTGCTGCATCAGATGACCTGGCCTCCACAATCACCCGAGCTCAACCCAATTGAGATGGTTTGGGATGATTTGGACCACAGAGTGAAGGAAAGCAACCAACAAATGCTCAGCATATGTGGGAACTCCTTCAAGACTGTTGGAAAAGCATTCCAGTTGAAGCTGGTTGAGATAATGCCAAGAGTGTGCAAAGCTGTCCTCAAGGCAAAGGATGGCTACTTTGAAGAATCCAAAATATAGAGTCAGATTGTTTTTTTGTACACTTTTTTGTTTACTACACGATTCTATGTGTGCTATTTCATAGTGTTGATGTCTTCCTTATTATTCTACAATGTAAAAAATTAAGAAAAACCCTTGAATGAGTCGGTGTGTCCAAACTTTTGACTGGCACTATATATGTTTACATTACTTATTTTATTGATTTCCCACCATTTTGTCAGAAGACAACCATTCAGATCTTCCTAGGACCATTTAAAGTTCCTCTGTCGAATAAACTTGTATTTGCATCCCTCTGGGATGCATCCAATCTTCCTCACAGCATCATTACATCGATGTATAGCGCTTCACTTCAACTTTACGTCAAAGGAGCGGTCCATAGAAAAACATTTATCCAGCTCAACTGCTTCACGATACAGACATGACAAAGCAATTGCCGAATTTGTCTCGAGCAGGCAGATCTAAATATAAAACTTTACGATAAAAAAGTCATTTTGTGTGGAAGTAAAACATTGCAGACGCATTGCTCAGAACAAAACATAATTGAGCTCTTTACAAAGCCCTTCTCCCCTTATCTATAGGAGGGGCGCATGCTGTTTAAATAGCCAAATGTTGCTTTAAACATTCACAATTTTAATCGATTTTGACTAATGTCATGATATGTTTGGTATCAAGAACTATATACAGTATGGACCTTTTATAAAGTATGAAAATGTTTTCTTTCCAAAAAAAGTGTGTAATCAGATCCTCATATTTATATATGTTTTATGATACTTTTGTGTACTAGATCAAATGGGCTGAAAATAGTTTTCTTCTCAGACAAACAATTCCAGGTGAAAGCTAAAGGTCATAGCTTTCTAAGGGGGTGGCGGACACATGACTGCATTAATAAAATATTTCCCTCTTGCTATATTGATGACTAACGCCATAGTGAAACAGTGCAAAACGTTTGTCAGCTCAACTGTTAAATAAGAATTTTAGAATAGAGGAGAGGCGCTCTGATACAAGGTGTATTTTTTAATCTGTTTTTTTTTATGTTAAACTTTCTTTTGGCCTGAGTAACCACTGATGGCAGAGCATTACACAGTGACATGGCTCTATAAAGTACGTAACTGAGCGACGCATTAAATCTGTTTTTAGTTTGGGTACCGTGAAGAAACCCCTCAACCCTTAACCATGAAAGACAGGCATGCATGTTGTTGATGTTAGTTCTGTGTAAGGGAAAGGTGTGCTGCTCTGTTTTCAGCCAGCTGCAGCTTTTCTAGGTCTTTCTTTGCACCACCTGATCATATCACAGTATGACAGTAAGTAAGACGGGACCAAATCAAACCTGAACAACTAGTACAGTTGATCTTTGTGTCAAAAATGCAGAAAATATTTTTACAACAGACATACCCCTCCCCATCTTCACAAGAACTTTGTCAACATGACTTGACCATGATAACTGACCATCCAATGTTACTCCTAGGAGTTTAACTTCTCCAACTTGTTCAATGGTCACTCACCTTATTCCCAACTCCAGTTGAGGTGTAGGTCTACTAGAATGCTTTGTTCCAAGTACATTGCTTTTGGTTTTAGATGCATTTAACACCCGTTTATTGTTAATTACTGATAGTAACTCCTTGCTAAGAGTTAATTACTGTAACTCCTTGCTAAGAGTTAATTACTGTAACTCCTTGCTAAGAGTTAATTACTGTAACTCCTTGCTAAGAGTTAATTACTGTAACTCCTTGCTAAGAGTTAATTACTGTAACTCCTTGCTAAGAGTTAATTACTGTAACTCCTTGCTAAGAGTGTCCGTGAGCTCACTGGCTGTAGGTGCTGATGTGTAAAGTGTGTCATCAGCATCATTTTAGGGTCATGTAAGACAAGTGGCAAATTATTTGTAAAAAATTGAGAAGAGTAACGGCCCAATGCAACTGCCCTGAGGGATACAGCTCAGCGTTGTTGCTCTGTATAATGTGGAAGGGCCTCTTTGCCCTGAGGGATACAGCTCAGCGTTGTTGCTCTGTATAATGTGGAAGGGCCTCTTTGCCCTGAGGGATACAGCACTGTGACAAAGCCTCTAGACAGCTCAGCGTTGTTGCTCTGTATAATGTGGAAGGGCCTCTTTGCCCTGAGGGATACAACTCAGCGTTGTTGCTCTGTATAATGTGGAAGGGCCTCTTTGCCCTGAGGGATACAGCACTGTGACAAAGCCTCTAGACAGCTCAGCGTTGTTGCTCTGTATAATGTGGAAGGGCCTCTTTGCCCTGAGGGATACAGCACTGTGACAAAGCCTCTAGACAGCTCAGCGTTGTTGCTCTGTATAATGTGGAAGGGCCTCTTTGCCCTGAGGGATACAGCACTGTGACAAAGCCTCTAGACAGCTCGTTGTTGCTCTGTATAATGTGGAAGGGCCTCTTTGCCCTGAGGGATACAGCACTGTGACAAAGCCTCTAGACAGCTCAGCGTTGTTGCTCTGTATAATGTGGAAGGGCCTCTTTGCCCTGAGGGATACAGCACTGTGACAAAGCCTTTCTAGACAGCTCAGCGTTGTTGCTCTGTATAATGTGGAAGGGCCTCTTTGCCCTGAGGGGATGACAAAGCCTCTAGACAGCTCAGCGTTGTTGCTCTGTATAGGGATGTGGAAGGGCCTCTTTGCCCTGAGGGATACAGCACTGTGACAAAGCCTCTAGACAGCTCAGCGTTGTTGCTCTGTATAATGTGGAAGGGCCTCTTTGCCCTGAGGGATACTAGAAGCTCAGCGTTGTTGCTCTGTATAATGTGGAAGGGCCTCTTTGCCCTGAGGGATACAGCACTGTGACTGAGGGAAAGCACTGTGACAAAGCCTCTAGACAGCTCAGCGTTGTTGCTCTGTATAATGTGGAAGGGCCTCTTTGCCCTGAGGGATACAGCACTGTGACAAAGCCTCTAGACAGCTCAGCGTTGTTGCTCTGTATAATGTGGAAGGGCCTCTTTGCCCTGAGGGATACAGCACTGTGACAAAGCCTCTAGACAGCTCAGCGTTGTTGCTCTGTATAATGTGGAAGGGCCTCTTTGCCCTGAGGGATACAGCACTGTGACAAAGCCTCTAGACAGCTCAGCGTTGTTGCTCTGTATAATGTGGAAGGGCCTCTTTGCCCTGAGGGGATACAGCTCAGCGTTGTTGCTCTGTATAATGTGGAAGGGCCTCTTTGCCCTGAGGGATACAGCACTGTGACAAAGCCTCTAGACAGCTCAGCGTTGTTGCTCTGTATAATGTGGAAGGGCCTCTTTGCCCTGAGGGGGATAGACAGCTCAGCGTTGTTGCTCTGTTGTTGCTCTGTATAATGTGGAAGGGCCTCTTTGCCCTGAGGGATACAGCACTGTGACAAAGCCTCTAGACAGCTCAGCGTTGTTGCTCTGTATAATGTGGAAGGGCCTCTTTGCCCTGAGGGATACAGCACTGTGACAAAGCCTCTAGACAGCTCAGCGTTGTTGCTCTGTATAATGTGGAAGGGCCTCTTTGCCCTGAGGGATACAGCTCAGCGTTGTTGCTCTGTATAATGTGGAAGGGCCTCTTTGCCCTGAGGGATACAGCACTGTGACAAAGCCTCTAGACAGCTCAGCGTTGTTGCTCTGTATAATGTGGAAGGGCCTCTTTGCCCTGAGGGATACAGGGATAGACAGCTCAGCGTTGTTGCTCTGTATAATGTGGAAGGGCCTCTTTGCCCTGAGGGATACAGCACTGTGACAAAGCCTCTAGACAGCTCAGCGTTGTTGCTCTGTATAATGTGGAAGGGCCTCTTTGCCCTGAGGGATACAGCACTGTGACAAAGCCTCTAGACAGCTCAGCGTTGTTGCTCTGTATAATGTGGAAGGGCCTCTTTGCCCTGAGGGATACAGCACTGTGACAAAGCCTCTAGACAGCTCAGCGTTGTTGCTCTGTATAATGTGGAAGGGCCTCTTTGCCCTGAGGGATACCTGACAAAGCCTCTAGACAGGGAGGGCCTCTTTGCCCTAGGGCTCAGCGTTGTTGCTCTGTATAATGTGGAACTGAGGGATACAGCACTCAGCCTCTAGACAGCTCAGCGTTGTTGCTCTGTATAATGTGGAAGGGCCTCTTTGCCCTGAGGGAGGGATAGACAGCTCAGCGTTGTTGCTCTGTATAATGTGGAAGGGCCTCTTTGCCCTGAGGGATACAGCACTGTGACAAAGCCTCTAGACAGCTCAGCGTTGTTGCTCTGTATAATGTGGAAGGGCCTCTTTGCCCTGAGGGATACTAGACAGCTCAGCGTTGTTGCTCTGTATAATGTGGAAGGGCCTCTTTGCCCTGAGGGATACAGCACTGGACAAATACAGCAGACAGCAGCGTTGTTGCTCTGTATAATGTGGAAGGGCCTCTTTGCCCTGAGGGATACAGCACTGTGACAAACTAGACAGCTCAGTTGTTGTTGTTGCTCTGTGAGGGATAATGTGGAAGGTTGCTCTGTATAATGTGGAAGGGCCTTTGCCCTGAGGGATACAGCACTGTGACAAAGCCTCTAGACAGCTCAGCGTTGTTGCTCTGTATAATGTGGAAGGGCCTCTTTGCCCTGAGGGATACAGCACTGTGACAAAGCCTCTAGACAGCTCAGCGTTGTTGCTCTGTATAATGTGGAAGGGCCTCTTTGCCCTGAGGGATACAGCTCAGCGTTGTTGCTCTGTATAATGTGGAAGGGCCTCTTTGCCCTGAGGATACAGCACTGTGACAAAGCCTCAGACAGCTCAGCGTTGTTGCTCTGTATAATGTGGAAGGGCCTCTTTGCCCTGAGGGGGACAAATAGACAGCTCAGCGTTGTTGCTCTGTATAATGTGGAAGGGCCTCTTTGCCCTGAGGGATACAGCACTGACAAAGCCTCTAGACAGCTCAGCGTTGTTGCTCTGTATAATGTGGAAGGGCCTCTTTGCCCTGAGGGATACAGCATGACAAAGCCTCTATGCGTTGTTGCTCTGTATAATGTGGAAGGGCCTCTTTGCCCTGAGGGATACAGCACTGTGACAAAGCCTCTAGACAGCTCAGCGTTGTTGCTCTGTATAATGTGGAAGGGCCTCTTTGCCCTGAGGGATACAGGGATAGACAGCTCAGCGTTGTTGCTCTGTATAATGTGGAAGGGCCTCTTTGCCCTGAGGGATACAGCACTGTGACAAAGCCTCTAGACAGCTCAGCGTTGTTGCTCTGTATAATGTGGAAGGGCCTCTTTGCCCTGAGGGATACAGCACTGGACAGCTCAGCGTTGTTGTTGTTGCTCTGTGAGGGATTGTGGAAGTTGGCCTCTTTGCCCTGAGGGGCACTGTGACAAAGCCTCTAGACAGCTCAGCGTTGTTGCTCTGTATAATGTGGAAGGGCCTCTTTGCCCTGAGGGATACAGCACTGTGACAAAGCCTCTAGACAGCTCAGCGTTGTTGCTCTGTATAATGTGGAAGGGCCTCTTTGCCCTGAGGGATACAGCACTGTGACAAAGCCTCTAGACAGCTCAGCAGCGTTGTTGCTTGTTGCTCTGTGAGGGATAATGTGGAAGGGCCTCTTTGCCCTGAGGGATACAGCACTGTGACAAAGCCTCTAGACAGCTCAGCGTTGTTGCTCTGTATAATGTGGAAGGGCCTCTTTGCCCTGAGGGATACAGCACTGTGACAAAGCCTCTAGACAGCTCAGCGTTGTTGCTCTGTATAATGTGGAAGGGCCTCTTTGGAAGGGCCTCTTTGCTGTATAATGTGGAAGGGCCTCCTGAGGGATACAGCTCAGCGTTGTTGCTCTGTATAATGTGGAAGGGCCTCTTTGCCCTTACAGCTCAGCGTTGTTGCTCTGTATAATGTGGAAGGGCCTCTTTGCCCTGAGGGATACAGCACTGTGACAAAGCCTCTAGACAGCTCAGCGTTGTTGCTCTGTATAATGTGGAAGGGCCTCTTTGCCCTGAGGGATACAGCACTGTGACAAAGCCTCTAGACAGCTCAGCGTTGTTGCTCTGTATAATGTGGAAGGGCCTCTTTGCCCTGAGGGATACAGCACTGTGACAAAGCCTCTAGACAGCTCAGCGTTGTTGCTCTGTATAATGTGGAAGGGCCTCTTTGCCCTGAGGGATACAGCACTGTGACAAAGCCTCTAGACAGCTCAGCGTTGTTGCTCTGTATAATGTGGAAGGGCCTCTTTGCCCTGAGGGATACAGCACTGTGACAAAGCCTCTAGACAGCTCAGCGTTGTTGCTCTGTATAATGTGGAAGGGCCTCTTTGCCCTGAGGGATACAGCTCAGCGTTGTTGCTCTGTATAATGTGGAAGGGCCTCTTTGCCCTGAGGGATACAGCACTGTGACAAAGCCTCTAGACAGCACAGCGTTGTTGCTCTGTATAATGTGGAAGGGCCTCTTTGCCCTGAGGGATACAGCTCAGCGTTGTTGCTCTGTATAATGTGGAAGGGCCTCTTTGCCCTGAGGGATACAGCACTGTGACAAAGCCTCTAGACAGCTCAGCGTTGTTGCTCTGTATAATGTGGATCTTTGCACCTCGAGCTGCCACTTGCTGCATTGCAGGAGCTACTTCTCCTCTCATTGCCATCAAATCATAAGCACCTGTGTGAATTATAATATGTTTGGTGCCATTTCATTTGTTGCTTGACAGACTTTTCATGGCACTTGCTGTTTCGGCACTATAGCTTTCTGACTAACATACCAGGGAATAACAATTTCTCATTAAATGAAGGCCATAGAGTGCTCTGCCTGTGTGCTGCTGTTGTGGGATGTAGTGTCTGGAGTGATGTTCTTTGGGTGGAGTGGGGTGGAGACCAATTATCGAAAATGTTGCCTGCTGAATGCTAGGCTTAATGCTATGCTAGCTATCAATACTCTTACACAAATGCTTGTGTAGCTATGGTTCAAAAGCATATTTTGAAAATCTGAGCTGACAGTGTTGTTAACAAAAGGCTAAGCTTGAGAGCTAATATATTTATTTCATTTCATTTGCGAATTTTCATGAATAGTTAACGTTGTGTTATGCTAATGAGCTTGCGGCGATAATTATACTCCTGGATACAGGTTTTTTTCGTAGCCAAACGTGATGAACAAAACTGAGCGATTTGTCCTACACAAATCTTTTTTTGGAAAAACTGAACATTTGCTATCTAACTGAGAGTCTCCTCATTGAAAATATTTGAAGTTCTTCAAAGGTAAATGATTTTATTTGAATGCTTTTCTTGTTTTTGTGAAAATGTTGCATGCTGAATGCTAGGCTTAATGCTATGCTAGGCTATCAATACTCTTACACAAATGCTGGTTTAGCTATGGTTCAAAAAGCATATTTTGAAAATCTGAGATGACAGTGTTGTTAACAAAAGGCTAAGCTTGAGAGCAAATATATTTATTTACACTTCACGTGTGTTTGGAACATGATAGTTCGTTGGTGATGTGGACACCAATAAACTTGAAATTCTAGACCCATCATTGTAAGCCTGCCACACACACCCACTATACGATACATTTATTAAACATAAGAATGAGTGTGAGTTTTTGTCACAACCCGGCTCGTGGGAAGTGACAAAGAGCTCTAATAAGACCAGGGCACAAATAATAATATAATAATAATCAATAATTTAGCTATTTATTTAGCAATCTTACATATAAAACCTTATTTGTTCACCAAAAATTGTGAATAACTCACTACGGGTTAATGAGAAGGGTGTGCTTGAAAGGATGCACATAACTCTGCAATGTTGGTTTGTATTGGAGAGAGTCTCAGTCTTATATCATTTTCCATACAAAGTCTGTGCCTGTGTTTAGTTTTCATGCCAGTGAGGGCCGAGAATCCACTCTCTCATAGGTACGTGGTTGTAAAGGGCATCAGTGTCTTAAAGGTGCGATTTGCCAAGGCTAGAAACTCTGAGCGCAGCCCTGTCCAGAAATCTGGCAGTGGCTTGTGATTAAATTACATTTTCACAGAACCGCTTGTTGCAATTTTGAGGCTCTCTTGTTAAGACATCGGTAAGTAAATAAAACTTTAAACTTGTCTCTCAATTTAAAAAAACATGTCAATAATTTGCCCCTTGATAACCAGCGCACTTCTTGAGTTACATGGTCGCTGCCCATGTCATTGCATTATGCAGAAAATACACGAGAGTTCAGGGGTCTTAGTTTAACAAAGTTAATCATTTTCACTGTGTGTCCAGGAAGTCTTTCAAGCTGTCAGGCATTCCCTTGGCAGCAAGAGCCTCTCGGTGGATGCTGCATGTACCCAAGTGGCGTCAGGAGCAACTGTTTGCACACGCGTTACCACTCCACTATGTCTCCCTGTCATAGCTTTTGTGCCATCAGTACAGATACATCGATTCCTCCTTTAAAAGTTGCGAGCTTACACTGCAGGACTTAGATGTACCCAGCGTCATGGCTTCAGTGCTCCAGACCACCACAAGGGGGAGTTAGAGCACTCATTATGCATTTGGGTCCCAATGTTTTTATATGACCAATCATATCGAGTGGTTCCAATGAGGGATTTGAAGCAAGCCACCGGTCCCTGGTGACTTTCTTCAAAGATGGCTGGCAAAACATTACGGTGGAAGCAAATGTAAGTAATTATAACGTCATAATGAGTCAAATAAAATAAAAATTATATTGAGAGAAATATGTTAGTTAGTGTAGAGACAATCGATTGTGAATATTTTTTAGCCATAAATCTAATTTATGAAAATCGCTATTTAGCTAGATTTTTTCAGTCACATCCAATACGAGGTGTATCAAATGCAATTATTTGAATGATGCTGTGCCTACATGTATGTATTGCAATTATACACTTCAACAGGGTTTACCGCTACTGGGACATCAATGATTACACATTGTAACTATGCAATAGACTACAAACATGATTTAAGTAAAGGCTGATTTGTAATTCATATATACAGAAAAAAACAGTACACTTTCTATGCATATCTAACTCCCTTCATCTTTATTAATCTTAGGAGGTTCTCCCAGCCATGTGGACGATTGAAAACAGGGCAGCAAAGTTTGTTTTTCACCAGAACAGTTTAGAGCATATTACTATTTGCCTGTGAATAACCACACATTCATACAAACATGCAATGCTGAATTCTTGACGCACAATCGAAGGTGCTGCCATATCCCACAAGCGAGCCACTCAGGCGGGAAATGACACGTGGAAGAGGGCGAGGAATGAGATGGGAGTAACAATCCAGGTTACTTGCTCTGAGACCGGAATAATAATGTAATGAAACAAGCAGGGAGCAGGTTTCCAACCCTCAACATTCTAGCCCGAAGTCCAGTACTCTTTCGACTGTGCCCAAATGTATTAATTGGGGTTGGGTCTGATTGTGGTTAAAAACACTTCATCAATTAGAATCTTTAACATGTGGAAAGGGGAAAAGTATTATTATTTGTATTTCACACGAGTAGCAGGCTGTGAATTCTGCTAATAGTGTTTCTAGGATGGGCTATTAGTTGAACTATAGACTATTCAACCTTTACTAAAGAATTGTCTAATAGCCAAGGTAGGTGTGAACCCTCCTCCCCCTCCCCAACTTGCAACAAATTATTTGTATCTACCTTTCTACCTTGTTAGAACCAAGTATTGAGTTTTGTTATATTTCATTGGTGTTTAAAAGGTGATTGGATTGCTCCCAGATTGTAGTATTGTTAATGCATTTCTTTTGAAGACATATTTCTTTAATGTATAAGTGAATAGGTTGGTTTACTTTTAAGTTTAAATTTTGACCAGTAAGGTTACTTGTTAAGCTGCGGCCAATGGGAGTGTTGACCTGGTTAACGGGAGGTCTGGCAAAAAAGAGAGGGAGTGAGACGTTGAGAAAAGGATGGACATTACATTATGACCGTTGGTGAATAAAAATGGTAAAAGATGACGATAAAAATCGAACAAAACCCATACCTACCGAGTTTTGATGGGAAATACTAATTTTCTTTTATAAGAGTTAGTATCATTTTGTTAACCCCTCTGCGCACGGAACCCGCTACTGAAATTCCACAACATACGGTGATCGCTACATAAAAGGTCATATTAAACATTCATGAAAATACAAGTGTCTCACATGTATCGAAAGCCTAGAATCTTGCTAATCCAACTGCATTGTCAGATTTAAAAAGGGATTTACTTCGAAAGAATATGTTGCTATTATCTGAGCATAGAGCCCCATAAAAAAAACAATTTTAACCAGCACAGGCATAACAACCACAAACTGCATTAAAATAAATAGTTTACCTTTGACGATCTTCGTCTGTTTTCAATTCCAATGCTCATTGTTACACAATGAATGATCTTTTGTTTGATAAAATCCGTTTTTATAGCCTAACACGAAACATTTTGTGAACCGCTTGTGTCGTGAATTCCGTCTCATTCCATTTTCGACGACACATTCCGGGTAAATAACCCACACAGAACGTGACTTTTCCAGTCATGTTTGGTTTCACTGCAATCAACTGGTTTCTTTGTAACACAATCAGACCTGATGGGCCATTTCGCTGGACGTATTGACTGAAAGAAACCGATTTGAAGACAAGTCATGACATCATTGTGCACCAATGATTTGCCCGCTGTTTCGTTGATTGACTGTCGTTTAACCCAATGACCACTGATCGTCTTGAAATCTAGCTGGGTAGATAGCCAATGAGCTGAGCTAAACGGCAATACACCATGTTTATGTGTTGCAAGACCAACCCATGTAGTAAGCTCCAGCGTAAAGTGAGTCATTCGCTATTGAAGTTTCATACCGGAAGGAGAAACAAATATTACGCACTGCATTGTTTGGTGAACGCGCAGATTCAGCTGTTTATATATCAATCATTATGGCGACTAAGTCAGGGAAAGCTAAGTCTGTAATGTAGTTTGTCTGTTGTTTGAAGTGAGTCAGACCGAAATGCAGCGTGTAGGTTACTCATGACTTTTAATGAAGAATAATGCGGTACATTAAATAACTGAAAATACAAAAACAACAAACGAGTGAAACTAATACAGCCTATCTGGTGACTAACACTAAGACAGGTACAATCACCCACGAAATACAACGCGCACTCAGGCTGCCTAAATACGGTTCCCAATCCGAGACAACGAGAATCAGCTGACTCCAATTAGGAATCGCCTCAGGCAGCCAAGCCTAACTAGACACACCCCTAATAATACACACTCCCAATTAATACAACCCCAATACGAAATACAACATATAAACCCATGTCACACCCTGGCCTACCCAAACATATAACAAAAACACAAGATACAATGACCAAGGTGTGACAAAGTCTAAATATACAGATGTACACACAATTTTATAATAAATTGATTGAGAAGGTGAGACCGATTTTTGTAGGATGATTCATTTAGCGATTGTGGAGGAATATTTTTTGAACGGGAGAGGACATCGTTTTGGACTGGTAAGTTCTTATCATACTAATGCCCTTGTTTGAATTTAATAATATAAAATATTATTTGTGATTTTATTTTAATTTTAGAAGCAATATATAAACATGTAATGTCATGAAATGTGAGATGCGTGTGTCTGCCGCCCCACCCCAACCCACATGAAATAGACTATTTGAGGCTGTTGAGGAGAGGGCAGGACCACATCAATGGGCAAAGTGAAATGGAGACAGTAGATACAGCTGGTCTGTTGTAATATAATAAAGACAGTAGATCTAGCTGGTCTGTCATAATATAAAAGAGACAGTAGATCTAGCTGGTCTGTCATAATATAAAAGAGACAGTAGATCTAGCTGGTCTGTCATAATATAAAAGAGACAGTAGATCTAGCTGGTCTGTCATAATATAAAAGAGACAGTAGATCTAGCTGGTCTGTCATAATATAACAGAAACAGTAGATCTAGCTGAAATGTCATAATATAAAAGAGACAGTAGATCTTGCAGGTCATAATAATATATTCAACCGTATATCCCCTGCACTCTCTATATATAGCTGTTTATTATACGTGTTGATACAGGGCTCATATGTGAAACTATTCTGAATATTTTCTTTCACAGTGACACTGACTCCGATTGGGAGTCTTATTCGGTGTCCTGTGTGAATTTAAGTATGCTCCTCTAATTCTCTCTTTCTCTCTCTTGGTGGACTTGAGCCCTAGGACCATGCGTCAGGACTACCTGGCATGATGACTCCTTGCTGTCCCCAGTCTACCTGACCTTGTCGCTGTTCCAGTTTCAACTGTTCTGCCTGCGGCTATGGAACCCTAAACTGTTCAGTTTTACTCTTGAGGTGCTGTCCTGTTGCACCCTCTACAACCACTGTGATCTCCACCCAGCACAGCCAGAAGAGGACTGGCCACCCCTCATAGCCTGGTTCCTCTCTTCCAAATATTGAAAGTGTGTAAATAGTTACCCATGTTATTTTGTAAATGTGTATATATATATATATTTTTCATCTTTTTTAATCAATAATTATTATATTTGTTTCATTTATTTTTCTCAATTATTTGGGGGGGTGTGTTAGAATACCATTTTGGTATTTTGTATATAGGTATTTGTTTCAAAATGTATACCTTCACCAATTTGGCCACTTGGGTACATTTGGGCTACTTATGTGGGACACCTGGTTGACTTCATGATAAATGTCATGTAGCACACTCATTTTGGAAGTTATCATTCTGAAACTTTGCACAAGGACTGTTGCGCTCTTATATTTTTCACTGAAATTGTCCCCATCATCCTATCTGAATGTTTGTTATATCTTGTTCATTTTAAAGATGATGATATAAAAATAAAAAACCTATGGTTTTCTTCATTGTTTTATCTAAACCAGATATATTGTGTTATATTCTCCTACATTCAATTCACATGTACACAAACTTCAGTGTTTTCTTTCAAATAGTCACCCCAAAAAGTGCTCTTCACTGACGATTCGCGGTTTTGTCTCACCAGGGGTGATGGTCAGATTTGCATCTATTGTCGAAGGAATGAGCGTTACACCGAGGCCTGTATTCTGGAGTGGGATCGATTTGGAGGTGGAGGGTCCGTCATGGTCTGGGGCGGTGTGTCACAGCATCATCGGACTGAGCTTGTTGTCATTGCAGGCAATCTCAACGCTGTGCATTACAGGGAAGACATCTTACTCATGTGGTACCCTTCCTGCAGGCTTATCCTGACATGACCCTCCAGCATGACAATGCCACCAGCCATACTGCTCGTTCTGTGCGTGATTTCCTGCAAGACAGGAATGTCAGTGTTCTGCCATAGCCAGCGAAGAGCCCGGATCTCAAACACATTGAGCACGTCTGGGACCTGTTGGATCGGAGGGCTAGGGCCATACCCCCCCAGAAATGTCTGGGAACTTGCAGGTGCCTTGGTAGAAGAGTGGGGTGATATCTCACAGCAAGAACTGGCAAATCTGGTGCAGTCCATGAGGAGGAGATGCACTGCAGTACTTAATGCAGGTGGTGGCCACACCAGATACTGACTGTTACTTTTGATTTTTACCCTCCCCCCTTCCCCTTTGTTCAGGGACACATTATTCCATTTCTGTTACTCACATTTCGGTGGAAGATGTTCAGTTTGTCTCAGTTGTTGAATCTTATGTTCATACAAATATTTACACATGTTAAGTTTTCTGAAAATGAACACAGTTTACAGTGAGAGGACGTTTCTTTTTTTTCTTTATTTTGGCCTTTATTCAGATTACAGTCATTTTTTTGAAATACAAAATAATCTCCAAAATATCATATATAGCCTTCCCGCATGGATGTCTATTTCAGCACTGTTTCTCGCTGCTCAGAGAGATCCAAAAAGTTTTAGAAATCAATGAGATTTGTATTTTCAGTGAATCTCCTTTTGTGTAATGGTAAAACTAGTGTAACACTCTCACCAGGCTCGAATTTGACTCTCACAGATATAACCTTATGTATATTTTATGTTATTGTATCAGGATAGGCTATCCCATGCATTACATTAATTTGAAATATTAAATGACTCCACCAAGGCAACAGACATAAGGTTCAATATGTGTATTATTACATTGTCATAGCACATCAAAATAAATAAAAATAATAAACTTCAATGAGTCATGCACAACCCATGTCCAAATTATTTCAAGTTTAATAACCCGTTGGCGCATGTTGGAGCTAAAGAAAAATGACGAAACACAAAGTCCAGAAGCACCCCACAGTTGTGGTAACTCACTACTTGTAGATGTTCCTTGCAGGTTTCCTCACAAGATCCACTGCAAGCACAGCTATCAATGCAGAAAGTACGCCTTAGCAGTAACCGATATTCCATGGAAACATGAACACTGTAACGACGTTCGTCTGTTGTAAGAAGAGAGTCGGACCGAAATGCAGCGTAGTGTTTATTCATGACTTTAATGAAGGAAAACGGAACGATACATGAAATAACTCATAAATACAAAAACAACAAAACGGAGCGTGAAACCTATTACAGCCTATCTGGTGAACACTACACAGACACAGGAACAAACACCCACAAAATACAAAGCGAACTCAGGCTACCTAAATATGGTTCCCAATCAGAGACAACGACAAGCACCTGACTCTGATTGAGAATCGCCTCAGGCAGCCAAGCCTAACTAGACACACCCCTAATCATACACAATCCCAATGCTAATTAAACCCCAATACGAAACAACATATAAACCCATGTCACACCCTGGCCTACCCAAACATATAACAAAAACACAAAATACAATGACCAAGGCGTGACAGAACCCCCCCCCCCTAAGGTGCGGACTCCCGGACGCACCTCAAGAGCATAGGGAGGGTCCGGGTGGGCGTCTGTCCATGGTGGCGGTTCTGGCTCGGGACGTGGACCCCACTCCATAAATGTCCTATTTTCTCCCCTTCGCGTCCTGGGATAATCCACCTTCTCCGTCGACCATGGCCTAATAGTCCTCACCCAGATCCCCACATAACTGAGGAGCAGCTCGTGACAGAGGGGCAGCTCGGGACAGAGGGGCAGCTCGGGACAGAGGGGCATCTCGGGACAGAGGGGCAGCCCGGGACAGAGGGGCAGCCCGGGACAGAGGGGCAGCCCGGGACAGAGGGGCAGCTCGGGACAGAGGGGCAGCTCGGGACCGAAGCAGCCCGGGACTGAGGGGAAGCCCGGTACTGAGGGGAAGCACGGTACTGAGGGGAAGCCCAGTACTGAGAGGAAGCTCAGGCAGGTAGTAGGCTCCGGTAAATCCTGGCTGGCTGGCGGAACTGGAAGAGTCAGGTTGTCTGGCAGATCTGGAAGAGACTGGTTGTCTGGCGGCGCTGGGCAGACTGGCGGCGCTGGGCAGACTGGCGGCGCTGGGCAGACTGGCGGCGCTGGGCAGACTGGGAGCACTGGCGGAGCTGGGCTGACTGGCGGCGCTGGGCAGACTGGCGGCGCTGGGCAGACTGGCGGCGCTGGGCAGACTGGCGGCGCTGGGCAGACTGGCGGCGCTGGGCAGACTGGGAGCACTGGCGGAGCTGGGCAGACTGGGAGCACTGGCGGAGCTGGGCTGACTGGCGGCGCTGGGCAGACTGGCGGCGCTGGGCAGACTGGCGGCGCTGGGCAGACTGGGAGCACTGGCGGCTCTGGGCAGACTGGGACTACTGGCGGCGCTGGGCAGACTGGGAGCACTGGCGGAGCTGGGCAGACTGGCGGCACTGGCAGCGCTGGGCAGACGGGAGACTCTGGCTGCTCTGAACAGGCGAGGCGCACTGGAGGCCTGGTGCTGGAACTGGTGATACTGGATCGAGGACACGCACAGGAAGCCTGGTGCGGGGAGCTGCTACCGGAGGACTGGTGTGTACAGGTGGCTCTGGATAGACCGGACCGTGCAGGTGCACTGGAGCTCTTGAGCACCGAGCCTGCCCAAGCTTACCTGGCTCGATGCCCACTCTAGCCCGGCCAATAGGAAGGGCTGGTATGTGCCGCACCTGGCTCTGCACCCGCACTGGAAACACCGTGCGCTCCATAGCATAACAAGGTGCCTGCCCGGTCTCTCTCGCCCAACGGTGAGCACAGGGTGTTTGCGCAGGTCTCCTACCTGGCATAACTATTCTCCCTTCTAGCCCCCCCCCCAAAAAATTTGGGGGGCTGCTTTTCCGGCTTCCAACGTCGTCGCCGTGCTGCCTCCTCATACCTGCGCCTCTCCGCTTTACCCGCTTCTATTTCTTCCTTGGGACGGCGATATTCTCCAGGCTGAGCCCAGGGTCCTTTACCATCTAATTCCTCCTCCCATGTCCAATTCTCCAAGTGGTGCAGCCTCTCCCACTGCAACTGCTCTTCACGATTAACAGGGAGAGTACGCTCAGTTCTGACTCCTGACTCAGCCACTCCCCCTCTGCGCTCTCCCCTAATAAATATTTGGGGGTTACTTTCGGTATTCGTTCTGCGTCGCCGTGTTTTCCTTTTCGACTCCATTCGTCTATAGCCCTCTTCGCATTGCTGCAGGGAATCCCAGGCGGGCTCCTGCACTCGCTCTGGGTCGGCCGCCCACCTGTCGATTTCTTTCCACGTCGTATACTCCATGCCTCTACCGTCCATAACGTCCTCCTTTAGATCCTGCCAGTTTACACGCTGCTCGGTCCGTGAGCGGAGGTGGGTGTTTCTGTAACGACGTTCGTCTGTTGTAAGAAGAGAGTCGGACCGAAATGCAGCGTAGTGGTTACTCATGACTTTAATGAAGGAAAACGGAACGATACATGAAATAACTCATAAATACAAAAACAACAAAACGGAACGTGAAACCTATTACAGCCTACCTGGTGAACACTACACAGAGACAGGAACAAACACCCACAAAATACAAAGCGAACTCAGGCTACCTAAATACGGTTCCCAATCAGAGACAACGACAAGCACCTGACTCTGATTGAGAATCGCCTCAGGCAGCCAAGCCTAACTAGACACACCCCTAATCATACACAATCCCAATGCTAATTAAACCCCAATACGAAACAACATATAAACCCATGTCACACCCTGGCCTACCCAAACATATAACAACAACACAAAATACAATGACCAAGGCGTGACAAACACGTTAATCTTCCACAAGCTATTATCTCTCGGTGTCACATGATGCTAGGCTAACCTCAAGGCTGTCAAATACCTCCACGATGAGACGGTAGCTTCAGTCTCTACTCAAATCAAATCAAAGTTTATTTGTCAAGTGCGCCGAATACAACAGGTGTAGTAGACCTTACAGTGAAATGCTTACTTACAGGCTCTAACCAATAGTGCAAAAAAAATGTGTATGTAGGTAAGTAAAGAAATAAAACAACAGTAGAAAATAAGAGTAGCAAGGCTATATACAGACACCGGTTAGTCAGGCTTATTGAGGTAGTATGTACATGTAGGTATGGTTCAAGTGGCTATGCATATATGATGAACAGAGAGTAGCAGTAGCATAAAAGAGGGGTTGGTGGGTGGGACACAATGCAGATATCCTGGTTAGCCAATGTGCGGGAGGACTGGTTGGTCGGCCTAATTGAGGTAGTATGTACATGAATGTATAGTTAAAGTGACTATGCTTATATAATAAACAGAGAGTAGCAGCAGGGTAAAAAAGAGGGGTGGGGGGGACACAATGCAAATAGTCCGGGTAGCCATTTGATTACCTGTTCAGGAGTCTTATGGCTTGGGGGTAAAAACTGTTGAGAAGCCTTTTTGTCCTAGACTTGGCACTCCGGTACCGCTTGCCATGTGGTAGTAGAGAGAACAGTCTATGACTGGGGTGGCTGGGGTCATTGACCATTTTTAGGGCCTTTCTCTGACACCGCCTGGTGTAGAGGTCCTGGATGGCAGGCAGCTTAGCCCCAGTGATGTTCTGGGCCGTACGCACTACCCTCTGAAGTGCCTTGCGGTCGGAAGCCGAGCAATTGCCGTACCAGGCAGTCATGCAACTGGTCAGGATGCTCTCGATGTTGCAGCTGTAGAACCTTTTGAGGATCTCAGGACCCATGCCAAATCTTTTTAGTTTTCTGAGGGGGAATAGGCTTTGTCGTGCCTTCTTCACGACTGTCTTGGACCATTCTAGTTTGTTGTTGATGTGGACACTAAGGAACTTGAAGCTCTCAACCTGCTCCACTACAGCCCCATCGATGAGAATGGGGCCGTGCTCGGTCATCATTTTCCTGTAGTCCACAATCATCTCCTTAGTCTTGGTTACATTGACGGATAGGTTGTTATTCTGGCATGACACGGCCAGGTCCCTGACCTCCTCCCTATAGGCTGTCTCGTTGTTGTCGGTTATCATGCCTACCACTGCTGTGTCATCTGGAAACTGAATGATGGTGTTGGAGTCGTGCCTGGCTATGCAGTCGTGGTTGAACAGGGAGTATAGGGTGAGACTGAGCACACACCCCTGGGGAGCTCCAGTGTTGAGGATCAGCGTGGCAGATGTGTTGCTACCTACCCTCACCACCTGGGGGCGGCCCCTCAGGAAGTCCAGGATCCAGTTGCAGAGGGAGGTTCCTTAGGTTCCTTAGCTTAGTGATGAGCTTTGAGGGCAATATGGTGTTGAACGCTGAGCTGTAGTCAATGAATAGCATTCTCACATCGGTGTTCCTTTTGTCCAGGTGGGAAAGGGCAGTGTGGAGTGCAATAGAGATCGCGTCATCTGTGGATCTGTTTGGGCGGTATGCAAATTGGAGTGGGTCTAGGGTTTCTGTGATAATGGTGTTGATGTGAGGTATTACCAGCCTTTCAAAGCACTTCATGGCTATGGACGTGAGTGCTACTGGTCTGTAGTCATTTAGGAAGGTTGCCTTTGTGTTCTTGGGCGCAGGGACTATGGTGGTCTGCTTGAAAGATGTTGGTATTACAGACTCAATCAAGGACATGTTGAAAATGTCAGTGAGTCCCACACCTTGAAACGGCAGCTCTACCGTTTAGGTCAGTGCGAATGTTGCCTGTAATCCATGGCTTCTGGTTGGGGTATGTACTTACAGTCACTTTGGCGATGACGTCCTCGATGCACTTATTGATAAAGACAGTGACTGATGTGGTGTATTCCTCAAAGTCATCAGAAGAATCCCGGAACATGTTCTAGTCTGTGATAGCAAAACAGTCCTGTAGTTTAGCATCTGCTTCATCTGACCACTTTTTTATGGACCGAGTCACTGGTGCTTCCTGCTTTAATTTTTGCGTGTAAGCAGGAATCAGGAGGATAGAGTTGTGGTCGGATTTACCAAATGGAGGGCAAGGGAGAGCTTTGTACGCGTCTCTGTGTGTGGAGTACAGGTGATCTAGAATTGTTTTCCCTCTGGTTGCACATTTAACATGTTGATAGAGATTTGGTAGAACTGATTTAAGTTTCCCTGCGTTAAAGGCTCCGGCCACTAGGAGCCCCGCCTCTGGGTGAGTGGTTTCCTGTTTGCTTACGTCCTTATACAGCTGACTGAGTGCGGTCTTAGTGCCAGCATCTGTTTGTGGGTGTAAATAAACAGCCACGAAAAGTATAGCTGAGAACTTTCTAGGCAAGTAGTGTGGCCGGCAGTTTATCACAATATACTCTTCTTCAGGCAGGCAAAATCTAAAGACTTCCTTAGATTTCATGCACCAACTGTCTTTTACAAAAATAAGTTACAAATAACGTGAAAAAAAAACACGCAATTGCTCGGCCGTCGTCGGAAGGAGACCAATGTGCAGCGCTGTGAGCGTACATTTTCCTTTATTATTGTAAATGTCGCCAACAAAACAAGAAACAAAGAATGACCGTGAAGCTTAACAGGGCTATAGTGCCACAGCTGTCCCTGATTGAGAACCATACCCGGCCAAAACATAGAAACACAAATCATAGAAATAAAGGACATAGAATGCCCACCCAAATCACACCCTGATCAAAACAAATAGAGACATAAAAAGGCTCTCTAAGGTCAGGGGGTGACACAATTGGTTGGGCGCCCGTAAAACTGCTGCCATTTCTTCCCGCGCCAAACAAAATTATAACAACTCTTTTATAAAATAAAATCAGTATTTCCCTTCATATCTTAGTAGGTATTGGTTCTGTTCTAGTTTTGTCCTCTTTCATCCTTTTCTTCACCAACGGTCCTAATGTAAAAGTCCATCCTTTACTCAATGTCTCTCTCCCTCTTTTTTTCCCCCAGGCCTCCCGTTAACCAGGTCCACTCTCCCATTGGCTACTGCTTAACCTGTTACTCCGACCCCCTACTTTTTCGAACATTCTGTAAAAAATCGCGCAACATTTCAGCGCCATGCTACTCATGCCAGGAATATAGTATATGCATATGATTAGTATGTGTGCATAGAAAACACTCAGACGTTTATAAAACTGGTTAAATCTCGGCTATGACTATAACAGAACGTGCGTTTCATCGAAAAGCTGATCACTGAAAATGCGAAAATATATCCATGCGCCACTAGAACCCATTGTTGAATGTGAACCACATTAAATGGGGCCGAGGTTGCAATACCTACAGCTTCCACAAAATGTCAACAGTCTTGTCATTTGCCTACGATTTGTTTCTTGGTCAAACGGGCACAAGGTAGCGCCTTTCTTCCGGTCTCCGACCAGATATTTTCGTTGAGATTTACCCGGACATTATTTCCAGATGTACAGCTATAGAATATACATCGCCTCATGATCAATTTGATCGCTTATTAACGTTTACTAATATCAAAAGTTGCATTACAAAAGTATTTCGAAGTGTTTTGTGAAAGTTTATCATCGACCTTTTTAATTTAAAAAAATGACGTTACGTTATAAAACGCTATTTTTTTCCTTGATCACAGTCTTCATAGATCGATATCTAGGCTATATATGGACCGATTTAATCGAAAAAAAGACCCAATAGTGATGTTTATGGGACATCTAGGAGTGCCAACAAAGAAGATGGTCAAAGGTAATGAATGTTTTATATTTTATTTGTGCGTTTTGTGTAGCGTCGACTATGCTAATTATTTTGTTTACGTCCCCTGCGGGTCTTTTGGGGTGTTACATGCTGTCAGATAATAGCTTCTCATGCTTTCGCCGAAAAGCATTTTAAAAATCTGACTTGTTGCCTGGATTCACAACGAGTGTAGCTTTCATTCAGTACCCTGTATGTGTATTTTAATGAACGTTTGAGTTTTAACGAGTGCTATTAGCATTTAGCGTAGCGCATTTGCATTTCCAGATGTCTAGATGGGACGCCTGCGTGTCAGGTAGGAGCAAGTGGTTAACAAGCGACCCTATTGGTCAAAACCTAAACTTAAAATTAAACCAAACTAGTCACTTTCACATCCAGCTAGCAGCAGGTAACTTGGTCACGGAAATCAGAAAAGCAATCAAATTAAATCGTTTACCTTTGATGAGATTCGGATGTTTTCACTCACGAGACTCCCAGTTAGATAGCAAATGTTCCTTTTTCCAAAAACATTATTTTTGTAGGCGAAATAGCTCCGTTTGTTCTTCACGTTTGGCTGAGAAATCGCCCGGAAATTGCAGTCACGTAAACGGCGAAAAATATTCCAAATTAGCTCCATAATATCGACAGAAACATGGCAAATGTTGTTTATAATCAACCCTCAAGGTGTTTTTCAAATATCTATTAGGTAATATATCCATCGGGACAATTCGTTTTTCAGTAGGACCGTTTGGAATAATGGCTACCTCTATACGCGAGAATCTCTCTGGAGCATCAGGTGACCACTTACGCAATGTAGCTGCTTACGGGTATTCTTCAACATAAATGCGTAAAACTACGTCACAATGCTGTAGACACCTTCGGGAATACGGAGAAACAGTAATCTGGTTGATAGCCCATTCACTGCTCAATAGGGACTCATTGGAACACAGCACTTTCAAAACAGGAGGCACTTCCGGATTGGATTTTTCCCAGGCTTTCGCCTGCAACATCAGTTCTGTTATACTCACAGACAATATTTTTACAGTTTCGGAAACTTTAGAGTGTTTTTTATCCTAAGCTGTCAATTATATGCATATTCTAGCATCTTGTCCTGACAAAATATCCCATTTACTACGGGAATGTTTTTTTCCCAAAAATGAAAATACTGCCCCCTAGTCACAACAGGTTTTAACAAGAATAAACTCAATACCTAGTTCAAAAAAGGGTATTACACTAGAATTAGAAAATTAGGGTGCAGAAATGTTATGCTCTTAGTGTAACCATTATTTAACTAGGCAATTCAGTTAAGAACAAATTCTTATTTACAAGGACAGCCTACTCCTTCCTCCCTGTCGGGGAATTGAACCCCGGTCTCCCATGTGCCCACATGACATGGGATTCTTTAGCTAAATAGCCCAGTACTGTACTGCCAACAGTCGCGTTGTACAGCTCCATATTATCCAAACCATCCTAACAGAAACCCAAAGGGTTTTTCAATTTTCTTGGAATAGAAACACCATAATATTAATCTGATTAATTAAGCAAATACCAGTCAAAAGTTTGGACACACCTACTCATTCCAGGATTTCTCTTTATTTTTTTACAATTTTCTACATTGTAGAATAATAGTGAAGACATCACAACTATGAAATAACATATATGGAATCAGTTAAGAACAAATTCTTATTTACTTTGAAAGCCTACTCCTTTCTCCCCTTCGGGGGAACCGAACCCCTGTCTCCTGCGTGCCCGCATTCTCTAGTATAGACATGTTCTGCTCTCCTTTAAGTAAGGAATTGGAGATGTTTGATATGAGTCTGGAAGGAGAGTCTACAGTCAAGCCAGACACCTAGGTACTTATAGATGTCCACATATTCTAGGTCGGAACCATCCAGGGTGGTGATGATAGTCGGGCGTGCGGGTGCAGGCAGCGAACGGTTGAAAAGCATGCATTTGGTTTTACTAGCGTTTAAGAGCAGCTGGAGGCCACGGAAGGAGTGTTGTATGGCGTTGAAGCTCGTTTGGAGGTTAGATAGCACAGTGTCCAAGGACAGGACGGAAATATACAGAATGGTGTCGTCTGCATAGAGGTGGATCAGGGAATCGCCTGCAGCAAAAGCAACATCATCGATATATACAGAGAAAAGAGTCAGCCCTGGAATTGAACCCCACCCCCCCAAAGACTGCCAGAGGACCGGCCAAATGTCCTCTGATTTGACACACTGAAGTCTGTCTGCAATGTAGTTGGTGAACCAGGCAAGGAAGTCGTTAGAAAAAACGAGGCTACTGAGTCTGCCGATAAGAATATGGTGATTGACAGAGTCAAAAGCCTTGGCCAGGTCGATAAAGACGGCTGCACAGTACTGTCTTTTATCGATGGCGGTTATGATTTCGTTTAGTACCTTGAGCGTGGCTGAGGTGCACCCGTGACCGGCTCGGAAACCAGATTGCACAGCAGAGAAGGTATGGTGGGATTCGAGATGTTTAGTGACCTGTTTGTTGACTTGGCTTTCGAAGACCTTAGATAGGCAGGGCAGGATGGATATAGGTCTGTAACAGTTTGGGTCCAGGGTGTCTCCCCCTTTGAAGAGGGGGATGACTGCGGCAGCTTTCCAATCCTTGGGGATCTCAGACGATATGAAAGAGAGGTTGAACAGGCTGGTAATGGGGGTTGCGACAATGGCGGCGGATAGTTTCAGAAATAGAGGGTCCAGATTATCCAGATTGTCTAGTCAGAAATAGAGAGAAAATTAATGATGATCTTCATATGGTTGCACTCAGAAGACATTCATTTATTCATTTATTCATGCATTTATTTTGTTTGATAAAGTCTCTTTATATCCAAAAACCTCCATTTGTTCACGCGTTTTCTTCAGTAATCCACAGGCTCAAACACAGTCACAACAGGCAGACAAAAAATCCAAATAGTATCCATAAAGTTGGTAGAAACATTTCAAATGAAGTTCATAATCAATCCTCAGGTTGTTTTTAGCCTAAATAATCAATAATATTTCAACCAGACGATAACGTCGTCAATATAAAAGGTAAACAAGAAATGCACATCGGTCTCGCACATGAAAAAGCTCTGTGACACGGCAGGGTCCACTCATTCAGACTGCTCTTACTCCCTCATCTTTCAGAATACAAGCCTGAAACCATTTCTAAACACTGTTGACATCTAGTGGAAGGCAATGTAATGGCATTGAATAGAAAACTACAAAAATGAACAAATCCTACTTCCTGAATGGCTTTTTCTCTTGTTTTCGCCTGCCAAATCAGGTCTGTTATACTCACAGACACTATTTTAACAGTTTTGGAAACTTTAGAGTGTTTTCTATTCAAATCTACCAATTATATGCATACCCTATCTTCGGGGCCTGAGTAGAAGGCAGTTTAATTTGGGCACGCTTTTCATACAAAATTCCAAACGCTGCCCCCTATCCCAGAGAAGTTTATGAAGGAAAACAATTTAATCCTCTTATGCTGTAGCCTTCTCTCGACCATCACGCTGTACAGCTCCATATATTCCAACACTGAGGGTTTCCTTTTTTCCTTTTTCTCAGAATAGAAACACCATAATATTCATCACATTTATTCAGCCAAATTTATTAAAATGAATCCCATGTACTATGTTATCACATACAATGTTTTAAATTCTCTAGTAAAGCCAGTATGGGAGACTATCAAGTGCTTCTCAAAGATGCCCTCTGGTGGTCAAACTAGCACTAACTTGCATTAACGTAAAACATTTCTCACAAGTAAATACGTGCCATAGAATGCTGCAGCAGCCCGCCAGGTTTTTTCTGCAGTATGACGCAACCTTTAAAGGAGGAACCACTGTACCAACAACCCATCATGACCACCAAAGTCCGTTTGATGTCACAAAGCTATCCAGTACTTTAAAAATATACTCTCCTGTTGTCCTGGTTTCCAGTGGTTTGCAGAAGAGGATGTCTTCCTTATTTGATCCCCCATAAACGGAATGGACATATACCAGGAGCTGTGCCACTCCCACCACGTCTATTGACTCATCCAGCTGTAATGCATAGAATTCACTGGCTTGTATGCGAAGCAGTAATTGTTTCAAAAAATATCCTGCTATGTCCCTAATGCTACCTAAGACAGGGATTTTTTACCAAGATTAAATGTCAGGAATTGTGAAAAACTGAGTAAATGTATTTGGCTAAGGTGTATGTAAACTTCCACTGTAATTTCTTTAAAATGTTTATTTTAATGTTTTTTCTGTATCCACTTTATCTTTACCTCACATAAATGTCTGCACACACAAATTAATAGTGATTCCTCATTATATATTGTCCTCTTTTCTGGCTTCTGTGATATGCTGTTTTCTTGAGGCATAACACAGTTCTATTGTATGGCATGATCACATGACATTCTAACTATCCTGACCTTAACCCCAAAACCAAGTTTCCCTACTAAATGGTGACAGAATGAGGAGACATTCTTTTTCTATTCAATGCAATTCAGTTCAGTGGTGGTCCTGTGTGGCTCAGTTGGTAGAGCAACAATGGCTCGGTATGACGGACCAAGGCTCAGCGTGATTAAAGTTCCACATCTTTTAATAAAGAGAATCTTCCAAATAAACAACCAACGAAACGTGACATCAGTGACGCTACATGCACATACACAAAACAATATCCCACAACCCAGGTGGGAACAATGGAGAACTTAAGTATGATCCCCAATTAGAGACAACGACAATCAGCTGCCTCTAATTGGGAACCATACAACAAAACAATCATAGAAATAGGAAAACTAGAACACCCCCCTAGTCACATCCTGACCTACAACACCATAGAAAACCCCCTGAGGGCTCTCTGGGGTCAGGGCGTGACAAATGGACTGTTATGGATCGTGAGCTCGATTCATGTGCACATGAAAATGTATGCACACATTCTTGTAAGTCGCTTTGGATAAAAGTGTCTGCTAAATATTATTCAAGGTTTGATGAAGATGCAGAATAATTTGTGATTTTATCTGAACTTTCCATAACATTGTACCTGTTGTGGCACTGATATTTATTTTTTCCCCCATAGCTGGAATACACTGCCCGGCTGGATTTCCTCTGGCGTGTCCAGGCCAAGGAGGAGATCAACGAGATGAAGGAGCTCCGGGAACACAATGAGAACATGCTCCGGAATATTCTGCCAAGTCACGTTGCCCGCCATTTCCTGGAGAAGGATCGGGATAATGAGGTCAGCTGGAATTATTCCTACCTTATTTTCGTCTGATAGACTGTTCGGGGTATGTTCAACTTAATAATGTACCGTATTTATGGTATGTTTAATAACTAATGACTTGTGTGGTCCTGTGTAGCTCAGTTGGTAGAGCATGATGTATGCAATGCTAGGGTTGTTGGTTCGTTTCATGCTGGGGCCACTCATATGAAAATATATGCAGAGCATTGCTGTAAGTTGCTTTTAAAATATTATTTCAGTGTTGGGGTCATACACAACCCAGTTTAATTTGTTTTACTTCTACTTGAACCAAACTCAAGTTACATTTGTGATTTGGAGCATGAAGAGGAGTTTTCACTTCTTTACTCAACCAAAATTATATTATTGACATATTTACCTATCAAGAGCTGTCGTCAAACATTCATCACAATTGGTTCCATGAACCTCAATGTATGCTAATTACATATGCCCATTGAGAGCCATAATTGATTTTCCGACAAACTTCAGACCGAAATGCAGAAAAGGGTGGCGGTGGTCTGAACGGCCGGCCTTCAGGATGCTTCCACGAAGTGCAGAGAGAGTAGATTCAGTCAGCCTTAAAGCTTTATAAAACAAGACACACTTTTATTCAGACCGAAATGCAGAAAAGGGTGGCGGTGGTCTGAACGGCCGGCCTTCAGGATGCTTCCACGAAGTGCAGAGAGAGTAGATTCAGTCAGCCTTAAAGCTTTATAAAACAAGACACACTTTTATTCATGTTTCCTTCTTTTAATTTGATGGTAGTAACATGTCAGTTGGTGGGAGATAACCCATTGTTCCACACATCCCCATATATGAGTCAGGCACTCAGTGTTGAAGGCTTCCGAATGTGAAAGGAAAGTTTTGAAGAAGATACATTTTTATTTATTTACAGGGTTTACCTCTGAATTCACGCTTGAATTTTAAAACACATACAAAAAAATACATATAAATACATACAACCTGGTCTTAGAGTGTTTAATATAATTCTGTATGTAAATCTGTGACACTCCATTTAATATGATATTCTATGTTTCATATGGTTACATAAGATGGTTACTTAACCTCTTAAGTTGACCCGGCATGCATGCGTCCCATCTAGACATCTGGAAATGCAAATGCACTATGCTAAATGCTAATAGCACTCGTTAAAACTCAAACGTTCATTAAAACATACATGCAGGGTACTGAATTGAAGCTACACTCATTGTGAATCCAGCCAACAAGTCAGATTTTTAAAATGCTTTTCTTCGAAAGCATGAGAAGCTATTATCTGATAGCATGCAACACGCCAAAAGACCCCCAGGGGACGTAAACAAAATAATTAGCATCATTTATTCAAACGTTTTACTTGTACCCTAAATTATTCTCAAGTAGATTACTAAGAAAAGCTCATGCGTTGTTTAAAATATGGCTTTTTTGCCTTTGTGCAGATTACCATGTCTCATTTTTGATTAATTGAAAATGATACTTTTTTCAAAGTATCTCTCTTTCAAACAAGAATTGCAGAGCTGGCTACAATTTCAGTTTCATCCCCCTGAAAAGACAGAACAAATATTACAACAAATATTATGGCTGAACTCAAATGTGCTGGTTGATAAAATACCTTTATTTATGGGAAATATGTTTGATAAGGGTATTTTGTTCATAAATGAAATTGTAAATTGGAATGATGGAGTTATGTCCTTCATGGAGTTATCAGAATTGTATGGGAATGTCTGCTCAATCCCACAGTACAACCAATTGAATACAGCATTACCCCCAAAAATGGAGGAGGCAGGTGGCAGACGGAGGAGGCAGGGAACTAGTCTGTCTGCTAAATATAAGGAAACAAAACTGGCGGAGGAATAAAAATAGCATAAATAGGAAACTATATCAGTTTAATTAGAGGACCAGGATGTTGACAGCTGTGTCATACAGTGGTCTTAGTATTCTGTGTTTTCTTTATTTATTTTGGTTAGGCCAGGGTGTGACATGGGTTTATTTAGTGGTGTGTTTTTGTATTGGGGTTTTAGTAGGTTTTGGGATTGTGGCTTAGTAGGGTTGTCTAGAAAAGTCTATGGTTGCCTAATCAGTGGCAGGTGATTATCGTTGTCTCTGATTGGGAACCATATTTAGGCAGCCATATTCTGAGTGTTTCGTGGGTGATTGTTCCTGTCTCTGTGTTTGTAGTCACCAGATAGGCTGTATAGGTTTTCACAGACCGTTTGTTGTTTTTGTATTGTTTGTTTTTCGTCGTCATTTTAAACATGTATCAAAAATACCACGCTGCATTTTGGTCCGACTCTCCTTCAACGGAAGAAAACCGTAACATACAGATTGCAAAATAGTTGGGAAGAGATTGTTGATGTACCGATTCCATGGTACAGGGTGTATGAGTTGATACATAAAACGACGCAAAATTCAAGACTTTGTGCTTTTCAGCTAAAATAATTACAGAATTCTTGCCACCACCAAAATGTTGAATATTTGGGTCATTCAATCGTTGAAGCTCTGCAGATTTCGTTTTTACAGCTACGGCCGGTTTTCCTGAGCCTGATGCAGGTGTTTGTACACGTGCATATACACACACTCTCATCAAATGCACACATGTAAATAGTGCCATGCATGCACTCAAACATATTCAGTTGACCTTGCTGTTTTCTTTCTCTTTTGTTCATTTTGTTGGTCGTTGGTGCATGGGGGGGTCTTTGGGGGGAATGGAATATATTTTTTAAATTATTATTATTATTCATTTGTATTTCTTTTGGGGGGGGGTCTCGGATGGTTGAGGGACAGCTCTTGGGGAACTGTGGGGGGAACCTCGGAGGGCTGGATGGGAGCAGTGGCTGATGGATCGCTGGTTCAGGTCCACATTTTTTAATATATATTTTTTTAGATCTGTAGATGTGCCCTTGAGCTGGGCGTTGACCCTGGTTGCTTCTGTGTGTCGCTCTGGATGGGAGTCTGTTAGATGTGATGTAGTTGTTGAGTGGAGGTATACTGCAGGTTTTTTGTATGTTTTAACCTGTAGTGACGCCCAGCCTGTGAATGGGACCGTTATCATCCTCTGACACTAATTAGCATAACGCAATGGACATAAATCTTCCTATTCATTAAAATCACAAGTGAAATATATTGGAACACAGCTTAGCCTTTTGTTAATCACCCTGTCATCTCAAAATATGATTTACAGCCAACGCTAGACAAGCATTTGTGTAAGTTTATCATAGCCTAGCATAGCATTATGCCTTGCTAGCAGCAGGCAAACTTGTCACGGAAATCAGAAACGCAATAAAATTAAATCGTTTACCTTTGATGAACTTCGGATGTTTTCACTCACGAGACTCCCAGGTAGACAGCCAAAGTTATTTTTTTCCCCAAAAGTAGGCGAAATAGCTCCGTTTGTTGTTCACGTTTGGCTGAGAAATCGCCCGGAATTTGCGGTCACCACAACGCCGAAAAAATATTCCTAATTAGCTCCATAATATTGAATCCATCCTTAAGGTGTTTTTCTAATATCTATTCGATAATATATCCGTCGGGAGAATTCCTTTTTCTCCAGGACCGATTGGAGCCACCATGTGAGCACTAACGAAATGTGGCCGCCTACAGCTATTCTTCAACAGGAATGCGTAAAACTATGTCACAATGCTGTCACAATCGTTGATGGTACATTCACAGCCATATAGGGAGTCATTGGAACGCAGCGCTTTCAAAACCTGGGGCACTTCCGGATTGGATTTTTCTCAGGCTTTCGCCTGCAACATCAGTTCTGTTAAACTCACAGACAATATCTTTACAGTTTTGGAAACGTTAGAGTGTTTTCTATCCAAAGCTGTCAATTATATGCATATTATAGCATCTTTTCCTGACAAATCATCCCATTTAAAACGGGAACGTTTTTTTTCCAAAAATGAAAATACTGCCCCCTAACACCAAGAGGTGTTACATTACATTTTTTTTTAAATACAAAAAAAGAACTAGATGTGTGACTATGTATTGAACCTCTTGCGATGAGCAAACCCGTATTCGGGAGCTTAATCATAGCCTCAAACGCATTAGCATAACGCAGCGGACATAAATACGCAAAAAATCGCAAATGAAATTGAATTTGAATAAATATATTCAAACACAAGCTTCACCTTTTGTTAACAACACTGTCATCTCAGATTTTCAAAATATGCGTTACAGCCAACGCTAGACAAGCATTTGTGTAAGTTTATCATGGTATAATGCTATGCTAGGCTCTGCTGGCAGCAGGCAACATTTTCACGAAAATAAGAAAAGCAACCAAATTAAATCATTTACCTTTGATGAACTTCAGATGCTTTCACTCAGGAGACTCCCAGTTAGATAGAAAATGTTCCTTTTTTCCAAATAGATTATTTTTTGTAGGCGAAAAAGCTCCCGTTTCTTCATCATGCTTTGCTGAGAAATCGACTGGAAAATGCTGCAACTGTAACGCCAAACTTTTTTCTAAATTTCCTCCATAATATCGACAGAAACACGGCAAACGTTGTTTAGGATCCATCCTCAATGTGTTTTTAAAATATATATTAGATAATATATCCGTCGAGGCAATTGGTTTCTCATAAGAAGCGATTGAAAAAATGGCTACCTCAGTATTTTACGCAAGATTTTCTGCGGGAGACACCATGTGACCACATGCTATATATGGTCCCTTTCAGCCATTCCTCAATGGAAATGCCTACAAAGACGTCACAATGCTGTAGACACCTTGGGGAATACGTGGAAAAAGTAAGCTCATTCGTAGCTCATTCACAGCGATTATAAGTAGTCATTGGCATGAGGCGGTTTTAAAAAATGCGGCACTTCCTGGTCAGATTTTTATCTGGTTTTCACCTGTAACATCAGTTTTGTGCACTCACAGACAATATCTTTGCAGTTTTGGAAACGAGTGTTTTCGTTCCAAATCTGTCAAATATATGCATAGTCGAGCATCTTTTCGTGACAAAATATCTTGTTTAAAATGGGAACGTTTTTCATCCAAAAATGTTAATAGCGCCCCCTAATGCATAACTGGTTAATCTACAAGACTACAACTTAAATGAACTTAGACCCTTTCCTGCAGTCAAATGACCAAATCGCCAAATCGCCTCATGGGTGGAATGTCATTCATACTTTTCATGATTTATAATTAATGATTACAAATCCAGTGTTTCATTGTCGAACAGTTTTGTTATATTTCAGTCTTCTTTGATGTATATAAAATGTCATATTGGGATGCAAACTCAAACATTTGCATATATTTCTATATCTGACATGGTACAGGTGTCTTATTTTTTTGAAGCTCATTACCATGTGTGTGAGGTTTACACTTTTGTTTCGAAGTAGATTTGTTGAAGACTACCAAGAAACACTGTGTGACCCTGATTTAGCCCACTGCAGTAAAATGTTAACACAAGAACCAACACAGCCATTTTTTTGGCATGATTTGCCATTAAAATTCTACCATTGTAAAAGTATATTTATGGAAAAATTGCTTTGTTTCACTGCTTAGTCATATCTCAGTTTACTCACTTACTTATGGTGCTGCCTACTCCTGATTCATTTTTCAAATCATATGAGCAAATCACATGTCCCCTCCATCCTTGACTTTTTCCAAATAAGTGTATATAACTACCTGACGTTGTTAGAATTCCATTATATGTAATTTTCAATGGCTTTTTCCCTGCCCCTCTTTCTTTAAACATACATTGTCTGCATTTTGTTCCACAGGAGCTTTACTCCCAGTCTTATGATGCTGTGGGTGTGATGTTCGCCTCCATCCCGGGCTTTGCCGACTTCTACTCCCAAACAGAGATGAACAACCAAGGAGTGGAGTGTCTGCGCCTCCTCAACGAGATCATTGCCGACTTTGACGAGGTGGGGAACTGCAACATTGTCCTTTTCACTGTCCCGCAAAAAAGTACTTTTTTTGTTTCATTGATCGTAAATGGGCGAGACAGGGTGAAGAGACTATATACACTGCTCAAAAAATTACATTAAATAAAAAAATATACACTTAACACAATGTAACTCCAAGTCAATCACACTTCTGTGAAATCAAACTGTCCACTTAGGAAGCAACACTGATTGACAATAAATGTCACATGGAATAGACAACAGATGGAAAATATAGGCAATTAGCAAGACACCCCCAATAAAGGAGTGGTTCTGCAGGTGGTGACCACAGACCACTTCTCAGTTCCTATGCTACCTGGCTGATGTTTTGGTCACTTTTGTATGCTGGCGGTGCTTTCACTCTAGTGGTAGCATGAGACGGAGTCTACAACCCACACAAGTGGCTCAGGTAGTGCATCTCATCCAGGATGGTACATCAATGCAAGCTGTGGCAAGAAGGTTTGCTGTGTCTGTCAGCGTAGTGTCCAGAGCATGGAGGCGCTACCAGGAGACAGGCCAGTACATCAGGAGACGTGGAGGAGGCCATGGGAGGGCAACAACCCAGCAGCAGGACCGCTACCTCTAACCTTTGTGCAAGGAGGAGCAGTAGGAGCACTGCCAGAGCCCTGCAAAATGACTTCCAGCAGCCCACAAATGTGCATGTGTCTCCTCAAACGGTCAGAAACAGACTCCATGAGGGTGGTATGAGGGCCCGACGTCCACAGGTGGGGGTTGTGCTTACAGCCCAACACCGTGCAGGATGTTTGGCATTTGCCAGAGAACACCAAGATTGGCAAATTCGCCACTGGCACCCTGTGCTCTTCACAGATGAAAGCAGGTTCACACTTAGCACATGTGACAGATGTGACCGAGTCTGGAGATGCCGTGGAGAACGTTCTGCTGCCTGCAACATCCTCCAGCATGACCGGTTTGGCGGTGGGTCAGTTTTGGTGTGGGGTGGCATTTCTTTGGGGGGCCGCACAGCTCTCCATGTGCTCGCCAGAGGTAGTCTGACTGCCATTAGGTACCGAGATGAGTTCCTCAGACGCTTTGCGAAACCATATGCTGGTGCGGTTGGCCCTGGGTTCCTTCTAATGCAAGACGATGCTAGACCTCATGTGGCCGGAGTGTGTCAGCAGTTCCTGCAAGAGGAAGGCATTGATGCTATGGACTGGCCTGAATCCAATTGAGCACATCTGGGAAATCATGTCTCACTCCATCCACCAATGCCACGTTGCACCACAGACTGTCCAGGAGTTGGCGGATGCTTTAGTCCAGGTCTGGGAGGAGATCCCTCAGAAGACCACCCGCCACCTCATTAGGAGCATGCCCAGGCGTTATAGGGAGGTCATACAGGCACTTGGAGGCCACACACACTACTGAGCCTCATTTTGAATTGTTTTAAGGACATTACATCAAAGTCGGATCAGCCTGTAGTTTTCCGCTTTAATATTGAGTGTGACACCAAATCCAGACCTCTATGGGTTGATACATTTGA
The DNA here is from genome assembly GCF_021184085.1 of Oncorhynchus gorbuscha. Lineage (NCBI taxonomy): Eukaryota > Metazoa > Chordata > Actinopteri > Salmoniformes > Salmonidae > Oncorhynchus > Oncorhynchus gorbuscha. Next base: position 2,814,415 of record NC_060194.1, on the reverse strand, counting down.
TTTCCATTGATAATTTTTGTGTTATTTTGTTGTCAGGACATTCAACTATGTAAAGAAAAAAGTATTTAATAAGAATATGTAATTCATTCAGAACTAGGATGTGTTATTTTAGTGTTCCCTGTATTTAATTATAAACCGGGTGGTTCGAGCCCTGAATGCTGAATGCCACATACCACGGATATGACAAGAAAAAAATAAAAAATTGTTGGTAACCTGTTTATAATAGCAATATGGCACCTCGGGGGTTTGTGGTATGTGGTTAATATACCACAGCTAAGGGCTGTATCCAGGTACTCTGCACTGCACTATACAGAAATCACTTTGCTGGTTGCAAAAATTCAAATGGTTTGCCTAATTTCAGTTTATGTGACAAAACAAGCAAATATACAGTAGTGTAGAGAATCATTGTACCATCTAAATTGCTGTGAATATATATTTTCCAGAACCAAAAATATTATATTTTCAGCTGTTTGAAGTTGGTGTACAAAACCGAAAGTAGAAGATGCAAAAACTAAAAGGAAGAACTGGAAGCATAGAAATAGCACACATAGAACATACCTACCACTTTTTAAACTTGCTTTCAGTAAGAATGATCTATAACTCAACATTTTTATGTGAATTTGGTCTTGTCGCCCAAAAATGTACATTTTGCAGCTTTAACTAAACAGTTCTGAAATGCAAATAAAAAAATATTTTTTGTGTATTTTTATCCCACTAACAAACAAATAGTTTTGAACCGTTGAAGCTAGCACTCACATCATTCTTATCTTACCTTAGAAGTCTTTACTTGGAAGGCTGACCAGCATCTATGGTATTTAGTTTCAATATCCCATAATTAATGTATGCTATAACAGATTACATGTAATTATTTAAGTAACGCAAGCAGCCAATAAGAAAGTGGAAAAAGGAAAACCTAAATAGGCTTGCGAAAGTATTCATTTTTTCTATTTTTTTTGCCTTACAACCTGGAATTTAAATATATTTTTTTTGGGGGGGGGTTGTATAATTTGATTTACACAACAGGCCTACCACTTTGAAGGTGCTAAATATGTTTTATTGTGAAACAACAAATAAGACAAAAAAACGGAAAACTTGAGCGTGCATAACTTTTCACCCCCCCAAAGTCAATACTTTGTAGAGCCACCTTTTGCAGCAATTACAGCTGTATGCCTTGGCACATCTAGCCACTGGGATTTTTCTTGCCCATTCTTCAAAGCAACACTGCTCCAGATCCTTCAAGTTGGATGGGTTCCACTGCTGTACAGCAATCTTTAAGTCATACCACAGATTCTCAATTGTATTGAGGTCTGGGCTTTGACTAGGCATTCAAGACATTGAAATGTTTCCCCTTAAACCACTCGAGTGTTGCTTTAGCAGTATGCTTAGGGTCATTGTCCTGCTGGAAGGTGAACCTCCATCCCAAACTCAAATCTCTGGAAGACTGAAACAGGTTTCCCTCATGAAAAACATTCCCACAGCATGATGCTGCCGCAACCATGCTTCACTGTGGGGATGGTATTCTCTGGGTGATTTGAGGTGTTTGGTTTGCTCCAGACATAGTATTTTATTTGATGGCTAAAAAGCTCAATTTTAGTCTCATCTGAACAGAGTACTTTCTTCCATATGTTTGGGGAGTCTCCCACCTGCCTTTTGGCAAACACCAAACGTGTTTGCTTATGTTGTTCTTTATGCAATGCCTTTTTCTGACCGTGAGTTTTGGTGGGCGGCCCTCTCTTGGCAGGTTTGCTGTGGTGCTATAATATTTCCATTTTTGTCAATAACAGATTTAATGGTGCTCCGTGGGATGTTCAAGGTTTGAGATTGTTTTTTATAACCCACCACTTTGTCCCTGACCTGTTTGGAGAGGTCCTTGGTCTTTATGGTGCTGCTTGCTTGGTAGTGCCCCTTTCTTAGTGGTGTTGCAGACTCTGGGGCCGTTCAGAACAGGTGTATATATGCAGAGATTATGTGACCGATCATGTGACACTTAGATTGCACACAGGTGGACATTATTTAACTAATTATGTGACTTCTGAAGGTAATTGGTTGCACCATCTTATTTAGTGGCTTTTTGAAACAAGTAATTGTTTAAATTTGGAATTAACCAATTTGGTGTACAGTATGTCCATTACATGAAAAACATTGTTTTAATCAATTTAAATGTCAGGTTGCAACAAAATTGTAAAAAATGCATTGTATTTGAGAATGATATTCATTGACTACAGCTCAGCGTTCAACACCATATTGCCCTCGAAGCTCATCACTAAGCTAAGGACCCTGGGACTAAACAACTCCCTCTGCAACTGAATCCTGGACTTCCTGACGGGCCGCCCCCCCAGGTGGTAAGGGTAGGTAACAACATATTTGCCATGCTGATCCTCAACACAGGGGCCGTTCAGGGGTGTGTGCTTAGTCTCCTCCTGTACTCCCTGTTCACCCATGACTGTATGGCCAAGCACGACCACAACGCCATCATTAAGTTTGCCGACGACACAACAGTGGGCCTGATCACCAAAAACAATCAGACAGCCTATAGGGAGGAGGTCAGAGACCTGGCAGTGTGGTGCCAGGATAACAACCTCTCCCTCAACGTAATCAAGACAAAGGAGATGATCGTGGACTACAGGAAAAGGAGGCCCGAACACGCCCCAATTCTCATCGACGGGGCTGTAGTGGAGCAGGTTGAGAGCTTCAAGTTCCTTGGTGTCCACCAACAAACTGTCACGCCAAGACAGTGGTGAAGAGGACACAACTCCTATTCCCCCTCAGGAGTGAAAAGATTTGGCATGGGTCCTCGCTAGTTAAACTATCAAAATAAGCAGGGAAGGCCAGCCACTCAAAAATGTTGTTGGGCTTTTTCAGTTGACAGTTGTGCTAGTCAGATGCAATGGTATGAAATGTTTTAAATTAAAGGTATCACTTTGCTTCAACAGAGTACAAACATTAGTTTGAGATCTTTCACTAAACTATTCATATCGTCTTACAGAGAATCCGGGTGGAATGGGTGGTATCTGACAATGAGATTCTGTTCTAAATCTGCCATAGAACCGTGTTATTCACGGACGGTGTCAATGTCACCAAACGAGGCCAGAACAAGACACAAACCAGCTGCAGTCGACTAATGCCTCGCCTCTTTGGACAGGAATAGACGTGCCTTTTCCCGACTTGAAACTTGCCCCAAGATACAGCACATATTTAGGTAGCAGCTGCAAAGCTGCACAGTGGATGGATGAAGAAACACTTTTATGTGATATGGCATCGCTTTATAAGTTGCTAATGGGTTGTTTGGTATAATGAGTTGCTTACTCTGTCAATCAATCACGCGATTGATTGACCAAATCTTGTTTACCCTTTGGTGTAGTGATGCGATATTGAGCACAGTTAATTAACAATGGACTACTTGTGTTTCTTCTCTCCCCTGTTGGTCTTTGTCTTTGTGTAGTTGCTTGGTGAGGAACGTTTCCAGGACATTGAGAAGATTAAGACTATTGGCAGCACATACATGGCAGTCTCCGGACTGTCACCAGAAAAACAAGTGAGAAAATCAACATTTTGTGGTTTAGTCATTTGTGACCATATCCTGACTTGCATAAAATCTATATATTAACACGGACACCATTGATTTGTGCTGTTACCTTGTACATGCTGTATGTGTAGGTGCAGTACAAAGGTATGGACAAATTGTGCACAAGGTGTAACAAGACATAAAACGCAGAACTTGACCCTTAATTCTAAAGAGAGGGTATTTTATCTCTACATCATCATGTGTGGCATAATTCTGACCCCATTTGACACTGGTAACACGATAATCTCAATCTGTGATTCAGTTTGCACTGTCAATCTGGTTTGGGTTCTCTCTGATGTCACTCTGATTCTTAGCAATGTGAGGACAAGTGGGGTCATCTGTGTGAGCTGGCCGACTTCGCCATCGCCCTGAACGAGAGCATCCAGGAGATCAACAAGCACTCCTTCAACAACTTTGAGCTAAGAATTGGTAAGAAATCCCAAGTGCTCCCCCCCTGGCAACCACTCAAAATGAATAGACTATGAAAGTGTTTGAAATGAATTAACACACTGTAGTTTTGTCTCTAGGTAGAGCTAACTCTTCACTCGTATTTCTTCTCGATATCCCTTCTCCACTCAATCATCTCATATTCCTATTTTTCTTCCTCTTCCTCCTTTTCCATCCCCTTCTCTTCATTTTCGTCATCTTCCCCCTCCTTCTTTTTCGCAGGCATGGCACATGGCTCGGTGGTGGCGGGTGTGATAGGCGCCAAGAAGCCCCAGTACGACATCTGGGGCAAAACGGTGAACCTGTCGAGCCGCATGGACAGCACAGGCGTGAGTGGCAAGATCCAGGTGCCTGAGGACACCTACCTGATCCTGAAGGAGCGAGGCTTTGCCTTTGAGTACCGTGGCGAGATCTACGTGAAGGGCATCAGCGAGCAGGAGGGCAAGATCCGCACACACTTCCTGATGGGCCGTGTGCAGCCCAACCCGCTCATCATGCAGCCGCGCAAGCTCCAGGGCCAGTACTCGCTGGCAGCCGTGGTGCTGGGCCTGGTCCAGTCGCTCAACCGACAAAAGCAGAAGCAGATCCTGAACGAGAACAACAACTCGGGCATCATGAAGGGCCATCACCACTACAACAGGAGGACGTTGCTGGCCCCTGGGGGGGCAGAGGTTGGCCATGCCGAAGTGGCAGATAAGACTGAGTTGCCCTGAAGAGGCCCACTGCAAAAAGGCAGGGAGGGAGGGGACTTGACAGGACTGTGCTTTCTGTTTTCATGCGCCCTCATTGCATCGATTTGTCCATTCATCCATCTGTCCAGCCATCAATCTATCTATCCTTCTGACAATTCAATGTTCTGCCTACTATACACCCTAACCCCTTGCCTGGTGTCAATGTTTCTGTTTTGTATTTATTTTATATAAGAGAACACAATAAAGGAGTTTAATTTTTTATAGATAACTTGTGTCTGGTGACTTTTTTATTTTGTCAGTGCTTGACATTCATACAACAATCCTTGCCCTTGCAGTTTATTTTCTGCTCAGGCGTAAGTAGCTGGACCGTGTGTTAGAGCCGGACTGGATTGTGAACCTGCATGACACCCATCTCCCAGGAGTGTTGTCTACGGAGACAGGCATTTAGAGTTGCAAAATAATCTGTTAACTTTGCTAAAAATTGCCCCTAACTACCTTTTGCCAAAATGTTTTCAATAAGTGTCTGACAATGGTGGTAAGATCAGATCAAAACATCACTTCAATAGAAGAAAAATAAATAAAAATAATAAAATTAAAATAAAAAAAATAAAAGAAAATATAAACATTTACAAGTTGGCATGTTGGAGTTTCTTCTTTTATCCCTGTTTATACCTGGTTCTAACTTGTAACCTTTCCTGATCTTTCCTGGTCCACATTCTGATTGTGCCTGTTAGCACCAGGTTTAAACGGGGCTCTAAATATCATCTCCTAACCTACACAAAACATCCTAATTGTTTTGACTGCTTTGAGAGCTTTTAAAAACACATTCTATCTGCTGCAATGGGGCTAACTGATCTAGGAACAATCACTTCATTGAAAATTAGTTTAGAGGCGTAGAGTGCCAGAGGTTGCTGCTGACTGAGCCACCTATTGGATAGATGCACTCCGTTTGTTGTGTCTCTGATGATAGTGAGGCATTAGTTCATTGTGATGAGGGAAATTAACAAATCAAATGAGTCCTGTGAGAATCAACTCCCAACCCACTGGGCACACACTGGTTGAATCAACATTGTTTCCACGTCATTTCAATGAAACAACGTTGAACCAATGTGGAATAGACATTAAATTGTCTGTTTCCCAGTGGGAAATAACTATTTTGATAGAGGAGTGCACAGGTAACATTATTCTCAGCTCAATGATAATAAAAGTATTGTTGATAGTCAGCTTTGCAAAAATCCCGAATTATCTTGTTTACATGGATGCATCTGAAATGAGGCTACCTGATGGGATTTAAATAAATGAAGAAATTCGGCGGCAATCAAAATCAATGCTCTACCACAGTGAACATGTTCATTTTGCGAAGGCTATTTGATTCCGGACATAAAACGTTTGTACGTGAAAACTATTTGTAAGATGCATACTTTCAGTTGTTCTGAATATACTGCACTCACGCATAAGAGGGAGGCTTGCGCTACTGAAGCTGGCACATGCGCAAATCAAATACACTGCTGGAACACCGATTAATATACTGTTTACATGTCCTAATGATTTTAAAGATTAACCAGGTGTTTTAATCAGCGTATGCCTATTTCAATTTTGAAATTACGCCGATTTAAGGTTATTTCAATATTCGGAAAACTGCCATAATCAGTTTAATATCGAATTATTAGTGTGCATGTGAATGTACTCCATGATTGTAAGCTTATTGATGCAGGTTTGCTGAGGTTATTGCAGTCTGGGTGTCTACGGTTCAATCTCAAGTGGCTTCCGCTCCTTTATTATGGTCTATTTTCACAGTTTGTAGTTAAGTGTTAACTCCAAGTGTAATACAGTATTTTACTAAATACACATATATTTATAATGATGGGGAGCAGATACCAGTTTATTTTCTCCTGTAGCACTGAAGTATTCTGAAGGGGGACCCTAAATATTCCACTAGATGGCAGTAGATGATCACTTCAATGCACTCTCTTTACATCCCAAATGTTCTGTTTTCCACAAGCTACAGCTGACAGAGAAGGGACCGGAGGAATAGATACACTTGCTTCAGCTAACCAAAGTCCTGGTGAGCAGCTAATTAGTCGAATCAGGTCAATCAATTTCAATCTCTCCAGAATCAGGATTGGGCTGCCCAGTTCTAGATCAAATTAGGCTACTTAATAATGTGATATTATTAAGTAGCCTAAGTATGACAATGGTACACACTCCTCTCACTAAAAAGCCCATGGAGCCTTGTTCAAACGTACCTTGTGTTTTCCATTCCCTCTGAATCCATTAAGTGAGTCACTCCTCTGAATGACTATAGCCGTGGTTACACCTTGCATTGATTGCTGTTACTTACAACGTCATTCTAGTCACTTTAGCGCACGTTAGCAACAACTGTCCCGGTATTGGGATCTTAAGAGGTTAAAGGTCAACATCCCCATACTGTTCACATTTCTGTCATGTAAATGTTGTAGCTTAAACAATTTATATGGGAAATATCCAGCATTTTCTTCATTACCATGCTGATGATTTCAAATTGTATTGGATTCATTTTAATCGGTTAAAGACATTGACTTTTGGTTGCGTTTCAGATTATTTTGTGCCCAATGGAATTTAATGTTAAATAATGTACCGTGTCATTTTAGAGTCACTCTTATTGTAAATAAGAAAACAATATGTTTAAGTGTCTTTATTGACCTTTTATTTCAAAATTTGCACTCACGAGGGCTTGACACAGTATCAGTCCAACACACACAAACACTCCATCACATACATTTATACCGACTCTACACACACCCACTCACATACAAGCTGCTGCTACTCTGTTATTCTGATATCCTGCTGCCACTACAGTGTAAATATGATATTTCCTGTATATACTATGCTTAATTACTTACTTTGTCTACTTCCTATTCTCATTTCTCATGTTTTGTCTAGTAATACATTGTTATTGATTATTGCCTTGTTGGGTTTTCAGTTTGCAAGAAAGGCATTTCACTGTACTTGTGCATATGACATTGAAACTTGAAACTAATATTGACATTTAACCTGCGAATTAACTTTTATGTATAAATGAAAGCATCCCCAAACAGCACAAGTTTAATGTAAGTGTAAAATATAAACATAAATTGATGTCCATTTGATACATTTATGAGGTATAAAATATCGAAATGTAGTGTTCAGCAGTTATCAAACTACGTACGGTAACTAGGTACTACATCATTTGGGTTCAGTAGCTATCCGTTTTGAGCAAGTGATAGCTAATTGTATTGTTAACATGACAAGAAAATCTGCAGATACTGAGAGTGAACATGTATCCATATTGAAAGTGATTTGGTACAATGAACAATTGACTTTGTGAATTTGTTTGTTGTACTCTGTCTATTGAAAATGTGCTTACAGTTTTGAAATATGAGCATTATGATCTGTTTTGATTTTGTGCGAAGACTTGTGAAAATATATCACATACTTGTGCACCAAAGTGTTTGAAAAAGAAGGCTCCAAGGCTCTATGTAGTCCAGACAACTGCTTGTTGATTCCCCATTGGGGCATGTAAATGCTCTGGTAGTCTAAGCCTACCTCTAACCAGTTTTAATACAATTAGGAGCCCATCAACCATCAGCAGACAATTAAGTATGCTAAGTTGAGAGCCTTTGAGAAGGTCTTCAATATCAAGAAAATGTATTTATAAAGCCCTTTTTACATTAGCCGATGTCACAAAGTGCTATACAGAAACCCAGCCTAAAACCCCAAACAGCAAGCGATGCAGATGTATGTCACGGGTGTCATTGGAAGTGGACCAAAGTGCAGCGTGGTGAGCGTACATTTTCTTTTATTTAAATAAAATGTCGTCAACAAAACAAGAAATAACAAAACAACCGTGAAGCTTAACAGGGCTAAGTGCCACAAACAAAGTTAACTTCCCACACTGAAAGGAGGCAAAAAGGGCTACCTAAGTTTGATTCCCAATCAGAGACAACGATAGTCCCTGATTGAGAACCAACACATAGAAACACAAATCATAGAAATAAGAGACATAATAAGACACAAACCAAAAAGAGACATAAAAAAGTAACTCTAAGGTCAGGACATGACAGTACCCCCCAACCCCCAAAGGTGCGGACTCCGGCCGCAAAACCTAAACCTATAGGGGAGGGTCTGGGTGGGCATCTATCTGCGGTGGTGGCTCTGGTGCGGGACATAGACCCCGCTCCACCTCTGGCTCACCCACCCCGCTTTGGTGGCACCTCTGGTGTGAGGACCTTCGCTGCGGGCCCCAGACTGGGCACCTTCGCTGCGGGCCACGGACTGGGCACCTTCGCTGCGGGCCCCGGACTGGTACTCTCGCTGCGGGCCCCGGACTGGAGACCCTCGCTGGGGGCTTTGTGCCATGGATCATCACTGGAGGCTTCGTGCAATGGATCATCACTGGAGGCTTCGTACAATGGACCATCACTGGAGGCTTCGTGCCATGGATCATCACTGGAGGCTTCGTGCAATGGACCATCACTGGAGGCTTTGTGCCATGGATCATCACTGGAGGCTTCTTGCCATGGATCATCACTGGAGGCTTCTTGCCATAGATCATCACTGGAGGCTTCGTGCCATGGATCATCACTGGAGGCTTCTTCCTGGGCACAGGCACAGGACTCACCAGGCTGGGGAGACACACAGGAGGTCTAGTCCTTGAAGCAGGCACAGGACTCACCAGGCTGGGGAGACACACAGGAGGCCTGGTCCTTGAAGCAGGCACAGGACTCACCGGGCTGGAGAGACACACGGGAGGCCTGGTGCGTGGGGCGGGCATCGGATACACTGGGTCATGAAGGCGCACTGGCGGTTTCGAGCGCAGAGCTGGCACAACCCGTTCTGGCTGGATGCCCACTTCCACCCGGCAAATACAGCACACCGGCCTGTGAATGCTCACTTGAGAAACCGTGCGCATCACCCCATAACACGGTGCCTGACCAGTCACATGCTCCCCACGGTAAGCATGGGGAGTTGGCTCAGGTCTAAACTCCGACTCCGCCAATCACCCCGTGTGCCCCCGCCAAAAAGTTTTTTTGGGGCTGCTCTCGTGCCTGCTCTGTTGCCGTGACTACTGGTAGTGAAGTCGTTCCTCCCTCGCTACTTCAGCCTGTTTCCATGGCAGGGTCTTGTCCCCTGCCATAACCTCCTCCCATGTCCAAGATGTCCTCCATTCTCTCTCCTCCCGGGCCCAGGATCCCTGCTCCTCCTGGCCACGCTGCTTGGTCCCTTGGTGGTGGGTAGTTCTGTCATGGGTGTTGTTGGAAGTGGACCAAAGAGCAGCGTGGTGAGCGTACATTTTATTTAATTTAAATAAAATGTCGCCAACAAAACAAGAAATAACAAAACAACCGTGAAGCTTAACAGGGCTAAGTGCCACAAACAAAGTTAACTACCCACACTGAAAGAAGGCAAAAAGGGCTACCTAAGTATGATTCCCAATCATAGACCACGATAGACAGCTGTCCCTGATTGAGAACCATACCCGGCCAACACATAGAAACACAAATCATAGAAATAAAGGACATAGAATGTCCACCCAAATTACACCCTGACCAAACCAAAAAGAGACATAAAAAAGGCTCTACGGTCAGGGTGTGACAATGTAGAAGTACGGTGGATAGGAAAAACTCCCTAGAAAGGCAGGAACCTATGAAGAAACCTAGAGAGGAACCAGGCTCTGAGGGGTGGCTAGTCCTCTTCTGGCTGGGCTGGGTGGAGATTATAACAGTACATGGCCAAGATGTTCAAACGTTCATAGATGACCAGCAGGGTCAGATAATAATAATAACAGTGGTTGTAGAGATTGCAACAGGTCAACAGCTCAGGAGTAAATGTCAGTTGACTTTTCATAGCCGATCATTCAGACTTTGAGACAGTAGAGACTGCGGAAGAGAGAGAGATTTGAAAACAGAAGTTCCGGGACAAGGTTGTACATCCGGTGAACAGGTCAGGGTTCCATAGCCACAGGCAGAACAGTTGAAACTGGAGTAGCAGCATGGCCAGGTGGACTGGGGACAGCAAGGAGTCATCAGGCCAGGTAGTCCCGAGGCATGGTCCTAGGGCTCAGGTCTTAAAAGAGAAAAAAGAGAAAGAAAGAGAGTTAAAGGGAATGTACTGAAATTCACACAGGACACCAGATAAGACAGAAGAAATACTCCAAATACTCCAGATATAACAGACTGATCCTAGCCCCTTGACACAAGGTTTGCAGCATAAATACTGGAGGCTGAGACAGGAGGGGTCGGGAGATACTGTGGCCCCGTCCAATGATACCGCCCAGACAGGGCCAACCAGGCAGGATATAACCCCACCCACTTTTCCAAAGTACAGCCCCCACATCACTAGAGGGATATCTTCAAACCACCAACTTACTAACCTGAGACAGGGCCGAGTTTAGCCCACAAAGATCTCCACCACAATACAAACCCGAGGGGGGGCGCCAACCCGGATAGGAAGATCACATCAGTGACTCAACCCACTCAAGTGACGCACCCCTCCTAGGGTGGGCATGGAAGAGCACCAGTAAGCCAGTGACTTAGTCCCCGTAATAGGGTTAGAGGCAGAGAATCCCAGTGGTGAAAGGGGAACCGACCAGGCAGAGCAAGGGCGGTTCGTAGCTCCAGTGCCTTTCGGTTCATCTTCACACCCCTGGGCCAGACTACACTCAATCATAGGACCTACTGAAGAGATGAGTCTTCAATAAAGAATTAAAAATTGAGCTCTATAGGAGAAAGCCCTGCCTCCAACTGTTTGCCTAGAAAATCTAGGGTCAATAAGGAGGCCTGCATCTTGTGACCGTAGCGTACGTGTAGGTATGTAGGACCAAATTAGAGAGATAGGTAGGAGCAAGCCCATGTAATGATTTGTAGGTTAACAGTAACACCTTGAAACCAGCCCTAGCCTTAACAGGAAGCCAGTGTAGAGAGGCCAGCACTGGAGTAATATGATCACATTTTCTGGTTCTAATCAAGATTCTAGTAGACGTGTTTAGCACTAACTGAAGTTTACTGAGTGCTTTATCCGGGTAGCCGGAAAGTAGAGCATTGTAGTAATCTAATCTAAAAGTGACAAAAGCATGGATACATTTTTCTGCATCATTTTTGGACAGAAAGTTTCAGATGAAAAAAGCTGTCTTGAAACAGTCTTGATATGTTCGTCAAAAGAGAGAGGGTCCAGAGCAATGCCGAGGTCCTTCACAGTTTTATTTAAGACAACTGTACAACCATCAAGATTAAGATTCAAGATTGTCAGATCCAACAGAAGATTGCTTTGTTTCTTGGGACCTAGAACTAGCATCTCTGTTTTGTCCGAGTTTAAAAGAAAAACATTTGCCTCCATCCACTTTCTTATGTCTGAAACACAGGCTACTAGCGATGGCAATTTTGGGGCTTCACCATGTTTCATTGAAATGTACAGCTGTGTGTCATCCGCATAGCAGTGAAAGTTAACATTATGTTTTCGAATGACATCCCCAAGAGGTAAAATATACAGTGAAAACAATAGTGGTCCTGGAACCTTGAGGAACACCGAAATTTACAGTTGATTTGTCAGAGGACAAACTATTCACAGAGACAAACTGATATCTTTCCGACAGATAAGATCTAAACCAGGCCAGAACTTGTCCGTGTAGACCCATTTGGGTTTCCAAGAATGTGGTGAACGAATGGTATCAAAAGCAGCACTAAGGTCTAGGAGCACGAGGACAGATGCAGAGCCTACGGGACAGATGTGTGCCTACACTTAGTCCACCAAACATTAGAAACACCTTCCTAATATTGAGTTGCACCCTCTTCTGACCTCAGAACAGTCTTAATTCGTTGGGGTATGGATGCTGGCCCATGTTGACACCAATGCTTCCAACAGTTGTGTTAAGTTGGCTGGATAAACTTTGGGTGGTTGACCATTGATGACACACACGGCTGAAAAACCAGCAGCATTGCAGTTCTTGACACAAACCTGTACTTCTGCCACCTACTACCATACCTCGTTCAAAGGCACTGAAATATTTTGTCTTGCCAATTCATCCTCTGAATGTCACACATATACAATACATGTCTCAATTATCTCAAGGCTTAAACATCCTTTTTTAGACAGTCTCCTCCCCTTCATTTACACCAGTGTAGGTTGGTGCCATTTAAGAGGAGGGAGGGTGATAAAAAAAATTGAGCATGAATATTGAATGACTGTCAATCATATTCCATTCACACAGCTCAATGTTACATTGATAGGTTAATTAAGGCTACTATATGATAGAAACATTTTCCCTCTAACCATACAAGACACTCACATTTTCTATATACATACCCATCATGAGTTTTCTACAACCTAACTTTTGAATTAAAGTTTACAGCGTAGGTGCATAGGTCCAGAGAAATTTGAGTAATCAAGGTGACAGACATTGGCACATTCAAATAACTACCTTGCACAATCTTGCCTGCATCTAGCTGATCTAGGGTGTAATCATAAGCATAGTCCAAGAGTTGCAAACTAGAGTTTCTATGGGACAAATGCAGGTATGTTTATCCCCATTTTGTTTAATTCCATTTAAGAAATGTTTTTCAACAGAATCGGAGGAATGAATACACCCCTAATCACACGTAAACACAGTTCACTTTCATAGCAACCACAAATAAACACCATTATCCCTTTACTCGTTGGATATTTCCTTCTTGCATCTACACGCTCTCCTCTAATCTTTTCACTTCTCTTGTGGACTTTAGTGCACAACACATCAGTCTGTGACCAGGTGAAAAAACTTTCAGAGCCAAACCTTCATATCATAACTACTAACCGCTACACAAAGCCTACATTGTTGTCACCATATTAGCTAATGTCAAGTCAACATAGATACTATAACTAACGCGTCAGTAAACCTGCTACAATCACGCAGTACAGTTAGCTAGCAGTAAGCAAAAATTGAAATAGAAAATAAACACAAAATATTGCTATTTTCTCTCTCTCTCTCTCTTGCTTCTTCATTTTAGAAAAATTGAATTTGTTCAAAACTGTTCTGCTATTGTCTTTCTCTTTTTTTAAAGTCAACTACTCACCACACTTTATGCAATGTAGGTTCTAACCAGCTGTAGCTTATGCTTTCAACACTAGATTATCCTCTAATGCTTTGATTGGGAGGACAATATGTCAGTTCCTGCTGCAAGAGCTCTGATAGGCTGGAAGAAGAGAGCACACAAGAGCATACTTATTGTGTAAGTCTATGAAAGGGGGTGAGAACCACAAGCCTCCTAGGTTTTGTATTGAAGTATTGATGTACCCAGAAGAGGATGGAAGCTAGCTGTCCTTCAGCTACACCATGGTACTACCCTACAGTGCTGTTGTGGCTACTGTAGACCTTCATTACAAAACAGTGTGTTTTAATAAATTATTTGGTGACGTGAATACAGTGGTTCCTCCTTTAAAAGTTGCGAGCTGCGGGACATAGAGGTAGCCAGCGTCACGGCGTCATTGCACCAGACCACCGCAAGGGGAAGTTAGAGCACTCATTATGCATTTGGGTCCCAAGGTTTTTATGTGACAATCACATTGAGTGGTTCCAATGACAAATTTGACGCGAGCTGGTGACTTTCTTCAGCAAAGATGGCTGACAAAACAACACGGTGGAAGCAAATGTGAGTTATTATAATGTCATAACGAGTCAATCAAAACATTTACAATTTGAAAAAAATATGTTAGTTAATGTAGAGACAATCTATTGTGCATATTTTTTGTCATTAAGTTAATTTCCCGAAAATCGCTTACCGTTCCTGGGACATCAATGATTAGATTATTATTATTAGTTTTTCACACGAGTAGCAGGCTGTGAATTCTGCTGTTTCTAGGATGGGCCATTTAACAAAGTGACTTTTTAACATGTTTCTAACGTCTTAAAAATGTTTTATCTTTGTTGGCCATTTTAAATGGCTTTTACAGATTTTTTTTTACAAAGAAAGTACTTTTATCCTAGTTGTTGTCATTGGACTATAACAAATCTAAATGTAAATTCAAATGCTGTGTTTTATGCCTTGTTGCCGTTTTTATGTGTATAAATGATTAAATGAATGTAAGAGCAGTTTTTAAAAGAATTGTGCAAATAAAACTTTTCAAAAGAAAAAAATAGTTAAAATAGACTATTCAACCTTTACTAAAGAATTGTCTAATAGCCAAGCTAGGTGTGAACCCCCCCCCCCCAACTTGAGCTACAGCTGAAGTCTGAAGTTTACATACACCTTAGCCAAATACATTTAAACTCAGTTTTTCACAATTCCTGACATTTAATCCTAGTAAAAAGTCCCTGTCTTATGTCAGTTAGGATCACCACTTTATTGTAAGAATGTGAAATGTCAGAATAATTGTAGAGAGAATGATTTATTTCAGCTTTTATTTCTTTCATCACATTCCCAGTGGGTCAGACGTTTACATACACTCAATTAGTATTTGGTAGCATTGCCTTTAAATTATTTAACTTGGGTCAAACGTTTTGGGTAGCCTTCCACAAGCTTACCACAATAAGTAAATTCCCCCTGACAGACCTGGTTTAACTGAATCAGGTTTGTAGGCCTACTCTTGACCTTCAGTTCTGCCAACACATTTTCTATGGGAGGTCTTTTTATGTACCTCTGGAAGACCCACGCTTTAACTTTGACTGATCTTTTGAGATGTTGCTTCAATATATCCACATCATTTTGCCTCCTCATGATACCATTTTGTCCCTCCTCCCTTCTTCCTCAAACTAACAAATTTGGTTTAAGTCAGGGTTGTTGTCCATTTGGAAGTGGGCAGTCTGATTTTCTATGTTGCTTTTTTATTTCTATGTCTTGCACCAGTCCCTCCTCCCCCTTCTTCCTCCAAACATAACGATGGTCATTATGGCCAAACAGTTCTATTTTTGTTTTCTCAACTTTGTCCCCAGTCTGACCTTAGAGAGACTTTTTATGTCTCTATTTTGGTTTGGTCAGGGTTGGATTTGGGTGGGCAGTCTGTTTTCTATGTTTTTTTATTTCTATGTCTTGGCCGGGTATGGTTCTCAATCAGTCTATCGTTGTCTCTGATTGGGGATCATACTTATGCAGCCCTTTGTCCCATAGATTGGGGGATCGTGTTTTCGCATAGTTGCTGTCTAGCCATGCAGCACTTTGCATTCAGTTTTGTATTTTGCTGTTTTGTCACAGTTCAGTATTAAAAATCATGAACGCTTACGACGCTGCACCTTGGTCCAATCCATCTTTAAATGATCGTGACACATATATTCTTAAAAGTAGCCACACTTTGCCTTGATGACAGCTTTGCACACTCTTGGCATTCTCTCAACCAGCTTTATGAGGTAGTCACCTGGAATGTATTTAAATTAACAGTTGTGCCTTTTTAAAAGTAATATTTTGTAATTTCTTTCCTTAATGCGTTTGAGCCAATCAGTTGGGTTGTGATAAGGTAGGGGTGGTATACAGAATTAAGCCCTATTTGGTAAAAGACAAAGTCCATATTATGGCAATAACTGCTCAAATAAGCAAAGAGAAATGACAGTCCATCAATAATTTAAGACACGAAGGTCAGTCAGTCAAGCAAATTTAAAGCACTGAAGTTTCTTCATGTGCAGTTGCAAAAATCTTCAAGCGCTATGATGAAACTGGCTCTCATGAGGAGTGCCACAGGACAGGAAGACCCAGAGTTACCTCTGCTGCAGAGCATAAGTTTATTAGAGTTACTCGCTTCACAGTGTTCAAGAAACAGACACATCTCGAATCAAATCAATTGTTATTGGTCACATAAACATATTTATCAGATGTTATTGCGGGTGTAACAAAATGTTTGTGTTCCTAGCTCCAACAGTGCAGTAGTATCTAACAGTTCAAACAATACACAATCTTAGTCCCAGTTTTGATGCACCTATATTGACCTCACCTTCTGGATGATAGCAGGGTGAACAGGCTATGGTTCGGGTGGTTGATGTCCTTGATGATCTTTTTGGCCTTCCTGTGACATTGGGTGCTGTAGGTGTCCTAGAGGACAGCTATCTTCCCCTGGTGATGCGTTGGGCAGACTGCACCACTCTCTGGAGAGCCCATCGGTTGTGGGCCAGGCAGTGATACAGCCCGACAAGATGCTCTCAATTGTGCATCTGTTAAAGTTAGTTAGGGTTTTAGGGGCGAAGCCATATTTTTTCAGCCTCCTGAGGTTGAAGAGGCGCTGTTGCGCCTTCTTCACCTCACTGTCTGTGTGGGTGGACCACTTCAGATCATCAGTGATGTGTACGCCGAGAAACTTGAGGCTTTCCACCTTCTCCACTGCAGTACTGTCGATGGGGATAGGGGTGTGCTCCCTCTGCTATCCTGAAGTCCACGATCAGCTCATTTTGTTTTGCTGACATTGAGTGAAAGGGTATTTTCCTGGCACCACTCTCCCAGGGCCCTCACCTCCTCCCTCTAGTCTGCCTCGTCATGGTTGGTAATCAGGGCTACTACTGTTGTGTTGTTAGGAAACATGATGATTGAGTTGGAGGCATGTGTGGCCACGCAGTCAGGGGTGAACAGGGAGTACAGGAGGGGGCTGAGCATGCACCCTTGTGGGGCGCCTGTGTTGAGGATCAGCAAAGTGGAGGTGTTGTTTCCTGCCTTCACCAACTGGGGACGGCCCTTCACGAAGTGCAGGACCCAGCTGTGGCTTAATGATGAGCTTGGAAGGTGCTATGGTGTTGAATGCTGAGCTATAGTCAATGAACATCATTCTTACATAGGTATTCTTCTTGCCCAGATTGGATAAGGCTGTGTGCAGTGCGATGGCGATTGCATCGTCTGCGGATCTATTTGGGCCTTAAGCAAATTGAAGTGGGTCTAGGGTGTCAGGTAAGGTAGAGGTGATATTAACTAGCCGTAGTTTTCCCTTTGTAGTCTGTGATTGTCTGTACACCCTACCACATACGTCTTGTGTCTGAGCTGTTGAATTACGACTCCACTTTGTCTCTGTACTGACATTTTGCCTTTTTTGATTGCCTTACCGAGGGAATAACTACACTGTTTGTATTCGGCCATATTCCCAGTCACCTTGCCATGGTTAAATGTGGGGGGTTGTGCTTTCAGTTTTGCACTAATACTGTACGGTTTCTGGTTTTGGTCAATTTTAATAGTCACAGTGGGTACAACATCTCCTTTATACTTCGTGATGAGCTCAGTCACCATATCTGTGAATTTGTCGATGTTATTCTGAGAGGCTACCCGGAACATATTCCTGTCCATGTGATCAAAACTATCTTGAAGCATGGATTCTGATTAGTAAGACCAGCGTTTAATAGACCTTAGCACGAATACTTCCTGTTTGAGTTTCTGCCTATAGGAAGGGAGGAGCAAAATGGAGTCGTGATCAGACTTGGCGGGGGAGGGCCTAGTAGGCGTTTCGAAAAGTTGAGTAGCAGTGGTCCAATGTTTTCCCAGTGCGAGTACTACAGTCAATATGTTGCTCAAACTTCGGTAGCAATTTCCTCTGATTTGCTTTGTTAAAATCCCCAGCTACAATAAATGCTGCCTCAGGATATGTGTTTTCCAGTTTGCAGCAAGTCCCGTGTAGTTCTTTGTGTGCCATCATGGAATCGTCTTGACGGGGAATATACATGGCTGTGACTATAACCGAAGACAATTCTCTTGGGAGGTAATACGGTCGGCATTTCAACAATTGTTCAGAGGAGACTGCGTGAATCAGGCCATGGTCAAATTGCTCCAAGACACCACTACAAAAGGACACCAATAATAAGAAGATACTTGCTTGGACTAAGAAACCCGAGCAATGGACATTAGACCGGTGGCAATCTGTCCTTTTGTCTTATGAGTGGTTCCCACCGTGAGGCATGGAAGAGGAGGTGTGATGGTGTGGGGGTGCTTTGCTGGTGACACTGTCGTGATTTATTTTAGAACTCAAGGCACACTTAACCAGCATGGCTACCACAATATTCTGCAGCGATACGCCATTCCATCTGGTTTGCTCTTAGTGGGGACTATCATTTATTATAACTTGTAATGAAAACGATTTTCTGACAAACATATAATATCTGGAGGTAGTTAGTCTCTTACATATATACATGGATGGATGCTTCTCCCTCTCTGTCACGGATGCCATGGTTGCCCTTAGTTTGAAGATGTAATCCGGAGACAGGTGATTAATACAACAGCCTTCTATGTGTTCTTTTTTCAATCCTCTCTGAATATTTTCAATCAAATGCCAGAATTTTCTCCATCTCCTTAGCTATAATATTATAATTCCACCGGGAATTTCACTGATTTCAAAACTCGTTCCTCCGGAGAGTGGAGACCAACACTTTCACAGTTTAACTAAGTGATATCGTTATAAAAAGGATTATCTACACATGCTGACCAGCTCATGTTATAGACAGATTTGGCAGACCAATCCGAACTCATCTCTCAGAATTTCCAGCCCAGCCATTATCTCAGCCAATCATGGCTAGGGGGAAGGTTCCTTACATTTCCGTGGCTAAACCAACTAGGCTCGTAATATTACAAAAGATTGTCTATATTTTTTTGTACACATTGTTTGTTGTTGTTATGAACCCACTGTCTGCAAGTCATCTTGATGTTGTCATGTTTTGTAGTATACTGTTGAATACTCTACTCCACACTGTAGTATCCCTTGATTGTGTAGTGCTTACTATAAAATGTTGTACTATACTATACTATAGATTACACTATACTATACTGTAGAATACACTCCACACTGTAGTACCTTTCTTTTTGCTGAAAAACGTGTTGTTTCCTATGATTGGGTTTTGCTTTCATATATTGTGTTTGCTTTTCATGTATTGTGTAATTAATGTGTATATAGATAGGCTATGTATATCGTAATTGTTGTTTATTGATGTGTTCATGTACGGATTCCGCAAAACAGACCGTGGTTCTCAGACTACCTGCTTAAATAAAGGTCAAATAAAACATTTATTAAAACGTTTCATCATAAAAATATTTCTCAATCGCAAAAGCAATTTTTGGATCTGTGTTCAAATGTATCTATAGCAGAACAGCAATGATCAACTTCTAATCATTTCCTTGCCTTAGTATCTGACATGCATATCTTAAACCACCTTTTGCAAAACATTAAATACACAACAAAATGTGGAAAAAGTCAAGGGGTGTGAATACTTTCTGAACGCTCTGCAAATGGGGAAATCACTGTAATTGTAATAACACTGACCAAGGTAAACTCATGTTTAATTGTACCAGAGGGTAAAATCAGGATAATCTCATAGCCTAGGACCAAATCACAGTTTAGCTAGCAACTATGATTAACATTTCCGGTCTGTCACAAGGTACTAATGACAGGAGATCATAGGCACTAGTTATTTCAACCCTTTTGATTATGTATTTTACACTCTGCAATTTCCCCCACACAACATATGACATCACCTTCTCTTTACTCTTTTTCATCAGTGAAGTGTTTTGTTCACAAAATATTAACACATTGTTTTAAGAAGATAAATGTGTCCACTTGTGTTCATTGTTCACTGTTTTCAGGTGATATATATAAATATTATATATATATAATATTATACATATAAAATATCCAAATGCGAGACAATGGGATGATTTTGCGTGACTGTCTAATTGCTATGATTTTTTAGTAATATTGCGAACATGCAGACATGCAGAAAATGAAGTGTTACTTCTACGTGACTTTGGTTTACTCCTAAGTATGTATCGTGTGTTATTTGGTGTGAAGCTAGCCACAATAAGGATTAGATACAATAGTGGAATTTGTGGTTTTGCCTTCAAAATAAAGTGTGTCATTGACAGTGATGTGCCATACTTTTATTTTGAAGGCTATCCACTATTGTGACTAATCCTTTTTGTGGCTAGCTTCACATAGATGGATCCGACCACCATTAATCAAATAAGATCTGTCTAATAAATTAGGGTTATTTTTGATGATGACACCAAGCTATATAGTTAGCTAGCTAACTATAGCTACTGAAACAGGTGTCGTGTTATTTGACATGCCAAATACTATTTTTTGACATAAAAGCCCCAAACGGCGTTCCATGGAAATCCTGGTTGAGAATGAAATGACTGAACAAATGAACACTGAAACAACACAGCAAGTAAGTGAAATAAATAGGTTTTGATTATGTTTTACTGGTAATGGAGACATACGTAAATGCCAACAAAATAACCTTTTGGTCAGTGTGGTGTGTGTGTAACCTTTATTTAACAAGGCAAGTCAGTTAAGAACCAACTCTTAGTTACAATGACGGCCCGGACGACGCTGGGCCAATTGCGCGCCGCACTATGGGACTCCCAATCACGGCCGGATGTGATACAGCCTGGATTTGAACCAGGGACTGTAGTGACGCCTCTTGCACTGAGATGCAGTGCCTTAGACCGCTGCGTCCATGTGTGTGTGTTAACTATTTAACTGTACTAGAATGCTTAAAAGGCCGCTAAAATTGTAAATATCGGTTATCGGTATCTGTATCGGGTTTTTGGGCAAGGAAAATATCAGATATTGGTATCGGCAAAAAATGTAATATCGGTGCATCACTATATTGAATACCTGTAATTGGATTGTGAAGATACCTATGAATGAATCCTGCACACAATGTACTTATTTTGTATTTTATATCAGGAATAATAATTTATTTGATGTGTTTGAAATTGTTTGGTGAAATATGCATAAAAGCAGAGTAATTTCCCATAAGTCTTTTTGAATAGTTGTAGTTCCAATTTTTATTACATGATTTAGTGACTGCAAAGAAAATGTATTGATATCCTGGAATTTTTAAAACACTGATTTACTTTCTGTTTTGTCTACATGGACTCAAGAGATACAGATGTAGGATCTTAATTTGAACCAGTTTGCTACAGCAGGGAAATAATCCTGCAGCAAATCAGAAATGTAAATTATTATGTGGATTATAATTAATGGACATTTCTTTGCAGGGGATGATCCAGTTTTCATTAGGGCAAATGAAGTCTGACATTTTAAAGTGGAAATTACAAACTTTTATAATCCTTTTTAAACCTTGAATACATTACAAGTTAGCATTTTGTTCTATGCAGGAAAATTCTCAGCAACAAAAGAGTGATCAAATTAAGATCCTACGTCTGTAAGTATGGTTGTGTTAATATTTTTGCTGGCAGTTGTGTTAATTTGATTCATGCATTTGCAATTCTTACTGTATAATATAGTTTTGATTCGTGTATTTATGTTTTGAGAAGGCAACTACATTTTGAAAATGCATTTATCGTTTTGCACATGGCCACAGAGTTTACATTTACATTTAAGTCATTTAGCAGACGCTCTTATCCAGAGCGACTTACAAATTGGTGCATTCACCTTATGACATCCAGTGGAACAGTCACTTTACAATAGTGCATCTAAATCTTAAAAGGGGGGGGATACTTATCCTATCCTAGGTATTCCTTAAAGAGGTGGGTTTCAGGTGTCTCCGGAAGGTGGTGATTGACTCCGCTGTCCTGGCGTCGTGAGGGAGTTTGTTCCACCATTGGGGGGCCAGCGCAGCGAACAGTTTTGACTGGGCTGAGCGGGAGCTGTACTTCCTCAGTGGTAGGGAGGCGAGCAGGCCAGAGGTGGATGAACGCAGTGCCCTTGTTTGGGTGTAGGGCCTGATCAGAGCCTGGAGGTACTGAGGTGCCGTTCCCCTCACAGCTCCGTAGGCAAGCACCATGGTCTTGTAGCGGATGCGAGCTTCAACTGGAAGCCAGTGGAGAGAACGGAGGAGCGGGGTGACGTGAGAGAACTTGGGAAGGTTGAACACCAGACGGGCTGCGGCGTTCTGGATGAGTTGAAGTTGAGTTCTGTGTCTTGTGAACTATTTTTGCTGCACGATTGAGAAACTGGAATAGCACATGCTGTACTATAGAATTTTGCACTAAATTGCAATAGACTGTCCAATAACTAATTTTACCATTGTATACGTACTATAGTTTACCATAGTATACCGTGATGTGTACTATGGTGGGCCTACAAATAAATGTATTTGGGCTATAATAACTTATTTCTCTACTGTTCAATGACAATCATGTACAAAATTGATGTGTTGTACTGTAAATAGGAACCTATTGAATAAATAGGATGTGTCACAGTGGAAAGCTGGAAATCATTCCATGAATAAGATAATTTTATGTATGTAAATAAATAATTTAACACCCTCATACCCACATAAAAAATACTATAGTTTACTACAGAATAGTACAATACTTACTTTAGAATTATGTAGTAAACTTTATTAAACTGTAGAATACTATACTACACACTGTATAGATGCTCACATTTCATGCAGGTTATTAAACAAAGTAGAAGCATTGAACCTATCTATTCAGACTCCTACATGTACCTACTTACAAGTTATGAAAAATGTGCTCTTTTAATATATTGTCCATTAGGTTTCCTCAAGGAGAAAGCCCCGACTTCTATGTCAAAGATAATCAAACAAAATTACTATAGTAATTCATGTCCACTAAATCACAACAGCATACTACAGTAATGTCTGCATAAACATTGCAGTAAATAGGCACACTACAGTATACCACAATAAAGTGTGCAAAAATACTACATTGAATACTTTAGTATAATTTATCAATATCAATAATTTGATGATACATTTTTTTTTATTGACATAGAAAGTACATTAATATATGGTAAAATGGCTTTCCATAATAGTACTGTCACAGCAGCATAACATTTGATCAACACTTGATAACACTTGACTTGACATCATCATTAGTATTCAGTCTGGTTGGCTGATACAGGCAGCAGAGCGAGGCAGAAAGATATGGAGAGGAGCAGCTGCATCAACAACCCTCCGACTCAACTCCATCCCTTCTTCAGCCGGGAGTTGAACTCAAATCTCAACATTACACTCATAATAACACACCTTTACATGTTTATTACAATTTTAAAGGAAGCAAAATGTAGAAACACCTCAGGCACTTCCTATTTTCATAAATTCAAAAATATTTGCCTGATTTCAGTTTGACACAAGAAGCAATAAACAAGCAAAATAGATAATCATTGTACCATCTACACCTCTGTGAAATATTTTTTCAATAATCCAAAATCTATTTTTGTTGGGTTTTAATCCAGTTTGTAACCATACAGTGTTCAAACATTTTGTGGGACTTGAATGTGACTTTCTCAAAGCCAAAACAAGAGGATTTGTCATCCCGGGTGAGGACTTCATCATTTCAGACTGTCCTCTCCGTGACTCATTCACACAGAGTTAGCGTTAAACACTAAATGCAAAGAGGCTTGTCAGTCAGTGTTACACAACAAACACGCCGAGAAGCAGCCTTTTAAGTTGTTTCCAACTGTTCTTTTTAAAGAGACGGAAAACTCATATGTTCTAAATTTAGACCAATCACAGTGTCGGAGATTCAGATGAAGCAGAGACAAGATAGATCTAAACACACATTAACTGTCCCTCAATAATCTGGAGCACCATATTTATAAGTTGAAGACAGGGAAAGAGTCAGTCTAACTCTACATGTTGTGTACTCCAGGCACTTAACATATTACTGGGTTTCATTACAATTTTGCCCGAGGTATGAATCTCACTGGTTGATACTCTACATATACAGTGTTTATGTTTTCGAGTAAAATGTTTGCTGTTGATTGCTTAGAATACATGTGGACAGCCAGGAACACAGTGCTGAAAATGCTAATAGCAAATACCAGCTATAAAAATACAGAAACATATTAATGGATTTTCGACATGGTGTGATCGACAAGCGGAGATTACTAGATTGATTCTCTCTCAACCACCTTTCCACGGACATATTATTTCTTTATACAAGCTGATATCAATATATTGTCAACTGAAGAGTGGGTTTTGAGTGCATAAATTGAATGATGAGTAAAGGCCATTACCGGTTTTGACTTATTATATAATTTGCAGGGCTGTATTGGTAACAAATATGGGGAGATTAATGGCATCAAGTAAATGCCAATACGAACAAAGTCACCCTAGCGCAATTGGTGTGTAAATGCTATTCTCCATATAGAAAGGGATCGGGATTGGACAGTATTTACACTCATAAATTGGAAACAATTGGGGGAAAAAAGTGTTTTACTTTATTTTGACAGGGAGTCAAAGCTGAGACCAAGATCTCTTTTTCAGATGAGCCCTGTATAATACAACAATACACATTGAAATACAATATACACGTTCCCACTCCACTATGTCTCCCTGTCATGGCTTTTCTGCCATCAGTACAGATCCCAACCCATCTTGAACACCAAAGTCCATTTGATGTCACAAAGCTGTCCAGTACTTTAAAAACATCCTCTCGTGTTGTCCTGGTTTCCAGTGGTTTGCAGAGGATGTCTTCCTTAATTGACCCCCCATTAACGTTAACAGATATATACCAGGAACTGTGCCAGGCCCACCACATCTGTTGACTCATACATGTGTAATGCATATAATTCACTGGCTTGTATGCGAATCAGTAATTGTTTCTAAACATCTCCTGCCATAACACTGATGCGTGGTGAAACAGTGTTGTTTGATGAAGTCATTGTCTGTATATATATTTTTTTTGCCTTTTCCCCCATCTTTGTCCCAGTCATATCTGCGGCATCAGGAAAAATGAAGTCCTCCACAATAGTATGGTGCTTGCCTGTCCTAGCCACTCGGTAGCTCACCATATAAGACGCCTCTAGCCCCTTCTTATTAATGGTATCTGTTGACAAACAAGACAAACTGGCACAGAACAAACAGAGAACACAGGTATAAATACACAGGGGATAATGTGAAAGATGGGCGAAACCTGGAAGAGGGTGGAGACAATGACAAGGACAGGTGAAACAGATCAAGGTGTGACACGTGGCTTATTTTTCAAATGGTCATGTTTAGTTTCTAAATGTCTGCACAAGAGTGAAGGTTTTCCACGAGAGAGTAACAGTTAATGTGACTGGATGTTAATTATTTGACTAGGCTACCTGTCTGGACCCGGTTATGAACCCGGGTCTCCGGAGTAAGAAACATTCACTAAACCAACTGAGCCACGAATAGTCAGCAGAACCCAGAAGATGAGGCAGACACAGCAGTACTTGAGACGGTGTATTTAATGAAGTAAAAAGTGAAGTTCTTCAGGAAAACATGTAACTCCACAACCTCAAAAGGAATTCCACAAGAACAAAGGCAATCCTCCAAGACAAAAAGGCAAATCCACAAGGTGGAAGGCACAGCACAAAAAGCCTCAAAAGATACTCAAAAACAAACAAACAAGAACAAAAAAACAGAACTCCACAAGAGAGTCCAACGGGATCAACAAGAGCTCACAGAGTACTAGGGCTGGGTGCTAACATACAAAAACAGAGCAAAGAACTGAGTAAAACAAAGGGTTTAAATACAATCAGGGGAAACGAGGCACAGGTGCAAATAATAATGGGGATCAAGGGAAAACAAAAGGTCAAAAGGCACAATGGGGGCATCTAGTGACCAAAAACCGGAACAACCCTGGCCAAATCCTGACACTACCTGTATTTGACATTGTGTTGTTATTTCGCTGAACACTAGATGGGTAAATTTTATTTCTGGCAGTGAAACAAGGCTACTCAGGTGAGAGAAAAAACCTCACCCAAATGTATAGCCCCGTTGGAAAATATAAATGTACTGTGTAAAAATGTGAAGACTTTATTATTATATTTTTTTTTAAATGTGAATTTTTTATTTGGCGTACCACCAACGGCATTCCCAGTTTGGGAATACCTGGTATAAAGGAAGACCATTTTAATTCTTAACTTATATCCCTAAGAGTCTATTGACACACCTGTGTGTCAATAATCTCATTAACATAATAATAATAATAATAACAAAATCCCCATCAAATTCTGTCAGTTTAAAAGTGATATGTTTTTTTGCTTGGCTGCGTCTCAATCCACCCATTCTGCTTATGTCGGTCTTACACATCTGCGGTGGAAAGTGGCAGAGCTACAACACTGTTTGTCAGACCAGGAAAGGTTGTTTTTCTCACGGAAAGGTCTGTAGCATCCGAACGGACTCTCGCTCCCCACAACTGTCACGGAACTCACCTGAAGGTAAACCCGTAACGGAAGTATGGAGGTCGTTTTGTGTCCCAAAAACTAAAATATTTCCTGAGCTTTCTTACAGCTCCTAGATATAGGACAGACAATTGAAAACCTTTTTACTTATATTTTTTGGGAACTGTCTGTTTATCAAATGTATGAATGTGTTTCTATGGGCTATTGTAGTAAAGCCTAAATGCAATACTTTATCAAATAATTGTTTTATATTTTTGGGGGGATAGCTGCAGCGATCCTAAAATTCTAAATCAAATAGCTGAATGACCATCTTAAAACAATTCAAAAACTTCGAAGAACATCCTTCACTGACTTATTAGTAAAAAAAAATATTTTCGTCAATACAGATACCCATAAGTGTATGCAGAAATCATCAGATTTATGCTTTTTGGAAAATAACATATACTTAGTTTTACATGCATTAATTAATGACCAATTACAGTTCAACAATGGCTTTCTGCAAAGTAGAAAAGGCAGATTGTGGTTCTGAAAGATACTTGTCAACAGAAGGGGCAACATAATAGAAAATGGTATCATCCGCATACAAGTGGAGGTTACAGTTTCTTCCAGACAAACCAATATTGTTTACGTAGACAGTAAAAAGTATAGGGCTCAAAATTGACCCTCTGGGGCCACCTTTAGTAATATCAAGGAAACCTGACTTAACACCATCAGAAGAAACACATTGTGTCCAGTCTGTCAGGTTGTTTTCTAAACAAATGCAGGCTGCCCAACCCAGGCCAATTTCAAAAAAAGGTTCACAGATTTTCTCTAGGTGTCACGCCCTGGTCTAAGTATTTTGTGTTTTTCTTCATGTATTGGGTCAGGCCAGGGTGTGGCATGGAGTTTTTGTATTGTGGTGTGTTTTGTCTTGGGATTTTGGATCACAATATACACGCTGCAGTTTGGTCCGACTCTCCTTCACCTTATGAAAACCGTGACAGAATCACCCACCGTAAACGGACCAAGCAGCGTGTCAACAGGCAGGAGCAGCCCAAATAGGAGCTGTGTATTAAGGATTTCTGGACATGGCAGGAAATCCTTAACGGGAGAGGACCCTGGGCTAAACCAGGGGAGTGTAGCCGCCCAAAGGTGCAGCAGGAGAAGAGGAAACAGGAGCAGCCCAAAGAGGAGTACAATATGGACTATACTTCTTGGGAGGAGATGGGTGGGCGGTCGACCCAGGAAGAGTGCCGGAGCCCGCCTGGGATTCGATGGAGCAGTGCGAGGAAGGTTACAGGAGAATGAGGTTGGTGACGCAAGCACGACGGCGCGGACGGAAGCCCGGGAATCAGCCCCAAAAATTTATTGGGGGGGGCTTACAGGGAGTATGGCAATGCCAGGTAGGAGACCTGCGCAAAGTCCCTGTGCTTACCGGGGGGCTAGAGAGACCGGGCAGGCACCGTGTTATGCAGTGGTGCGCACGGTGTCCCCAGTGCGGGTGCATAGCCCGGTGTGGTATTTTCCAGCTCCGGGTATCGGCCGGGCTAGATTGAGCGTCGAGCCAAATGCCATGAAGCCGGCTCTACGCATCTGGTCCCCAGTGCGTCTCCTTGGGCTGGCTTACATGGCACCAGCCTTGCGCTCGGTGTCTCCGGTTCGCCTACATAGCCCAGTATGGGCTATTCCACCTCGCCGCACTGGCAGGGCGACCGAGAGTATTCAACCAGGTAAGGTTGGGCAGGCTCGGTGCTCAACAGCTCCAGTGCACCTGCTCGGTCCGGTCTACCCAGTACCACCTCCACACCCCAGCCCTCCGGTAGCAGCTCCCCGCACCAGGCTTCCTGTGCGTGTCTTCGGGCCAGTACCACCAGTGCCAGCACCACGCAACAGGCCTACAGTGCGCCTCGCCTCTCCTGCGCTGTCGGAGCCTTTCTCCTCTCCTGCGCTGCCGGAGTCTCCCGCCTGTCCGGCGCCGCTGCCGGAGTCTCCCGCCTGTCCGGCGCCGCTGCCGGAGTCTCCCGCCTGTCCGGCGTCAGAGCCCCTCAGCCCAGAGGCGCCAGAGCCCCTCTGCCCAGCGCCGCCAGTCTGCCCAGCGCCAGGGACGCGAGGAGAGGGGACTAAGACATTGACTGAGTGGGTTCCACGTCCCACGCCGGAGCCTCCACCATGGACAGACGCCCACCCGGACCCTCCCTATTGTTTTGAGGCGTTCGGGAGTCCACACCTTAGGGGGGGGGGGGGTTCTGTCACGCCCTGGTCTAAGTATTTTGTGTTTTTCTTCATGTATTGGGTCAGGCCAGGGAGTTTTTGTATTGTTTTTGTATTGTGGTGTGTTTTGTCTTGGGATTTTGGTGTGTATGTATTTGGGATTGTAGCTAGTGGGGTTATCTAGCAAGGTCTATGGCTGTCTCAATCAGAGGCAGGTGCTTATCGTTGTCTCTGATTGGGAACCATATTTAGGCAGCCATATTCTTTGAGTTTGTCGTGGGTGATTGTCCTAAGTGTCTTGACGTCCTTATTCTGTGTTAGTTTGCACCAGTTTAGGCTGTTTCGGTTTTCATTACGTTTATTGTTTTGTAGAGTTTGTGTTTTGGATTCGTGTTACGTTTGTTTTATTAAACATGGATCACAATATACACGCTGCAGTTTGGTCAGACTCTCCTTCACTTTATGAAAACCGTGACACTAGGCCAGACACTTTAGAGATCAAGCAATAATTATGCCAGAGGGATCACAAGGGAAGCCTTACAGACCCTAGGGATAGCACCTGAGATAATTGGCAGGCTAAACATGTGTCAAAGATTCCACAATTAGGGGAGCAGAAAGCTGCAACAAGAAAGGATCAAGCCAATCAGCCCCAGTGGATTTCTTTGATTACATAATAATAATAATAATAATAATAATATATGCCATTTAGCAGACGCTTTTATCCAAAGCGACTTACAGTCATGTGTGCATACATTCTACGTATGGGTGGTCCCGGGGATCGAACCCACTACCCTGGCGTTACAAGCGCCATGCTCTACCAACTGAGCTTAAAGCGCCCATCAGCAGTATAAAAATAACAAAGCATCCTCCCCACCTGGTTTCAGTAAACAGCTGAGGGATGGGACTGGAGAAATGTAACACTCACATTAAGAGAGGGCTAAGGATGCAAGGACTAACCATCCATGATATCAACATTATACTTTTAACCATGTTTTGATGCTTGACAGCGTTTCTTTATATTAACTTTGTTTACAAACATTGGAGTTAAACAAACTTATATTATGGGTTCTGATGAGGTACGGCAGTTGAAATAAGCTCATAAATTGTTTTGTTCGAGAATCATTGTTGTCCAAAAATAGATGCAGCAACTGCTGATTGACATGTTAAAGCCGGGTGCACATCACGAGAAGAGAGTGAAATGAAAACAAAGACTCACTAGAATCTGACAGATCTTCCATCATACCAACTAGAGGATGAGAGAGGGAAGAGCAGTCGATTGACTGATCAAGGTCAAATAAAACACAATTTAATTCAAATAAAGGGTCTGCAGAGATAAAATGTAAATTAAAAGCAGCACTTATCTCCTTTTTTTTCAGTAACGATGCTAGACCCTGACATAACTTGCTTAGGCAGGGAGGGATTAATTTCAACACTTGGGTGAGACGGATCATCAGCAGAGTCTGAGATAGAACGTAGAAAGTAGCATGATTTAGAATTCTTCATTGAGGAGGTGCATCTATTTCTCAATTGCCTGAAATCTGCTGCCAATCAGTCAAGTTCTAAGCTTGGCTCAGGGCTAATTTCTCATCATAACAAGATCTGAAAGTTCTATAGTGAACCAGGGATTTGCTCTATTTAAAGGTGTTTGTCTGCCAGAGAGATACAAATAGATGAGAACAATTCTGGAGCTAATTCAGGGTCAAGCTTGCAGCTGATAGAGGACAAGTCTGAGTAATACATACTTTACAAGGATAAGTGTTAATCTGTTTAGTATCTAATAGGACAGTGATCACTGAGATCCACCCCCCAAAATTATAAGAAACTCATCAGCATAGACACCACTGGACAAGTACTTGTGCCATTTGTCAGAACTCGGTCAATAAGTGAGGATTTTGCTGGATTTTTTTTACATTCGTGTGGGTTTTGCAATCAGTTGAGTTGAGTCAGGCTAAAGCTGCTCTCGTCTGTAATTAAATGATCCAGTCTTTTGAGACAAAGAGTTGTGTACACTTCCCAAGTGTATAATTCTTCCTCTTTCACTACGGTGAACATAGCGCAGGTCTCACATTTTATGGCTTCACTGTCTATTTCCAGATTCGACTCCAAATCACAGGAGTCCGACATGCTTATACTCGGGTCAGAAACGACGGTCCCGGCTACGTGAGTCAGACCTAGCCTGGGCTAGCCTGCTAACATCATCACCAGGAGACAGTACAATCCAGCCAAAAATGGTGTGCTAAGAACTGCACTAACACCGTGGACACTTAAAACAAAATGTTTTAAAGGTATAACGTGTGTCTTAACAATATAAAACTTATAAGTGTTGTAAAAAGTAGAACACACAGAAGCACTGTATCGCCACTCCAAACCTTCTTCTTCCTACATAAAGTAGGCTACACCTCAATGTACAGTGTAAGAGAAAAGCCTAGCAGTAGGTCTGGCCTGTGCATCACATGGCAATTACATTTAGAAGGATAAAGGTGATTGGCGACATCAATGAAAACCATCATTTTCACAAGAGAAAAAATATGTCATAGAATATAGCTTGTATGAGTAGACTATGTAGTGACCATATACTGTAGATTCCCAAATAAACCCATTGACGCTACCCCCCCTCCCCCAGTCACTTGTTTATATTATGTGTATGACTGGATAGGTGTCTGCAATATGGCAACAAATCCACCTAGTCTACCAGAGGCTACCACAATGTTGCTTACATCTACCCAACCTTCTCAGATGCCTAGGGAGTAGGGGTTGATTTGGGATCAAGGGATTAATAATCAGATAAAGTCAGTGTCTCATGGTTTGGAACGTTGATATGCACATCAATTGTACCCCAGTAAGCAAGGTCTAAACCTGTTTCATTTGGCACATGTGACAAATACAATTTTAATACCCCATTTTACTTCCACTCTTATTTGAGCTACTTTTACTTCCTTTACGACACCACTGTTTAAAGAGAGAATGGGAGAAGTGTTTTGGGGGGCCAAAATAGCAGGATTCTAGCCTGGATTGTTATAATTTACACTTCAGAGCTGTCTCTCTCCCCAAACATAGTGCAGCCACCTGCTTTGCCTCCATCGCTTGTCTTTAGCTCGCTTCTTTAGCTCGGATTCGGTGAATTTCATTGGCCTGCCGGATCTCCATGGCAACCACATTCTTGCTACTACTGCTGCTATGCTGGTTAACCACTCTGTGGAGATTCACTGATCCGTCAATAGCTATACTGAATTAATGCACATTGGTGAGATGTGACGCCAGGGTAGTGGGTTCGATCCCCGGGACCACCCATACGTAGAATGTATGCACACATGACTGTAAGTCGCTTTGGATAAAAGCGTCTGCTAAATGGCATATATTATTATTATTATTATGTACATTTACCTATTGTACACAACAGGAAAGAGATTGTGACAGTTGTGTGTTTGTCGACAACATTACAACATGTGTAAACGAGATCTGAGAGAAAGAATGATGTGTGTGAACTGCCCGGCTTCCAGCTGGGTTCAGAGTCACAGAGTGAAAGTCTGACAGAGTTTGAGCCCGTGAAGGGCTCCAATCCAGGCTGCGGGTGGTTTGAGTATAAAATAATACATTTTCAGTGCGGCCCTCCGGACCTCGTTGAAGACCGAATGCGCCCCAGAGGCAAAATTAGTTTGACATGAGCACTAGTTTGATCTCTCTCTCTCTCTCTCTCCCTATCGCTCTCTGACTCCCTCCCTCCCTCACTCTCCCTCTCTCCTTCTCTCCCTACCTCTTTCTCCTCCCTCCCTCCTTCTCTCCCTACCTCTTTCTCCTCCCTCCCATCTCTCTCTGTTGTATACACTGAGTGCACAAAACATTAGGAATACCTTCCTAATATTGAGTTTCACCCCCTTTTGCCCTTAGAACATCCTCAAATTCTTGGGGCATGGACTACAAGGTGTTGAAAGCGTTCTACAGGGATGCTGGCCATGTTGACTCCAATGCTTCCCACAGTTGTGTCAAGTTGGCTGGATGTCTTTTGAGTGGTGGACCATTCTTGAAACAAATGGGAAACTGTTGAGCGTGACAAACCGAGCAGCGTTGCAGTTATTGACGCACCAAACCGGTGCGCTTGGCACCTTCTACCTTACCCAGTTCAAAGGCACTTTTGTCTTGCCCATTCACCCTCTGAAAGACATTGTTACGGATACAGTTATCCTGTGTGTCTGTGTGTATCCTGTGTGTGTATTCTTTCTCTCCTTCTCCCCTCACAGGTATTTTTGTTATGTTGTTTGATGGTGGGAAAAGGGGGTAGTAAGACAAGTCACCCATGGGCATACACCACCCGTAGAGAAACTTAGTTTAAAATCACTAGTTAGAACTGGGCGGACCACCCACTGTATTTTTGGTTAGTTAGTTAGCTGTATTGAAGTCGGCTAGTCTAGCCTAGGGGTATTTTTTAATGCTTATTATTTATTTCCTTGGGTCCAGCCCAGCACCTTTTCCTGCCTCCCTTTACCGTGTGTTTAGAAATAAACCTTGAGTGCTTGACGGTAACAGTTGTCTGTGGTTATTTCATTCTCACAGTTACTTTGTCACTGTTACACTTTACATGAGTTATGTTAAGGGTCTCGTTACCATTCCCCCTAGACTGCCGGGCCAAAGGGATTCGTAACAGATATACAAACAATCTATTTCTCAATTTTCTCAAGGCTTTAAAATCCTATTTTAACCTGTCTCATTCCCTTCATCTACACTCTTTCCTTCTCCCCTGTCGACGTCATTTACTGTCACGAACTCCACTAACTCCTGTCATGAATTTGGTAACCGCCTGCGCCTCGACCTGTTGTTTCAGCCTGTGTTTATTTAGTTCTACTTTGGTCATTACTGTTCGTGTCAACAACTGCTACCAACTAGCTAGCTAACTAGCTAGTTTGCAATGGAACCCACTTCACCTGGAATAGCTAGCGAACGTTTCCAGCACTGTAGAAGCTGTGTTTATTACACTCTTGTCCGGGTCAATATTGACAATCCGGAGTTCCAATGCAGTAAATGTTTTCTTGCGGAAGATTATAGAAATGGCTGTCATTAGCAAGCAAATTTCAATTCTATTCAAACTTATGGGGAAATCACAAATTAGAACCTTCCCTTTCTCAACTCCTTTAGCTGGACACCACTTGGGCCTGACCGATGTATCCCCGCCTTGTCATCTGTCCTAACCCGAATGGCGTGTGCTACCTGGAATTTGCCTGCCCAGGAAGTCATCTCCATCTGCTTCTCCTCCTCCATCTTGTAGTGGAGCAGACGGAGAACAGCAAGCGGATTGTTCCAATCAGACGGAAGTGTCTGCAATAGGTTTGGAGCAGATTGACATAAGGAATAGCTTTGGCGTAATGGTGCCTGATCGAACTGTGCCTTCATCTCAGGGATTGCTTGGGTCTGTACTGACTCCAACTACATTGTTGTTGAGGTTGGCTCCTTTCCCTCTCTCTGGATCTGCTGCTGGAGTTCTGGACCTATCGGAGTGCTGGACCTATTGCCGAGAGCAGCAGACCTAAGCTATCCTGCTTCTCGTGGGCCTGTAAAAGGTTGGGGTCATTGTCCATTTGGAAGACCCATTTGTGACCGAGCTTTAACTTCCTGACTGAAGTCTTGAGATGTTGCTTCAATATATCCACATGATTTTCTATCTTCATGATGCCATATATTTTGTGACGTGCACCAGTCCCTCCTGCTGCAAAGCACCCCCACAACATGATGCTGCCACTCCCGTGCTCCACGGTTGGATGGTGTTCTTCGGTTTGCAAGCCTCCCCCTTTTTTCTCCAAACATAACGATGGTCATAATGGCCAAAAAGTTATATTTTTGTTTCACCAGACCAAAAGTACGATCTTTGTCCCCATCTGCAGTTGCAAACCGTAGTCTGGCTTCTTTCTGGCGGTTTTGGAACAGTGGCTTCTTCCTTGTTGAGCGGCCTTTCAGGTTATGTCGATATAGGACTCATGTTTACTGTGTATATAGATACAAGCTGTTTAAAGGCACAGTCAACTTGGAGTATGTAAACTTCTGACCCACTGGAATTGTGATACAGTGAATCATAAGTGAAATAATCTGTCTGTAAACAATTGTTGGACAAATGACTTGTGTCATGCAGAAAGTATAGTTAGTTATTAACAAGAAATTTGTGGAGTGGTTGAAAAACAAGTTTTAATGACTCCAACCTGTGTATGTAAATATCATGTGCATGTCTACTTCTGATAAACCTCCCAATAAAGCAATAAAAACAATCAAGCATCGCAGAAAAGTGCTAAAAAATAGCCCATGTCACACCTTGGTCTTAGTATTTTGTGTTTTCTTTAATTATTTGTTCAGGCCAGGGTGTGACATGGGTTTTTGTTGTATTTCGTATTGGGGTTTTTGTAGTCATTGGGATTGTGGTTGATGAGGGGTGTCTAGTATAGGCTTGGCTGCCTGAGGCGGTTCTCAATCAGAGTCAGGTGATTCTTGTTGTCTCTGATGGGGAACCGTATTTAGGTAGCCTGGGTTTCACTTTGTATTTCGTGGGTGATTGTTCCTGTCTCTGTGTAGTGTTCACCAGATAGGCTGTAATTAGTTTTCACGTTCCGTTTGTTGTTTTGTATTTGTATAAGTTATTTCATGTATCGCGATTCATTCATTAAAGAACATGAGTAACCACCACGCTGCATTTCGGTCCGACTCTCTTTCGACAAATGAAGAACGCCATTACACCATGTTAACATATGTATCTTTAGAAACTAGGTTCATGAAATCAATAATTTGTTAGTAACAGATCACATTACTATTCTGACAATCTCAAACTCACAATACCTTTGATGATAGTGGTAGCAATATATGGTTATACCATCTACAGAAAAGTCACAAATGCCAAAGGTGGAGGTGTTGCCATTTATATTCAGAACTACATTCCTGTAAAGCTTAAAGGATCTCATGTTAAATACTGTTGAAGTAATATGGCTCCAGGTTCATCTGCATCACCTAAATCCCATTATGGTGGGAAGCTGCTATAGACCAAGTGCTAACAGTCAGTATCGGGATAACGTGTGAAATGCTTGGTAATGTATGTGATATAAACAGCGAGGTATATTTTCTGGGTGATTACAATATTTTCTGGCTTTTATGAAGC
Organism: Oncorhynchus gorbuscha; assembly: GCF_021184085.1. Taxonomy (NCBI): domain Eukaryota; kingdom Metazoa; phylum Chordata; class Actinopteri; order Salmoniformes; family Salmonidae; genus Oncorhynchus; species Oncorhynchus gorbuscha. The sequence continues at coordinate 2,778,363 of NC_060194.1, read as the reverse complement.
TGCCCACTCAATAAAAAGCTTCCAACTGAAACTAGTACCTGCAACCTGGTTCAGGTTATCAGTCAACCTACCAGGGAAGTTACAAACAGCTAAGGAATGACATCATCAACATATACAGTGGGGAGAACAAGTATTTGATACACTGCCGATTTTGCAGGTTGTCAATGCGTCCCTATTGAGCAGTGAATGGGCTATCAACCAGATTACTCTTTCTCCGTATTCCCGAAGGTGTCTACAGCATTGTGATGTAGTTTTATGCATTTATGTTGAAGAATTCCCGTAAGTGGCTACATTGCGCAAGTGGTCACCTGATTGCTCCCATAGTGACTCTCGCGTAAAATACAGAGAGCCATAATTCCAATCGAAATTATATATGCTGTTTAGAGCATGTAGAGCATTGGACTAGTAACCGGAAGGTTACCGGAAACCCCGAGCTGACAAGGTACAAATCTGTCGTTCTGCCCCTGAACAGGCAGTTAACCCACTGTTCCTAGGCTGTCATTGAAAATAAGAATTTGTTCTTAACTGACTTGCCTAGTTAAATAAAGGTAAAAAATAGGCAGATACCCCATATAATGGACCAAGATTCATAGGTAAGGCTGTACTGCGCATACAGTATGTCCTCAATGCTTTAACTAGCCAGCTATCTTGAAACTGCTGGGAGAAAGCTAGCTAATGTTAGCTTACTCCCACCATCACAGTTCACCTTAGCTAGCACAAATCAAATCAAATTGTTTTGGTCTCATACACATGGTTAGCAGATGTTATTGCGAGTGTAGCGAAATGCTTAGTTTGCTCGCTAAGTGGAATGTGGCTAGGTTTCTAGAAAATAATAACTAACTATATAATTGGTAGCTATATTTTAAAGACTAGCTAGTTATTGACTATTAAACACTTTTTGTCCCCCCCAAATTTACCCTGCCTGTTTATTGATGTATTGGTCACTGAAAGTTGGCAGAAAAAATGCTCCGCCTAATTTCCCTGCAAAAGGCCGTATTGGTTTCATATACTTTGGCTGATTAGGCTTGTACACATTTACATGAGTGTTTCATTAGCTAGTTAAGTTACTGACTAAGTACATTGTTATTCATGTTTTTGTTTATTCAGCATTACTTTCATCGTTATCACTATACACACACAATTTATCATGTTTTCATATATTCTCAGAATCCATATAAAACGTAAGAAATTCTTTGGTACTCACACAGACCTTTTAAGGATCACCCACACAGGATTGGTCAGATGTCCACACAGAACATAATTGAAAGGTTACTCACACAGAGTCATCCTACCGCGCTCACACAGAACGCTCCTACAAAGATTACAGAGTGATCCCATAACAAAATACTCACACAGAGTAACCCAGGGCATACCTGGCTAGCACATTTAAAATAATTGGAATTCACCACCTCTGAGAGTCACTTAGACAATCATACAGACACATTCAGGATGAGGTCCTTCTTCCAATACGGCTTCACCAAGTACCATGTTTCGCACAGAACGCACAGTCACCCTGGCCCATCACCCCCACAGACCGCACAAATCCCCACTGTGATCAATTCAGTGTCCGGACGGCTCTAGGTCGCCCGCAACCGACCAATGATAGGTGGCTTTGAGTCAACTGACTCTCAGATCATCCTCCGCTGACTCGGCCCTGCTTACGCCTCCAAGGTGCCCCCCTCACAAAGGAATACACACTCAGAGCATACGTAACAGAGGCTTATTTACAAACTCGACTTCAAGTACGGTTCGCTCACCTCTTTCTTAAAAAATACTACGTTTGAGATGTTTTATACACTGGGCTCGCTGCCTCTCAGATCAAAGGTGGGTCCATCTGCTTTGTTCCTGAAGTTTCCCTGAGATCCCAAGTTTGAGGGATCCCTCGTGCATGATTTGCCCAGATCTTCAGGAGGAGTCACCGAGTGAAGATTCACGTCCCATCCCCGTTGCCAAATGTTGTGGCATTTTTCTGCTTTACCAAAATGAGGAGAGAGTTACAAACTTCACACAGCATTCAGAGTTACACTTAAACTACATATTTTTAATAAGAGCTTTGCAATAGCCCTTTGACTTTCAGTGATGCGCTATCTCTAATGAACCATTGAAAAGTACCACCAGAAAAGTACAAAGATCTTTTATAGCCAAGATACACCCCTCTCAACTTACATAACGAACCACAGATCTTAGGAACGGTTCACAAAGGTTCAGATTTGTATGAAATATATCTATAAAACATAGCAGACAGTTACTGCTGTGTCAACAGTTCTCATTGTAAAGGCCAGTGTCTGGCCCCCTCCTACTCCAAACTGGAACCCGTCTCAACTTGGTACGGTATAGCACGATAACATTACCTCATGTTATCTGAAATGCTCTTTAGGCTTTAATATCCAAAGACATTGTCAATCTCTTCTGTCAGTGCTATCTCATAGAGGCCCAAACTCAGTGGAACACACAATACTGTATTCTGTCAAATGTAACAACTATTATAATGTAATACAAGCATTAAACATAATCTTGCAATTTTCCACGACACAGGCAAAGGCCAAAATTCACAAATAATCTCAGAGTAGGACTAATGATTCTAGGATCAGTTTTGCCTTCACACCGAGTACAATTACATTGACAAGGGGGAGGTTATCCTAGATCACTATCCGTACTCTGAGATGCTTTGAGAATATGGGCCCTAGAAGAACGCTGTTTTACAATATTTAACACAGAGGTTATTTCACCACAGGACCCAGAGCAGGATTTTGACACCAAAGTACGTTCATCTCTAGGAGACAGAACGCTTCTCCTTCCTGAGCAGTATGACGGCTGTGTTGTCCCATGGTATTTATACTTGCATACTATTGTTTATACAGATGAACGTGGTACCTTCAGACTTGTGGAGGTCTACAATGTTTTTTCTGAGGTCTTGGCTGATTCCTTTTGATTTTCCCATGATGTCAAGCAAAAAGGCACTGAGTGTGAAGGTAGGCCTTGAATTACATCCACAGGTATATCTCCAATGGACTCAAATTATGTATATTGGCCTGTCAGAAGCTTCTAAAGCCATGATATCATTTTCTGGAATTTTACAAGCTGTTTAAAGGCACAGTCAACTTAGTGTATGTAAAATTCTGACCCACTGGAATTGTGATACAGTGAGTTATAAGTGAAATAATCTGTCTGTAAACAATTGATGGAAAAATTACTTGTGTCATGCACAAAGTAGATGTCCTAACCGACTTGTCAAAACTATAGTTTGTTAACAAGAGAGTGGAGTGGTTGAAAAACAAGTTTTAATGACTCCAACCTAAGTGTATAGAAACTTCTGACGTCAACTGTAATTTGATTTGTTATTCCAATTAGTTGATTTTTTAATTGTTTTTTTTTAGGATGCATGAATCATGATGTGAGTCATGAGTCCAAAGCGGGAATTACCAGTCCCCTGGGGCCCTTTGGTAAATATGCAAATAGATTTTTCTTCACATGCCTGCCTGTAAAAGGAAAAAAAAGAGATGTTGTAATGGTTGACAATTACTTCAAGTTTTCCTTTTTACTTCGAGTGTGTATTGCTGTTGTTGTTTTGTTTTGTTTGTATTGCTGTTGTTTTATTTGTTTTGTTTTTCTCTTACTTCAATAGCAAATCTCACCAGATTGGGTCTGCTGGATGGTTGGTATTTGTCTCTAAGAATTAGCCCTCTGACTCCCTAAACTGCAGTGAGATTGGCAAGATGATAGGGGAATATAAGCCAATGTGGGAGGGGGCTCATCTATGTGTTGTTATTCTAAACTAAACTATTTGTCTGGCCTGTCCTCTCTCGAGGTTATGGCGAAGGTGACCAGAGATGGTCTCTAGATGCATGAAAGATAATTCGGTCAGGAACAGAGTTTGAACCTCAACACCCCCTCTAACTGGCTGAAAATGGCGCTCAGTATGGTCCTTCACCACTTCTACCCTGAGACCTGAGTCCGAGCCAGCAACCTGTACACAGCAGTCGACGCTATTAACCGCCTTTTCTCTCAGGAGTGCGACATGAGTCCACTTGGAGTGAGCATGGAGAGATTCTGTCCCATCTTCTCTCATGCTGCTGGTGTACTGGTGGTAAAATGGACATATTGGACTATATAGGACAGTGGCGGCTCAGATGAGAGACATTATCAAGGGCCATCCACTCTGAACATTAACACGAACTGAAACACTATCTGAAGAATAAAATGTGCTTTTCTTATAACTAATTTCTGTGTTCATGCAAGTGGATGACTGTACAAATCCTCACTATCAGTAGCTGCAATTTGTCAGAACGCTCTGACCTTGTTTTGAGAACAAACTAAATATATCTCCGTTTCAAGGTCTCACCTTAGAGTGATGAAGCCTCATGAGATATTGGTCTGTCACATGTTATGAACCAGTATTAGTCTGTCACATGAACGAAACAAAACGGTAATGATGAATTGATTATGCTAAATCATGAAAATTATAGCCGTATATAAGACAACTGCTGCGACTGTCCAGGCAGAGCTCCTGATTGACATGTCTACTATGGTGCATTGAGTTGGTTGGAACCTCTCCAGCGCACTGACAACAAACAATGATTCATTTCAAAATTGACTTCTAGTGTCCCTGTGTAAAATTTTCACATTAGTTTTGGGAGACTTTTACAGGGAGGAGAGAGCATGAGTTTGAGTGAACACAATCCAATCAACCAGTGGCCTTGGATAATATGTTGTCACAAAGGCAGACTGCCATATTGAAGGAGGTTTACATGGTGCATCAAGTATAACGTAAACTCACCCCATTCCGTACAAATGTGCGTAACCGCGACTTTCAAACGAGGCTGCAAAGAAAATGAATGGGACTGTAGCGACTGTGTTGACTTCAAAATCTGGGGTGTGAACTATGTTTCTATTCAAGCGTTGATAAACATGGTTATGGTTCTATAGTATTGGAGAAAAGTTGAAAAAACTGACCCTCCGTTACATCATGATGTGTCATGCCATAATGTACAGCATGCATATAGCAACTATTTCTGTCTTACAATCTCTCTCCACCAGGTGTAGCACTTCTCTCATCGTTTAAAAACAAGAAATGGACAGTGACGGGGGTAAGGGGGATACCTAGTAATTTTTGGGGTCCTCACTGTAAGCAATCATGACTCTCAAAGCCGCTGTCCTCTTGAAGCTAGGGGGGCACTATTTTTTATTTTTGGAAGAATAACGTTCCCAAAGTAAACTGTAAACTGCCTATTTCTCAGGACCAGATGCTAGAATATGCATATAATTGACGGATTAGGATAGAAAACACTCAAGTTTCCAAAACTGTAAAATTATTGTCTGTGAGTATAACAGAACTGATATTGCATGCGAAATCCAGAGAAAATTTCAATCAGGAAGTGACTCTTATTTTGAAACCCCTGTCTTTCTATGCATCCCTATTGCCTACTGAAAGGGATATCAACCAGATTCCTTTTTCTGTGGCTTCCCTAAGGTGTCTACAGCCTTTAGACGTAGTTTCAGCCCTTTATTTTGAAGAATGAGCGTAAACTTTCACATTGCGTAAGTGGTCAATTGTTGGCTCTCAGTGTGATTTTTGTGCTAAACAGAGAGGTAGCCATTTTTCCTCCCGGTACTAGTGAAAAGCCAACTGTCCCAGTTGATATATTATCGAATAGATATTTGAAAAACACCTTGAGGATTGATTTAAAAAAACTTTTGCCGTGTTTCTGTCGATATTATGGCTATAATTTGGAATTTTTGTCTGCGTTGTCGTGACCGCTATTTCCTAGGCATAACGCATCAAACTAACTAACTAACTAACTAATTAATTATAGGGACAATTAGTAGGCCTGCATTTTGTGACCGTAGCGTACGTGTAGGTATGTACGGCAGGACCAAATCAGAGAGTAGGTAGGAGCATGCCCGTGTAATGCTTTGTAGGTTAGCAGTAAAACCTTGAAATCAGCCCTTGCCTTGACAGGAAGCCAGTGTAGGGAGGCTAGCACTGGAGTAATATGATCAACATTTTTGGTTCTAGTCAGGATTCTAGCAGCCGTATTTAGCACTAACTGAAGTTTATTTAGTGCTTTATCTGGGTAGCCGGAAAGTAGAGCATTGCAGTAGTCTAACAAAGAAGTGACAAAAGCATGGATTCATTTTTCTGCATCATTTTTGGACAGAAAGTTTCTGATTTTTGCAATACGTAGATGGAAAAAAGCTGTCCTTGAAATAGTCTTGATATATTCTTCAAAAGAGAGAGGGTCCAGAGTAATGCCGAGGTCCTTCACAGTTTTATTTGAGACGACTGTACAACCATTAAGATTAATTGTCAGATTCAACAGAAGCTCTCTTTGTTTCTTGGGACCTAGAACAAGCATCTCTGTTTTGTCTCTGTTTTGTCAGAAAGTTTGCAGACATCCACTTTCTTATGTCTGAAACACTTGTTTCTAGCGAGGGCAATTTTGCGGCTTCACCATGTTTCATTGAATGATGACACAGCTGTGTGTCATCCGCATAGCAGTGAAAGTTAACATTATGTTTTCGAATGACATCCCCAAGAGGTAAAATATATAGTGAAAACAATAGTGGTCCTAAAACGGAACCTTGAGGAACACCGACATTTACAGTTGATTTGTCAGAGGACAAACCATTCACAGAGACAAACTGATATCTTTCCGACAGATAAGATCTAAACCAGGGCAGAACTTGTCCGTGTAGACCAATTTGGGTTTCCAAATTAAAAGCCATTAAAAGCTAATTTACCACCTTCACAAGTGCAGTCTCAGTGCTATGATGGGGTCTAAAACCAGACTGAAGCATTTCGTATACATTGTTTGTCTTCAGGAAGGCAGTGAGTTGCTGCGCAACAGCCTTTTCTAAAATGTTTGAGAGGAATGGAAGATTCGATATAGGCTGATAGTTTTTTATATTTTCTGGGTCAAGGTTTGGTACACATCCGGTGGATAGAGAGCCGTTTATTATGTTCAACATAGGAGGGCCAAGCACAGGAAGCAGCTCTTTCAGTAGTTTAGGAATAGGGTCCAGTATGCAGCTTGAAGGTTTAGAGGCCATGATTATTTTCATCATTGTGTCAAGAGATATAGTACTAAAACACTTGAGCGTCTCTCTTGATCCTAGGTCCTGGCAGAGTTGTGCAGACTCAGGACAACTGAGCTTTGAAGGAATACGCAGATTTAAAGAGGAGTCCGTAATTTGCTTTCTAATAATCATGATCTTTTCCTCCTTGCACGCACAAGCTTTGTCAGTTCTGCCCACACATTTTCTATGGGATTGAGGTCAGGGCTTTGTGATGGCCACTCCAATACCTTGACTTTGTTGTCCTTATTAAGCCATTTTGACACAACTTTGGAAGTACGCTTGGGGTCATTGTCCATTTGTGACCAAGCTTTAATTTCCTGACTGATGACTTGAAATTTTGCTTCAATATATCCACAACATTTTCCTTCCTCATGATGCCATGTATTTTGTGAAGTTCGCCACCCCAGTGCTTCACGGTTGGGATGGTGTTCTTCGGCTTGCAAGCATCCCCCTTTTTCCTCCAAACACAATGATGGTCATTATGGCCAAACAGTTCTATTTTTATTTCATCAGACCAGAGGACATTTCTCCAAAAAGTATGATCTTTGACCCCATTTGCAGTTGCAAAGCGTAGTCTGTTTTTTTATGGCGGTCTTGGAGCAGTGGCTTCTTCCTTGCTGAGCGGCCTTTCAGTTTATGTTGATATAGGACTTGTTTTACTGTGGATATAGATACTTTGGTACCGGTTTCCAGCATCTTCACAGGGGTCTTAGCTGTTGTTCTGGGATTGATTTGCACTTTTCGCACCAAAGTACGTTCATCTCTGATGGCTGCGTGGTCCCATGGTGTTTATACCTGCGTACTATTGTTTGTACAGATGAACGTGGTACATTCAGGCGTTTGGAAATTGCTCCCAAGAATGAACCAGCCTTGTGGGGGTCTACCATTTTTTTCTTGGCCTTGGCTGATTTCTTTTGATTTTCCCATGATGTCAAGCAAAGAGGCACTGAGTTTGAAGGTAGGCCTTGAAATACATCCACAGGTACACCTCCAATTGACTCAAATTATGTAATTTTATCAGAAACTTCTAAAGCCATGACATAATTTTCTGGAATTTTACAAGCTGTTTAAAGGCACAGTCAACTTAGTGTATGTAAACTTTGACCCACTGGAATTGTGATACAGTGAATGAATATGTCTATAAACAATTGTTGGAAAAATGACTTGTGTCATGCACAAAGTAGATGTCCGACTAGCCAAATCAAGAAATTTGTAGAGTGGTTGAAGACCGAGTTTTAATGACTCCAACCTAAGTGTATGTAAACCTCTGACTTCAACTACCTTCTCCAACTCTGAAGTTATTTTCCACCATTTCTTTCAGTTCTGGCACAGGAGGTTGTAGGCCACACACTTGCCGGTATAGCCTCTCTGAAATAAAATTTGGCTATACACCCCCATGTACCAGACAGACAGCAATCATGCGGCCCTCCTGCATGTATACGCAATACGTGCTGTCACACAAAAGACAAACAGTAAATACAGGACACATTACATAACATGCAAAAATCAAATGTACTCAAGTCATACATATTGCCATAAACAAACGTGTCTTTGTTGTTGTAAGTGTAACTCACTTTGAGAGTTGCTAGAAAGGCATTTTTGCCAGTCAGGTCCCTCAAATATTGCAGAGGAATTGTCACGTTCTGACCTTAGTTCTTTTGTTATGTCTTTGTTTTAGCATGGTCAGGGTGTGAGTTGGGTGGGTTGTCTATGTTAGTTTTCCTATGATTTGCTATTTCTGTGTTTGGCCTGGTATGGTTCTCAATCAGAGGCAGCTGTCAATCATTGTCCCTGATTGAGAACCATATTTAGGTAGCCTGTTTTCTATTGTGTTTTGTGGGTGATTATTTTTCTGTTATCTGTTGTGTGTCTCCACCAGCCAGAACTGTTTTCGGTTGTTCTCTTTCTCTTTGTTAGTTTTGTTATTTCCGTGTTCATTTAATAAATATGGACACATACCACGCTGCACCTTGGTCCTCCTCTTCTTCCACCGTCAACGGCCGTTACAGGAATGGATGGCACTCATTAACAGCCGGGGAAAATCTCTTGAGGGACCACCCTCACCAGCTACCCCTTTTCCTTCAGCTTCCCTAAAAACCATGTATATTTTTGCCTCCGGATTAAAGCGGTCTCTCCTAAAGCCTCTCATTGCACCTTAAACGTTGTCCCTCATCATATTAATTTGGTTGGAATCAGGAGCAAAAGCAGAGTCAAACTTGCTGCTCATTAACATCAGCAGTGTTTGGAGGTCAACACTAAAATAGAACGACTCGATCAGTGTAGTGTTAGCTAGCTACAGCAAGTCAAACTTGCTGCTCATTAACATCAGCAGTGTTTGGAGGTCAACACTAAAAACTGAACGACTCGATCAGTGTAGTGTTAGCTAGCTACATAGCTGTCTTTGCTGTCTTCGTATCTTCGTTCCAAGATAATTGTGTTGTTTAGGTTTAGAGTGTGTAGTCTTAGAGTGATTATCTTAATTTACCGAGGTTAGCTAGGCAGCTATTTGTCGTCCTTAACGTAGGAGACTGCTAGCTAGCCAACAGCTAGCCAACGCTAGCCAACGTCTTCTGAATAGAACTCAACAACCCGGTCGCATTCACAGGTAGTATCACATTTTCATTTCATTTCATTACAGTACAACGGTTTGATTTGTTTGATCGTAGCTAGCTACATAGCTAGCTACATAGCCGTCTTTGTATCAAAGATAATTGTGTAGCCTAGAGCGATTTTGTAGGTTAGCTAGCCAGCTATTGTCGTTCTTTTAACGCAACGTAACGTAAACAACACTACTAGCTAGCCAGCTAGCCCCCGAATTGCAGCACTGTAGAAACTATTACACTCAACGGAACGACTTGATTAGTGTAGTGTCAACAACGCACCCACTGCCAGCTAGCCTACTTCAGCAGTACTGTATCATTTTAATCATTTTAGTCAATAAGATTCTTGCTACGTAGCTTAACTTTCTGAACATTCGAGACGTGTAGTCCCCTTGTCATTCCAATCTCCTTTGCATTAGCGTAGCCTCTTCTGTAGCCTGTTAACTATGTGTCTGTTTATCCCTGTTCTCTCCTCTCTGCACAGACCATACAAACGCTCCACACCGCGTGGCCGCGGCCACCCTAATCTGGTGGTCCCAGCGCGCACGACCCACGTGGAGTTCCAGGTCTCCGGTAGCCTCTGGAATTGCCGATCTGCGGTCAACAAGGCAGAGTTCATCTCAGCCTATGCCTCCCTCCAGTCCCTCGACTTCTTGGCACTAACGGAAACATGGATCACCACAGACAACACTGCTACTCCTACTGCTCTCTCTTCGTCCGCCCACGTGTTCTCGCACACCCCGAGAGCTTCTGGTCAGCGGGGTGGTGGCACCGGGATCCTCATCTCTCCCAAGTGGTCATTCTCTCTTTCTCCCCTTACCCATCTGTCTATCGCCTCCTTTGAATTCCATGCTGTCACAGTTACCAGCCCTTTCAAGCTTAACATCCTTATCATTTATCGCCCTCCAGGTTCCCCCGGAGAGTTCATCAATGAGCTTGATGCCTTGATAAGCTCCTTTCCTGAGAACGGCTCACCTCTCACAGTTCTGGGCGACTTTAACCTCCCCACGTCTACCTTTGACTCATTCCTCTCTGCCTCCTTCTTTCCACTCCTCTCCTCTTTTGACCTCACCCTCTCACCCTCCCCCCCTACTCACAAGGCAGGCAATACGCTCGACCTCATCTTTACTAGATGCTGTTCTTCCACTAACCTCATTGCAACTCCCCTCCAAGTCTCCGACCACTACCTTGTATCCTTTTCCCTCTCGCTCTCATCCAACACCTCCCACACTGCCCCTACTCGGATGGTATCGCGCCGTCCCAACCTTCGCTCTCTCTCCCCCGCTACTCTCTCCTCTTCCATCCTATCATCTCTTCCCTCCGCTCAAACCTTCTCCAACCTATCTCCTGATTCTGCCTCCTCAACCCTCCTCTCCTCCCTCTCTGCATCCTTTGACTCTCTATGTCCCCTATCCTCCAGACCGGCTCGGTCCTCCCCTCCCGCTCCGTGGCTCGATGACTCATTGCGAGCTCACAGAACAGGGCTCCGGGCAGCCGAGCGGAAATGGAGGAAAACTCGCCTCCCTGCGGACCTGGCATCCTTTCACTCCCTCCTCTCTACATTTTCCTCCTCTGTCTCTGCTGCTAAAGCCACTTTCTACCACGCTAAATTCCAAGCATCTGCCTCTAACCCTAGGAAGCTCTTTGCCACCTTCTCCTCCCTCCTGAATCCTCCTCCCCTCCCCCCCCTCCTCCCTCTCTGCAGACGACTTCGTCAACCATTTTGAAAAGAAGGTCGACGACATCCGATCCTCGTTTGCTAAGTCAAACGACACCGCTGGTTCTGCTCACACTGCCCTACCCTGTGCTCTGACCTCTTTCTCTCCTCTCTCTCCAGATGAAATCTCGCGTCTTGTGACGGCCGGCCGCCCAACAACCTGCCCGCTTGACCCTATCCCCTCCCCTCTTCTCCAGACCATTTCCGGAGACCTCCTCCCTTACCTCACCTCGCTCATCAACTCATCACTGACCGCTGGCTACGTCCCTTCCGTCTTCAAGAGAGCGAGAGTTGCACCCCTTCTGAAAAAACCTACACTCGATCCCTCCGATGTCAACAATTACAGACCAGTATCCCTTCTTTCTTTTCTCTCCAAAACTCTTGAACGTGCCGTCCTTGGCCAGCTCTCCCGCTATCTCTCTCTGAATGACCTTCTTGATCCAAATCAGTCAGGTTTCAAGACTATTCATTCAACTGAGACTGCTCTCCTCTGTATCACGGAGGCGCTCCGCACTGCTAAAGCTAACTCTCTCTCCTCTGCTCTCATCCTTCTAGATCTATCGGCTGCCTTCGATACTGTGAACCATCAGATCCTCCTCTCCACCCTCTCCGAATTGGGCATCTCCGGCGCGGCCCACGCTTGGATTGCGTCCTACCTGACAGGTCGCTCCTACCAGGTGGCGTGGCGAGAATCTGTCTCCTCACCACGCGCTCTCACCACTGGTGTCCCTCAGGGCTCTGTTCTAGGCCCTCTCCTATTCTCGCTATACACCAAGTCACTTGGCTCTGTCATAACCTCACAAGGTCTCTCCTATCATTGCTATGCAGACGACACACAACTAATCTTCTCCTTTCCCCCTTCTGACGACCAGGTGGCGAATCGCATCTCTGCATGTCTGGCAGACATATCAGTGTGGATGACGGATCACCACCTCAAGCTGAACCTCGGCAAGACGGAGCTGCTCTTCCTCCCGGGGAAGGACTGCCCGTTCCATGATCTCGCCATCACGGTTGACAACTCCATTGTGTCCTCCTCCCAGAGCGCTAAGAACCTTGGTGTGATCCTGGACAACACCCTGTCGTTCTCAACCAACATCAAGGCGGTGGCCCGTTCCTGTAGGTTCATGCTCTACAACATCCGCAGAGTACGACCCTGCCTCACACAGGAAGCGGCGCAGGTCCTAATCCAGGCACTTGTCATCTCCCGTCTGGATTACTGCAACTCGCTGTTGGCTGGGCTCCCTGCCTGTGCCATTAAACCCCTTCAACTCATCCAGAACGCCGCAGCCCGTCTGGTGTTCAACCTTCCCAAGTTCTCTCACGTCACCCCGCTCCTCCGTTCTCTCCACTGGCTTCCAGTTGAAGCTCGCATCCGCTACAAGACCATGGTGCTTGCCTACGGAGCTGTGAGGGGAACGGCACCTCAGTACCTCCAGGCTCTGATCAGGCCCTACACCCAAACAAGGGCACGACGCCAGGACAGCGGAGTCAATCACCACCTTCCGGAGACACCTGAAACCCCACCTCTTTAAGGAATACCTAGGATAGGATAAGTATTCCCTCTTCCCCCCCCCCCTTTAAGATTTAGATGCACTATTGTAAAGTGACTGTTCCACTGGATGTCATAAGGTGAATGCACCAATTTGTAAGTCGCTCTGGATAAGAGCGTCTGCTAAATGACTTAAATGTAAATGTAATGTAGAGACATTCAGAATAACAAAGCCGAGATACTTCCCACATTTGATCTGTAATAAGACATTGAATTATTTACAGGGACTTACTCATTGTCATCGTCACCAACATTAACCGAAGAGTGTGGTGAAGGTGGACAATAAGCCTCAGGAAATGGTGATTGGCCACAGGAGGGTGGTATAGGGAGGGGGCACAGGAAGTGGTGCAGAATATGGGGGGAAAGTCTTCGACCACCCAGTCTGCGGTAAGGATGCCGCTAAACGACTCCTGTCCCTCTGTCAAGGCCCCCATAGTGTAGCCTCGTTTGTAGAAGTAATCTGTAAATGTCATGTAAAGGCTTATACAAAAACATTGAGAAAGCAATAAAGCTGTCAAACATAGGGTGATTGCCTTATGAAAAGGATTTACAGAAAAGAATGTAGCCGGATGTATCACTCACTATAGAATGTAATCAATGTGTAGCTCAAGAAAACATTTCAAGGATGCATGTAGCTCTATTTTTTAAATAATATTTTCATGATGTATTACATTCAGCAAGCAGACAGTGCTGTTTTCTCCTCCATGGTCCGTCCTAACTCTGAAGGGAACGCCATATCTGGAGGCAGCATTCATGAAGCAATCCATTACAGTACTGCTGCGATTGTTGCTGGAAGCACAGAGAAACACAACGGGACGGCTGTACCCATCAATGCCACCATGAATGACTATCCTCCACCTAAATCAGAAAACACAGCACTGGTTAATACAAAAGCTGAAGATACATTAAATATACAAACACCACCATCCTCCTTTTCCACTGAAATACTGCATCAGGTTCCTGCAGTATGTAACAAAGCATCAGACAAAATATTAAATTAACATCCAAAATGTGGAATAATATTCATGAACCGCGGATCACAACTAAACTCACCAAAAAAGAAACGTCCTCACTGTCAACTGCGTTTATTCTCAGCAAACTTTTAGAGCAAGGTGAGATGCTAGCGTCTCACTTAGCCATCAGGAAATGCAAATGCACAACGCCAAATGCTAATAGTACTCGCTAAAACTCAAACTTTCATTAAAACACACATGCAGGGTACTAAATTAAAGCTACACTCGTTGTGAATCTAGCCAATAAGTCAGATTTTTTCGGCAAAAGCATGAGAAGCTATTATCTGGTGGCATGCAACACCCCGAAATACCTGAAGGGGACGTAAACAAAAGAATTAGCGTAGCCGGCGCTACACAAAACGCAGAAATAAAATATAAAACATTCATTACCTTTGACGAGCTTCTTTGTTGGCACTCCTATATGTCCCATAAACATCACAATTGGGTATTTTTTCCGATTAAATCCGTCCATGTATACCCAAAATGTCCATTTATGAAGCACGTCTGATCCAGGAAAAAACTGCTTTACAAAACGCAACGTAATTTTTTTAAATTAAAAAAGTTGCCTATAAACTTTGACAAAACACTTCAAACTACTTTTGTATTCTACTTTTCCTACCTTAGGTATTAGTAAACGTTAATAATCTATCAAATTGATCACGGGGCGATGTGTATTCAATAGCTCCACGTCTTCAAATCGTGGTCGATATTCTCCCTTTCAAAACTTCCTGTCGTGTACCTCTTCTTCATTTCACCAAGGGTCAACTTCAAGCCAATTGCCAAGACATGCGACATCGTGTGGAAGCTGTAGGACTTGTAAAACTGGGAGCTATCTATTTTCCCTTGCCATAGACAATACAGCCAACTGGCGGATTGATATATATTTTTTTTGGTGAACAGTTTTCCTTGGGGTTTTGCATGTTAAACACGTTCCGTTATAGTCACGTTTAACCAGTTCTAGAAACTTCAGAGTGTTGTCTATCCACACATACTAATCATATGCATATACTATATTCCAGGCATGAGTAGCAGGACGTTTAAATTTTGCGCGATTTTTAACAAAATGTTGAAAAAAATTGCGCTATCTTTAACCTCTTGAGACTCTAGGGGCAGTATTTCATTATTGGATTAACAAAAACGTGCCCGTTTTAAGCACAATATTTTGTCACGAAAAGATGCTCGACTATGCATATAATTGGCAGCTTTGGAAAGAAAACACTCTAACGTTTCCAAAACTGCAAAGATATTATCTGTGAGTGCCACAGAACCCATGCTACAGGCGAAACCAAGATGAAACCTCAAACAGGAAATGAGCAGAATTTTTTGAGGCTCTGTTTTCCATTGTCTCCTTATATGGCTGTGAATGTGCCATGAACGAGCCTAAGCTCTCTGCCGTTTGTTCAAGGTGTCTGCAGCATTGTGAGGTATTTGTAGGCATTGGAAGATTGGCCATAAGAGACTACATTTGCCAGGGGTCCGCCCAGTGTCCTTTGTCTAAATTGGTGCGTAATCTTCAACTGGAGGCATTTCCATTGAGATTCAGAGGAGAACGCACACTTCCACGAACGATATATCATCGAAGAGATATGTGAAAAACACGTTGAGGATTGATTCTAAACAACGTTTATCATGTTTCAGTCGATATTATGGAGTTAATTTGGAAAACAGTTTGGCGTTTTGACGAATGAATTTTCGTTTTTTTTGGTAGCCAAACATGACGCAGAAAACGGACCGATTTCTCCTGCACAAATAATCTTTCAGGAAAAACTGAACATTTGCTATCTGAGAGTCTCCTCATTGAAAACATCCGAAGTTCTTCAAAGGTAAATGATTTTATTTGAATGGTTTTCTGGTTTTTGTGAAAATGTTGCCTGCAGAATGCTAATGCTAAATGCTATGCTAACGCTAAATGCTGTTACACAAATCAAATTTCAAATCAAATCAAATTTATTTATATAGCCCTTCGTACATCAGCTGATATCTCAAAGTGCTGTACAGAAACCCAGCCTAAAACCCCAAACAGCAAACAATGCAGGTGTAAAAGCACGGTGGCTAGGAAAAACTCCCTAGAAAGGCCAAAACCTAGGAAGAAACCTAGAGAGGAACCGGACTATGTGGGGTGGCCAGTCCTCTTCTGGCTGTGCCGGGTAGAGATTATAACAGAACATGACCAAGATGTTCAAATGTTCATAAATGACCAGCATGGTCAAATAATAATAAGGCAGAACAGTTGAAACTAGAGCAGCAGCACAGTCAGGTGGACTGGGGACAGCAAGGAGCCATCATGTCAGGTAGTCCTGGGGCACGGTCCTACGGTCTCTCCGAGAGAGAGAAAGAAAGAGAGAATTAGAGAGAGCATATGTGGGGTGGCCAGTCCTCTTCTGGCTGTGCCGGGTGGAGATTATAACAGAACGTGGCCAAATGCTTGTTTTGCTATGGTTGAGAAGCATATTTTGAAAATCTGAGATGACAGTGGTGTTAACAAAAGGCTAAGCTTGAGAGCAAGCATATTTATTTCATTTCATTTGCGATTTTCATGAATAGTTAACGTTGCATTATGGTAATGAGCTTGAGGCTGAATTCACGATCCCGGATCCGGGATGGCTCGACGCAAGAAGTTAAGAGGTTTTAACATGTGTAAATATTTGTAGGAACACAAGATTCAACAACTGAAACATAAACTGAACAAGTTCACAGACATGTGACTAACAGAAATTGAATAATGTGTCCCTGAACAAAGTAGGGTCAAAATCAAAAGTAAAAGTCAGTATCTGGTGTGGCCACCAACTGCATTAAGTACTGCAGTATTGCAGTACTCTTCCTCATGGACTGCACCAGATCTGCCAGTTCTTGCTGTGAGATGTTACCCCACTCTTCTACCAAGTCACCTGCAAGTTCCCGGACATTTCTGGTGTGGATAGCCCTCACCCTCCGATCCAACAGGTTCCAGACGTGCTCAATGGGATTGAGATCCAGCTCTTCGCTGGCCATGGCAGAACACTGACATTCCTGTCTTGCAGGATATCACGCACAGAACGAGCAGTATGGCTGGTGGCATTGTCATGCTGGAGGGTCATGTCAGGATGAGCCTGCAGGAAGGGTATCACATGAGGGAGGATGTCTTCCCTGTAACTGTCACGGGTGTGATGTGGGGTGGGCATTCTATGTTTTGTATTTCTTTGTGTTTGGCCGAGTGTGGTTCCCAATCGGGGGAGCTGTCTATCATTGTCTCTGATTGGGAATCATATTTAGATAGCCTTTTTACCACATATGTTGTGGGATTTTGTTTTTGTACAGCTCTTGTAGCCTACGGAACGGTACTTGCGTTTTGTTTTCACTTTGTTATTTTGTTGCTGGTTCTCATTGAAATAAATACAATGACCACAAATTACACTGCGCCTTGAACGCCCCAGACCATGATGGACCCTCTACCTTCAAATTAATCCCACTCCAGAGTACAAGCCTCGGTGTAATGCTCATTCCTTCGACAATAAACGTGAATCCAACTATCACCCCTGGTGAGACAAAACCGTGACTCGTCAGTGAAGAGCAGTTTTTGCCGGTCCTGTCTGGTCCTGCGATGGTGAGTTTGTGCACATAGGCAACGTTGTTGCCTGTGATGTCTGTCTTACAACAGGCAAACAAGCCCTCAGTCCAGCCTCTCTCAGCCTATTGCGGACAGTGTGAGCACTGATGGAGGGATTGTGCGTTCCTGGTGTAACTTCGGCAGTTGTTGTCGCCATCCTGTACCTGTCCCGCAGCTGTAATGTTCGGATGTACCAATCCTGTGCAGGTGTTGTTACACGTGGTCTGCCACTGCGAGGATGATCAGCTGTCCGTCCTGTCTCCTTGTAGCTCCGTCTCCGGTGTCTCACAGTACGGACATGGGAATGTATTGCCCTGGCCACATCTACAGTCCTCATGCCTCCTTGCAGCATGCAAGGCACGTTCTCGCAGATGAGCAGGGACCCTGGGCGTCTTTCTTTTGGTGTTTTTCAGAGGCCTCTTTGGAGTCGTAACTTTTCATAATTGTGACCTTCATGTGACCCTAATTGCCTACCGTCTGTAAGCTGTCGGTGTCTTAACGACCGTTACACAGGTGCATGTTCATTAATTGTTCATGGGAAACAGTGTTTAAACCCTTTACAATGAAGATCTGTGAAGTTATTTGGATGTGATGGCAATATCTACTTCAATTGGAAAAATAACCACGTTTACCTTGATGAGTCAAGAGGACAGACTCTCCTGTTGTACACACTTAGGCACAAATACTTTGCTCCAATTGTTTTTTGCTTCCTGTAATGAATACACAGGGAGAAAAAGGTGTAGATTCCCACGCAGAGCCTGGCAGAATTTTATTAAGCCTTCACAGAAGGCAGGCAGGCAATGGTCACAGGCAGGCAATGGTCAAACACAGGTAGGCAGTCAAAAACAAACAATACCTCACAACCATACAAACAGAAAGAACTTAAATAAATAGGGAGCTGATGAGACGAGGTGAGAAAAGAACACAGGCGAAATCAATGAACAAAAATGAGACAGGACACAAAGAAAAAGAACACAAGGTTGATTAAGAATAGAGAAGCAGAACCTTACACCTCCATAAGTCCTCAATATAAGCATGTTTGTTCATTTCATGATGCAGATATTCTATCAATCACAGAAGTAGCAGAAACACAATAAAACAATTATTCTCCACATGAGTGATGTATGGTATCAAGGGCCGTTGCTTGCTAAACTGAACTGTTAATTGTTGATGAACATTTTTGAGACATTACAATGTACAAATTCTCACCAGTGATAAAGATGTTTGTGTCTATCAGTTTGTGGTTTCCATCGAGGTGCCATTACGAGTTTGGTCCAGCAACACGGTATGACCTTCTATGCAGCCTCTGCGACATGGCTCTGAGTGCAGCCGCCCTTGGGTTAACTCGAAGCATGCTGTCACTCACTCTGCGACTATGCACCCGGAGCCCTTAATTGTGCTCGAACAGCCTCCGGTCCAAGTTTGTCGTTCCCAGCCACCAAGTCCTTAATCTTTTCACCCAGAGGCAAGTCTGACATGTCAGAATATAACGGTGCATGTGACAGATTGAAGTGTCTGGGAAAAGAGTAACAATGGACATGGATGAGGAAATGTATATCATCATTGTCATTTTAAAGTCCTGTCTTGATTGTAGTCCTTCCAAATGGTTTGATTGGTAAGAAACTGGAAACCTAAAGCATCTAAAGTCTGTAGTTTATAACATTACTCCCAAGCAAAACTGACCTTAGACCACGTTTGACTGTAGATCGGGACACATGTAGTAGAATATCTACCATTTGAGACACACTGTACGCACAGGACATCAGAAACCTCAGTTGCTCTTGAGTGATGGCATAACAAAGTGCACCTCTAGCTCCTCTCCATGTCCGGGGAGCCCAGTACCGGAACTGGCTGTAACAATAATATAACACTGTGTTTAGGCTACTTAATGTATTGTGACACCGCCCACCCCCCTCATTCCAAAAACAAAAACTTCACTGTAACTGTCACAAATTGTGGCCAAGTAATGTTTTTATAATATTGGATTTTAAAGCCAGGACATAAATAGAAATGTTAACCAAGAACGAATACAACGGGCAGCAGGAGAACGAAGAGTGAAAACAGTAAGCCCAACCACACCAACTACGCTGCTTACCTTGTTGTGCATGCCAGCCAGAGGTACAAATCTCCCGAATGAACTGAGATACTTGATCAACTCGGTCATCTGCAGAAGCAACATTTATCAGCCCCCCCCCCTAGCCCACTCAAGGCTCCTCTGCATGGTTTCCATTCTGAAAGACGACAGTTTTGTGAAAATAGAGACCATGGATGGAACTACGATTCGATTCCTGTTCAAACAGTGCTATAGTACTAAAGTTAATAACGTTCCTGGTTTATGTCTGACGTTGTTATATTCTACATCACAGGATGAAATATGAATATTCCAAAGGGTATTCAAAAGTAAAATATGTGCAGTGGGAAAGTTGATATGTTGTAGATATTAGCAAAGTTTTTACAGGGTTGTCCTAGGTCAAATGAGCTTTGTGAGCTTTGTAAATATTTGCATGCTAGTCGCGAACGAGCATAGCTAAGGATAGGTGGCATTGAAATTATAGCTATCCAGCCAGCCTGCCTAAAGTTAAGGAAGTTCCTTCTCGCCATCTTCAATTGTGATGTTTTTGCATCAAACTGACTGAACACATATTTAATGAAAGGAGGAGCAAGGGAAATTGGCTGTTAAAATCCGCATATTAAACAAGGTGTTAAGTTAGCGTGTGTAGGTGTTATATTTTTCAGCTGTAGGTGTTAATTTGATGTGTGCAGGACCACTTGTAGCCATTTATTTAGCACATGTTGGACTGCCTGCAAGCAAATTTGCAAGCACTTATTTGACATGTATTTAGCGCCTGCACCTGCATACTTTACATGCATAGCATTAAAAAGATTACCTTTTTTCATGCTTTAAGACCCAATTGGCGTTCCATATCAGTAGGCCTAGTAAATGTACTGTTCTTTGGGACTGGGGGGCAGTATTGAGTAGCTTGGATAAAAAGGTGCCCAGAGTAAACTGCCTGCTCCTCAGTCCTAAAAGCTAGAATATGCATATAAGTAGTGGATTTGGATAGTAAACACTCTGGAGTTTCTAAAACTGTTCGAACCATGTCTGTGAGTAAAACAGAACTCATATGTCAGGCAAAAACCTGAGAAAAAAATCCAAATAGGAAGTGGGAAATCTGAGGTTTGTAGTTTTTCAAGTCATTGCCTATCGAATATACAGTGTCTATGGGGTCATATTGCACTTCCTAAGGCTTCCACTAGATGTCAAGTCTTTAGAACCTTGTTTGATGCTTCTACTGTGAAGGAGGGGGGAATGGGAGCTGAATGAGTCAGATGCTTGCCAGAGTGGCATGAGCTGATCACGCGTGCTCATGTGAAAGCGACCTGCGTTCCATCGCATTTCTACAGACAAAGGAATTCTCCGGTTGAAACATTATTGAAGATTTATGTTTAAAAACGTCCCAAAGATTGCTTCTATACTTCTATGTTTCTACAAACTATAATATTACTTTTTGTCTGAACTTTCGCCTGGACTTGCCCGCGCGTCTTGAGTTTGGATTGTGTACTAAACACGCAAACAAAAAGGAGGTTTTTGGACATAAATTATGGACTTTATCGAACAAATCAAACATTTATTGTGGAACTGGGATTCCTGGGAGTGCATTCTGATAAAGATCATCAAAGGTAAGTGAATATTTATAATGCTATTTCTGACTTCTGTTGACTCCACAACATGACGGATATCTGTGTGGCTTGTTTTGTTGTCTGAGCGCTGTACTCAGATTATTGCATGGTGTGCTTTTTCGGTAAAGCTTTTTTTAAATCTGACACAGCGGTTGTATTAAGGAGAAGTGTATCTATAATTCCATGCACAACACTTGTATCTTTTAGCAATGTTTATTATGAGTATTTCTGTAAATTGATGTGGCTCTGCAAAATCATGTTTTGGAACTACTGAACGTAACGCGCCAATGTAAACTGAGATTTTTGGATATAAATATTAACTTTATCGAACAAAACATATTTGTATTGTGTAACATGAAGTCCTGTGATAATCATCTGATGAAGATCAAAGGTTAGTGATTAATTTTATCTCAATTTCTGCTTTTTGTGACTCCTCTTTTTGGCTGGAAAAAATGGTTGTGTTTTTCTGTGACTAGGTACTGACCTAACAATCGCTTGGTGTGCTTTCATCTTAAAGCCTTTTGAAATCGGACACTGTGGCTAAATTTACAACAAGTCTATCTTTAAAATGGTGTGAAATACTTGTATGATTGAGGAATTTTAATTATGCGATTTCTGTTGTTTTGAATTTGGCGCCCTGCACTTTCACTGGCTATTGTTGAGGTGGGACGCTACCATCCCAAATATCCCAGAGAGGTTAATCCCCCGTCATTGCGTTACATTAATTTCTGTTAATGCATGTATTCATTACAGTTTGTTTCAGTTTTTATTCTTGTAATGGAAACAGTTGTTTGTGGAGTTCACAACCTGCTACACTTGTGAGTAACAAGTTTTGGTTAATTTTATAACTATAGAGCTGCCCCAGGGCTGCCTATTGGACAAGCTAAACTACTTTTATGCTCGCTTTAAGGCAAATAACACTGAAACATGCAAGAGAGCACCAGCTGTACTGGAAGACTGTGTGAACACGCTCTCCGCAGCCAATGTGAGTAAGACCTTTAGACAGGTCAACATTCCCAAGGCCGCAGGACCAGTCGGATTACCAGGACGTGTACTGCGAGCATGCACTGACCAACTAGCGAGTGTCTTCACATATTTTCAACCTCTCCCTGTCCGAGTCTGTAATACCAACATGTTTTAACCTCTTTCAGCTAGGGGGCACTAATTTTAACGTTTGGAAAAATTATGTTTCCAAAGTAAATGGCCTATTTCTCAGGCCCATATGCTAGACTATGCATATAATTGACAGATTAGGATGGAAAACACTCTAAAATTTCCAAAACTGTCAAAATATTGTCTGTGAGTATAACAGAACTGATATTGCAGGCGAAACCTAAGGAAAATCAAACCAGGAAGGGGCTTCTATTTTGAAAGCTCCATGTTCCATTGCCTGCCTTTGCTCCATTTAAAGGGATATCAACCAGATTCCTTTTCCTATGGCTTCCTCAAGGGTGTCAACAGTCTTTAGACATTTTCAGGCTTTTATTTTGAAAAATGAGTGAGAAAGATAACATCGCGTCAGGTGTTCGCATGAGTTTTGCGTGCGCAACAGAGCTTGGGCAGCCATTGTCTCTCCCTCTCCTACTGAAAAAGAGACAGTGCCAGTTGATATATTATTGATTAGATATTTTAAAAACAACCTAAGGGTTGATTATAAAAAACGTTTGACATGTTTCTGTGGGCATTACGGATACTATTTGGAATTTTCGTCTGCGTTGTCGTGACCGCTCGAGCCTGTGGATTTCTGAAAATAATGCGCCAAACAAACAGAGGTATTTTGGATATAAAAATAATCTTTATGGAACAAAAGGAACATCTATTGTGTAACTGGGAGTCTCATGAGTGAAAACATCCGAAGATCATCAAAGGTAAGCGATTAATTTGATTGCTTTTCTGATTTTTATGACCAGGCTACTGTGATGCTAGGTGTTCCAATGTTTTGTCTAGTGATCGATAAACTTACACAAACGCTTGGATTGCTTTCGCTGTAAAGCATATTTTCGAAATCTAACACGACAGGTGGATTAACAAAGAGCTAAGCTGTGTTTTGCTATATTCCACATGTGATTTCATGAATATACATATTTTTAGTAATATTATTTCAATTATCTGCAATTCAGCGGTTGTTGATGACAATTATCCCGCTAACGGGATGGTAGCGTCAAAAAGTTAAGCAGACCACGATAGTGCCTGTGCCCAAGAACACTAAGGTAACCTGCTTAAATGACTACCGATCCGTAGCACTCATGTCTATAGCCATGAAGTTCTTTGAAAGGCTGATCATGGCTCACATCAATACCATCATCCCAGAAACCCTAGACCCACTCCAATTTGCATACCGCCCCAACAGATCCACAGATGATACATCTCTATTGCACTCAACACTGCCCTTTCCCACCTGGACAAAAGGAGCACCAATGTGAGAATGCTACTCATTGACTACAGCTTAGCGTTCAACACCATAGTGCCCTCAAAGCTCAACACCTCCCTCTGCAACTGGATCCTGGACATTCTGACGGGCCGCTCCCAGGTGGTAATAGTTGGCAACAACAAGTCTGCCACGCTGATCCTTAACACTGGAGCGCCTCAGGGGTGTGTATTTAGTCCCCTCCTGTATTCCCTGTTCAGCCACGACTGCATGGCCAAACACGACTCCAACACTATTATTAAGTTTGTGGACAGCACAACAGTGATAGGCCTGATCATCGACAACGATGAGACGGCCTATAGCAAGGAGGTCAGAGAACTGGCAGTGTGGTGCCAGGACAACAACCTCTCCCTCAATGTGAGCAAGACAAAGGAGCTGATCATGGACTACATGAAAAGGTGGGCCGAACAGGCCTTCATTAACATCGACGGGGCTGTAGTGGAGCAAGTCGAGAGTTTCAACTATCATGGTCCAAACATACAGTTGTGAAGAGGGCACGACAAAACCTTTTCCCCCTCAGGAGCCTGAACAAATTTGCCATGGGTCTCCAGATCCTCAAAAGGATCTACAACTGCACCATACAGCTGCACCAACTCTCGACATCACCGCTTGGTATGGCATCTGCTCATCATCTGACCGTAAGGCGCTACAGAGGGTAGTGTGAACGGCCCAGTACATCACTGGGAACAAGCTTCCTACCATCCAGGACCTATATAATAGGCGGTGTCAGAGGAAAGCCCATAAAATTGTCAAAGACACCAGCCACCCTAGTCACAGATTGTTCTCTCTGCTACCGCACGGCAAGTGGTGCATGACAAGCGGTACCGGAGCGCAAAGTATAGGTCCAAGATGCTTATACTCCAGCCACCCTACTCATAGACTATTCTCTCTGCTACCGCACTGCAAGCGGTTCCCGGAGTGCCAAGTCTAGGCCCATGAGGCTTCTAAACAGCTTCTACCTCCAAGCCATAAGACTCCTGAACAGCTAATCAAATATTTGACTATTTGCATTGCCCCCCCCCTACGCTGCTGCTACTCTCTGTTATTATCTATGCATGGCAACTTTAACTTCTTGTCTCGAGCCATCACGGATCCAGGATCGTGACTACAGCCTCAAGCCCATTACCATAACGCAACGTTAACTATTCATGAAAATCGCAAATGAAATGAAATCAATATGCTAACTCTCAATCTTAGCCTTTTGTTTAACAACACTGTCATCTCAGATTTTCAAAAAATGCTTTTGAACCATAGCTAAACAAGAATTTGTGTAACAGTATTGATAGCCTAGCATAGGATTATGCCTGGCATTCAGCATGCCACATTTTCACAAAAACCAGAAAAGCATTCAAATAAAATAATTTACCTTTGAAGAAGTTCAGATGTTTTCAATGAGGAGACTCTGTTAGATAGCAAATGTTAAGTTTTTACAAAAAGATTATTTGTGTTGACAAATCGCTCCGTTTTCTTCATCACGTTTGGGTAGGGGAAAAAAAGAAAAACAATTAAGTCATTAAAACGCGAACTTTTTTCCAAATTAACTCCATAATATCGACAGAAACATGGCAAACAATGTTTATAATCAATCCTCAAGGTGTTTTTCACATATCTATCGATGATAAATCCTTCGTGGCAAAACTCAGAGGACAAACCGTTCAGATTTTGTTTTTTGAAGTCACTCTTTTCAATGGGTATCATTGGGAATCCAGATTTCTAATTGACTTTCCTGCAGTTCCTGTCGCTTCCACTGGATGTCAGTCTTTAGAAATTGGTTGAGGTTTTTCCTTTGAGAAATGAAGAAGTAACACTGTTCAGAATGAGGCTCGAGGGAAGTGTACTCTTTGTTAGAGGCGCTTGACCTGAAAGCACGCTCCACTTTGTTTTCCTCCGGTATTGAACACAGTATATCCAGTCTTCAATTTTATTGATGATTTACATTAAAAAAAGACCTAAAGTTTTATTACAAAAATAGTTTGAAATGTTTGGACAATGCTTACATGTAACTTTTGAGATATTTTGTAGTCACGTTGCGCAAGTTAGAACCAGTGTTTTTCTGGACCAACCGCGCCAAATAAATTGACATTTCGGATATATAATCGACGGAATTAATCGAACAAAAGGACAATTTGTGATGTTTATGGGACATATTGGAGTGCCAACAGATTTCTGCGTTTTGTGTCGCACCTGCAGGGTTGAAATTTTCTTTGTTTACTGAGGTGCTATCCTCAGATAATAGCATCATTTGCTTTCGCCGTAAAGCATTTTTGAAATCTGACACTTTGGCTGGATTCACAAGTGTAGCTTTCATTTGGCGTAGCTTTAATTTGGTATATTGAATGTGTGATTTCATCAAAGTTGAATTTTTATAGTAATTTACTTGAATTTGGCACTCTGCATTTTCACTGGATGTTGGCCAGGTGGGACGCTACCGTCCCACATATCGCAGAGAGGTTAACACTCCCTGAGAGCCACAGCCTTTCATATCCCAAATCTCTTGTCAATGGTGAGAAATGGGAAGTGTAATGTAACTCTGTTTCAGACATGAAACTATCCCCGTGGCCACAATGGGTTTTAGCCATTGAGAAGACACGCGCAATATTGGGCACCTCATTATCAACATCTCATAAATAGCACCAGTCACACAGTTCTTCCATCAGCATCAACTGTTCCCTCTCATGTATAACTGTCAGCCCAGTGGGCCCCTGCCTCTGCCTCCGCCACCAGATTGGGGTGACAGGTCACACAGAGCGGAGAAATGACCTGGCTGGCCGCAGGTGAAGCAGTTCACTTTCTTGGGCTTACCTCTTCAACCTCTTCTTCTAGCTTCTTCTAGTCCCTGGATCAGCTGACATCTGGCCCTGGTAAAAAGTCAATTGAGCAGCCTGTAGTTTCTGAGTCTTCACCTTTTCTCCTCTTTTTATTCTCTTCCTTCTGCTCACCCTGCTGTCGCTCTGCTGTGACCAATGGCTCTGTTTCCCAAACGATGCATGTGGTTCTAACTGATTTCTGGAGATCTGATCTGAGTCCTCTCATCAGAGAGTCATCCAAAAGGTCTTGATATGCCTGTTCCCCGGGATGAATGCCACAGTGCAGTCTGAAACAGGTTCCCAATCTCTTCCTGTAGGAATCGAGTGACTCTTTTCTCTCCATCGTGCATTCACAAATCTGTGTCCACTCAGTCTTTGCAGGGTAGAGTGCATCAAGTCTTCCCATCAGCTGTTGTAATTGGGCAGGGTAGATTCCCTGCTCAACCCAATTATTATTGGAATCGAAGTTACCTACAACATCCCCCTCTTTCTGCAGATGTGTTCCACTTCTGATGCTGAGGGTTTATACTGGCCCACCATGAGAGTGAGATCAGCCACAAGCTTCTCAGTATCCTTACTGGGATCAGGCAGGTCTTCAACAATGTATTTTATTTCCTCATGTCTCCATGTTTTCTGGATCCACACAATTGGCTGCCATTCATCGCTCTCGCCACTGGCTGTGGCTGAGGGTTTGGATATGCCATCAGGGGGAATTATTGATATATGGCTGATTTGCCAAATTTTGTCTGGTCTTGTGTCTTTTGCTCAGCCTTTCACTTCTCCTGTCATCTGGTTCTGCTGGCTGGATGAGAGCTCATTGCGTCATCAGTCTTTCCCCACGAGCAGAAGGTTTAAAGGTTCCTCAATGATGGCGCCTCGCTTCGAGTTCTTTTTTAAAATGTTTTATTTCTTACATTGTTACCCTGGGAAATCTTAAGTCGTATTACATACAGCTGGGAAGAACTGTTGGATCTAAGAGCAACGTCAACTTACCAACATTACGACCAGGAATACAACTTTCCATAAGCAGATCCTCTGTTCAGACCACCACCCAGGACAATGGATCTAATTCCAGTAGGCGATCAACAATGCCACAGAAGGTGCAGACAAAGTAGCCACCTGGTCAGGCTTTGTAGACATGCACATCGCACACCGCTCCCGAGCATACTACTAGCCAATGTCCAGTCTCTTGACAACAAGGTAGACAAAATTTGAGCAATGGTTGCCTTCCAGGGAGACATCAGAGATTGTAACATTCTCTGTTTCACGGAAACAAAGATAAACACTTCTCTGGGAAACAAAGGAGTGTATGCTTAACGACTCATGGTGTAATCATAACAGGGTAGCCTAGTGGTTAGAGCATTGGGCTAGTAACCGAAAGGTTGCAGGTTTGAGTCCCCCATCTGACAAGGTACAAATCTCTCATTCTACCCCCTAGGACACAGGTTCTGCTAACGGAACCCCCCCCCCACCGCCCCCCCAAACATTCCCCTGAAAGGCAGCGCGGGAAATTCAAAAATATTTTGAAATATTTAACTTTCACACATTAACAAGCCCAATACAGCAAATGAAAGATAAACATCTTGTTAATGTACCCATCGTGTCCGATTTTTAAAATGTTTTACAGCGAAAACACAACATATATTTGTTAGATCACCACAAATGTAAAAAAAAACAGCCAAAGATAGTCACAAAAGCAGAATTAGAGATAAAATTAATCACTAAGCTTTGATTATCTTCATCAGATGACATCATATTACACAATACATTTATGTTTTGTTCTATAATATGCATATTTATATCCATAATTTCAGTTTACATTGGCGCCATGTTCAGAAATGCCTCCAAAATATCCGGAGTAATTACAGAGAGTCAGAAATACTCATCATAAACTTTGACGAAAGATACGTTTTACATATAATTAAAGATACACTGGTTCTTAATGCAACCGCTGTGTCAGATATTTTTAAAACGTTACTAAAAAGCATACCATGCAATAATCTGAGACGGCGCTCAGACGTAAATATATTTCTCCGCCATGTTGGAGTCAACACAGATACAAAATTACATCATAAATATTCCCTTACCTTTGATGATCTTTCATCAGAATGCAGTGCAAGGAATCCTAGGTCCGCAATAAATCACACTAGAGGCTTCATTCTACGTTCTACTGACTGTTGACATCTAGTGGAAGGTTTAGGATGTGCGAACAGATCCATATCTTATTTGGATGTGAATAGGCAATGAGTTGAAAATCAACCAGCCCCAGAATTTCCACTTCCCGTTTTGAAGTTTGCTTGGCCTATGCGTTCTGTCATACTCACAGACATAATTCAAACAGTTTTAGAAACTACAGCGGGCTTTTTATCCAATAGTAAAAATAATATGCATATATTAGCATCTGGGACAGAGTAGGAGGCAGTTCACTATGGGCACGCAATTAATCCAAAGTGAAAATGCTGCCCCCTATCCCTAAAAGGTTATTAACCCACTGTTCCGTAGGCCGTCTTTGAAAATAAGAATTTGTTCTTAACTGACTTGCCTAGTTAAATAAAGGTAAAATAACACACAGGAACTCAAGTCCTTCTGTTCACCCAATCTAGAATTCCTTACAATCAAGAGCTGGCATTTTACCTACCAAGAAAATTCTTGTCAGTTATAGTCACAGCTGTGTACATTCCCCCTCAAGCAGACACCAAGACGGCCATACGCAAACTGGAAACAATAAATCCTGAGGCTGTATTTATTGTAGCTGGGGATTTTATCAAAGAGAATTTGAGAACAGGGCTACAAAAATTCTACCAGCTACACGCATGCGCCATACCCTCGACCACTGCTACTGCTTCCACGATGCATACAAAGCCCTCCCCCACCCTCCTTTCGGAAAATCTGACCACAACGCCATCTTGCTCCCTCCGTCTTATAGGCAGAAACTCAAACAGGATATATCAGTGACAAGAACCATTCAATGCTGGTCCGACCAATCAGAATCCCCCCTTCTCCGTGGCTGGCATGAGTAAAACATTTAAAATGCGGCCTCTCCTTCACTGCAGCCGAGGTGAGTAAAACATTTAAACGTGTTAACCCTCGCAAGGCTGCTGACCCAGACGACATTCCTAGCCGCATCCTCAAAGCATGCGCAGACCAACTGGCTGGTATGTTTTAGGACATAATCAATTGCTCCCTATCCCAGTCTGTTGCCCCCAATTTCTTCAAGATGGGTACCATTGTTCCTGAACTCAAGAAGGCAAAGATAACTGATCTAAATGACTACCACCCCGTAGCACTCACTTCTGTCATCATGAAGTGCTTTGAGAGACTTGTCAAGGATCATATGACCTCCACTTTGCCGGCCACCCTAGACCCACTCCAGTTTGCACACAGCCCCAACAGGTCCACAGACAATGCAATTGCCATCACACTGCAAACTGCCCTATCCCATCTGGACAAAAGGAATACCTATGTAAGAACGCTGTTCATTGACTACAGCTGAGCATTCAACACTATAGTGCCCTCCAAACTCATCATCAAGCTGGAGGCCCTGTGTCTCAACCCCACCCTATGTAATTGGGTCCTGGACTTTCTGACGGGCCGTCCCCAGGCGGTGAAGGTAGGAAACAACATCTCCACTTCGCTGACCCGCAACACTGGGGCCCCACAAGGGTGCATGCTCAGCCCCCTCCTGTTCTCCCTGTTCACCCACAAATGTGTAGCCATGCACGCCTCCAACTCAATCATCAAGTTTACAGATGACACAACAGTAGTGGGCTTGATTACCAACAGCGACGAGACAGCTTACAGGGAGGAGGTGAGGGCACTCAGATTGTGGTGTCAGGAAAACTACCTCTCACTCAACGTCAACAAAACAAAGGAGATGATTGCGGACTTCAGGAAACAACAGAGGGAGCACCCCCCTATCTACATCGAAGGGACAGCAGTGGAGAAGTGGATCCTCGGTGTATACATCACAGACAAACTGAAATGGTCCAACTACAGACAGTGTGGTGAAGAAGGCGCAACAGCACCTCTTCAACCTGGTACGGCAACTGCACCACCCTCAACCACTAGGCACTCCAGAGAGTGGTGCAGTCTGCAAAACGCATCACCGGGGGCAAACTACCTGTCCTCCAGGACACCTACAGCACCCAATGTCACAGGAAGGCCAAAACGATCATCAAGGACAACAACCACCCGAGCCACTGCCTGTTCACACTGCTACCATCCAGAAGGCGAGGTCAGTACAGGTGCATCAAAGCTGGGGGCCGAGAAACTGAAAAACAACTTCTATTATCCACATCGATGGAACAGTAGTGGAGAGGGTAGCAAGTTAAGTTCCTCGGCATACACATCACAGACAAATTGAATTGGTCCACTCACACTGACAGTGTCGTGAAGAAGGCGCAGCAGCGCCTCTTCAACCTCAGGAGGCTGAAGAAATTCGGCTTGTCACCAAAAGCACTCACAAACTTCTACAGATGCACAATCGAGAGCATCCTGGCGGGCTGTATCACCGCCTGGTACGGCAACTGCTCCGCCCTCAACCGTAAGGCTCTCCAGAGGGTAGTGAGGTCTGCACA
Organism: Oncorhynchus gorbuscha; assembly: GCF_021184085.1. NCBI lineage: Eukaryota > Metazoa > Chordata > Actinopteri > Salmoniformes > Salmonidae > Oncorhynchus > Oncorhynchus gorbuscha. The sequence continues at coordinate 2,747,328 of NC_060194.1, read as the reverse complement.
ACGCATCACCGGGGGCAAACTACCTGCCCTCCAGGACACCTACACCACCCGATGTTACAGGAAGGCCATAAAGATCATCAAGGACATCAACCACCCGAGCCACTGCCTGTTGACCCCGCTATCATCCAGAAGGCGAGGTCAGTACAGGTGCATCAAAGCTGGGCCCGAGAGACTGAAAAACAGCTTCTATCTCAAGGCCATCAGACTGTTAAACAGCCACCACTAACATTGAGTGGCTGCTGCCAATACACTGTCATTGACACTGACCCAACTCCAGCCACTTTAATAATGGGAATTGATGGGAAATGATGTAAATATATCACTAGCCACTTTAAACAATGCTACCTTATATAATGTTACTTACCCAACCCTACATTATTCATCTCATATGCATACGTATATACTGTACTCTATATCATCGACTGCATCCTTATGTAATACATGTATCACTAGCCACTTTAACTATGCCACTTTGTTAACTTTGTCTACATACTCATCTCATATGTATATACTGTACTCGATACCATCTACTGTATGCTGCCCTGTACCATCACTCATTCATATATCCTTATGTACATATTCTTTATCCCCTTACACTGTGTATAAGACAGTAGTTTTGGAATTGTTAGTTAGATTACTTGTTGGTTATCACTGCATTGTCGGAACTAGAAGCACAAGCATTTCGCTACACTCACATTAACATCTGCTAACCATGTGTATGTGACAAATAAAATTTGATTTGATTTGATTTATTTCAAGGCCCTCAGACTGCTAAACAGCAATCACTAACTCAGAGAGGCTGCCTACATTGAGATCCAATCACTGGCCACTTTAATAAATGGATCACTAATCACTTTATACAATGCACTCTAAATAATGCCACTTAAATCATGTTTCAGTTCCTTACATTACTCATATCACATGTATATACGGTATTTTATACCATCTATTGCACCCTGCCTATGACACTCGGCCATCGCTCATCCATATACTTCCATGTCCATATTCTCATTCACCCCTTTAGATTTGTGTATTAGGTAGTTCTGAGAATTGTTAGATTACTTGTTACATATTAATGCACTGTCGGACCTGGAAGCACAAGCATTTCGCTACACTCGCATTAACATCTGCTAACCATGTGTATGTGACAAATAAAATTTGATTTGAGTTGGAGCTGCTGTTGGTGTCATCTACCACGGAGGTCCTTTGGTCCCAGTCTGGGTAAAGGGATTTGTTGCCTTCTTTCCATTTCCCCCAGAACGAGCACCTTCAACTGCCTTCTTCCAGCCTGCCGACGCGGTAGGGGATGCCCCTCCCATCATGCTAGTGATACCGGCAGCCAGATGGTTCATGAAATCTACTCCTGGAGAGCCTTGGACAGGCGTAGGCGGGGTTGTAGGAGCAGGGCCAGGCGGCGCAGTTGGCACGGCTGGGCCTGGCAGCAGAGGGTTCGGTTCGGCAAGTCTACCAGGGACAGAGGGGGAGGAGGTGGCGGAGGCAGTCCATTAGGCAGCGGCAATGCTGGTTAGAGTTGAAGGGGAGAAGAATAGGGAGGGGGAAAATCCCTCTCATCGTCTTTTCTATTCTTCCAAAGACTCGTCTTTGTTATCTTTTCCCTCTTACTCAGTCTGAACTATCATATTCTGGCGGGGTTTATCCCGGAATGGGTCTTGCCTTTGGGAATGTCTGTCTGCCTCTCTCTCCTACTTTCCGAACTTAGTTTACTCTATTCTGTCCTTTTTCTTCCGCTTCTTTCCCTCATAGTGGGTCAATCTCTCCCTTACGTCATCTAACAGTGTCACACTTAGTGTCCCTGTCAATGGAAAAGCACCTTCCCTGTGCCATAATTGAACCTGGTCCAGAACGTTCCTTCCCCACTTATCTGCCATAATCTTCAGGGGTCCCGTCAAGGGGTCTGGCAGGCCACCACCTTTACGTCCTTGTACTTCCATTGTGGTTTCCGGTCACTCTTTCACTCACAGAAACACACACACAAACAAATGGAGAAATACCGGTAGTTATTATTTCTTTCTTATCTTTCCATATGCAGAGTAAAATTCATATCTCCAAAAATATTGTCTAATTAATGGCCCCAAGACAGGGTGTTGCCTCCAAACAGGAATAGCCCCTACTGCAATTACATTGGGGTAGATCCTTCTATGTCTATCCAAATATGAAAAACTACCTACTGAATACCCACGCCTCGTATCAAGTTGTGTAACGCGGTCCCAGCCTTACTTCATATTTTCTAACTTCAACTTTAGGGGAGATGACAGGTATAACAAAATGTTCACAATAACATCTAACAACGGTTAGATGTTATTGTGAACAACCAGGGCTAAGAAGAACACAATAAAGCAAATGCACGGTATAACATTTTACTTACCAGAAACTCTCGCGAGAAGTTTATTTACGCCCTGGACTTTTCATCTCACCCAACCTCACCAGTCCTGCTGTGATTAAACCAGACACGGCCCTGGACTTTTGTTTTAGCCCTCAACTGTCCAGTTAATAAATGTGTCTAAGGAGTAACTCACTTACAAACGCCCAATCAACCTAGCCCAGTCCTGCTAGTCACCCCAGCCATGGCTTCTCTTTCTCAGAGTGCCACCCTCAACAGGGGCTTCAACTTATTGAAAATGTTCAAGCTCACCTCTCTCAATGTTCCTATGTTCGGGATGTGGTATCCACCCGCCCCACTTCCCTTCAGATCCTTAGGCAGGTGTCAGTCAGAGACTCCAGTCACCCAAGTTATAGACTGTTTTCTCTGCTACCGCACGGCAAGCGGTAATGGAGCGCCAAGTCTAGGACCAAGAGGCTCCTCAACAGCTTCTACCCCAAGCCATAAGACTGCTGAACAATTAATAAAATCGCCACCAGACAAAGCAGTGTACGAGTGTTTTCTATCCAAAGCTGTCAATTATATGCATAGTCGAGCATCTTTTCGTGACAAAATATCTTGTTTAAAATGGGAACGTTTTTGATCCAAAAATGAAAATACTGCCCCTAGAGTCGCAACAGGTTTTAATGCTCTTCCTGAAGACGTCAGTCACAGAGTCATTGTTTACGTTGATACTATTTAAAGTGGCAAGCCGAGACAAGATCTAAATGCAAATATTGGGGTAGGGTGTTGCACCCACCCAAAAAAGAATGTAGGCTACACTGTCCCGTGAATGTTCTACAAAATGATTGTCTTGTCCTGCATTTTAGTATTTTAAATGTGGTCACCCTAGCAGTTACCCCAATTCTGGCTTCAACTTCCACAGCGGTTGCATTAACTTCTTGACGCTACCTATCCTTTTAGCGGGATAATTGTCATCAACAACCGCTGAATAGCATAGCGCCACATTCACATAATATTACAAAAAACATTTATATTCATGAAGTCACAAGTGCAATATTTCAAAACACAGCTTAGCCTTTTGTTAATCCACCTGTCGTCTCCACAGCGAAAGCAATCCAAGCGTTTGTGTAAGTTTATTGATCGCTCGATAAAACATTATTAAAAGTACACTTAGCATCAAGTAGCTCGGTCACGAAAATCAGAAAAGCAATCACATTAATCATTTACCTTTGATGATCTTCAGATGTTTTCACTCACGAGACTCCCAGTTAGACAACAAATGTTCCCTTTGTTCCATAAAGATTATTTTTCTATCCAAAATACCTCCATTTGTTTGGCGTGTTACGTTCAGAAATCCACAGGAAAGAGAGGTCACGACAATGCAGACTAAAATTCCAAATAATTTTAGTAATGTCCACAGAAAGTCCACAGAAAGTGATGTATCAGTAGGTCCACAGAATGTCTTTATCAGTAGGAGAGGGAACGGCAATGGCGGTCCGAACTCTGTTACGCGAGCAAAACTCACGTGACCACCTGACGCGATGTTATCTTTCTGGCTCATTTTTCAAACTAAAAGCCTGAAACTATGTCTAAAGACTGTTGACACCTTGAGGAAGCGATAGGAAAATGAATTTGGTTGATATCCCTTTAAATGGAGCAAAGGGTGGCTATGGAGCATGGAGTTTTCAATATCAGTTCTGTTATACTCACAGACAATATTTTGACAGTTTTGGAAACTTTAGAGCGTTTCTATCCTAATCTCTCAATTATATGCATATTCTAGCATCTGGTCCTGAGAAATAGGCCGTTTACTTTGGGAACGTTATTTTTTCAAACATAAAATAGTGCCCCCTAGCTTCAAGAGGTTAAGGAAAAGTATATCTTTAATTCTCTGCATAACACTTGTATATTTTATCAAAGTTTATGATGAGTATTTCTGTAAATTCTCCGGATGTTTTCGAGGTACAACATTACTGACACAACGCTCCAATATAAACTGAGATTTTGGGATATAAATATAAACTTTATCAAACAAAACATACATGTATTGTGTAACATGAAGTCCTATGACTGCCAACTGATGAAGATCAAAGGTTAGTGATTAATTTTGTCTCTATTTCTGCTTTTTGTGACTCCTCTCTTTGGCTGGAAAATGACTATGTTTTTCTGTGACTAGGCTCTGACCTAACATAATCATATGGTGTGCTTTCGCTGTAAAGCCTTTTTGAAATCTGACGTGATGGGTAGATTAACAAGAAGTTAAGATTTAATTTTGTGTATTGCACTTGTGAATATATGAAAGTGAAATATTTCTAAAATATATTTTTGAATTTCGCGCTCTGCCTTTTCAGCGGATGTTGACGATGGGATCCTAAGGCCAAAAAGTTCAATCTTGGTTTCATCAAACCATAGAATCTTGTTTAAAAATGTCTAAGAGTGTTTAGGTGGCTTTTGGAAAACTCCAAGCGGACTGTCCTGTGTCTTTTATAGAGGAGTGGCTTCCGTCTGGCCACTTTACCATAAAGACCTGATTGGTGGAGGGCTGCAGAGATGGTTGTTATTTTGGAAGGTTCTCTAATCTTCACAGAGTAACTCTAGATCTCCGTCAGAGGGACCATCGGGTTCTTGGTCAACTCCCAGACCACAGCCGTTCACCTCCGATTGCACAGTTTGGACTGGCGGCCAGTTCTAGGAAGAGTCATGGTGGTTCCAAACTTCTTCCATTTAAGAATGATGGAGGTCACTTTGTTTTTTGGGACCATCAATACTGCAGTGATCTTTTGGTACCCTTCGCCCTGATCTGTAGCTCGACAAAATCCTGTCTCGTAGCTCTACAAATAATTCCTGGCTTGGTTTTTGCTCTAACATACACTATCAACTGTGGGACCTTATATAGACAGGTGTGTGCATTCCAAATCATGATTGTAGTCCACCTGCCTAGAAGGCCAGCATCCCGGAGTCGCCTCTTCACTGTTGACATTGAGACTGGTGATTTTGAAACTAATGTATTTGTCCTCTAACTCAATTGTGAACCAGGACCTCCCACTCCCACTCTATTCTGGTTTGCGCTGTTCTGTGAAGAGAGTAGTACACGGCGTTGTACGAGATCTTCAGTTTCTTGGCAATTTCTCACATGGAATAGCCTTCATTTCTCAAAACAGACTGACGAATTTCAGAAGAAAGGTCTTTGTTTCTGGATATTTTGAGCCTGTAATCGAACCCACAAATGCTGGTGCTCCAGATGCTCAACTAATCTAAAGAAGCCCAGTTTAATTGTTTCTTTAAATCAGAACTACAGTTTTCAGCTGTGCTAAATCATCATTGCAAAAGGGTTTTCTAATGACCAATTAGGCTTTTAAAATGACCACTTGGATTAGCTAACACAACGTGCCATTGGAACACAGGAGTGATGGTTGCTGATAATGGGCCTCTGTACGCCTATGTAGATATTCGATTTAAAACACTTCCAGCTACAATAGTAATTTACAACATTAACAATGTCTACACTGAATTTCTGATCAATTTTTTTTTTCAATTTCTATTTTTATGGACAAAAATGTGCTTTCAAAAGCAAGGACATTTCTAAGTGACCCCAAACTTTTAAACGGTAGTGTATATATATATATATCCATTGATTCTTGAAGAATATAAGTTATAAATGCATCATGAGCTTAGTTCAACCGTCACCCTCCATGAGAACCCCGCTCTGTCTATTAATCTGAGAGTGATTACATTTCTCCAGGCCCATCCCTCAGTTTTTTACCAAAACAGGGGCAGGGCAAACATTTTGTTATTGTTTCAACTGTGGATTTGTCCTTTAAACATCTGCATAATATCAAGATATCAAAGTGTCACCAACAAAAAGGTAAACAATAGGCCTATAGCTAATGCAGAATATGGCATTCATGTTTCACACGTACATACCACTTTTCAGTAGTGCTCAAAGCATGCCATTCCATGAGCGCAGCATTTATTTTTAAACTTGAATCAACGAGCCCAATCAGTCCTCCACTACAACAAATCATAAACAACAGAGTAGGGTTGGCTAATAAGTCCTTAGTTTTGGGTCATGCTCAGGCATAACTTCCATATTTCCAAGTCTAATTCTTGAAGATCAAGGGGTATAACATTTTTTGAAATGAGTGGAATTCTGATAGACTTTGGTTTTTAATGTAAAGATAATTTAATCATAATATTATATGTAGTAGAAAGTGATGGGTTAGAAGAAGCCTACATAACCAGCACAAAGTAAAATTGAACACCCCTATTTGGCCAGCTATGAAAACTTTAACATTGATTTATCCTGCAATAAATTGGTAACATACATTTTTGTCTTCTTCTCATGCCTCTTTAGGGGAAAGTAATCTAAAAGTAACGGAATGAAATCAGATTACATTACTCAGGTTGGGTAATCCAAAAGTTACATTGATGATTACAATTTTGGACAGGTAACTAGTAACTATAACAGATTACATTTAGAAAGTAACCTACCCAACCCTGTAAGCTAATTAGATGACAATTCATACAATAACTATTACTCTGTCATAAGTCTAACAGCAATTTCTACTATGATTCAAATGTTGATATAATACAATGAATTTTACTCCATTACATTTTAAACTCTCATCAAGATGGATTGGGTGCATGTGCTTCTTCCTCTGACTCGTCTGTTCAGCTATCACTGAGCTAAAGGCTATGGCTGAGTGCCAAATGGCACCCTATTCACTATATACTGCACTATTTTTAACCAGGGCCCATAGGGCCCAAAAAGTGATGGACTACTGGACTAATAGACTACTGGACTACTGGTATGTAGGGAATATGGTGCCATTTGGGACTCGGACCATATGAAACCCCAGGTAATCCAATGGGAAGCATTTAGGTTGCATATTAGTTGATCCATGTTGCCTTGAAGGGCATAAAGGTAAATCATTGATTTCTGGATAGTAGTTTAAGAAACTCTTGTAGACTTAAGAGAGCACACATTTCTTGACAATGCTTATTCAATTTGATTTCCACTCTTTTCAAATCTAGTGTAATTTTAGATTTTTAAAACACCTTCAATGTCATGCAATCATTGATGCAGTGGTAAAATAATATCTTTACACTCCACAACACCACTGCCTGCAAGATACTCGATTTACATCAGATCTTCCACTTCAAACCCTCATGAATGGACCGTACAGTACAAATGCCCTACACTGACATTAAAAGCAGCCACACCTTAGAAATTCTCAAAGGCAATCGACTCGATTGCGTTTAGTCTTTGCTTCAAAGGGGCGAGATGGGAAAATAAAGAAATCCCTTCAAATCAGTGCAAGTCTGGCCAGCCAGCTGCGACAAACAGAAACGCTACGTTTCCCAAATATTGATCGTGTTTCTGTTTGCCTTGCGCGTATAGATTTTCTGTTAAAAATGAAAGGGGCAAGTGCTTCATTTCTGCAGAGGGAGCTTGGCTGCTCCAACTGGGGTGGTAGGCAGGCAGGGGAGAGAGAAAGAGACAGGGGAGCAGAATGTGGCCCAAGCAGAGTTGCTATGGAAACCGTTTGCACGTTAGAAGAAGAAACGTGTATGGAGTAGATGGGACGAAGAGAGAGGGAGGGATGAACTAAGCGTGGGCTTATTTCTGTGAGAGGGAAAGAGAGCTGGGGCTGATTCGCTATCATTTCACACCTTGTCATTCGCCCTTTTGAGGACCTTTTGGAGAGACATTCAGCCTCAATGTGACTAGACAGTATAAAAAAAATACTGTTTGACCAATATTTGGCCAGAAATCAACAAATAAATGGATGTGGCCTGTACTCACATATGCATACATTTTATTTCCCATTATTCCACGTCTATTGATTTGCAACTACCCACAAAAATATATAACCTAAAGGTCTTGTTGAAATGATATTATTTTGTAAGAAAAAAAATATACATAAACTCAGCAAAAAAAGAAATGTCCCTTTGTCAGGACCCTGTCTTTCAAAGATAATTCGTAAAAATCCAAATAACTTCACAGATCTTCATTCTAAAGGGTTTAAAAACTGTTTCCAATGCTTGTTCAATGAACAATAAACAATTTATGTACATACACCTGTGGAACGGTCGTTAAGACACTAACAGCTTACAGACGGTAGGCAATTAAGGTCACAGTTACTTAGGACACTAAAAAGGCCTTTCTACTGACTCTGAAAAACACCAAAAGAAAGATGCCCAGGGTCCCTGCTCATCTGCGTGAACATGCCTTAGGCATGCTGCAAGGAAGATGCAGGACTGTAGTTATGGCCAGGGCAATAAATTGCCATGTCCGTACTATGAGACGCCTAAGACAGCTCTACAGGGAGACAGGACGGACAGCTGATCGTGGCAGATCACGTGTAACAAAACCTGCACAGGATCGGTACATCCGAACATCATACCTGCGAGACAGGTACAGGATGGCAATAACAACTGCCCGAGTTTACACCAGGAACACACAATCCCTCCATCAGTGCTCAGACTGTCCTCAATAGGCTGAGAGAGGCTGGACTGAGGGCTTGTAGGCCTGTTGTAAGGCAGGTCCTCACCAGACATCACCGGCAACAGCGTCGCCTATGGGCCCAACCCACCGTTGCTGGACCAGACAGGACTGGCAAAAAGTGCTCTTCACTGACGAGCCGCGGCTTTGTCTCACCAGGGGTGATGGTCGGATTCGCAATTATCGTCGAAGGAATGAGCGTTATACCGAGGACTGTACTCTGGAGTGGGATTGATTTGGAGGTGGAGAGTCCATCATGGTCTTGGGCGGTGTGTCACAGCATCATTGGACTGAGATTGTTGTCATTGCAGACAATCTCAACGGTGTGCGTTACAGGAAAGACATCCTCCTGTGGTACCCTTCTCGCAGGCTCATCCTGACATGACCCTCCAGGATGACATTCTGTGCGTGATTTCCTGCAAGACAGGAATGTCAGTGTTCTGACATGGCCAGTGAAGAGCCCGGATCTCAATCTTATTGAGCACGTCTGAGACCTGTTGGATTGGAGGGTGAGGGCTAGGGCCATTCCCCCCAGAAATGTCCGGGAACTTGCAGGTGCCTTGGTGGAAGAGTGGGGTAACATTTCACAGCAAGAACTGGCAAATCTGGTGCAGTCCATGAGGAAGAGATGCACTGCAGTACTTAATGCAGCTGGTGGCCACACCAGATACTGACGGTTACTTTTGATTTTGACCCCCCTTTGTTCATGGACACATTATTCAATTCTGTTAGTCACATGTCTGAGGGACAGTTTATGTCTCAGTTGTTGAATGTTCATATAAATATTTACAAATGTTAATTTTGATGAAAATTAATGCAGTTAACAGTGAGAGGACATTTCTTTAACACATGTAACACAATAGATCTGGTAAAAGATCATGTATTTTAATTAATAGTTTTATTCATTTTAATTCATATTTATCATCTTTGAAATGAAAAGAGGCCACAATGTATTATTCCAGTTTAGACACAATTTAGATTTTGATTACTAGATGGCAGCAGTGTATGTGCAAAGTTGTAAACTGATCCAATGAACCATTGCATTTCTGTACAATATGTGTCAAGTCTGTCCAAATGTGCCTAATTTGTTTATTACTAACTTTTCATTTTCAAAATTGTGCACTCTCCCCAAACAATAGCATGGTATTCTTTCACTGTAATAGCTACTGTAACTTGGACAGTGCAGTTCGATTAACAAGAATTTAAACTTTCTGCCCATAACAGATTTGTCTATTTTCTTGTTACCAACAACATCATGCTAATCACATTAGTGCACATTAGCTCAACAGTCCAAAGTAGCTACTTGTCAGAACAAGTCTTCTGGATATGTGTAGTATATAAAACATCAGGGTCTATTTTCCCCAACAGTTTAACATCCAGGATTTACAGTATTTCACTCCCAGATAAAAACGTATTTTTGGAGTATTAACATGTGAAATGGTGCTGCTAAGGTTGCCTATGTATGAGATTGTGATGTGATTGATCAGATATGATAGGCCAACTTACATTTACTCCATCTACAACCACTGATTATTTTTATTTGACCCTGCTGGTCATCTATGAACGTTTGAACATCTTGGCCATGTACTGTTATAATCTCCACCCGGCCCAGCCAGAAGAGGACTGACCACCCCTCAGTGCCTGGTTCCTCTCTGGGTTTCTTCCTAGGTTCCAGCCATTCTAGGGAGTCTATCCTCGCCACCATGCTTCTACATCTGCATTGCTTGCTGTTTAGGGTTTTAGGCTGGGTTTCTGTAGGGCACTTTGTGTCATCGGCTGATGTAAAAAGGGCTTTATAAATACATTTGATCGATGTCATATCCATTGGGGTGGATTAAAGTGGTTAAAGCGTTGGACTCGTAACCAGAAGGTTGCAAGTTCAAATCCCAGAGCTGACAAGGTACAAATCTGTCGTTCTGCCCCTGAACAGGCAGTTAACCCACTGTTCCTAGGCCGTCATTGAAAATAAAAAGTTGTTCTTAACTGACTTGTCAAGTTAAATAAAGGTTAAATAAGTAAATAAAAACCAAGAGTGGTCAAAATGATTCCCAAGGAAAAATGAAGTGCATTGTAACACCAGAACTAGTGGCAACTGAGCTACCACCAACTTCAAAGAGACAAAACATTGCATGGTGTTGTCATGACTCTCTCTCCTTGGTGAGGATCAAAGGTGCCCGATTAGCTCGGCACATGGCTGACAGATAGCCAGATCCACCTCTCTCCCACCAGAGGGGGGAGTTGCGCCGGTTTTATGACATAACAGCCGGTCGTAAACTTTCTGCAGCATGTGAAGACTGAAAATCCTTTGTTACACAGAGAGACTTTGCCACCAAAACTTCAACACATTCATAATGGGTTTCTGGATATTTCTCACAAATGTTGAGAACGATGAGATGAAAACTGGAAAATGAATGTCTAATTTGTGATGTCATTAAAATGATCAGAAAGACGTTATAAGGGAAACATTGTAAATATAAGAGCTTTCACAATGTATCAGATTTACATCTAAACGTTGTAAAAATGTAATTATTATATATGAAACTATTTTTGAAAAGATAGAAATGTGATTTCAGCCTTCTAAATGAGATAATGGCTTTTCATAAAAACCTGGGCCCAGTAAGTAACCACGCCCACATGAGCACAGACATTGTGTCAACATGGAACCGAGGCCTAAGTGCTTAAAAGGACTCGCTGAGAATTTAAATACAGACCAGAGAACATGAGGACATGGTCCACATGTAGAAATGGTTAAAACTACAAGACCAGAAAATGGTAAGACCCTCTGAAACTCTTGTCAGGTGAAGGTAAAGACAAGAACAGGGGTGGGCAACTCCAGTCCTCGAGGGCCTGATTGGTGTCACACTGTTTCTCCATCCCTAACAGACACAGCTGATTAATCAGATTGCATTCTAAACTGAAGATCATGATTAGATGATTATTGGAGTAAGGTGTGTTAGCTGGGGTAAAACTGACACCAATCAGGCCCAGGACTGGAATTGCTCACCCCTGGACTAGACCAAACATTCAGTCTTCAGCTGGGTATGTAAAGTGGTCTAGGACAATCTGACCAAATTGTGTGGGACACCTGAAGTATCCATTCTAAGAACACTCCAAGACAAAGAGGCCGACAACTAAGACATTGTTACCTTGTTACCTACATCGAACTACTCCCCATAGACGGGTTGAGTGGTTTCAACAGAGAGACGAAATAGACATTTACACAAATATATATTGCATTGCCAATCCGAATGAGCGGTTGGGTGCCAAATATTCATATTCCGTGAGCGTAGCTTCGAAATGTACAATAAGTCAAGAGAACATCTCTGGTCCTCCCTACTGCCTCTTATCAGGCAGACTCACTAAACACACATCCTTAGTTTGTAAATTATGTCTGAGTGTTGGAGTGTGCCCCTGGCTATCCGTAAATTAAAATAAAAATGTTGCCGTCTGGTTTGCTTAATATAAGGAATCTGAAATGATTCACACTTTTACTTTTGATACTTAAGTATATTTAAAACCAATTACTTTTAGACTTTCACTCAAGTAGTGTTTTATTGGGTGACTTTCACTTCAGTCATTTTCTATTAAGGTATGTTTACTTTTACTCAAGTATGACAATTGGGCACTTTCCCCGCCACTTGTCGTCATGCACAGTGTTCAACGGCACTAACTGGATGTTGAACTGCACGAATTAAAGATTCTGCACAATCGTCTTCCATTGAAATACCAATGAAATGTACCATGTTACAGCTCCTGCTCTTCCTAATCTGTCTAAATAAAAGCATTGGGGGGGGGGAATATACCCTTACTAATCAATCAATATTTAGGCTATAAATCATTTGTATTTCTAAACCACTGATTATATAAGTAACACATTTTTTGATGTTGCCCTTTTACAAGCACTGAAACCCCCAAAAGTGTTTTCACAGCTTTAAAAACTACTATCAGGTTTCAGAGTACTTCATTTCTGTTACAAAAACACATTCCTGGTATTTAAGCACTTGTATTGGGTTTACATTCAAACACCCTCCAAACACCAGAGCTCAGTTTAGGTGTACTACTTTTCATGGTTTCATTACAGAATCATGGTGTTTTGAGACGTAGTATGTTTACAGTGTAATACACTGTAATTCAATGTTTGAATGTAAACCCATTCAAACAGGGATAAGTAATCCCTCTCACCCCCCCCCCTTTAAGATTTAGATGCACTATTGTAAAGTGACTGTTCCACTGGATGTCTTAAGGTGAATGCACCAATTCGTAAGTCGCTCTGGATAAGAGCGTCTGCTAAATGACTTAAATGTAAATGTAAATGAAGTTTCTGATTAGGAACTGATTCCATTGTAAAGTCATACAACACAATTATATTGTATAAATTAACATGCTCAAAACAAATATATAGATATCAAAAAATTCAGATTATGAAAAACAAATCATTATAATCGCATCACAAATCTTTCGGAAAAGTGCATATGCCTGTTTTCTGTAAAGAATCATTTGAGTACAGATTGTAATACAAAATGTGTGTTTTGCCTGAGTGATTGTTCAGTAATAAATGGGAAAATCAGCAGTGTTGTAATAGGGCCTGAAAAACCATCTATTTCATAGTGATGGGGACAGATTCCCATCTAATACATCAGAATATCGTATTTAAAATACTAAATGGTGAGCCTACCATTTAATCCAATAGCAAAAATCAAACATACACATTTCAAAACTGCTCTTTTTGAAGAACAGAAAGAATATATGGTAAACACTTTTCCATACAGTATTTGACAAACTTGCACACTTGTTTGTAATTTGTAGCCAATGGCAGGTGGTGAGCATGTTGAGCAATGTCAATCTTACAGTTGAATTATCCTCATACAGTACATATGCAGGACAAATCCTCAGAAATAGAGGTATTGTAAAACAGTTGGCTACTGTAAAAATGTAGCAGTGTTTTTATGTCGTTTCCTGCTCCGTGCAACATTATACAAGAGCACCTGTTTTTGATGTGACATGTCAACAGTATTGCCTGCCTCTCTGCTTATGGTATATCAATGAAATTCAGATAAACATGTTGTTATTTATAACCCAGGTATGTCAGCAGTGCATTGTACACACCACTATGATTCCAAATAGTAGCATGAATGGACTCTTCACACTTAGTCCTATGATGTAGTATTTAAAGCCACATTAATATATGATTAGATATTTACCTTCAAACATAAATTAAATCAATACATTTGAGGTACAAATATAAAAATGTACAGTATTCAGCAGTTACCAAACTACACTGAAAAAAATATATACTAAAAACATGCAAACATGTAAAAGATTTCAATGAGTTACACTACATTACATTACACAAATAGCTCGCCCACACGACTTCATACTTGCTCTCTGCCATCTGCCCGTTACAGTTGAAAATGTGATTCATCCGTGAAGACCTCTCCAATGTACCAGTGGCCATCGAAGGTGGGGCCACTGAAGTTGGTTACAATAGCAAACTGCAGTCAGGTCAAGACCCTGTTGAGGACAAAGACTACGCAGAGGAGCTTCTCTATGACTGTTTGGACAATCCTGCAGTCCACATGACAATTGCATGCTCCCTCAAAATGTGAGACATCCGCTGCGTTGCATTGTGTTGTGCACATTTTAGTGTGGTCTGTTATTGTCCCCAGCACAAGGTGCACCTGTGTACTAATTATGCTGTTTAATCAACTTTTTGATATGCCACACCTGTCAGGTGGATGGATTATCTTGGCAGTTTGATTAAGTGATAGTTACAATTTTGTCTTTCGTTAACAGTATAAGTATGTGTATCAATGAAATGCAGATAATGAGTGGAATATATTGTTTTATACAACGGATGGGTCTAATCCAGAATGATGACTGTTTAAAACCGCATTCCAGCTGGTGTCTATTCCACAAGTTACCACCAGCTAAATCTATGACGTTAAAATGTCTATTTACTCTGTTCGATCTGACTGCGCAATCCACTGTCTCGTCAGCCCAGCCAAGCAATTTAAACTTGATCTCCACTATAAAAAGCATCCAGAAATTATCTCACATTTCTTTTCGACTAACATTTAGTCTTTCAACAGCAGAGATTTGAATAAACCTTGGTGTCTGTCTCTCCAACATTTGCAACATTGTTTCAAAATTGAAATTCGATCTCCATCTCATCTCCTTAATTCAGGGATTTCCTCATCGTTTGATTATTTTTCAGAGTCAGAGAGAGTCAGCATGGCACGCTTGTCCTCCAGATAGTGGAGAGCATGAGCAACACTTTTGCAGTTCTTCATAATATCTTTAATAAATGCTGTGGTAGAAATGATCTACACATACTGAGCAGCTCATGTTAAAGACAGAAGCTTGCTACATGACAGACCAATCCGAACGCATCTCTCGGCATGTCCAACCCATCCATTTTCTCAGCCAATCATGGGTAGAGGGAAAGTTCCTGGCTTTTTATGTGGCTAAACCAACTAGGCTGGTAATTCATTTTTCTTTATTTGTATTTACAAAGTTTGTTAAGGTACATGAAAGGTCAAGTGTTGCAGAAGGCATTTCTGCCCAAAATGCATTTTGATTTTAAAAAATACATGTATATGTTCAAATGCCTCTCCTGTGAAGTAGTGACATGCAATATACACATAGTTTCCTGGAACGAGTCATAAATATACACCTATACACAGTCATCAAACTATGTCCGTTAACTAGGCACTACATAATTTTTTTAGTTCAGTAGTTAGTAATTTTGAGCAGTTTGATTACGTGATCGAAAATTATATTAAAGTAAAGTGAATATTGCATTTTGAATAGCAGTTGTGTGCTTATGTGCCACATACTTTTGTGAAATTGCACCAAAGTGATTGAAAAAGAAGGCTCTGTGAATTCCAGACAACTGTGCTTGTTGATTTCCCACTGGGGCAGGTGTAATGCTCTGGTGGTCTAAGTCTACCACTAACCAGTTTGATTACAATGTTGGATTTCAACCCAGATCCAATTGCAAAACAGTTTCAATAAGCTCCCCAAATATAATTGTATATTTTAGTTATCAAAGCTGTAAAGAGCTCAGATAAATTAAATGTCACGAAATGCCTTTCTCATATTGATATCAAGATTGAAATAGCGATATTGGTGCCCAACACTAATATCTAGGATTTAAAATGTAATCCTTATTTCTAGAAAACAGAGAGTGAGGGAGATCCTTTTTGATCTTAAAAATCAAATCTATGTTCATCGTACTCAAAACCAGGCTACAAGTCCAATTACAAAGGGTCTAGAGAGGGGCCATCTTGTCTTAGGGTGACGGAAAATTAACTGTTTATGCAGATGTAACCCTTGCAATGGGTTCTGGGGGTGATCTACTGTACCTCGTGATTTTAAATGTGCACTTCACATTTCCATATCATAACATTAATGTCATATACAGCGTCAACATTTCTGATCACTTGGTTTGATGTACTCAGTCAATTGAAAATGTGGAGTTTTGAAACATGTGACAATTGATTTGTGTGCGTTTTGAAAAATGCACCGTTTCGATGTATGTGATTAGAGTTGTGAAAATATTCCACATACTTGTCAAAATTGCACCAAAGTGATAAAAAAAGGTCACTTCCAAGGCTCTGTGAAGTCCAGACAACTGCTTGTTGATTCCCCATTGTATCAAAACACAAGGCGGTTTCGCAGACACAGAAGGCAGATGGTTGGAGTCTTAGACGATTAATAATCCAAAAAAAGAGTAGTCAAGAGGTCGTAGAAAGGTCAAAACCAGTTCAGAGTCCATGAGGTACAGAGTGGCAGGCAGGCTCAAGGTCAAGGCAGGCAGAATGGTCAGGCATGCAGGTACAGAGTCCAGAAACAGGCAAGATTCAAAACCAGGAGGACAAGGGGAAAAAAAGAAGAAACTATTAAAGTCAGGACAACAGGAAATACACCACTGGTTGACTTGGACATACAAGACGAACTGACACAGAGAGACAGGAAACACAGGTATAAATACACTGGGAAAACAAGTGACACCTGGAGGGGGTGGAGACAATAACGAGGACAGGTGAAACTGATCAGGGGGTGACAGACCTCGCCAGGCCTAAGCCTGCCCCTAACCAGTTTGATTAAAATGGTTGGAGTGCAACCCAGACACCATTCCAAAAACAGTTTCAATAGGCTTCCCAACCAAGCCCATACCTTAAACACTAAAACGGTTTCAACATGCCTCTTCCCTCTTAACCCAGAAACTTGATCAAGAGTCACAGCATACACTAATCAAGGGTATAACCGAACAACAACTCAACTCAAAAGCACCAAGTATGTTGTCTTACATAAGGGTTCCCGAGTGACGCAGTGGTGTAAAGGCACTGCATCTCAGTGCAAAAGGCGTCATTACAGACCCTGGTTTAAATCTGGGCTGTATCACAGCTGGCCGTGATTGGGATACCCATAGGGCAGCACACAATTGGCCCAGCATTATCCGGGTTTTGCCAGGGTAGGCAGTCAATGTAAATAAGAATTTGTTCTTAACTGACTTGCCTAGTTATATAAATTTGACATTAAAAAAAAAACACATAGCCCTATACACTACTCCCAGGATCACAACAAGACCCTCACACACGTCTACAGGGTAAGAAAAAATAACCACAGACTTGGCCATCTGAAATGTTCCACTCGTGCCCCAACATAAGCGTTTTTAGAGTAGAACTTTCCAGACCCACATCACCAGCACCTCCCCACCAATACCAATACACACAAACACAAAAACCTCCCCCCTGATTAGCCCATCACAACTTCAAGCATTCTCACAACTCATTCTGATTACAGATATTGGACAATGGGGTATGGGTGTCATGCCCAGACATGGAACCCTCATCCTAACTAACCCATCACATCAACCCCCACCGTGTCACCATAGGTCCCAATACAATAGCACCTTGATCAACACAATAGCCTCTGTCACCCCACCAACACCTTTCTCAACATGTCTGCACACAGACACTAGGACCCCTCCTCACATCCACAATACTGTAATCAGAACAGTGATGGGCTAATCCCCATTGGCATCATCAACCATCTGCCACACGGTGTAGAGAATGACGTCACACACTGTGAACACTCTTGCTTTAGACAGGTCCGATAAGATGTCATCTATTGTTGGTGGGGGGAATTGAGTTGTCTTTAGTGCTTTGTTCAGTGGTCTAGGGTCTACACATTCTCAGTTTACCATTCGGTTTCTTCACGCTTATCCAGTCGGTGCTGTTCTCCACAGGTGTAATACTCATTCTGAAGCTGAAAGCTGCTCCCCTCTTCTTTCAACAGCTTCATCACTGCAACTGGAACTCGTCTTTTAGGTTCATTTTTGATCTGGTAGTTTCCTTCCAGACATCTGAATATTATCTCTTTATGTTCTCTATAGTCCATTGACCCTCTGTGTCCGTACCTTCTGTCACAATGCCATCCACAGTCAAAATGTTCTCAAACTGCACTTTCACTATGTTCATGGCCTGAACTGCTTTACTGCCTTGTCAACCACCATAAACTCTAGACGGTACAGTCTCTTGTTTTGTGGATTTCTCAGTTTAATTTGCCCAGTGGCTGTTGTATGCTCTTGTTGTATCACTAGGACTTGGTTTGTTTTCTCAACTTGTGTGACCGGGTTCAGTAGATTTATTGGGATAATAGTACAGCTTGATCCACAATTTCACTAGTTCTTTGCCAATGAGCATTGCTGCAAACAACTGACTAGTCTGTACTGTGTTTTACTGTGTTTACAGTCTCTGTAGTAACACTCAGAATCTCCACACATTTATCCTATTTTCCTTACCCTTGCTTTTACGTGCACTTTGCAGCAAAATTATTGTCCATCCCACACTTTTTACACTGCTTTCCAAAAGCTGGGCATTTCCTCTTATTTCTCTCATGCTTTTTTTTTTCCCCCAGAATTTGCAAGAGATTGTATATTGCATATTTGTCCTTTTCTTTCTTCGCTCTGTTTCATTCCAAGCACTTCCTGTATTACCTTTAATTGTTTTACTGTTCCCATGTGTTCTCACTGTGTTAACAACCCTCCAGGCAAGCTTCAATGCCATACAACTCTCCTTCCGTGGCCTCCAACTGCTCTTAAACGCAAGTAAAACTAAATGCATGTTCTTCAACCGATCGCTGCCTGCACCTGCCCGCCTGTCCAACATCACTACTCTGGACGGCTCTGACTTAGAATACGTGGACAACTACAAATACCTAGGTGTCTGGTTAGACTGTAAAGTCTCCTTCCAGACCCACATCAAACATCTCCAATCCAAAGTTAAATCTAGAATTGGATTCCTATTTCGCAACAAAGCATCCTTCACTCATGCTGCCAAACATACCCTTGTAAAACTGAATATCCTACCAATCCTGGACTTCGGCGATGTCATTTACAAAATAGCCTCCAATACCCTACTCAACAAATTGGATGCAGTCTATCACAGTGCCATCCGTTTTGTCACCAAAGCCCCATATACCACCCACCATTGCGACCTGTACGCTCTCGTTGGCTGGCCCTCGCTTCATACTTGTCGCCAAACCCACTGGCTCCATGTCAGCTACAAGACCCTGCTAGGTAAAGTCCCCCCTTATCTCAGCTCGCTGGTCACCATAGCATCTCCCACCTGTAGCACGCGCTCCAGCAGGTATATCTCTGGTCACCCCCAAAACCAATTCTTTCTTTGGCCGCCTCTCCTTCCAGTTCTCTGCTGCCAATGACTGGAACGAACTACAAAAATCTCTGAAACTGGAAACACTTATCTCCCTCACTAGCTTTAAGCACCAGCTGTCAGAGCAGCTAACAGAATACTGTACCTGTACATAGCCCACCTATAATTTATCCCAAACAACTACCTCTTTCCCTACTGTATTTATTTATTTTATTTTATTTATTTATTTTGCTCCTTTGCATCCCATTATTTTTATGTCTACTTTGCACATTCTTCTACTGCAAATCTACCATTCCAGTGTTTTACTTGCTATATTGTATTTACTTTGCCACCATGGCCTTTTTTTGCCTTTACCTCCCTTATCTCACCTCATTTGCTCACATCGTATATAGACTTGTTTCTACTGTATTATTGACTGTATGTTTGTTTTACTCCATGTGTAACTCTGTGTTGTTGTATGTGTCGAACTGCTTTGCTTTATCTTGGCCAGGTCGCAATTGTAAATGAGAACTTGTTCTCAACTTGCCTACCTGGTTAAATAAAGGTGAAATAAAAAATACAATAAAAAAATGTTATATATATATACATATCTGCATCCATTTTTCTAATGTCAGGGTTTCCTCTCTTAGCAGTCTTTCTCTAAGATGGGAGGTCCATGTGCCACAAACCATTCTATCACAGATCAAGGAGTAATTAATATCCCTGAAATTGCATGCCCTGGCTATCACTATAAATAATAAATAATAATATATGCCATTTAGCAGACGCTTTTATCCAAAGCGACTTACAGTCATGTGTGCATACATTCTACATATGGGTGGTCCCGGGAATCGAACCCACTACCCTGGCGTTACAAGCGCCATGCTCTACCAACTGAGCGATATATCACATGTTTATCAATAACGATATCAGATCCTTGATTTCTTACAAAGAAAATATACCTTAAGTATCATTCCATTTTGGGTTGCAATGTGCCTCAAATAGAGTTGAAGTCGGAAGTTTACATACAAAACACTTAACCAAATACATTTAAACTTAGTTTTTCACACCTCCTGACATTTAATCCTAGTAAATATTCCCTGTTTTAGGTCAGTTAGGATCACCACTTTATTTTAAGAATGTGAAATGTCAGTATAATAGTAGAGAGAATGATTTATTTCAGCTTTTATTTCTTTCATCACATTCCCAGTGGGTCAGAAGTTTACATACACTCAATTGGTATGCGGTAGCATTGCCTTTAAATTGTTCAACTTGGGGCAAACGTTTCGGGCAGCCTTCCACAAGCTTCCCACAATAAGTTGGGTGAATTTTGGGCCATTCCTCCCGACAGAGCTGGTGTAACTCAGTCAGGTTTCTTGGCCTCCTTGCTCGCATACACTTTTTCAGTTCTGCCTACACATTTTCTATAGGATTGAGGTCAGGGCTTTGTGATGGCCACTCCAATACTTTGACCTTGTGCTTAAGCCATTTTGACACACCTTTGGAAGTATGCTTGGGGTCATTGTCCATTTGGAATACCCATTTGCGACCAAGCTTTAACTTCCTGACTGATGTCTTGAGATGTTGTTTTCAATATATCCACATAATTTTTCTCCCTCATGATGCCATCTATTTTGTGAAGTGCACCAGTCCCTCCTGCAGCAAAGCACCCCCACAACATGATGCTGCCATCCCCGTGCTTCACTGTTGGGATGGTGTTCTTCGGCGTGCAAGCATCCCCCTTTTTCCTCCAAACGTAACGATGGCCATTATGGCCAAACAGTTCTATTTTTGTTTCATCAGACCAGAGGACATTTTCCAAAAAGTACCATCTTTGTCCCCATGTGCAGTTGCAAACCGTAGTCTGGCTTTTTTATGGTGGTTTTGGAGCAGGGGCTTCTTCTTTGCTGTGCGGCCTTTCAGGTTATGTCGATATAGGACTCATTTTACTGATGATATAGATACTTTTGTACCTGTTTCCTCCAGCATCTTCACAAGGTCCTTTGCTGTTGTTCTGGGATTGATTTGCACTTTTCGCACCAAAGTACGTTCATCTTTAGGAGACAGGACACATCTCCTTCCTGAGCGGTATGACGACTGCGTGGTTCCATGATGTTTATACTTGCATACTATTGTTTGTACAGATGAACGTGGTACCTTCTGGCATTTGGAAATTGCTCCCATGGATGAACCAGACTTGAGGTCTCTGAGGTCTTGGCTGATTTCGTTTGATTTCCCCATGATGTCAAGCAAAGAGGCACTGAGTTTGAAGGTAGGCCTTGAAATACATCCACAGGTACACCTCCAATTAACTCAAATTATGTAAATGAGCCTATCAGAAGCTTCTAAAGGCATGACATAATTTTGGGGAATTTTCCAAGCTGTTTAAAGGCACAGTCAACTTAGTGTATGTAAACATCTGACCCACTGGAATTGTGATACAGTGAATTATAAGTGAAATAATCTGTCTGTAAACAATTGCTGGAAAAATTGCTCATGTCATGCACAAAGTAGATGTCCTAACCGACTTGCCAAAACTCTAGTTTGTTAACAAGAAATTTGTGGAGTGGTTGGAAAACGAGCTTTAATGACTCCAACCTAAGTGTATGTAAACTTCCGACTTCAACTGTATCTCTAAATTCACTGTCCCCCTCGCCAAAATTGAACACATTAATGTCTCACACAGCTCCCTGCCACTCTCTTCAATTAGATAGTAGAAAAGTTTCACTTTCTATGTGTAAGATCCAGGTAGATTGTAAACTCCTCTTTCCGCGACTTCGCTAGGTTGTTTGTGTCCAAGCATAATGTCGATGGTGGATTGAATCCAAGTGCGCTCTCCATCTTGCAACACGGTTTTTCTCTCTGCTGTCAGCTGCTTTGGCGGCCTTCTACATAGCTCACTGTTGGCTAGCCACTTCCATGTTTGCTACTTGTCTCTCAATGGCAAAAGTCATTTTTCGGCCGACAAGTTCGTCTCTGCTATCACCATGTTTCATATCTATTCTGTCTATAGATTATATTATATTATACAAAATGGATGGTTAAAGCATTTAACTTGCTTAACTGTTATGTATTAATGGATTTAATGTATATATTTATATAGATTTATAATACATATTAATGTATTAACATCTCAGCATCATGTAACGGCGTTCGTCTGTTGAAGGAGAAGCGGACCAAAATGCAGAGTGGTGGTTACTCATGTTCTTTAATGAAGAATCTACGATACATGAAATAACTAAATATACAAAAACAACAAACGGAACGTGAAAACCTATTACAGCCTATCTGGTGAACAACTACACAGAGACAGGAACAATCACCCACGAAAACACTCTCAGAATATGGCTGCCTAAATATGGTTCCCAATCAGAGACAACGATAAATCACCTGACTCTGATTGAGAACCGCCTCAGGCAGCCATAGACTACGTCGACGCCCCACAAAACCCCAAGACAAAAAACACACCACAATAACCCATGTCACACCCTGGCCTGACCATAATAAATCTATAAAGTAAACACAAAATACTAAGACCAAGGCGTGACACATCAACACAGTGACCAGCGGGTCACTGCAGTAGCATGGTAGCAATGAGTGTTGCTCATATCAGTGTCCCCACTGCAACACATAACAATACTATTGTTACAGCATAGACGAACCTGTGTCATCCAGACGAAGTGCAGGCCCAGCGCTGGGCTGTTTTGTGCGTCTCGCAGCGGGGGATTGACAATATCAGGACCGTGGCCAGCGGTCGAGCGTGCAGATATGCATAGATTCATATAAAAATGACCCTCATTTCAAGTCAACACATCTCTGTCTTCATTGTTCCCGTCTTGCACAAGTCACACATCTCCGCTGGCATCACATCAGCTCCACTGGCCTCTCTCTCTTCCCCTCTCCTCTCTCTATTCCTGATAGCTCTTCTACCAAATGAGTAGCCTACAGCTTAATGCAAGTCACAGGAATAAAACTAATAGTCAAGGAGACAAGAAAAGTATAAAGTAGGCTGCAGTGTTGAAAATGAACTGGCCAGAAGTAGCTCTGGTGTAATATGTGATTGGCTGGTGGTGATGGATGAATAGCCTAAATGGCTGAACTGATGCAAATGTACAGCTGCTGTAGATACTGGTGTGGGTGATGTGTTCGTTCTTGACATTTTGTGTCCTAGTGTGACTGGATGTCAGATCCCTTTGTGCGCCAGTTTTCAATTATGCTATCATTCAAAATGCCAATATTAAAATGTAACTGTTCCCCAAAAATGTACGGGCATTATGATGAAAAATACAAATATTTACAAATAATATTTACAAGTGTTCTAACAAAATATCCATATTTAAACTATTGAAATGTCTAATAAATGCAATTGTAACACAGTGTTTTCATTACATTACAGAATGATTTGATTGAAGAAGTCAGTGATATAAGGACATACACATAGACATAATTTAAAAGTAAATGTAGGCTTAAATGCATGTTACTTCGCAATTTGCAGCTTAGGCTACTATATTAAATCAACGTGAGAATAACTGTTTATTAGCCTATTAAAAATGGTAAAACGTAATCAGTGTAACGAACTGTGCCCACAACCTGTCTGTCACGTTTTTCCTCCTCGTCGTCTGTAGAGGAGAGGCGAGAAGGATCGGGGGACCAACATGCAGCGTGGTATGAATCCTTTTACTGAATGATGAACCACACAACAGGCTAACAAAACAACAAACGACCGTGACTGCTACTGAAACATAGTGCTAACATGCAACTAGACATACACAATCACCCACAAACAAACAGTGAAACCCAGGCTACCTAAGTATGATACTCAATCAGAGACAACTAATGACACCTGCCTCTGATTGAGAAACATACTGGGCCGAAACATACAAATCCCCAAATCATTGAAAAACAAACATAGACTGCCCACCCCAACTCACGCCCTGACCATACTAAATAAATACAAAACAAAGGAAATAAAGGTCAGAACGTGACACTGTCTCCTGGCCTGTACACAAACGCTAGGAATTACAGCTGGATAGACATTTGTCCTGTCAATTCAGCACCACAGAGTTAACCTGGTAACTGGGACATGAAAAACACAAGCCAGAGGCGTTTTCATTTATAGTCACGTATTTTAAGGCCTTTACGTATGCGTTCCCTAGTCACAGCTGTTCTGCGGGCGTTCATTACTGCAGGCATTAGTTATGCGTTCATTAGTCACAACCATTCGGCAGGTGTTCTATATCTAAATATATCTACACGTGGACGTGTTCATTTCTTAATGTAATGTCTTGATGCGTTAACGCGGTCAGAAAGCAGAAATGTGTCTCCATTGACAGTTGATGTTAATTCATGACGGATTAATAGGCGCTTGGTTACTTACATGTTTGGTGACTTATCGAGAGGAATCCGTAGCTACATTAGGCTCCATTTTGTCCCCTTTTTTATCACTCGTGTGTGTGTGTGTGTGTGTGTGTGTGTGTGTGTGTGTGTGTGTGTGTGTGTGTGTGTGTGTGTGTGTGTGTGTGTGTGTGTGTGTGTGTGTGTGTGTGTGTGTGTGTGTGTGTGTGTGTGTGTGTGTGTGTGTGTGTGTGTGTGCACTGTTTGTGTGTGTGTGCACTGTGTGTGTGTGTGTGTGTGTGTGTGTGTGTGTGTGTGTGTGTGTGTGTGTGTGTGTGTGTGTGTGTGTGTGTGTGTGTGTGTGTGTGTGTGTGTGTGTGTGTGTGTGTGTGTGCGTGCGTGTGCGTGCGTGTGCGTGTGCGTATGCGTGTGTGTGTGTGTGTGTGTGTGTGTGTGTGTGTGTGTGTGTGTGTGTGTGTGTGTGTGTGTGTGTGTGTGTGTGTGTGTGTGTGTGTGTGTGTGTGTGTGTGTGTGTGTGTGTGTGTGTGTGCACTGTGTAAATACATGTGTGTGGCTGTCTGTGCTTCTCTCTCCCCTCTCTCTCTCTTTCACTTGCTCACTTACTCACGCTCTTTCTTTGTGTGTGTATGTACTGTACATGTGTGTCAGGTCCATGCTGTTCTCTCTCTCTCTCTCTCAATTCAATTCAAGGGGCTTTATTGGTATGGGAAACATGTTAACATCACTCTCTCTCTCTTTCTTTCTCTCTCTCTCTCTCTCTCTCTCTCTCTCTCTCTCTCTCTCTCTCTCTCTCTCTCTCTCTCTCTCTCTCTCTCTTCTCTCTCTCTCTCTCTTCTCTCTCTTTCTCTGTGTACATGTGTCAGTCTGTGCTGTTCTCTCACCACATGCATGCCCTTCCTTCTGCCTCATCTATCAGCTGCTCTTCCAGTCAGTTGGTGGACCTCTGCAGTGGCTACACTAGAGGCTGTTGCTAGGCGAGAATTTGCACCGTGGATGATGCATGAAGATTTTGAACCAATGAGGTGGAGATGTGAGACAGTGGGCTGATGCTTAGTTTTTCATGTAATTTCGATTGATTTTTCAATGGGTTTGACACCAGAGCAAGTATCCATCTAATAGTTATATCCGGGGACTGTGATTGTATACGAATTGTACTGTAGGTTGTACTAAGGTGATTTGTAGAAAATATGTATTTTAGGCGTATTTTCCAGACGTTGTCATCACGTGCATTTCAGGTGCTGAATGAAAGGTTAAAATACGTATTTTCCGGACATCGAAAATATATATTTTATAAACATTAAAAATATGTATTTTTTGGGTCATTGATTTTTGGATGAAATTTCAACTGCTATAGATGATCAATTAAGTAAGCATTATATTGTAAGGGAACATTTTAATGTCTGAAGAGATAGCCTTGAATTGTACACAGTATGCATCTTGTCTCACTCTATCTTGGTTCGTGCAGGTGACTGTGACCTCCTCCTCTCACCAATTGTTAGAACGCCTGTTCTGGAAATTAAGATAGGAGACATTGCTCAGTTTCTTGGGAAACTGACCCCGTGAGATAACAGCCAGTCACCTGCAGGAACCAACCCTATGAACCATGCCTATGTATCTTTTTGCGTAGCAGTATATAAGAGGACTGAAGGGACCGCCCTTGTAGAGCTTGTGGTAGAATTGTACTTTGTATGTGTGTTTGTTGAAACCTCTCCGCTTAACTGATAATAAAGAGTCATTCATTTATTATTGACTTCAGGCGTTGAATTTACACCACAATAATTGTTCTCACTTCTTAATAGGAAAGATTGTAACAAACGTTGTATCATTGCTCTCGTACCTATCACATGTACTTATGTTAGCTTCTACAAAACCTTAAAACTAACAGCGATGATGTTGAACATTTTCCACACGACAGAATAAAGCAATAGACCACTTGAACTGCAACGACACTGGCGGTTACAGATTTTTTTTCCGTTCTTGCTATTGACTGTGATCTGTTGTTGTTTATCTACCTTAGTTGATAGCAGCCAAAAGGACCAAAATGTTTTCATAAAAAAACAAACGCTTGCAAAGCATGATGGGTGTTATTAAAATGAGCTCCTCCCCCAAACAAGTACAGTCGGTACTGACCCAGATCCAAATCTGAACGAATCATAGACATCTAGGCTATGTTACACAAGTTTGAACATCACAGTACAATACGGCACAGTTTAGTACTGTAGAGCACAGTAGAACACAGAGTACATTACAATATGGTACAGTACACAACTTTTTTTTTGCTGCTCGATGTATTGTACTGTACTGTACTTCACTGCACTAGACTCTACTTTTTTTACTGTACTGTTTTTGCAGAAGCACCTTTCCCTTAATGTACATGAATTCATATATAACAATATATGTATTTATAACATAGTAGTTACATGTAAATATTATGTAATTACACTATAATAAGGGTAAGACCTTTTTTACTGTACTGTTTTTGCAGAAGCACCTTTCCCTTAATGTACATGAATTCATATAACAATATATGTATTTATAACATAGTAGTTACATGTAAATATTATGTAATTACACTATAATAAGGGCAAGACCTTTTTACTGTACTGTTTTTGCAGAAGCACTTTTCCCTTAATGTACATGAATTCAGATATAACAATATATGTATTTATAACATAGTAGTTACATGTAAATAGTATGTAATTACACTATAATAATAACCTTAGAATGGTTATCTAGCAATGATCAACAACCAGTTTGACAGAGCTTGAATAATGTTTTAAAGAATAATGGGCTTCACAATCCAGGTATGGAAAGCTCTTAGAGATAAACTCCAGAAAGGTGCTTCTACAAATGATTGACTCAGGGGTGTGAATACTTATGTAAATGTATTTCATTTTCAATATATTTGCAAACATTTCTCAAAACATGTTTTGTCTTTGTCATTATGGGGTATTGTCTGAGAAAAATAATAACACTTTACCTTTATTGTACATAAATTATATGTAACAAAATAAACTCAGCAACAAAAGAAACTTCCCTTTTTCAGGACCCTGATTGTTCAATGAACCATAAACAATTAATGAACATGCACCTGTGGAACGTTCGTTAAGACACTAACAGCTTTCAGACGGCAGGCAATTAAGGTCACAGTTATGAAAACATAGGACAGTAAAGAGGCCTTCCTACTGACTCTGAAAAAACACCAAAAGAAAGATGCCCAGGGTCCCTGCTCATCTGCGTGAACGTGCCTTAGGCATGCTGCAAGGAGGCATGAGGATTGCAGATGTGGCCAGGGCAATAAATTGCAATGTCCGTACTGTGAGACGCCTAAGACAGCACTACAGGGAGACAGGACGGACAGCTGATCGTCCGCACAGTGGCAGACCACGTGTAACAACACCTGCACAGGAACAGTACCTGCGGGACAGGTACAGGATGGCAACAACAACTGCCCGAGTTACACCAGGAACACACAATCCGTCATTCAGTGCTTAGACAATAGGCTGAGAGAGGCTGGACTGAGGGCTTGTAGGCCTGTTGTCAGGCAGATCCTCACCAGACATCAACAGCAACAATGTCGCCTATGGGCACAAACTCACCGTCGCTGGACCACACAGGACTGGCAAAAAGTGCTCTTCACTGATGAGTCATGGTTTTGTCCCACCAGGGGTGATGGTCGGATTCGCGTTTATCGTCGAAGGAATGAGCTTTACACTGAGGCCTGTACTCTGGAGCAGGATCTGGATTTGGAGGTAGAGGGTCCGTCATAGTCTGGGGTGATGTGTCACAGAATCATCGGATTGAGATTGTTGTCATTGCAGGCAATCTCAACACTGTGCGTTACAGGGAAGACATCCTCCTCCCTCATGTGGTACCCTTCCTGCAGGCTCATCCTGACTTGACCCTCCAGCATTACAATGCCACAAGCCACACTGGTCGTTCTGTGAGTGATTTCCTACAAGACAGGAATGTCAGTGTTCTGCCATGGCCAGTGAAGAGCCCGGAACACATTCCCATTGAGCAAGTCTGCGACCTGTTGGATCGGAGGGTGAGGGCTTGGGCCATTCCCACCAGAAATGTCATCCGTGTCCCAGACAGGTGCTTCTACACCTGCATTGCTTGCTGTTTGGGGTTTTAGGCTGGGTTTCTGTACAGCACTTTGAGATATCAGCTGATGTACGAAGGGCTATATAAATACATTTGATTTGATTTGATTTGGGAACTTGCAGGATCCTTGGTGTATGAGTGGGGTAACATCTCACAGCAAGAACTGGCAAATCTATGAGGAGGAGATGCACTGCAGTACTTAATGCAGCTGGTTGCCACACCAGATACTGACTGTTGCTTTTGATTTTGACCCTCCCTTTGTTCAGGGACACATTATTCCATTTATGTTTGTCACATACAGTGAGGGAAAAAAGTATTTGATCCCCTGCTGATTTTGTACGTTTGCCCACTGACAAAGAAATTATCAGTCTATAATTTTAATGGTAGGTTTATTTGAACAGTGAGACACAGAATAACAACTAGAAAATCCAGAAAAACGCATGTCAAAAATGTTAGAAATTTATTTGCATTTTAATGAGGGAAATAAGTATTTGACCACCTCTCAATCAGAAAGATTTCTGGCTCCCAGGTGTCTTTTGTACAGGTAACGAGCTGAGATTCGGAGCACACTCTTAAAGGGAGTGCTCCTAATCTCAGGTTGTTACCTGTATAAAAGACACCTGTCCACAAAAGCAATCAATCAATTAGATTCCAAACTCTCCACCATGGCCAAGACCAAAGAGCTCTCCAAGGATGTCAGGGACAAGATTGTAGACCTACACAAGGCTGGAATGGGCAACAAGATCATCGCCAAGCAGCTTAGTGAGAATATGACAACAGTTGGTGCGATTATTCGCAAATGGAAGAAACACAAAAGAACGGTCAATCTCTCTTGGCCTGGGGATCCATGCAAGATCTCACCTCATGGAGTTGCAATGATCATGAGAACGGTGAGGAATCAGCCCAGAACTACACGGGAGGATCTTGTCAATGATCTCAAGGCAGCTGGAACCATAGTCACCAAGAAAACAATTGGTAACACACTACGCTGTTAAGGACTGAAATCCTGCAGCGCCCGCAAGGTCCCCCTGCTCAAGACAGCACATAAACATGCCCATCTGAAGTTTGCCAATGCACATCTGAATGATTCAGAGGACAACTGGGTGAAAGTGTTGTAGTCAGATGAGACCAAAATGGAGCTCTTTGGCATCAACTCAACTCACCGTGTTTGGAGGAGGAGGAATGCTGACTGTGACCCCAAGAACACCATCCCCACCGTCGAACATGGAGGTGGAAACATTATGCTTTGGGGGTGTTTTTCTGATAAGGGGACCAGACAACTTCACCGCATCAAAGGGACGATGGACGGGGCCATGTACCGTCAAATCTTGGGTCAAATCAAAATCAAATCAAATTGTATTTGTCACATACACATGGTTAGCAGAGGTTAATGCGATTGTAGCGAAATGCTTGTGCTTCTAGTTCCGACAATGCAGTAATAACCAACAAGTAATCTAACTAACAATTCCAAAACTACTGTTTTATACACACAAGTGTAAGGGGATAAATAATATGTACATAAAGATATATGAATGAGTGATGGTACAGAGCGGCATAGGCAAGATGCAGTAGATGGTATTGAGTACAGTATATACATATGAGATGAGTATGTAAACAAAGTGGCATAGTTAAAGTGGCTAGTGATACATGTATTACATAAAGATGCAGTAGATGATATAGAGTACAGTATATACGTATACATATGAGATTAATAATGTAGGGTATGTAAACATTATATTAGGTAGCATTGTTTAAAGTGGCTAGTGATATATTTTACATCATTTCCCATCAATTCCCATTATTAAAGTGGCTGGAGTTGAGTCAGTGTGTTGGCAGCAGCCACTCAATGTTAGTGGTGGCTGTTTAACAGTCTGGTGGCCTTGAGATAGAAGCTGTTTTTCAGTCTCTCGGTCCCAGCTTTGATGCACCTGTACTGACCTCGCCTTCTGGATGATAGCGGGGTGAACAGGCAGTGGCTCGGGTGGTTGATGTCCTTGATGATCTTTCTGGCCTTCCTGTAACATCGGGTGGTGTAGGTGTCCTGGAGGGCAGGTAGTTTGCCCCCGGTGATGCGTTGTGCAGACCTCACTACCCTCTGGAGAGCCTTACGGTTTTGGGCGGAGCAGTTGCCGTACCAGGCGGTTATACAGCCCGCCAGGATGCTCTCGATTGTGCATCTGTAGAAGTTTGTGAGTGCTTTTGGTGACAAGCCGATTTTCTTCAGCCTCCTGAGGTTGAAGAGGCGCTGCTGAGCCTTCTTCACGATGCTGTCTGTGTGGGTGGACCAATTCAGTTTGTCTGTGATGTGTATGCCGAGGAACTTAAAACTTGCTACCCTCTCCACTACTGTTCCTTCGATGTGGATAGGGGGGTGATCCCTCTGCTGTTTCCTGAAGTCCACGATCATCTCCTTAGTTTTGTTGACGTTGAGTGTGAGGTTATTTTCCTGACACCACACTCCGAGGGCCCTCACCTCCTCCCTGTAGGCCGTCTCGTCGTTGTTGGTAATCAAGTCTACCACTGTTGTGTCGTCCGCAAACTTGATGATTGAGTTGGAGGCGTGCGTGGCCACGCAGTCGTGGGTGAACAGGGAGTACAGGAGAGGGCTCAGAACGCACCCTTGTGGGGCCCCAGTGTTGAGGATCAGCGGGGAGGAGATGTTGTTGCCTACCCTCACCACCTGGGGGCGGCCCGTCAGGAAGTCCAGTACCCAGTTGCACAGGGCGGGGTCGAGACCCAGGGTCTCGAGCTTGATGATGATTTTGGAGGGTACTATGGTGTTAAATGCGGAGCTGTAGTCGATGAACAGCATTCTCACATAGGTATTCCTCTTGTCCAGATGGGTTAGGGCAGTGTGCAGTGTGGTTGAGATTGCATCGTCTGTGGACCTATTTGGGCGGTAAGCAAATTGGAGTGGGTCTAGGGTGTCAGGTAGGGTGGAGGTGATATGGTCCTTGACTAGTCTCTCAAAGCACTTCATGATGACGGAAGTGAGTGCTACGGGGCGGTAGTCGTTTATCTCAGTTACCTTATCTTTCTTGGGAACAGGAACAATGGTGGCCCTCTTGAAGCATGTGGGAACAGCAGACTGGGATAGAGATTGATTGAATATGTCCGTAAACACACCAGCCAGCTGGTCTGCGCATGCTCTGAGGGCGCGGCTGGGGATGCCGTCTGGGCCTGCAGTCTTGCGAGGGTTAACACGTTTAAATGTTTTACTCACCACGGCTGTAGTGAAGGTGAGGCCGCATGTTTTGGTTGCAGGCCGTGTCAGTGGCACTGTATTGTCCTCAAAGCGGGCAAAAAAGTTATTTAGTCTGCCTTGGAGCAAGACATCCTGGTCCGTGACGGGGCTGGTTTTCATTTTGTAATCCGTGATTGACTGTGGACCCTGCCACATACCTCTTGTGTCTGAGCTGTTGAATTGAGATTCTACTTTGTCTCTATACTGCCGCTTAGCTTGTTTGATTGCCTTGCGGAGGGAATAGCTACACTGTTTGTATTCGGTCATATTTCCGGTCACCTTGCCCTGATTAAAAGCAGTGGTTCGCGCTTTCAGTTTCACGCGAATGCTGCCATCAATCCACGGTTTCTGGTTTGGGAATGTTTTAATCGTTGCTATGGGAATGACATCTTCAACGCACGTTCTAATGAACTCGCACACCGAATCAGCGTATTCGTCAATGTTGTTGTCTGACGCAATACGAAACATATCCCAGTCCACGTGATGGAAGTAGTCTTGGAGTGTGGAATCAGATTGGTCGGACCAGCGTTGAACAGACCTCAGCGTGGGAGCTTCTTTTTTTAGTTTCTGTCTGTAGGCAGGGATCAGCAAAATGGAGTCGTGGTCAGCTGTTCCGAAAGGAGGGCGGGGCAGGGCCTTATATGCGTCGCGGAAGTTAGAATAGCAGTGATCCAAGGTTTTGCCAGCCCTGGTTGCGCAATTGATATGCTGATAAAATTTAGGGAGTCTTGTTTTCAGATTAGCCTTGTTAAAATCCCCAGTTACAATGAATGCAGCCTCAGGATGTATGGATTCCAGTTTTCAAAGAGTCAAATAAAGTTTGTTCAGAGTCATCGATGTGTCTGCTTGGTGGGGAATATATACGGCTGTGATTATAATCGAAGAGAATTCCCTTGGTAGATAATGCGGTCTACATTTGATTGTGATGAATTCTAAATCAGGTGAACAGAAGGACTTGAGTTCCTGTATGCTTTTGTGACCACACCACGTCTCGTTAGCCATAAGGCATACGCCCCCGCCCCCGCCTTCTTACCAGAAAGATGTTTGTTTCTGTCGGTGCGATGCTTGGCGAAACCAGCTGGCTGCACCGTCTCCGATAGCGTCTCTCCAGTGAGCCATGTTTCCGTGAAGCAAAGAACGTTACAGTCTCTGATGTCCCTCTGGAATGCTACCCTTGCTCGGATTTCATCAACCTTGTTGTCAAGAGACTGGACATTGGCTAGAAGTATACTGGGGAGTGGTGCACGATGAGCCCGTCTCCGGTGTCTGACCAGAAGACCGCTACATTTCCCTCTTTTACGAAGTCGTTTTTTTGGGGGTCGCCGGCTGGGATCCATTCCGTTGTCCTGGGTGAAAGTCAAATTCTTGGTCGTACTGATGGTGAGTTGACGCTGCTCTTATATTCAGTAGTTCTTCTCGACTGTATGTAATGAAACCTAAGATGACCTGGGGTACTAATGTAAGAAATAACATGTAAAAAAAACAAAAAACTGCATAGTTTCCTAGGAACGTGAAGCGAGGCGGCCATCTCTGTCGGCGCCGGAAGTACTAATAAAGAACCTTCTTTCATCAGCCAGGGCATTGAAAATGGGTCGTGGATGGGTATTCCAGCATAAAAATGATCCAAATCATACGGCCAAGGCAACAAAGGAGTGGCTCAAGAAGAACCATATTAAGGTCCTGGAGTGGCCTAGCCAGTCTCCAGACCTTAATCCAGATCTTAATCCCATAGAAAATCTGTGGAGAGAGCTGAAACCTTAATGACTTGGAGAAGATCTGCAAAGAGGAGTGGGACAAAATCCCTCCTGAGATGTGTGCAAACCTGGTGGCCAACTTCAGGAAATGTCTGACCTCTCTGATTGCCAACAAGGGTTTTGCTACCAAGTACTAAGACATGTTTTGCAGAGGGGTCAAATACTTATTTCCCTCATTAAAATGCCAATCAATTTATAACATTTTTGACATGCGTTTTTCTGGATTTTTTTGTTGTTATTCTGTCTCTCACTGTTCAAATTAACCTACCATTAAAATTATATACTAATAATTTCTTTGTCAGTGGGCAAACGTACAAAATCAGCAGGGAATCAAATACTTTTTTCCCTCACTGTATCTGCAGAACTTGTTCAGTTTATGTCTCAGTTGTTGAATCTTGCTTTGTTCATACAAATATTTACACATGTTACGTTTGCTGAAAATAACCACAGTTGACAGTGAGAGGACTTTTTTTTGCTGAGTCTAGTAATACATTTATTTATAAAATCGTAGTTACATGTACATATTACATAATTACACTGTAATAAGGGTTTAGTGGTATATGTTATTACACAAGTGGAACAAGGATTTGTAATTACAAATCAGCTTGTTGGAGGTTATTCCACGTGTAATTACTCATGATTTATGTATAGAAAATTACAAGATGTCTTGTTACAAATGTAACTATAATAATAATAATAATATATGCCATTTAGCAGACGCTTTTATCCAAAGCGACTTACAGTCATGTGTGCATACATTCTACGTATGGGTGGTCCTGGGGATCGAACCCACTACCCTGGCGTTACAAGCGCCATGCTCTACCAACTGAGCTAACTAACGTCTAATTACACTTCTCCTGTGAGGCATTATATTAACAATGCATCTTATTATGTAACCTTGTTACATGTAACTACATAAGTCACTTACATCAAAATAAACCAGGCTAGGACTCTGTCAGCTGTGGTAACAATTCACACCCTATCATTAACTACAGCTTAAGTTATCTTATTTCCATATTATTTGGCTTAATGGATGTACTGAATAAAATGTAAGAGCAATGTATTTACAATGGATATGCATGTTACTATAATGTACCTACCCAGGTGGAAGCAACTTCATGTAAAGTGAAACACATAACGAGTATAACCTTAGTATTTACAATGTACCTGCCTTTGAAAAGGGTTTATTTCTCTGGCTTCAATGGTGTAATGTAAGTGAAATGTTGTTCAAGATAATATAATGTTAATATATGTACTTCTGAGCAAACTGCTATAAGTAAAGTGAAACACAGGAGGGTAAACCGTTTTATTACAATCATTGGGAAAAGACACTTCAATGTAGAATAATGTTGTTACAGCACCAATAAGTGTAATTACAATGTACTTTCAATGCAAGTACATATTTTACAGTTATTACAATGCTGTTGTAAAGAACAGTATCGTAACTACAATGTTTCTACACAGGAATACGCAACCATGTAAAGTGAAACACATTGTGAATGCAGTTACTATGTTACAATTTAGGCAGACACCCAATATAACACTGCATCTCAATCTAGGAAAAACATTGTTACAGCACCTTTAAGTGTAATTACTACGTACTTTCAATATTATTAAATACTTTGTAATAACTGACAGATGTTGATATACCAAACAATGTCGTTTTAAAGAAAAGTATTGTAATAACAATGTTTCTACACAGAAACAAGCAACTTAATGTTAATCTTTACTATGTACTTTTAATATTAAACATTTGGCAGGGTATATCACAATTTCAGTTATTATAATGTCATTTCTAAGAAAAGTATTGTAATTACAATGTTTATACACAGGAACGAGCAACTTAATGTAAATTCAGAGGTTATCTTTACATAGTGTACATACTGCTCTCTCCACTGCACGTCTGGACAAACGTCAACCACTCACTATATTTTGTTTTTTATTTAAAAAATGTACAGCCAGAACATGCTGTATCCTTAACATTTAAACATCATTGTGTGCAATAAATCACGTTTATATGATATGAAGCAGTTCCGTGCGCCTCGTTTCCGAAAACAGACATTCTTAAAAATAAAATTAAAAAACGGTATCTTACTTTCTCTCACATTTTCTCTACCTAGAGTGTGTGTGTGTGAGTGATGTGGTGTGTTTGAGTGTGCATAATCAGTGTCTATTTGAACTGATATAAGTGATAGGGAGCAGTTCATGACGTCTCTTCTCTTTTATAGCGTTGCTCATCTCTGCGGTTGTATTTCCGGTGATCCTTTTGGCGTATTGGTTGAGAGTCTCTTTAGAGCTGTCAAACGAAGGACTTCTGGCGCCACGATCATCTCTGCCAGAGGGGCTCATTACTAGTCTTGCGATCCACACCGTCGCTGTGGAAGGCAGTGGATATGCTTCCATTCTTTCTGTAGGTCCAGGACTTTCTTGTACCTTTTTGCTATGTCTTCCAGGGTTTTGGCTGTTAACATATACACCATAAAGCAATTTATTCATGTGCTTGCTGAAAACTGAACCCAATAGTATTTATTCTAAACGTATATCTTCTGCCATAAACTAAATTAAAGCTAGAAAACCAAATCAACTTCATCATACACCGATGATTGAGGATGTTGAATTAGAAAACACGATAACACTTATCCTTAAGTTGATGTGTTTAGTAATAACTACATAGTAATGCTGTTAGTGACAACAATGTAGGTAAATAGTAAGTGCAATGTAATTAGAGTTTGGTGATGCTATTACAGGACGCCTCCCCCTGAGTCCTCCTGCACCTTGTTCCACCTGTGAAATAACCTCTAAACAATATTACCATGTAATTACATAGTTGCAATTCCAATAAAACAAAATATTGTTAATAACATAATTGCTATCTAGTAATTAATACTAAGTAGTTACTATCGCTACTCGGGTCATTTGCGAATTTTGTACTTTAAACCATGTCAAATATGCCATATGGCTTTTGCCAGGGGGCT
Organism: Oncorhynchus gorbuscha; assembly: GCF_021184085.1. Lineage (NCBI taxonomy): Eukaryota > Metazoa > Chordata > Actinopteri > Salmoniformes > Salmonidae > Oncorhynchus > Oncorhynchus gorbuscha. The sequence continues at coordinate 2,710,386 of NC_060194.1, read as the reverse complement.
TTTGGGCCCAAAATGATAGTGTGGAGTAACCTTAATTAAGGTGTTGGAAAACCGAGTGGTAGTAGTAATGTAAATTGTGCTCAGGCACAGAACAAGCTGTTTAAATGATGTGATAACTCAACCTTGGGGCTGTGTGAACACTGTGTTTATATTATGATTTTGTGGTTAACTCTGGCCTTCTCTATCCTATGCTTTAAATGTTTTTTATTTATTTAACCTTCATCTAACTAGGCAAGTGAGTTAAGAACAGATTCTTATTTACAATGACGGCTTACTCCGGCCAAACCCTAACAATGCTGGCCCAATTGTGCACCGCCCTATGGGACTCCCAATCACGGCCAATTGTGATACAGCCTGGAATCTAAACCAGGGTCTGTAGTGACATCGCTTGCACTGAGATGAAGTGCCTTAGACCGCTGTGCCACTCGGGAGCCCCATCATGTTGGGTGACCGTCCGGTTGGTGTGTTTTAGCCTTAAAGCGACAACTGCCCATATGCATTATGCCTAAAACTTGCTCGTAAAGGTTCCACGCTAAAATATCCACAAAAGTAACAACGTAGGTCATTTACAAAACCCCTAAGCAGTTGAAATTTACCAAGTACACATTCATTTTTGTGTTTGAATGCACAATGCACTATTGTATGACAGGAGGGAAGACCCAAGCAACTAAACAAGGCTAACTCATGCTAGCTCATGTTTACCATCTAATGCTTCTTTGCCGGCTAGCCTGTGCAGGAGTGAGCTAAAAACCGATTTGATTGAATTAACAGGAATATTGTTATGCAGGTGAATGAGGACCCAAAAGCGACTTGGCGAAAACAGAGTCTTTAATCCAGTAAGAAACTTTACAAAACAAAAAGCATAATACTACTCGTAAAGACGAGAACAGACTGGAGACTTGATCGAGAACTGCAGGTTGCCTCGGGAAGGCACTTGAACCTAGCAGACTCAGACACCTGCTCACCACGCAGCATCTGAGGGAAACACGACACGACAGGGCAAAACATAGACACAGCACGGTGAATTATAGATGAGGATCCGACAGGGCAGGTACGGAACACAAGGAGAGAAATAGGGACTCTAATCAGGGAAAAGGATCGGGAACAGGTGTGGGAAGACTAAATGATTGATTAGGGGAATAGGAACAGCTGGGAGCAGGAACGGAACGATAGAGAGAAGAGAGAGCGAGAGAGTGAGAGAGGGAGGGGGAGAGAGAGGGATAGAAAGAGGGAAAGAACCTAATAAGACCAGCAGAGGGAAACGAATAGAAGGGGAAGCACAGGGACAAGACATGATAATTAATGACAAAACATGACAGTACCCCCACTCACCGAGCGCCTCCTGGCGCACTCGAGGAGGAATCCTGGCGGCAACGGAGGAAATCATCAATGAGTGAACGGTCCAGCACGTCCCGAGACGGAACCCAACTCCTCTCCTCAGGACCGTAACCCTCCCAATCCACTAAGTATTGGTGACCCCGTCCCCGAGAACGCATGTCCATGATCTTATGTACCTTGTAAATAGGTGCGCTCTCGACAAGGACGGGAGGGGGAGGGAAGACGAACGGGGGTGCGAAGAAAGGGCTTGACACAGGAGACATGGAAGACAGGATGGACGCGACGAAGATGTCGCGGAAGAAGCAGTCGCACAGCGACAGGATTGACGACCTGGGAGACACGGAACGGACCAATGAACCGCGGAGTCAACTTACGAGAAGCTGTCGTAAGAGGAAGGTTGCGAGTGGAAAGCCACACTCTCTGGCCGCAACAATACCTTGGACTCTTAATCCTGCGTTTATTGGCGGCTCTCACAGTCTGTGCCCTGTAGCGGCAAAGTGCAGACCTCACCCTCACAACGTTGGACAAACGCTTGAGCGGAGGGAACGCTGGACTCGGCAAGCTGGGATGAGAACAGAGGAGGCTGGTAACCCAGACTACTCTGAAACGGAGATAACCCGGTAGAAGACGAAGGAAGCGAGTTGTGAGCGTATTCTGCCCAGGGGAGCTGTTCTGCCCAAGACGCAGGGTTTCTGAAAGAAAGGCTGCGTAGTATGCGACCAATCGTCTGATTGGCCCTCTCTGCTTGACCGTTAGACTGGGGATGAAACCCGGAAGAGAGACTGACGGACGCACCAATCAAACGACAGAACTCCCTCCAAAACTGTGACGTGAATTGCGGGCCTCTGTCTGAAACGGCGTCTAACGGGAGGCCATGAATTCTGAACACATTCTCGATAATGATTTGTGCCGTCTCCTTAGCGGAAGGAAGTTTAGCGAGGGGAATGAAATGTGCCGCCTTAGAGAACCTATCGACAACCGTAAGAATCACAGTCTTCCCCGCAGACAAAGGCAGACCGGTAATGAAGTCTAGGGCGATGTGAGACCATGGTCGAGAAGGAATGGGGAGCGGTCTGAGACGACCGGCAGGAGGAGAGTTACCCGACTTAGTCTGCGCGCAGTCCGAACAAGCAGCCACGAAACGGCGCGTGTCACGCTCCTGAGTCGGCCACCAAAAGCGCTGGCGAATAGACGCAAGAGTGCCTCGAACACCGGGATGACCAGCTAACTTGGCAGAGTGAGCCCACTGAAGAACAGCCAGACGAGTGGAAACAGGAACGAAAAGGAGGTTACTAGGACAAGCGCGCGGCGACGCAGTGTGCGTGAGTGCTTGCTTAACCTGTCTTTCAATTCCCCAGACTGTCAACCCGACAACACGCCCATAAGGAAGAATCCCTCGGGATCAGTAGAAGCCACAGAAGAACTAAACAGACGGGATAAGGCATCAGGCTTGGTGTTCTTGCTACCCGGACGGTAAGAAATCACAAACTCGAAACGAGCGAAAAACAACGCCCAACGAGCTTGACGGGCATTAAGTCGTTTGGCAGAACGGATGTACTCAAGGTTCTTATGGTCTGTCCAAACGACAAAAGGAACGGTCGCCCCCTCCAACCACTGTCGCCATTCGCCTAGGGCTAGCGGATGGCGAGCAGTTCACGGTTACCCACATCATAGTTGCGCTCAGATGGCGACAGGCGATGAGGAAAATAAGCGCAAGGATGAACCTTATCGTCAGACTGGAAGCGCTGGGATAGAATGGCTCCCACGCCTACCTCTGAAGCGTCAACCTCGACAATGAATTGTCTAGTGACGTCAGGAGTAACGAGGATAGGAGCGGACGTAAAACGTTCTTTTAGAAGATCAAAAGCTCCCTGGGCGGAACCGGACCACTTAAAACACGTCTTGACAGAAGTAAGAGCTGTGAGAGGGGCAGCAACTTGACCGAAATTACGAATGAAACGCCGATAGAAATTAGCGAAACCTAAAAAGCGCTGCAACTCGACACGTGACCTTGGAACGGGCCAATCACTGACAGCTTGGACCTTAGCGGAATCCATCTGAATGCCTTCAGCGGAAATAACGGAACCGAGAAAAGTAACGGAGGAGACATGAAAAGAGCACTTCTCAGCCTTTACGTAGAGACAATTCTCTAAAAGGCGCTGTAGAACACGTCGAACGTGCTGAACATGAATCTCGAGTGACGGTGAAAAAAATCAGGATATCGTCAAGATAGACAAAAACAAAGATGTTCAGCATGTCTCTCAGAACATCATTAACTAATGCCTGAAAAACAGCTGGCGCATTGGCGAGACCAAACGGCAGAACCCGGTACTCAAAATGCCCTAACGGAGTGTTAAACGCCGTTTTCCACTCGTCCCCCTCTCTGATGCGCACGAGATGGTAAGCGTTACGAAGGTCCAACTTAGTAAAGCACCTGGCTCCCTGCAGAATCTCGAAGGCTGATGACATAAGGGGAAGCGGATAACGATTCTTAACCGTTATGTCATTCAGCCCTCGATAATCCACGCAGGGGCGCAGAGTACCGTCCTTCTTCTTAACAAAAAAGAACCCCGCCCCGGCCGGAGAGGAAGAAGGCACTATGGTACCGGCGTCAAGAGACACAGATAAATAATCCTCGAGAGCCTAACGTTCGGGAGCCGACAGAGAGTATAGTCTACCCCGAGGAGGAGTGGTCCCCGGAAGGAGATCAATACTACAATCATACGACCGGTGAGGAGGAAGGGAGTTGGCTCGGGACCGACTGAAGACCGTGCGCAGATCATGATATTCCTCCGGCACTCCTGTCAAATCGCCAGGTTCCTCCTGAGAAGTGGGGACAGAAGAAATGGGAGGGATGGCAGACATTAAGCACTTCACATGACAAGATACGTTCCAGGATAGGATAGAATTACAAGACCAATTAATAGAAGGATTATGACATACTAGCCAGGGATGACCCAAAACAACAGGTGTGAAAGGTGAACGAAAAATCAAAAAAGAAATAGTCTCACTGTGGTTACCAGATACTGTGAGAGTTAAAGGTAGTGTCTCAAATCTGATACTGGGAAGATGACTACCATCTAAGGCAAACATGGGCGTAGGCTTGTCTAACTGTCTGAAAGGAATGTTATGTTTCCGAACCCAGCCCCAGAGTCAATCAAGGCACTGCATGTAGCACCCGAACCGGTCCAGCGTAGATGGACCGACATAGTAGTACAGGATCTAGATGAAGAGACCTGAGTAGTAGCGCTCACCAGTAGCCCTCCGCTTACTGATGGGCTCTGGCCTCTTACTGGACATGAATTAACAAAATGTCCATCAAATCCGCAATAGAGGCACAGGCGGTTGGTGATCCTCTGTTCCCTCTCCTTAGTCGAGATGCGAATCCCTCCCAGCTGCATGGGCTCAGTCTCAGAGCCAGAGGAGGGAGATGGTTGCGATGCGGAGCAGGGAAACACCGTTGATGCGAACTCTCTTCCACGAGCCTGGTGACGAAGATCTACCCGTCGTTCTATGCGGATGGCGAGAGCAATCAAAGAGTCCACACTGGAAGGAACCTCCCGAGAGAGAATCTCATCTTTGACCACTGTGTGGAGTCCCTCCAGAAAACGAGCGAGCAGCGCCGGCTCGTTCCAGTCACTAGAGGCAGCAAGAGTACGAAACTCTATAGAGTAATCCGTTATGGATCGATCACCTTGGCATAGGGAAGCCAGGGCCCTAGAAGCCTCCCCACCAAAAACTGAACGGTCAAAAACCCGAATCATCTCCTCTTTAAAGTTCTGGTAATTGTTAGAACAATCAGCCCTTGCCTCCCAGATAGCTGTGCCCCACTCTCGGGCCCGGCCAGTAAGGAGTGAAATGACGTAAGCAACCCGAGCTCTCTCTCTAGAGTATGTGTTGGGTTGGAGAGAGAACACAATCTCACACTGCGTGAGAAAGGAGCGGCACTCAGTGGGCTGCCCGGAGTAGCAAGGTGGGTTATTAACCCTAGGTTCTGGAGGCTCGGCAGGCCAGGAAGTAACAGGTGGCACGAGACGTAGACTCTGGAACTGTCCAGAGAGGTCGGAAACCTGAGCGGCCAGGTTCTCCACGGCATGGCGAGCAGCAGACAATTCCTGCTCGTGTCTGCCGAGCATGGCTCCTTGGATCTCGACGGCAGTGTAACGAGCGTCTGAAGTCGCTGGGTCCATTCCTTGGTCGGTTCCTTCTGTCATGCTGGTGAAAGAGGACCCAAAAGCGACTTGGCGAAAACAGAGTCTTTAATCCAGTAAAGTAATTACAAACAAAAAAAACAACTTTCACTCGAAATGACGAGGACAAACTGGAGACTCGATCTTGAACAGCAGGTGAACAGCAGGTTGCCTCGGGAAGGCACTTGAACCAGACAGACTCAGACACCTGCTCACCACGCAGCATCTGAGGAAAACACGACACGACAGGGCGATACACAATCACAGCACGGTGAATTCTAAACAAGGAACCGACAGGACAGGAACGGAACACAAAGGAAGAAATAGGGACTCTAATCAGGGGAAAGGATCGGGAACAGGTGTGGGAAGACTAAATGATGATTAGGGGAATAGGAACAGCTGGGAGCAGGAACGGAACGATAGAGAGAAGAGAGAGCGAGAGAGTGAGAGAGGGAGGGGGGAGAGAGAGGGATAGAAAGAGGGAAAGAACCTAATAAGACCAGCAGAGGGAAACGAATAGAATGGGGAGCACAGGGACAAGACATGATAATAAATGACAAACATGACAGGAGGTGCTTTTAGACTTTACAATGTCCCAGAACTTTTTTTGAGTTTGTGCTACAGGATGCAAATTTCTGCTTGAAAAAGCTAGCCTTAGCTTTCCTAACTGCCTGTGTATATTGGTTCCTAACGTCCCTGAAAAGTTGCATATCATGGGGGCTATTCGATGCTAATGCAGAACGCCACAGGATGTTTTTGTGCTGGTCAAGGGCAGTCAGATCTGGAGAGAAGCAAGGGCCATATCTGTTCATGGTTCTAAATATTTGAATGGGGCATGTTTATTTAAGATGGTGAGGAAGGCACTTTTAAAGAATAACCAGGCATCCTCTACTGAGAGGATGAGGTCCATATCCTTCCAGCATAGCCCAACCAGGTCGATTAGAAAGGCCTGCTCGCTGAAGTGTTATTGGGAGCGTTTGACAGTGATGAGGGGTGGTCGTTTGACCACAGACCCATTACGGATGCAGGCAATGAGGCAGTGATCACTGAGATCTTGGTTGAAAACAGAAGAGGTGTATTTGGAGGGCAAGTTGGTTCGGATGATATCTATGAGGTTACCCGTGTTTACGGATTAGGTTGTACCTGGTGGTTAATTGATCATTTGTGTGAGATTGAGGGCATCAAGCTTAGATTGTAGTATGGCCGGGGTGTTAAGCATGTCCCAGTTTAGGTCACCTAGCAGCACAAGCTTTGAAGATAGATGGGGTCAATTCACATATGGTGTCCAGGGCACAGCTGGGGACAGAGGGTGGTCTATAGCAAGTGGCAACGGTGAGAGACTTGTTTCTGGAAAGGTGGATTTTTAAAAGTAGAAGCTCGAATTGTTTGGCTACAGACCTGGAGAGTAAAACAGAACTACTCTGCAGGCTATCTCTGCAGTAGATTGCAACACTGCCCCCTTTGGCAGTTCTATTTTGTCAGAAAATGTTATAGTTAGGGATGGAAATTTCAGGGTTTTTGGTGGTCTTCCTGAGCCAGGATTCAGACAAGGCTAGGACATCCAGGTTGGCAGAGTGTGCTAAAGCAGTGAATAAAACAAACTTAGGGAGGAGGCTTCTAATGTTAACATGCATTAAACCAAGGCTTTCACGGTTACAGAAGTCAACAAATGAGGGCACCTGGGGAGTAGGAGTGGAGCTAGGCACTGCAGGGCCCGGATTAACCTCTACATCACCAGAGGAACAGAGGAGGAGAAGGATAAGGGTACAGATAAAGGCTATCAGAACTGGTCATCTAGTACGTTCAGAACAGAGAGTAAAAGGAGCAGGTTTCTGGGTGCGATAGAATAGATTCCAGGCATATTGATATTGGGGAGAGGCATGCGTAGCCAGGTGATCATAGGGGTCCAGTAAGTGGTTGGGCTAGCCTCCGCGTGCGGTGACGTTGATACACCAGTCATGATGGATTAGTATGTTTCCGAGTAGCAGAGGGGTCCAGGGTCCAATTGGCAAAATAGGTATAGTGGCCCAAGAAATTGGCCGATGGATCTATTCATCTAGCGGGCCGCGGCTAGCAGATTGCCATTCAGGGGACGTCGCGATGTAGGGGCCAGTTGAGTACCCCCTCGAGCAGATTACATCATAGTCCAGTCATGAAGGATCGGCGAGGTTCCGTGCCCCGTACCGGTAGTAGAAGGGGTCCGGGTATTGTAGCCCAGGAGTGGCTACTGTACCTCTTCAGCTAGCCTGGAGGATGGACCTAGCATGGGCTAGCTCCAGGCTAATTGGTGCTTGCTTCGGGACAGACATTAGCCAGGAGTAGTTACACGGATAGCAGCTAGCTAGCTGCGATTGTCCAGGTGAATAGGCCCAGAGCTTGCGGTAGGAATCCGGGGATATGGAGAGAAAATAGGTCCGGTATGCTTTGGTTTGAGTCGCGTTGTACAAACTGGCGAGAGCTTTCCGAGCTAAATGTTAACTGATGACCGCTAGCAGTGGTTAGCTGATTACTAGCTAGTAGCTAGTGAGCTGGCTAGCTTCTGTTGGGGGATTCCGGTTCCGAGGTAGAAAAAAACAGATCCACACCACATAGTCCGTGTCGTGGAATATTGGTTCAATAATATCTCTCACATGTCGGAGCCTGTAAATTCAAATAGACTTTATTACAAAGTAACAAGCCGAGCTGGTCCACGGAGCAACTGCCGGACTCAGTCTCCATCCACTCCTTTTATACAGTTTCATGCTTTTACAATTTTCATAGCCCTCCACTTTATGCTAATAACCATATCCCCTCGGCTTTACTCTACCATTGTTTCCAAATGTAAGTTATTTCCTCTAAGGGTGGTTTCTCCTCCCCTCTATCAATTATATTGGTGATGCGCCAAGTACAGATTACTATAGGCAATTATAAGATTGCTACATGCCAATATCGGACTATAATATTACTACGGGCCCTTATAGGATTAAATACAGATAACTATTGGCCATTACAGAATCATACCAATGAGTACACTCAATCCCAGGATTACACATAGTACCTTTGCTTACTCCCTTTAGTGCTATTCAGTCTTTTAACGTCTCTTGGGTAGGGGGCAGAATTTTGACGTCCGGATGAAAAGTGTTCCCAAAGTAAACTGCCGTCTACTCAGGCCCAGAAGCTAGTATATGCATACAATTGGTAGATTTGGATAGAAAACACTCTAACGTTTCTAAAACAGTTACAATTATGTCTGTGAGTATAAAAGAACTGATGGCAGGCAAAACCCGAGGACAAAACCATCCCAAAAAGAACATTTCAGCCTATCACTATTTGAATGGCTAGCACTTTTATTATAAGGCCAAGTCCTCACAGATTGCAGATCCTAGGGCTTCCAGTAGATGTCAACAGTCTTTAGAAAGACTATCATGCTGGTTTTGGAAAAATGAGCCAGACATTGTAGTTCTTCTAGGTGGCTCCCATTTTGGCTGCAGTGTTTCCAAGTGCGTGGAAGAGAGCGATATTAGTGGTATTTTTCTCCGGAAAAGACAAAGATTCTCCATAACGATTCTCCGTTATATCCCCACAAAGTAGAGTGATTGTTTGGAACGGCATGATGTGTCATTTGTGTTCATGGTTAAAATAGATCAACTTATCTGAGTTTGAGTGGAATTGTCTATTGCGATCTTCTTTTCCTGGTGTATCACAACATTTGTATCTGAGTCTATAGTCAAAGCCCCGAAGGCTTGTTTTTTGATCGAATGAGAGCGGGGGTAATTTGACTGTTTACGTCCTCGCTAATTGTGTTAATTTTGGCGGACCTGTTCTCCGGCAATTCTACGACCAGTGAATTATCTTTTTGCTCTTCCTACATTTTTTGGCCCTTTTGTACTTCTATTAGCATATCTTCTAGAGAGTATTGGTCTACGTTTTGATTGTCATTGACCCCTTTGTTACCCTTGTGCCCTGACACTTTGTAGTCATTTCGCTGGCAATGTTCTTTATATTGATTTTGACCGCGGTGGTTATTGGTATCGTGGTTTTGTGGTAGATACCATTGTTGTGCTTCATCTCTCACCGCTCCTATCCCTAATGACGCACGTACTCTGACTGGAGAGCTCATATTCAATATTAAAAATTGAGATGTCATGGCTCTAAGAGCGGCTCACTTTTGATGCTGTACTCACAAGTTCTTTGAGTTCTGAGACTGGCAAACCAACGTGGGTTGTAGGGCCCAGGTAGATTAGTTATTTTAAAAAAAAAATGTTTTACCTTTATTTAACTAGGCCTGTTGCACTGAGATGTAGTGCCTTAGACCGCTGTGCCACCCGGGAGTTAATGAAGTAGGGATGCATGTTTGACAGAAACATTTGTTTGAATGGGAGTAGCTCTTCCATTCCTGTTTCAGTGAGTTGGCCAAAGTAAGCTGAACGAAGCCTATGATAGTATGCTTGTGGGTGTTCATTCCGAGCTTGTTTGACTGTGTTAGCCAGCGAGCTGTCGTGTTTGCGAGTCGCAGAACCACTGAATTCTATTTTCAAAGCCGTGGCAAGTTTCATGTAATCGTTTTGCACTGTTTTGCACCGGAGGACCTGAGCCCGAGGCAAAGTGGGTGGAGTTATATCCTTCCTGTTTGGCCCTGTCCAGGGGTGTCCTCGGATGGGGCCACAGTGTCTTCTGACCCCTCCTGTCTCAGCCTCCAGTATTTATGCTACAGTAGTTGGGGGCTAGGGTCAGTTTGTTATATCTGGAGTAATTGTCCTGTCCTATTCGGTGTCCTGTGTGAATTTAAGTGTGCTCTCTCCAATTCTCTCTTTCTTTCTCTCTCTCGGGGAGGACCTGAGCCCTAGGACCATGCCTCAGGACTACCTGACATGATGACTCCTTGCTGTCCCCAGTCCACCTGGCTGTGCTGCTGCTCCAGTTTCAACTGTTCTACCTTATTATTATTGGACCATGCTGGTAATTTATGAACATTTGAACATCTTGGCCATGTTCTGTTATAATCTCCACCCGGCACAGCCAGAAGAGGACTGGCCACCCCACATAGCCTGGTTCCTCTCTTGGTTTCTTCCTAGGTTTTGGCCTTTCTAGGGAGTTTTTCCTAGCCACCGTGCTTCTACACCTGCATTGCTTGCTGTTTGAGGTTTTAGGCTGGGTTTCTGTACAGCACTTTGAGATATCAGCTGATGTACGAAGGGCTATATAAATACATTTGATTTGATGTTACTATGTACACAATATGTATCATTAACATATATCCCATATCTTATTAAGGATAAGGATCTCATTACTTACAATTGCAAGATTCACAATTTAAAGAAACACACACACACACACTCCTACACTACCCACCCCCTTAGCGCCCTTTGTCCTCCTGCTATGATATCAGTCATGGATGTGTCAACTGTTTCCCTTTTTTCTAGTACGGTGGATGTACATTCACTCTCACAGTGAGGGAATGAGTTAGTGACTGTGAGTAAAGCTGCTACCAAAGCCAATTATATCACCCACCACTGCGACCTGTATGCTTTAGTCGGCTGGCCCTCGCTACATATTCGTCGCCAGACCCACTGGCTCCAGGTCCTCTATAAGTCTATACTAGGTAAAGCTCCTCCTTATCTCAGCTCACTGGTCACGATAACAACACCCACCCGTAGAGCACCCGCTCCGGCAGGTATATCTCACTGGTCATCCCCAAAGCCAGCACCTTCTTTGGCCAACTTTCCATCCAGTTCTCTGCTTCCATTGACTGGAACGAATTGCAAAAATCGGCTGAAGCTGGAGACGTACATTTCCCTCACTAACTTTAAACATCAGCTATCTGAGCAGCTAACAGATCGCTACATAGTCCACCTGTAAATATCCCACCCAATCCACCTACCTCATCCCCATATTGTTTTATTTACTTTTCTGCTCTTTTGCACACCAGTATCACTACTTGCACATCATAATCTGCTCATCTATCACTCCAGTGTTAATCTGTTAAACTGTAATTACTTCGCTACTATGGCCTCTTTATTGCCTTACCTCCTCACGCCATTTGCACACACTGTATACACACTGTGTATTTCTTTTTTTCTATTGTGTTTTGACTGCATGCTTGTTTATTCCATGTGTAACTCTGTTGTTGTTTGTGTCGCACTGCTTTGCTTTATCTTGGCCAGGTCGCAGTTGCAAATGAGAACTTGTTCTCAACTAGCTTACCTGGTTAAATAAAAAATAAAATAAATGTAAAAATGTAAAAAGCGTCTACACATAGCAGTAAATATGTTTGAAGTAGCCTAACCCAGTGGTTCTCAAACCTCTCCTTGTCACGCCTTGGTCATTATATTTTGTGTTTTTGGTATATGTTTGGGTAAGCCAGGGTGTGACATGGGTTTATATGTTGTGTTTTCGTATTGGGGTTTGTAGTAATTGGGATTGTGTATGATTAGGGGTGTGTCTAGTTAGGCTTGGCTGCCTGAGGCGATTCTCAATTGGAGTCAGCTGCTTATCGTTGTCTCTGATTGGGAACCGTATTTAGGCAGCCTGAGTTCGCGTTGTATTTTGTGAGTGTTTGTACCTGTCTCTGTGTAGTAGTCACCAGATAGGCTGTAATTAGTTTCACTCGTTTGTTGTTTTCGTATTATCAGTTATTTCATGTACCGCGACATTCTTCATTAAAGTCATGAATAACCTACACGCTGCATTTCGGTCTGACTCTCTTCATTCAACAGACGAACTACGTTACACTCCTCTGAGATCCACAGACATTTCACAATTTTTATGTAGCCATGAACTAGTTCAACTGATTCATCGATGACAAGTTGAATCAGGCGTGCTATCTTTGGAATATATCAAATACATGGAACGGCTGGGGGTTTCAGAGGGGAGGTTTGAGAACCACTCGCCTAACCTATCGGAACTATTGTGAGTCACTTCAGAACTTAGTGTGTGACATTATTACAACAAATGAAAAGGCTCAGCTGTTGTCCAAATAGACTTTCAAAGGTTGTTTGGATTGTAATTATTTTGTGATTACATTACGTTTCGGTTGAATTCTAAAGCATAAATGATCCGGTCTGCTAAGTAAATGCCAACACAAGTCCCTTCTGACATTATAATCAGTGAATATCTATGATACTGTAGTTTTGAAGAGTCCCTATTAGTCTATGGGTCGGTTTCCCTGCACAGATTAGGCCTACATTGAGAAGGATGTTTAGGCTTAATCTGGGTCTGGGTAACCAGCCCGATAATGTAAGCATATCTATGTGATTTACCTAGTGTTTCATAGGACATTGTATGGTAATAGGCTCTTTCTGGTACTTGAAAGAATTCAACATCGGTAGCTACCTGTTGCCAAAATAGTGCCTAGTGGTGTTCTCAATGAATCAGATTGAAACAAGAAAGTAAATCATAGATTATTACTGTGTAAATACTATTTTAATAATAATATAATAATATAATAATATATGCCATTTAGCAGACGCTTTTATCAAAAGCGACTTACAGTCATGTGTGCATACATTCTACGTATGGGTGGTCCCGGGAATCGAACCCACTACCGTTACAAGCGCCATGCTCTACCAACTGAGCTTTTTTTATCATTGAATTTTTCCAGAAATATTGCTCTGAAAATACCTAGTAATGTATGTTATGTAACAAAGTTCTTCTACAATATGAATCTTATTTTTTGTATACAGTTCTCTAAATGGGTGATTATAGTGACAATACAGTTAAGAGCATCATATATATCAAATACACATTGTGTCTTTAATACAGCAAATATAGTCTTTCCACTCTCTCTGTTTAGAGAGAATTTCTCCTCCTTGCAGTACTGCCTCACAGTGACAGCCTATCACGCCAGTTTACATCACCACGTCGCTATGGCAACACCATCTCGCAACAGGACGAGAGGGGGTGAGCATGCGCTCAGATCAGTTGTCAGGGAATGAACTCACTCACCCCATCAAGTATCCACAGGTCCATAATAGGCCCTAAATGTGGATCTGCATCCACTGATCTCAGATCAGCTTGTTCTGGTGGACAGGATTGGAGGTGCACCTCTGACACTGGTTCAAAGTCAGTGCTCGTGGTCGTGGGTGAGAAATTCCCTCGGTCTTCCTGTACGGCTGCACAGCTGGGCCTTACTTTTATGTCAAAGGTGGGCTGTCATTATGTGGCTAAGCTTCAGTCGTCCCTGTCCAAATCAAAATCAAATGTATTATGATCAATGGTCTCGGAGATGATTTATGAACACCAGGCCCAGAACTTCACTTTCCTTAGTGTGTGTTTAGAGATGGAGGTGTATTTCATGTATAGATAGGACACATATGGACGACAGAGGGATGGTCTCTATTGTTACGTCGCAGGTGTGAACACTGTGTGTTGTGTGAAAAGCTCACTCGCTCACGCACTCGTCTTTGCTGTGTGTGTCCTTCGACTCCTTAGCAGCCAGTGAACACACAGGCAATTCTTTCTCGGCTGTCATTTTGATTACAGCCATTTCCAGCTAAGGAGTTCGCCCCAGCTCTATCAATTTGGGAGTTGTCAATTTGGGAATTGACCCACTAAACACCAAAAAAGTGTATGTGGGGGGGGGCACTGAGGGTAAGTTTCATAGGAGGCAGCTGTTGGTGTAATGGCAAGGCCTTGAGCGAGGTTCAGTGGAGTGCCCAGCAGTTATTGTTTCAGAGACATGTTCAGTACACAAATCCCCCACAGTAGCACACACACTCAGATGCCATATCCTGTTGGCGTCTTTGCAGTCGTCAATTTAATCTTTTGTATTTTTCATGACCTTACTGTTGTTTTAACATATTATAGATAGATATACATATTACAACACATACCCAAGTCTTGCCAGATTGTTAAGCTTAGATACAGTATATGGCGGTGGCAATATGAGAGATTAGGTTCCCCACCACAGTCTTCCTTCACACTCATAATTTAACCATGGTCTAAAACTAATTTGCTTCCTTCAGTGGCATAAAACACTGCTTGGTCTTTGTTTGTATGCCACTGTTATATCAAGCTAATAATTGTGCTAGAATGACTGCACGAGCGACAACGTCAAAGATTGTGTTATATTATATATATATATATGTGTGCATATTATATATGCAGAGCACTCCGATGTTGATTATTAAGCTATGTGTGACCCTACGAATTTATTGAATGTAAGAGTGAAGCTGATACTAAAACTTTTACTTGCTGCTGCAGGAAGTAAAATGTATTTGCCATGTTGTTGTCTGCTCCACCAATGTTGGTAGGACCTGTGTGCTTAGTGTTTATATATTACTGTTGTTTATCAGAGGACCTCACCGCTCCAAAAAGGGGGTGTAGTTTGGCTACTTCACTTAAGTGCGACACCAGAGATTCAAGTCACCTGGTGTCCCAAGTCTGAATCACTCCCTTTATTTTGTTTCTGTTAACTTAATGAAGTTGCACAAACATATTGAGAGTTGCAGGCCTGTTGACAGCAAGTCAGTTGTTGGGAGCTTGGCGACTTTATATTCCATTTTGTTGGACTCGAGCAATACATTCCCACGTGCGAGATGAAAGTGCTTTTCCAAACATAGTTCACTGTTTTATCTTTCGTCTCATATGTAATTTGCTCTGGTGTGTTTGGATCCTAGGCAGAGTAGCTGCTACCAAGGCAGTAGCTCATGGGGATCCCAAATAAATACAAATACATGTGTTCTCGTATCACTAGAATGGGAGCGAGAGAGCACCCGCATGCTCGAACACAGAAAAGTATCGCTCAAGTCCAATAAAAAGGAACAAATAAAGTAAGGAACTACACAATGACATGTGTACAACATATAAAGACCTGCACCACCTGCAAAGTCTGGTCCTTCTGTAGCTCAGTTGGTAGAGCATGACGCTTGTAACGCCAGGGTAGTGGGTTCGATCCCCGGGACCACCCATACGTAGAATGTATGCACACATGACTGTAAGTCGCTTTGGATAAAAGAGTCTGCTAAATGGCATATATTATTATTATTATACTGAGAGCTTTGCTGTTTCTAAAAGGACGTATGTGGGTGTTTTTGGAACCGTTATCATGTTTATCCGTGGCGCCATACTGCAGAACGAACAATGAGGCCTGGCCAAGTCTATTGCGCTTTCCGGTCTAAATCAGTCCGTGACAGGAAAAGAACCAGGGGCCATATGTATCAAGCGTCTTATAGTTGGAGAGCTGATCTACAGGATCGGGCCCCACCTGTCCGTTTGATCTAAAAGACTAAACTGATCCTAAAATCAGCACTACTGAGACGCTTGATTCCCAGGGTTGAGTAGATTACTTTCTAAATGTAATCTGTTACAGTTATCTGTTGGAAATTGTGATCAGTGAGGTTTTTTTTGTATTTTTTATGTTATCTTTATTTAACTAGGCAAGTTAGTTAAGAATAAATTCTTATTTTCAGTGACGACCTAGGAACAGGGGGTTAACTGCCTTGTTCAGGGGCAGCTCAGGGATTCGGTCTTGCAACTGTTCGGTTACTTAGTCCAACGCTCTAATCTCTTCTGCCCCAGGTAACCTTTGGATTACTCAGTTACTATTAGATTGCTCCCAAAAATGAACATTACCAACTGAACGACATATATTGCTATTGCTAAATCAATATGAGTTTACATAGCTGGCCATAAAATAATGTTGCGTTTTACTTATGTAGGCTTCTTCTAACCCATTGCTTTCTACTGCAGATAATATGATTAGGTTATTTCTTTACATTAAAAACCAAAGTCTGTTAGATTTCCAGTCATTCCAATTAATTGAATACCCCTCAATCTTTTTTTCAAAAGTATTTGTAATTAGATTGCAATATTTTTGCTGGTAACTGTCACGCCTTGGTCATTGTATTTTGTGTTTTTGGTATATGTTTGGGTAAGCCAGGGTGTGACATGGGTTTATATGTTGTGTTTCGTATTGGGGTTTGTATCAATTGGGATTGTGTATGATTAGGGGTGTGTCTAGTTAGGCTTGGCTGCCTGAGGCGATTCTCAATTGGAGTCAGGTGATTCTCGTTGTCTCGGATTGGGAACCGTATTTAGGTAGCCTGAGTTCGCGTTGTATTTTGTGGGTGTTTGTTCCTGTCTCTGTGTTGTAGTCACCAGATAGGCTTTAATAGGTTTCACGTTCCGTTTGTTGTTTTCGTATTTCAGTTATTTCATGTAACGCAATTCCTTCATTAAAGTCATGAATAACCTACTAATAACCTACTACCTATGAATAACCTGCATTTCGGTCTGACTCTCTTCATACAACAGACAAAGGTTGTTACAGAAACACCCACCACTCACAGACCGAGCAGTGTGTAAACTGGCAGGAGCTAAAGGAGGACGTTATGGACAGCAGAAGCATGGATTATACGACGTGGGAAGAAATCGACAGGTGGGCGGCCGACCCAGAGAGAGTGCAGGCGCCCGCCTGGGATTCGCTTCAGCAGTGCGAAGAGGGCTACAGGCTAATGGAGTTTAAAAGGAGAACACTGCGACGCAGAGCGAAAACCGAAAGTAACGGGGGAGAGCGCAGAGAGAGAGAGTGGCTGAGTCAGGAGTCAGACCTGAGCCTACTCTCCCTGTTAATCGTGAAGAGCAGTTGCAGTGGGAGAGGCTGCACCACTTGGAGATTTGGACATGGGAGGAGGAATTAGACGGAAAAGGACCCTGGGCGCAGCCGGGAGAATATCGCCGTCCCAAGGAGGAAATAGAAGCAGCTAAAGCGGAGAGGCACAGGTATGAGGAGGCAGCATGGTGACGCGGTTGGAAGCCCGGAAAAACAGCCCCAAAAAATTATTGGGGGGAGGCTAGAAGGGAGAATAGTTATGCCAGGTAGGAGACCTATGCATACTCCCTGTGCTCACCGTTGGGCTAGAGAGACCGGGCAGGCACCGTGTTATGCTATGAAGCGCACAGTGTTTCCAGTGCGGGTGCAAAGCCATGTGCGGCACATAGCAGCCCTTCATATTGGCCGGCATAGAGTGGGCATCGAGCCAGGTAAGCTTGGACAGGCTCGGTGCTCAAGAGCTCCAGTGAGCCTGCACGGTCCGGTCTATCCAGAGCCACCTCTACGCACCAGTCCTCCGGTAGCAGCTCCCCGCACCAGGCTTCCTGTGCGTGTCCTAGATCCAGTACCACAGGTTCCAGCACCACGCACCAGGCCTCCAGTGCGCCTCGCCTGTCTTCAGGGCAGCCAGCGCTTTTCTCCTCTCCTGCGCTGTTGGAGTCTCCCGCCTGTTTAGCACAGCCAGAGCCTTTCTCCTCTCCTGCGCTGCCGGGGTCTCCAGTCTGCCCAGCGCGGCCAGTGCTCCCAGTCGGCCCAGCGCGGCCAGTGCTCCCAGTCGGCCCAGCGCGGCCAGTGCTCCCAGTCTACCCAGCGCGGCCAGTGCTCCCAGTCTGCCCAGTGCGGCCAGTGCTCCCAGTCTGCCCAGCGCGGCCAGTGCTCCCAGTCTGCCCAGCTCCGCCAGTGCTCCCAGTCTGCCCAGCTCCGCCAGTGCTCCCAGTCTGCCCAGCGCCGCCAGTGCTCCCAGTCGGCCCAGCGCCGCCAGTCTGCCCAGCGCCGCCAGTCTGCCCAGCGCTGCCAGTCTGCCCAGCGCCGCCAGTCGGCCCAGCGTCGCCAGTCTGCCAGGATCCGCCAGAAGTGCCAGTCTGCAAAGATCCGCCAGATCGGCCAGACAACCTGAATCATCCAGTTCCACCAGCCAGCCAGGATTTACCGGAGCCTACTACCTGCCTGAGCTTCCTCTCAGTACTGGGCTTCCTCTCAGTACCGGGCTGCTTCGGTCCCGAGCTGCCCCTCTGTCCCGGGCTGCCCCTCTGTCCCGGGCTGCCCCTCTGTCCCGAGCTGGCCCTCTGTCCCGAGCTGCCCCTCTGTCCTGAGCTGCCCCTCTGTCCCGGGCTGCCCCTCTGTCCTGAGCTGCCCCTCTGTCCTGAGCTGCCCCTCTGTCACGAGCTGCTCCTCAGTTATGTGGGGATCTGGGTGAGGACTATTAGGCCATGGTCGGCGGAGAAGGTGGATTATCCCAGGACGCGAAGGGGAGGAAATAGGACATTAATGGAGTGGGGTCCACGTCCCGAGCCAGAACCGCCACCATGGACAGACGCCCACCCGGACCCTCCCTATGCTCTTGAGGTGCGTCCGGGAGTCCGCACCTTAGGGGGGGGGGGGTTCTGTCACGCCTTGGTCATTGTATTTTGTGTTTTTGGTATATGTTTGGGTAAGCCAGGGTGTGACATGGGTTTATATGTTGTGTTTCGTATTGGGGTTTGTATTAATTGGGATTGTGTATGATTAGGGGTGTGTCTAGTTAGGCTTGGCTGCCTGAGGCGATTCTCAATTGGAGTCAGGTGATTCTCGTTGTCTCGGATTGGGAACCGTATTTAGGTAGCCTGAGTTCGCGTTGTATTTTGTGGGTGTTTGTTCCTGTCTCTGTGTTGTAGTCACCAGATAGGCTGTAATAGGTTTCACGTTCCGTTTGTTGTTTTCGTATTTCAGTTATTTCATGCACCTGCAATTCCTTCATTAAAGTCATGAATAACCTACACGCTGCATTTCGGTCTGACTCTCTTCATACAACAGACGAAGGTCGTTACAGTAACGTAACGGATTAGTTTTTTTGTAATCTGTTACCTGTAATCCGTTACTCCCCAACCCTGTTGATACCTATGGAAGTAGAAGTATAACTGGATTCAAGGGCCAGATTTCAGTAGCAGTATTCTAGAGTTCTAGGGAAGTAGAAAGCTTCAAGTTCCTCGGTGTACACCTCACTGACGATCTGAAATGGTCCACCCACACAGACAGTGTGGTGAAGAAGGCACAACACTATCTCGTCAACCTCAGGAGGCTGAAGAAATGTAGCTTGGCACCTAAAACCCTCAGACTTTTACAGATGCACAATTAAGAACATCCTGTTGGGCTGTATCACCGCTGGGTATGGCAACTGCACCGTCCGCAAACACAGGACTCTCCAGAGGATGGTACGGTATGCCCTACACATCCCCGGGGGCAAACTACCAGCCCTCCAAGGCACCTACAGCACCCGATGTCTCAGGAAGTCCAAAAAGATCATCAAGGACAACAACCACCCGAGCCACTGCCTGGGTACCCTGCTCTCATCCAGAAGGTGAGGTCAGTGCAGGTGCATCAAAGCTGGGACCGAGAGACTGAAAAACAGCATCTATCTCAAGGCCACCAGACTGTTAAATAGCCATCACTAGGCGGCTTCCACCCGGTTACGTAATCCTGCACCTTAGAGGCTGCTGCCCTATATACGTAGACTTGAAATCCCTGGCCACTGGAACACTAGTCACTTTAATAACATTTACATATTTTTGCTTTACTCATCTCATATACTGTATTCTATTCTATGCCACTCCGACATTGCTTGTCCTAATATTTATATATTTCTTAATTCCATTATTTTACTTTTAGATGTTTATTGTTAGATATTACTACACTGTCGGAGCTAGAAACACAAGCATTTCGCTACACCCGCAATAACATCTGCTAAACGTGTGTATGTGAACAATACAATTTGACATCAATAATCAATAATACTGAACTTCAGCAGAGCTCTTGCCCGGTGTGTCCGTCTTCCTCTCTAATTATTTCCCCTACTCCTTAGCTTTGAAATTGAGAAAAAGAGCCACAGTAAGGACCTGCTCAGTCAGTCAGCTAAATGACATGGCTGGTTTGAAACCATCATTCATGTTTCCTTCAAAGCACATAACACATCAGGGAGAAAAAAGGAACCAACTCCTCTGTGAACAAGAACAAGAAGAGACTGAAGAAGGGGTCCTCAGGAAGTGAAGGAATAAAATAGCCTGTTTCTCCAGCTGGTTTTGAGATTTGTGTATTTGACATTCCGTTGAGGTCTTTGATTGCATTTGCAGACACTACAAGTGCTTCTGCCATGGGTGTTTCAGGCTTGTAGTCACATAAGCTGTGTCCCAACGGTCAAAACCTGCTGTCTCGTATCATTTCAGCATTTGTATATCTGGCTGGTTATAGTCAGTTTGAGCTGCAGTCATTTTTAACAACTGAATAATTGAACAGGAATGATTTGTATCGTACCGTTTGTACCGCAGACAGTACTTATAGTTTGGGAAAGAGGATTCAAACTGGGGTACCCGGGAACAGTGTTGAATGGGCAGGTATGGTTTGCGAGTCCATCAGGAGTGATTACAAGAGTGATTCAGGCAGGAGTGGAGGGGTGTAACAGAGCTGACGTGCGTGCATGCGCACGAGCATGTGTTTAGGACCTAGAGAAGGATAAGCTTCAGCTACAGCATATAGACAGTGAGTGGATAAACTGCCCAATATCAATGAACATTGTCAATTTTGCATCAGACATCACATAGGCGGTGTCCCAAATGGCACCCTATTCCCTATTTGGTGCAGTACTTTTGACCAGGACCCATAGCCTAAACGGATGTGAACTGCTCCGTGATTAAGAGCTTGATTTACTGTGGTTCTTTCCTGTTAGACAGAGAGAGAGAGAGAAAGGTAGACAGAGATGTCAGTAATCTACCTCCTGGCTTTTTCTCCATCCCTCCTGCATCCTTTCTTTCATGCGACAAGGAAATAGCAATTATTGCTGGAATGCCTCATGCTAACAAATGGTTGCTAGGGGCTTAGAATCTCTGGGACTTTTTCTAGGAGCCAAGGGGAGTCAAACCTAACCTCCTTCGTAAACTAGTCAACCCGCTCATCCCAGTGCCTATGACACATACGACAAGGGGCGAGACGTGTTCCGTAACACTAGTAGAGGGTTTATTGACACAGACTAGTGTGTTATACAGAGCATTCGGAAAGTATTCACACCCCTTGACTTGTTCCACATGTTGTGACGTCACAGTCTTATTCTAAAATGTATTGAATTGCTTTTTTTCGTCATCAATCTACACAGAATACCCCATAATGACAAAGTTAAAACACTTTTTATTTTTTAACAAAATAAAAAATAAATAAATACAATACCAGTCAAAAGTTTGGACGCATACACATTCAAATGATTTTCATTAAAAAAAACTATTTTCTACATTGTAGAATAATAGTGAAGATATCAAAACTATGACATAATGCATATGGAATCATGTAGTAACCAAGAAAGTGTTAAACAAATCTAAATATATTTCAGATTCTTCAAAGTAGAAGAATGAACACTCTGCACACTCTTGGCATTCTCTCAAATCAGCTTAATGAGGTAGGCAACTGGAATGCATTTAAATTAACAGGTGTGCCTTGTTAAAAGTTCATTTGTGGAATTTATTTCCTTCTTAATCCGTTTGAGCCAATCATTGTGACATTGTAGGGGTGGTATACAGAGGATAGTCTTTTACCAAATAGCGCTAAGATCAGACCAAATAAGTGAAGACAAATGACAGTCCATCATTACTTTAAGACATGAAGGTCAGTCAATCTGGAAAGTTCAAGAACTTTGAAAGTTTCTTCAAGTGCATTCGCAAAAACCATCAAGCGCTATGATGAAACTGGCTCTCATGAGGACCACCACAGTAAAGAAAGCCCCAGAGTTCTCTGCTGCAGAGGATAAGTTCATTAGAGTTACCAGCCTCAGAAATTGCAGCCCAAACAAATGCTTCAGAGGTCAAGTAACAGACACATCAACATTAATTGTTCAGAGGAGACTGTGTGAATCAGTCCTTCATGGTCAAATTGCTGCAAAGAAACCACTACTAAAGGACACCAATAAGAAGAAGAAATGTGTTTGGGCCAAGAAACACAAGCAATAGACAGGTGGAAATCTGTATTTTGGTCTAATTAGTCCAAATTTGGTACCAACCGCCGTGGCTCTATGAGACGCAGAGTAGGGGAACGGAGGATCTCCGCATGTGTGGTTCCCACCATGAAGCATGCCGGAGGGGGTGTAATGCTGGTGACACTGTTTGTGATTTATTTAGAATTCAAGACACACTTAACCAGCACGGCCACCACAGCATTCTGCAGCGATATGCCATCCCATCTGCTTTGCACTTAGTGGGAGTATTATTTGTTTTTCAACAGGAAAATAGCCCAACACACTTCCGGGCTGTGAAAGGGCTATTTGACCAAGAATGAGATTGATGGAGTGCTGGATTAGATGACCTGGCCTCCACAATCACCCAACCTCAACCCAATTGAGATGGTTTGGGATGAGTTGGACCACAGAGGGAAGGAAAAGCAGCCAACAAGTGCACAGCATACAGTTGAAGTTTACATAAACTTAAATATATTTGGCTGAAGTGTTTCACAATTCCTGACATTTAATCCTAGAAACAGATTTATTTCAGGTTTTATTTATTTCATCACATTCCCAGAGGATGAGAAGTTTACATACACTCAATTAGTATTTGGTAGCATTGCCTTCAAATTGTTTAACTTAGGTCAAATGTTTCAGGTAGCCTTCCACAAGCTTCCCACAAGAAATTGGGTGAATGTTGGCCTATTCCTCATGACAGAGCTGGTGCAACTGAGTCAGGTTTGTAAGGCCTCCTTGCTCACACACGCATTTTCAGTTCTGCCCACGAATGTTTTCTATGCGATTGAGGTCAGGACTTTGATGGCCACTCCAGTACCTTGACTTTACTGTCCTTAAGCAATTTTGCCACAACGTTGGAAGTGTCCATTTGGAAGACTCATTTACGACTTTAACTTCCTGACTGAGGTCTTGAGATGTTGCTTCAATATATCCACATCATTTTGCTTCCTCATGTTGCAATTTCTAAGTCGCTCTGGATAAGAGCGTCTGCTAAATGACTTAAATGTAAATGTAAATGTGCCATCTATCTTGTGAAGTGCACCAGTCCCTCCTGCAGCAAAGCACCACCCACAACATGCTGCCACCCCCGTGCTTCACGGTTGGGATAGTGTTCTTCGGCTTGCAAGCCTCCCCCTTTTTCCTCCAAACATAACGAGGGTCATTATGGCCAAACAGTTCTATTTTTGTTTCATCAGACCAGAGGACATTTCTCCAAAAAGTACAATCTTGATCCCTATATGCAGTTGCAAACCGTAGTCTGGCTTTTTTTTATGGCGGTTTTGGAGCAGTGACTTCTTCCTTGCTGAACGGCCTTTCAGGTTATGTCGATATAGGACTCGTTTTTACTGTGGATATAGATACTTTTGTACCTGTTTCCCCCAGCATCTTCACAAGGTCCTTTGCTGTTACTCTGGAACTGATTTACACTTTTCACACTAAAGTACGTTCATCTCTAGGAGACAGAACACCTCTCCTTCCTGAGCGGTATGAGGGCTGTGTGAGCCCATGGTGTACATGAGTACTATTGTTTGTACAGTTGAACGTGGTACCTTCAGGCGTTTGGAAATTGCTCCCAAGGATGAACCAGACTTGTGGATGATCTACAATTTGTTCTCTGAGGTCTTGGATGATTTCTGTTGATTTTCCCATGATGTCAAGCAAAGAGGCACTGAGTTTGAAGGTAGGCCTTGAATTACATCCACAGGTACAACTCCAATAGACTCAAATGATGTCAATTAGCCTATCAGAAGCTTCTAAAGCCATGACAACATTTTCTGGAATTTTCCAAGCTGTTTAAAAGGCACAGTCAAATTAGTGTATGTGATACAATTCATTATAAGTGAAATAATCTGTCTGTAAACAATTGTTGGAAAAATTACTTGTGTCATGCACAAAGTAGATGTCCTAACCTACTTGCCAAAACTATAGTTTGTTAACAAGAAACTTATGTAGTGGTTGAAAAAGCGAGTTTTCATGACTCCAACCTAAGTGTACGTAAACTTCCATCTTCAACTGTATGTGGGAACTCCTCCAAGACTGTTGGAAAAGCATTCCAGGTGAAGCTGGTTGAGAATATGTCAAGAGTGTGCAAAGCTGTCAATGCAATAGATGGATACTTTGAAGAATCAACCCTTTTTTGGTTACTACATGATTCCATTTGTGTTATTTAATTTTTCTGATGTCTTATTATACTACAATGTGGAAAAATAAAGAAGACACCAAAGTTTTGACTGGTACTGTAAGTATTCAGTACATTGTAGAAGCACCTTTTGGCAGCGATTACAGCCTTGAGTCTTCTTGGGTATGACACTGCGAGCTTGGCACAACTGGGGGTGTTTCTCCCATTATTTTTTTGCAGATCCTCTCAAGCTGTCGGGTTGGATGGGGAGCACCGCCCACAGCTATTTCCAGGTCTCTCCAGAGATGTTCGATCGGGTTCAAGCATGGGCTCTGGCTTGGCCATTCAAGGACATTGAGATTTGTACCAAAGCCACTCCTGCCTTGTCTTGGCTGTGTGCTTAGGGCTGTTGTCCTGTTGGAAGGTGAACCTTCATCCCAGTCTAAGGTCCTGAGCACTCTGGAGCAGGTTTTCATTAAGGATCTTTCTGTACTTTGCTCCATTACTCTTTCCCTCGATCCTGACTAGTCACCCAATCACTACTGCTGGAAAAACATCCCCACAGCATGATGCTCCCACCACCATGCTTCACCATAGGGAAGATTTCCTCCAGACGGGATGCTTGGCATTCACGCAAAAGAGTCCAATCTTGGTTTCATCAGACCAGAGATTCTTGTTTGTCATTGTCTGAGTCCTTTAGGTGCCTTTATGCAAACTCCAAGCGGCCTGTCATGTGCCTTTTACTGAGTGGCTTCTGTCTGGCCACTCTACCATAAAGACCTATTTGGTGGAGTGTTGCAGAGATGGTTGTCCTTCTGGACAGAGCAACTCTGGAGCTCTGTCAGAATGAACATTGGGTTCCTGGTCTCCTCCCTGATCCATTTATCCCTACCCACAGGATACAACGGAGATACTAAACTTGTATCTGGCCATGGTCTCCCCAGTACCATCGGACCGTGAGAAAAGTTGCGCCCTCGTCTCATGCCTCACCGGGAAAGCCCCGGAGTGGGCCAGCGCTGTGTGTAGAGAGGAGGATGCAGCGTTTGGGGAGTTCACCCGCCATTTCAGGACAGTATTCGACCATCCACCCGACGGCAAAGAGGCGGGTGAGCGCCTCTATCATCTGAGGCAGGAGACAAGGAGTGCACGGGAGTTTGCTCTGGAGTTTAGGACCCTGGCTGCCGGCGCTGGATGGAGCAACAGGGCCCTGATCGACCATTACCGTTGTATTCTACGCGAAGACGGCCGTCAGGAGCTGGCCTGTGGAGACACCACCCTCACCTTTGTCCAGCTGGTGGACATGTCCATCATGTCCGTGCTGGCTACTTGTGGACGTCTAGATCGGGGTCTGGTTGTTCCATCCTCCCGCACCCTCTCTCCCGAACCTATGTAATTGGGAGGGATGGTGTGCAGGGAGACCGGAGGGGGTTCCCGCTTGAGCACCATCTATGGTCGCAGAGAGCATACTGCTAGTCGGTGCCGGGTTGGTTCCTCTGGGCATAGAGAAGGCATGCAGGGCACTCTGGCATCACCCCAGGTGAGTAGGCACCATTCTCATCCAGAGCCCTCTGTTGCACTAATGTTTGTCTCTGTCACTTTTCTGGATTTTTCCCTGCATTCCCAGTATAAGGCACTAGTAGATTCAGGCGCGGCTGGGAATTTCATTAATAAAAATGTAGCTCAAAGTTTAGGGATCCCTATTGTTTCTGTGGATATGCCTTTCCCTATTCATGCCTTAGATAGTCTACCATTAGGGTCAGGGTTTATCAGGGAGGTCACCGCACCTTTCTGTATGATAACAGGTCACAAGGAGAAGATTAGTCTTTTCCGTATTGATTCTCCTACGTATTCTGTGGTGCTAGGCCTAACCCGGTTAGCTTGTAATAACCCCACTGTTTCTTGGCCACAGAGGGTGTTTAGGGGTTTCCGTTGGTGCTACTATGGTGGAAAGTCCAGACCAGGTCTCCACCGTGCACATTCCCCCCGACTATGCCGATTTGGCTCTCGCCTTCTGTAAAAAGGCGACTCAATTACCACCCCATCGACGGGGGGATTGTGCGATAGATCTCCTGGTAGACGCTGCATATCCCAGGAGTCACGTGTATCCCGTCGCAAGCGGAAACGGTGGCTATGGAGACATATGTCTCTGAATCCCTGCATCAGGGGTACATTCAGCCATCCATTTCACCCGTCTCTTCGAGTTTCTTTTTTGTGAAAAAGAAGGATGGCGGTTTACGCCCGTGCATTGATTATCGAGGTCTAAATAAAAAAACGGTGAAATATAGTTACCCGCTATCTCTGATAAATACGGTTATTGAGTCAATGCACGGGGCATGCTTCTTCACAAAATTGGATCTCAGGGGTGCTTACAATCTGGTGCGTATTCGGAAGGGTGATGAGTGGAAGACGGCATTTAGCACCACCTCAGGTCATTATGAGTACCTTGGACAACTATTTTTTGTACGGCTTTTAATCTTTTGAATGAATTTATCTAATTAAAACGTTGTTCTAGCTAGCTATTTGTGTACGTAGCTATCAGGTAAACACAATGATATGGGTTGATGAATGCTCCATCAGTCTTCCAATCATTTGTAGATGAGATCTTCAGGGACCTGCACGGGCAGGGTGTAGTGGGTGTATGTCGATGATATTCTGATATATTCCGCTACACGCGCCGAGCATGTGTCCCTGGTGCGCAGGGTGCTTGGTCGCCTGTTGGAGCATGATCTATATGTCAAGGCTGAGAAATGCTTGTTCTTCCAACAATCCATCTCCTTCCTAGGGCATCGCATTTTCCCTTCAGGAGTGGAAATGGAGAGCGCCCGCATTGCAGCCGTGCGTAATTGGCCGACTCCAACCATGGTAAAGGAGGTGCAGCATTTTATAGGGTTTGCCAATTACTACCGGAAGGGTTTTGGTCAGGTTGCTGCTCCCATTACCTCAGTGCTAAAGGGGGGCCCGGTGCGCTTGCAGTGGTCAGCTGAGGCGAACAGGGCTTTTGGCCATCTGAAGACTCTATTTACCTCGGTGCCTGTGTTGGCTTATCCGGGTCCCTCTTTGCCATTCATAGTGGAGGTGGACGCATCCGAAGCTGGGATAGGAGCAGTGCTCTCTCAGCGTCCGGGTACGCCACTGAAGCTTCGCCCCTGTGCTTTTTTTTAGAAGAAGCTCAGCCCGGTGGAGCGAAACTATGATGTGGGGGACCGGGAGCTGTTAGCTGTCGTAAAAGCCTTGAAGGCGTGGAGGCATTGGCTTGAGGGGGCTAAACACCCTTTTCTCATCTGGACTGACCAATGCAATCTGGAGTACATCCGGCAGGCGAAGAGACTGAATCCTCGCCAGGCAAAGTGGGCCATGTTTTTCACTTGTTTTGTGTTTACTCTTTCTTACAGACCAGGCTCCCAGAATGTTAAGGCAGACGCATTGTCTCGGCTGTATGACACAGAGGAGCGGTCCATGGATCCCACTCCCATACTCCCAGCTTCGTGTTTGGTTGCGCCAGTAGTGTGGGAGCTGGACGCGGACATTGAGCGGGCGTCACATGCAGAGCCCTCTACTCCTGAGTGTCCAGCTGGTCGTCTGTACATTCCGTCTGCTGTCTTCTTCCCAAAATAATAAAAGCGGACCAAACTGGATTTATTAGAGACAGATACTCTTCTGATAACATTCGCCGTCTTTTTGATATTATTGATCAAGTAAACGCACAGAAGACCCCTGTCCTGCTGGCTTCACTGGATGCTGAGAAGGCGTTTGACAGGATGGAGTGGAGCTTTCTGTTTTCAGTCTTAGAAAAGTTCAATATGGGCCCAAATTTTATTAAATGGATCAAATCACTATACTCTCATCCAAATGCCATGGTGACTACTAATGGACTGAACTCTGACAGATTCCCTCCGGAACGGGGCACAAGACAAGGGTGCTCGCTGTCCCCCTGCTCTACTTGTTGGGGGCGGTGCCTCTGGCAGAGCTGATAAGGAGCAGTCCAAGTATTATGGGTGTTTCTGCAGGCGGCCTGCAGCACAAGATTTCGCTTTACGCGGATGATGTCTTGCTCTACATATCCAACCCTGAGAAATACCTCCCTCTCATTTTAGACACAATTGCTCAGTATGGCAAGTTTTCAGGTTATAAGATCAATTTGAACAAATCCACTGTCTGCCCTCTCAATATTACACTCACCAGCTCTATGAAGACACTTTGTCCTTTCCAATGGAAAACACAGGGGTTTCAATACCTCGGGATCTTCATAACACCAGATCTGAATAGCCTTAAGGAAAATTATCTTCCACTCCTGGATCGAATCAAGAACTATCTCCAAACCTGGGTCTCTCTCCCAATTAGCTTAGTAGGAAGAATTAATGTAATCAGACTTCCGGGTTGGAGCGAGCGGTCGCATCGGCACTTCGCTCCGCAGGTAGTATAACTTTTTCATTACATTTCATTACATTTCATTATAGCACAACGGTTTGATTTGTCTAATCTTAGCAATTTCTTCTTAGCTAGCTACATAGCCGTCTTTGTATCAAAGATAATTGCGTAATTATCGTATTTCGCCGTCCTAACGTAGTCTTCACTAGCCAGCTAGCTAACGTCCACTGATTAGCTGCACTGGAGAAACTATTACACTCAACTGAACGACTTGATTAGTGTAGTGTTAGCTAGCTACATAGCTGTCTTTGCTGTCTTCGTATCCAAGATAATTGTGTAGTTTAGAGTGTGTAGTCTTAGAGTGATTATCTTAATTTACCGAGGTTAGCTAGCCAGCTATTTGTCGTCCTTAACGTAGGAGACTCTGCTAGCTAGCCAAAAGCTATCCAATGTCTTCTGAATAGAACTCAACAACCCGGTCGCATTCACAGGTAGTATCACATTTTCATTTCATTTCATTACAGTACAACGGTTTGATTTGTTTGATCGTAGCTAGCTACATAGCTAGCTACATAGCCGTCTTTGTATCAAAGATAATTGTGTAGTCTAGAGCGATTTTCTAGGTTAGCTAGCCAGCTATTGTCGTTCTTTTAACGCAACGTAACGTAAACAACACTGCTAGCTAGCCAGCTAGCCCCCGAATAGCAGCACTGTCGAAACTATTACACTCAACGGAACGACTTGATTAGTGTAGTGTCAACAACGCACCCACTGCCAGCTAGCCTACTTCAGCAGTACTGTATCATTTTAATCATTTTAGTCAATACGATTCTTGCTACGTAAGCTTAACTTTCTGAACATTCGAGACGTGTAGTCCACTTGTCATTCCAATCTCCTTTGCATTAGCGTAGCCTCTTCTGTAGCCTGTCAACTATGTGTCTGTCTATCCCTGTTCTCTCCTCTCTGCACAGACCATACAAACGCTCCACACCGCGTGGCCGCGGCCACCCTAATCTGGTGGTCCCAGCGCACGACCCACGTGGAGTTCCAGGTCTCCGATAGCCTCTGGAACTGCCGATCTGCGGCCAACAAGGCAGAGTTCATCTCAGCCTATGCCTACCTCCAGTCCCTCGACTTCTTGGCACTGACGGAAACATGGATCACCACAGACAACACTGCTACTCCTACTGCTCTCTCTTCGTCCGCCCACGTGTTCTCGCACACCCCGAGAGCTTCTGGTCAGCGGGGTGGTGGCACCGGGATCCTCATCTCTCCCATGTGGTCATTCTCTCTTTCTCCCCTTACCCATCTGTCTATCGTCTCCTTTGAATTCCATGCTGTCACAGTTACCAGCCCTTTCAAGCTTAACATCCTTATCATTTATCGCCCTCCAGGTTCCCTCGGGGAGTTCATCAATGAGCTTGATGCCTTGATAAGCTCCAATACGCTCGACCTCATCTTTACTAGATGCTGTTCTTCCACTAACCTCATTGCAACTCCCCTCCAAGTCTCCGACCACTACCTTGTATCCTTTTCCCTCTCGCTCTCATCCAACACCTCCCACACTGCCCCTACTCGGATGGTATCGCGCCGTCCCAACCTTCGCTCTCTCTCCCCCGCTACTCTCTCCTCTTCCATCCTATCATCTCTTCCCTCTGCTCAAACCTTCTCCAACCTATCTCCTGATTCTGCCTCCTCAACCCTCCTCTCCTCCCTCTCTGCATCCTTTGACTCTCTATGTCCCCTATCCTCCAGGCCGGCTCGGTCCTCCCCTCCCGCTCCGTGGCTCGATGACTCATTGCGAGCTCACAGAACAGGGCTCCGGGCAGCCGAGCGGAAATGAAGGAAAACTCGCCTCCCTGCGGACCTGGCATCCTTTCACTCCCTCCTCTCTACATTTTCCTCCTCTGTCTCTGCTGCTAAAGCCACTTTCTACCACTCTAAATTCCAAGCATCTGCCTCTAACCCTAGGAAGCTCTTTGCCACCTTCTCCTCCCTCCTGAATCCTCCTCCCCCCTCCTCCCTCTCTGCAGATGACTTCGTCAACCATTTTGAAAAGAAGGTCGACGACATCCGATCCTCGTTTGCTAAGTCAAACGACACCGCTGGTTCTGCTCACACTGCCCTACCCTGTGCTCTGACCTCTTTCTCCCCTCTCTCTCCAGATGAAATCTTGCGTCTTGTGACGGCCGGCCGCCCAACAACCTGCCCGCTTGACCCTATCCCCTCCTCTCTTCTCCAGACCATTTCCGGAGACCTTCTCCCTTACCCCACCTCGCTCATCAACTCATCCCTGACCGCTGGCTACGTCCCTTCCGTCTTCAAGAGAGCGAGAGAACGTGCCGTCCTTGGCCAGCTCTCCCGCTATCTCTCTCTGAATGACCTTCTTGATCCAAATCAGTCAGGTTTCAAGACTAGTCATTCAACTGAGACTGCTCTCCTCTGTATCACGGAGGCGCTCCACACTGCTAAAGCTAACTCTCTCTCCTCTGCTCTCATCCTTCTAGATCTATCGGCTGCCTTCGATACTGTGAACCATCAGATCCTCCTCTCCACCCTCTCCGAGTTGGGCATCTCCGGCGCGGCCCACGCTTGGATTGCGTCCTACCTGACAGGTCGCTCCTACCAGGTGGCGTGGCGAGAATCTGTCTCCTCACCACGCGCTCTCACCACTGGTGTCCCCCAGGGCTCTGTTCTAGGCCCTCTCCTATTCTCGCTATACACCAAGTCACTTGGCTCTGTCATAACCTCACATGGTCTCTTCTATCATTGCTATGCAGACGACACACAATTAATCTTCTCCTTTCCCCCTTCTGATGACCAGGTGGCGAATCGCATCTCTGCATGTCTGGCAGACATATCAGTGTGGATGACGGATCACCACCTCAAGCTGAACCTCGGCAAGACGGAGCTGCTCTTCCTCCCGGGGAAGGACTGCCCGTTCCATGATCTCGCCATCACGGTTGACAACTCCATTGTGTCCTCCTCCCAGAGCGCTAAGAACCTTGGCGTGATCCTGGACAACACCCTGTCGTTCTCAACCAACATCAAGGCGGTGGCCCGTTCCTGTAGGTTCATGCTCTACAACATCCGCAGAGTACGACCCTGCCTCACACAGGAAGTGGCGCAGGTCCTAATCCAGGCACTTGTCATCTCCCGTCTGGATTACTGCAACTCGCTGTTGGCTGGGCTCCCTGCCTGTGCCATTAAACCCTTCAACTCATCCAGAACGCCGCAGCCCGTCTGGTGTTCAACCTTCCCAAGTTCTCTCACGTCACCCCGCTCCTCCGTTCTCTCCACTGGCTTCCAGTTGAAGCTCGCATCCGCTACAAGACTATGGTGCTTGCCTACGGAGCTGTGAGGGGAACGGCACCTCAGTACCTCCAGGCTCTGATCAGGCCCTACACCCAAACAAGGGCACTGCGTTCATCCACCTCTGGCCTGCTCGCCTCCCTACCACTGAGGAAGTACAGCTCCCGCTCAGCCCAGTCAAAACTGTTCGCTGCTCTGGCCCCCAATGGTGGAACAAACGCCCTCACGACGCCAGGACAGCGGAGTCAATCACCACCTTCCGGAGACACCTGAAACCCCACCTCTTTAAGGAATACCTAGGATAGGATAAGTAATCCCTCTCACCCCCCTTTAAGATTTAGATGCACTATTGTAAAGTGACTGTTCCACTGGATGTCATAAGGTGAATGCACCAATTTGTAAGTCGCTCTGGATAAGAGCGTCTGCTAAATGACTTAAATGTAAAATGTAAATGTAATCCGTATGAACGTCCTCCCTAGACTGAACTACTTATTTCAGATGCTCCCATGCTATCTCCCAGTTTCCTTCTTCAAAACAACTAACAAAAGCATCACCAAATTTATATGGGGCAATTAAAAACCTAGGATCAAGTTTTCCACTCTATTGAAACCTGAATCTAAGGGTGGTCTTGCCCTTCCCTCCCTTCAATTGTACTACTGGTCTGCCCAAATCCACAACATGCTGACATGGATCACAAACAGACAAGAGTCAACGTGGATTCAGATAGAAGCCCAATCCTGTGGTTCATTGCCCTTAAGCTCAATTATATTCATTAATAACTTTAGTGAAGTGGGCAACATAGCCAAAACCTTTGTGATTTACAGCACCCTACTAGCGTGGAGGGACTGTAAGAAATACCTGGGCATTTCCTCCCAAATATGTTCTCACTCGCCTATAGTAGGCAACCCAGACTTGCCAAAAGCCCTGAGGGATGCCAACTTTAATCTTTGGCATACTCTAGGAATCAGGACCTTTTCAGACCTATTTCATCAGAAAACCACTACACTGAAATCCTTTCAAGAGCTCTGCAGTGAATTCGATGTGCCAAGATCCCATTTTTTTTAAATATCTTCAAATTAGACATGTAATTTCCTCATTTACCTCCAAGAGGAGGTTTAGAACTCAGTTGAATGAAGTTGAAACCCTTCTTGTCACAGCACAATCCATTAAAGGCAAAATATCTTACATCTATAGACTCCTTTTTGAGAAAGGAAGCTCCTCCTTTACTCCTTTGAAAATAATCTGGGAAAAGGACCTTGGTCTGACTATCAGTGATGAGCTATGGGCGGAGGTTTGCGACAGGGTATACTGCTCCTCTACCAGTGTAAAAATGAAAGAATCTAATTACAAATGTTTGTAAAATGTTATTATACTCCTTTGAGACTCCATAGAATGAAAACAGATATCTCTCCTAACTGTAAAAGATGTACCTCTGAAAGTGGAACCTATATGCATGTATTTTGGAGCTTTTTAGAGAGATTGCCAGATTCTGCACAGAAAATACTAGAGGTACAGTTTGATATGACCCCGTGTATCTATCTTCTTAATGCCCAGCAGGACTTTGTTCTTGATCCTGACAGAGAAAATTTGCGTATGACTATTACATACTTTGCTAAGAAATGTATTATTCTATTGTGGGCCTCTAATACCCCTCCTAAATTTAAAATGTGGATTGACCAGATTGTTGACTTTCTTCCTCTTGAAAAGATAACTTATGACCTCCACAAGAGACAGCCCAAGTTTGATAGACTGGTCTCCACTATTCAACTATATTTCAACCTGGACAGAGTGAACGGGGTGACTAGGGAAATGCGCAGATACATGTTGTGTAAGGTACTGTAAAACCTAAAAACTAATTATTGGCCCGTCGTCTCAGTGAATGCTTGAAATAGCTGATAAGAACCTTGATAGTGCTGCTGCAAGTGTTATATGTTTTTTGTGTGTTTTTATTTTTATTTAGTTTTTGAGTACGTGTGCGTATGTATGTGTGTGTGTGTGTATATGTATGTGTGTATGTATGTCCGTATGTATGTATATGTATGTATGTATGTATGTATGTATGTATGTATGTATGCATGTATGCATGTATGTATGTATGCATGTATGCATGTATGCATGTATGCATGTATGCATGTATGCATATATATATATATATATATATATATATATATATATATATATATATATATATATATATATATATATATATATATATATATATATGCACCAAGGAAAATAAATAGATTAAGAAAAATAAATGTTTTTATTTGACTTTATCATTCATTTTAAATTGTATTTTTTATTTTTTCAAATGTATTATTATTATTATTATTTATTTTTTTAAGCCTGTCACATCTGTGAATGTGGAATGTGTTTTGTTGGTTGATTGAAAAACAAGAAAACTTAATAAAACTTTACATTGAAAAAAAAAGAAAGCGTACAGTATTATATAGAGTCATTGTTGCATGGAACTCCATTCCGTCTCATATTACTCAAATAACCAGCAAACCTGGTTTAAAAAAAACACAGGTAAATCAACGCCTCTCCCCTATCTGACCTAGATAGTATGTGTGTATGCAGTGATATGTAGTATACGTGTGTCTTTAAAAAAAATGTATGTGGTTCTGTCCTTGAGCTGTTCTTGTCTATTAATGTTCTGTATTATATCATGTTTCGTGTTTTGTGTGGACCCCAGGAAGAGTAGCTGCTGCTTTTGCAACAGCTAATGTGGATCCTAATAAAATACCAAATATCTAAATTACTTTCCCATTGTTCCTCAACTGTAGTGTTTGATAAACAATTTTCTAGTCACTACTTTTATCCAATAAAAACGTAACACAATTTGTAATTTTGCTACGTAAGATCGAATCGAGCCACATATGGTAAATGTACAAAAGGTAACTATATTTTTAGAGCTGGATTAAGGTATTATTGCTGAAAAGGACAGTATGCTGCTGTGTTCTGATTACTTGGGAGAGAAACTCCCTTTGTTTTGAACTCATAACCTCACGGTTGCCAGTGACCTGAATTTCCTGCTATGCCACCTGGTCTGTGGGTATGAATGAGATTAGAACCAGTAGACTGTCATTTGTCCCAATGGAGGAAGCATTTTGGGTGCCATGTAGAACCCTTAGATTTTTAGTACCTTCTCACAAGGAACCCTAGGTGGTGGGTGCTTTGTTTTCGCCCTGTGGGGGAACCCAATTGGGTTCTATGTGTAACTGGTGTGAAATAGCTATCTAGTTAGCAGTGCGTGCTAATAGTGTTTCAATCGATGTCATCACTCGCTCTGAAACCATGAATTTGTTTCCTTTGCTCTGCAAGTGCTGTGGCTTTTGTGGAGTGATGGGTAACAATGCTTCATCGGAAGGCAATAGTTGATGTGTTCATTAGCAAATTTGGGGGCATGGTCTACATTGTTGTATTCATGCCAAACATTAGTGGAAGTGTTGTACGAGTTTAAGTGTTTTAATCATTATGTTGATAAAGGTTGAGCACCTCATTTGTCCACTCCCAGTTCTACAATCTTTGTAAACGCTTGTATCAATCAAGAGCTGCACTGTTAAGAGGTTACTGTGCAATATCCAGTAACTTAATGACAATTGGTAACCAGGAAGGTCATGATTAATTGTAAATGATTTACTGTCAGCTTGCCGCAAGTAATTATTGTAAAATTCACTAACTTTCTGTAGCTGATCTTTAACGCTCACTGACCTGATGGTGTGGCAGGAAGGTCAGTTTGCTGCCAACCAAGAGGTTGAGGCCAGGTGAGGCTCACCCAAGTGTGCTCACCACAAAGAATGCTTACTTGTTGTCAACAAATATTTTGTAATCAGAAAAGTTCAGCGAAAGTACAGTTTGTTACTGGCTATTAAGTTACTCTGAATTTTTACTGCCATTAAGTTAATGTGGAATGCACAGTAACCTCTTGACAGTGCAGCTCTTTGTCACATGCTCTTACAAATATGGTAGAGCAGACAGTGTTAAGAGGTGCTCAACATTTGACAACATAACCGTCAACCACTTAAACTGGTACAACACTTCCACTGACAGCTGGCACAAAATGAGTTTCAGCAGTTATATTACATTTTGTGTGACTCCATTTGTTCAGCTTTGCGCATGCGCTCATGGAAAAATATCGTGGACTACACTGGGAAGTCTCACTATTGTTGCAAAAATGGAATTTAACATTAAGGATAAAGTTTGGAATAACACAATTTCATGTGTACAACACCTAAAAACCTGCATCACTATACTGAGACCGTTGCTGTATCTAAAATGCCGTATTTAAAAATAAAAATAAATGTCTGTGCCCCTACAACTACTGAATGAGTATGAAGTATATCGCTGAATGGGCAAGATTGCACAAAAAGTGCCTGGGGACTTGTAGAACATGCCATTTACATTGAAAATAATGATTTGGTTCAAATAAAGTGAACTTCTCCTTTAAGACCATACTGTAACCTCATGCCACAGCTTGAAATGTCTTCAGTCCTGCATTCAAATTGCTACAGTGGTCGCTCAATTAAAAGTTTTGCAATTATGCTGCGGGACTTAGAGGCAATTTGTGGTTTAGTACAGTATCCTGCGTCACTACTTCATTGCTCCAGACCAGCGCAAGGGGGAGTTAGAGCACTGATTATGCTTATGGGTCCCAAGGCTCTACTGTGTCTCTAACTGACAATGATTGGACGACAAACCAAATAGAAACGGATAATTGTGACTTCAAAATTGAACTTCAATAAACTGAATGATGAGGATGAAGAAGGTGATTGAATTTAGAACAATCGTGTAGGAATGGTTATTCCTCTGTCCTGCAGCGCACACCTGAAGAAAAAAAAAGTTACTACCCGTCATTATTACTTACTAAAACTGTTGTTACACTAAGGTTTTTACTCAGGAGAAATTTAGTTGTGGAAATGTTAGGATTATTTTGCTCTTACGTACCTACTCCCGACCAATCACGTTGTACAGCACCCGAGTAGCGCAGGGGTTTACGACACTGCATTGCAGTGCAAAATGCATTGCTACAGATGCTGGTTCAATACACATGCTCGCTGCGACCAGGAGACCCATGAGGCGACGGCAGGCTTTTGGTTTCTCTCCCTCTAAAAACAGAAATAAATGATTCTAAATAACAAACTGGCTTTATTTACAAAAAAAATGTAATCCGTTATTTTACCAGGTAAGTTGACTGAGAACACGTTCTTATTTACAGCAACGACCTGGGGAATAGCTACAGGGGAGAGGAGGGGGGGATGAATGAGCCAATTGTAAACTGGGGATGATTAGGTGGCCATG
This sequence comes from Oncorhynchus gorbuscha, assembly GCF_021184085.1. Classification (NCBI taxonomy): domain Eukaryota; kingdom Metazoa; phylum Chordata; class Actinopteri; order Salmoniformes; family Salmonidae; genus Oncorhynchus; species Oncorhynchus gorbuscha. Next base: position 2,673,037 of record NC_060194.1, on the reverse strand, counting down.
ATGGTATCAAGGCCAGATTGGGAATTTAGCCAGGACACCGGGGTTAACACCCCTACTCTTACAACAAGTGCCATGACACCCGTTTAACGTCCCATCCGAAAGACGGCACCCTAACACAGGGCAGTGTCCCTGGGGTATTAGGATTTTTTTTTGACCAGAGGAAAGAGTGCCTACTACTAGCCCTCCAACACCACTTCAGAAGCAAGCCAGCAGTGGTATGCAGGGTGGTATGCAGGGTGGTATGCAGGGTGGTATGCTGCTGGCATATTAAATTACTAACAATATCTCAAGAATGGCCTTTTTCTTCGCTCACTTTAGGTTATTTGAAATTGAAAGCATTGCCAAAATATCTTTGTTTTTTTAAACAAAGCGACTATTATTATTATTATTATTATAATAATATATAATATTAGCAAAATTATAGAATCAATAATATTAATTATATTATCATTTTTATAGCAGAAATTATTCAATATTAAAGCATTAGACCTCTCACTAATGGCGTCAGTCAAAAGTTAGACTTAAATCCGAACTGGATTTAACGAAATATTACATAGAAAGCGCACATTAGTAAATCCCAAACTCTAAAAGCAATTGGAAAGGTAGATACATTATTTGTGACATTGTGGTCACAATAAAGAATGTAAACAGGATGCTGTGTTTTTATTTACCATAGTGATGGACAGCTGGAGGCATTATGTATTTTTTTTCATCAACATCTTTATGCTTTTGTTAATGAAACAACGAGAAAAAAGACATTCAAAATGTAGATGTTTATTTAAACAACATTTTAGTTGCACTTCCACCTAGCTCCACGACCACGGGTAAAACCTTGCTGAGATGATCAATGTATTTGTGACATTGTTGTATCGTCAATTATTCTGTATTGGCCAAAAAGCCAAAATGTCCAGATGGCCTTGACCAATTCATCGTTGCTTGTAGGCTTGGTATAGTTACGGATGAATGTCTTCAGTTCATGCCAAATAAGTTAAATCGGGTTTAAATCAGGAGACCTACAAGTATAGTTAAAAAACTTTTTTTTTTTTAGATATACTGTAGGCCTACCGTGGATGTTGTAGGTCTTTTATTTGGTTCATCCTTGGGAGACATTTCCAAATGCCTGAAGGTACCACGTTCATCTGCACAAACAATAGTATGCAAGTATAAACACCATGAGACCACGCAGCCGTTATACCGCTTAGGAAGGAGACCTGGTCTGTCTCCTAAAGATAAACATATTTTGGTGCGGAAAATGCAAATCGATCCCAGAACAACAGCAAAGGACCTTGTGACGATGCTGGAGGAAACAGTTACAAAAGTATCTATATCCACAGTAAAACGAGTCCTATATCGACATAACCTGAAAGGCCTCTCAGCAAGGAAGAAGCCACTGCTCCAAAACCGCATAAATAAGCCACGTGCAACTGCACATGGGGATCAAGATCATATTTTTTTGAGAAATGTCCTATGGTCAGATTAAACAAAAATAGAACTGTTTGGCCATAATGACCATCGATATGTTTGGAGGAAAACAGGGGAGGCTTGCAAGCCCAAGAACACCATCCCAACTGTCCGGGGGTGGAGGCATCATGTTGTGGGGGTGATTTGCTGCAGGAGGAACTGGCGCACTTCACAAAATAGATGGCATCATGAGGGAGAAAAATGATGTGGGTATATTGAAGCAACATCTCAAGACATCAGTCAGGAAGTTAAAGCTTGGTCGCAAATGGGTCTTCCAAATGGACAATGACCTCAAGCATACTTCCAAAGTAGTTGCAAAATGGCTTAAGGACAACAAAGTCGAGGTATTGGAGTGGCCATCACAAAGCCCTGACCTCAATCCTAGAAAATTTGTGGGCAGACCTGAAAAAGCGTGTGTGAGCAAGGAGGCCTAGAAACCTGACTCAGTTATACGAGCTCTGTCTGGAGGAATGGGCCAAAATTCACCCAACTTATTGTGGGAAGCTTGTGGAATGCTACCCAAAACGTTTGACCAAAGTTAAACAATGTGTGTAAACTTGAATGTGTTTTTGCATAGCAAAAGAAAACAGTTAGTTTTGTTAGAATGTGTACACAGTATTTGCGTGTTGGAGTCACGTTTAATTTTTAATTGATCTACCGTTTATATCATAGGCCACTGTAATTGATGGGGGGATCAGGGTGGTACCATTCTGCTCATCTGATGAAGGTGCACATGGATCAGATTCAAACTTTGAAGACAGAGTTTGAGTCATTGAAGGCAGACCAGCAGAAAGAGAAACATTAGTGGCTTGCGAAAGTATTCACCCCCCTTGGCATTTTTCGTATTTTGATGCCTGGAAATAAAATATATTTTTTGTGGGTTTGTATCATTTGATTTACAACAACATGCCTACCACTTTGAAGATGCTAAATATTTGTGAAACAAACAAGAAACAAGAAAAAAAATGCCCACCCCCCCTCCCTCCAAATCAATACATGTAATATGCAATACAAATCAATACACTTTCTCAGCAATTACAGCTGCAAGTCTCCTGGGACATTGTTGCCCATTCTTCAAGACAAAACTGCTGCAGTTCCTTCAAGTTGGATGGCTTCCGCTGGTGTACAGTAATCTTTAAGTCAGACCACAGTTCTCAATTGGATTGCGGTCTGAGCTTTGACTAGGCCATTCCAAGACATTTAAACCGGTTTCGCCAAAAACCACTCAAGTGTTGCTTTAGCAGTATGCTTAGTGTCATTGTTCTGCTGGAAGGTGAACCTCCGCCCCAGTCTCAAATCTCTGGAAGACCGAAACAGCCATCCATCATTCCTTTAATTGTGACCAGTTTCCCAGTCCCTGCCGATGAAAAACATCCCCACTGCATGATGCTGCCACCACCATGCTTCACTGTGGGGATGGTGCTCTCGGGGTGATAAGAGCTGTTGGGTTTGCGGCAGGCATTTTCCTTGATGGCCAAAAAGCTCAATTTTAGTCTCATCTGACCACAGCACCTTCTCCCATATGTATGGGGAATCTCCCACATGCCTTTTGGCAAACACCAAATGTGTTTGCTTATTTTTTTCTTTAAGCAATGGCTTTTTTCTGGACACTCTTCCGGTAAAATTACAGCTCTGTGCATTGTATGGCTTAAAGTGGTCCTATGGACATATATTCCAATCTCCGCTGTGGAGCTTTGCAGCTCCTTCAGGGTTATCTTTGGTCTCTTTGTTGCCCCTCTGATTAATGCCCTCCTTGCCTGGTCTGTGAGTTTTGGTGGGCAGCCCTCTCTTGGAAGGTTTGTTGTGGTGCCATATTCTTTCCATTTTTTTATAATGGATTTAAAATGGTGCTCTGTGGGATGTTCAAAGTTAAATATGTTTTACAACCCAACCCTGATCTGTACTTCTCCATAGCTTTGTCCCTGACCTGTTTGGAGAGCTCCTTGGTCTTCATGGTAACGTTTGGTGGTGCCCCTTGCTTAAGGGTGTTGCAGACTCTGGGGCCTTTCATAACAGGTGTATATACAGTGGGGCAAAAAAGTATTTAGTCAGCCACCAATTGTGCAAGTTCTCCCACTTAAAAAGATGAGGCCTGTAATTTTCATCATAGGTACACTTCAACTATGACAGACAAAACGAGGAAAATAAATTCTGAAAATCACATTGTAGGATTTAATGAATTTATTTGCAAATTATGGTGGAAAATAAGTATTTGGTCACCTACAAACAAGCAAGTTTTCTGGCTCTCACAGACCTGTAACTTCTTTAACCTGTTGATCCTACCCCCTACTTTTTCGAACATTCTGTTAAAAATCGCGCAACATTTCAGCGCCCTGCTACTCATGCCAGGAATATAGTATATGCATATGATTAGTATGTGTGGTCCTTCTGTAGCTCAGTTGGTAGAGCATGGCGCTTGTAACGCCAGGGTAGTGGGTTCGATCCCCGGGACCACCCATACGTAGAATGTATGCACACATGACTGTAAGTCGCTTTGGATAAAAGCGTCTGCTAAATGGCATATATTATTATTATTATTATTATTATTATTATTATTATATTATTATATTATTATTATTATTATATTATTATTATTATTATTATTATATTATTATTATTATTTATATTATTATTATTATTATTATTATTATATTATTATTATTATTATATTATTATTATTATTATTATTATTATTATTATTATTATTATTATTATTATTATTATTATTATTATTATGATAGAAAACACTCAGACGTTTCTAAAACTGGTTAAATCACGGCTGTGACTATAACGGAACGTGCGTTTCATCGAAAAGCGCAGGAAAATCTGAACACTGAAAACTGGAAAATATATCAATGCGCCACTTGTATGTATTGTTGAATGGGAACCACATTACCTGGAGCCGAGATTGCAATTCCTACAGCTTCCACACGATGTCAACAGTCTTGTCATTTGCCTAGGATTTGTTTCTTGGTCAAACGAACAAGAGACAGCCCATTTCTTCCGTTCTCCGACTGGATATTTTGGTTGAGATTTATCCGGACATTATTTCAAGACGGAGAGCTATAGAATATACATCGCCTCGTGATCAATTTGATCGATTATTAACATTTACTAATACCAAAAGTTGCATTACAAAAGTATTTCGAAGTGTTTTGTGAAAGTTTATCGTCAACTTTTTGTAATTTTAAAAAATGACGTTGCGTTATAAAACGCTGTTTTTTTCCCTTGATCACACAGCCTTCATAGATCGATATCTAGGCTATATATGGACCGATTTAATCGAAAAGAACCAATAGTGATGTTTATGGGACATCTAGGAGTGCCAACAAAGAAGATCGTCAAAGGTATTGAATGTTTTATATTTTATTTCTGCATTTTGTGTAGCGCCGACTATGCTAATTATTTTGTTTACGTCCCCTGCGGGTCTTTAGGGGTGTTGCATGCTATCAGATAATAGCTTCTCATGCTTTCGCCGAAAAGCATTTTAAAAATCTGACTTGTTGGCTGGATTCACAACGAGTGTAGCTTTAATTCAGTACCCTGCATGTGTGTTTTAATGAACGTTTGAGTTTTAACGAGTGCTATTAGCATTTAGCGTAGCGCATTTGCATTTCCAGATGTCTAGATGGGACGCCTGCGCGTCGGGTCGACCTAAGAGGTTAAGAGGCTCCTCTGTCCTCCACTCCTTACCTGTATTAATGGCACCTGTTTGAACTTGTTATCAGCATAAAAGACACCGGTTCACAACCTCAAACAGTGACACTCCAAACTTCACTATGGCCAAGACCAAAGAGTTGTCAAAGGACACCAGGAACAAAATTGTAGACCTGCACCAGGCTGGGAAGACTGAATCTGCAATAGGTAAGCAGCTTGGTTTGAAGAAATCAACTGTGGGAGCAATTGTTAGGAAATGGAAGACATACAAGACCACTGATAATCTCCCTCGATCTGGGGCTCCACGCAAGATCTCACCCCGTGGGGTCAAAATGATCACAAGAACGGTGAGCAAAAATCCCAGAACCACACGGAGAGACCTATTGAATGACCTGCAGAGAGCTGGGACAAAATGTAACAAAGCCTACCATCAGTAACACACTACGCCGCCAGGGACTCAAATCCTGAAGTGCCAGACGTGTCCCCCTGCTTAAGCCAGTACATGTCCAGGCCCGTCTGAAGTTTGCGAGAGAGCATTTGGATGATCCAGAAGAAGATTGGGAGAATGTCATAAGGTCAGATGAAACCAAAATATAACTTTTTGGTAAAAACTCAACTTGTCATGTTTGGAGGACAAAGAATATTGAGTTGCATCCAAAGAACACCATACCTACTAAAGGTAATTGGTTGCACCAGATCTTATTGGTATGGTGGTGGTATGCCAGCTGGCTTGCTTCTGAAGCTAAGCAGGGTTTGTCCTGGTCAGTTCCTGGATGGGAGACCAGATGATGCAGGAAGTGGTGTTGGAGGGCCAGTAGGAGGCACTCTTTCCTCTGGTCTAAAATAATATCCCAATGCCCCAGGGCAGTGATTGGGGACACTGTGTAGGGTGCTGTCTTCTGGATGGGACTTAAATGGGTGTCCTGACTCTCTGAGGTCATTAAAGATCCCATGGCACTTATCGTAGGGGTGTTAACCATGGTGTCCTGGCTAAATTCCCAATCTGGTCACCTAATAATCCCCAGTTTACAATTTGCTCATTAATCCCCCTCCTCTCCCCTGTAACTATTCCCCAGGTTGTTGCTGCAAATGAGAATGTGTTCAGTCAATTTACCTGGTAAAATAATGGATAAAAAAATACAAATTTAGGGGCTTCATAGCGAAGAGGATGAATACGCACCACTTTTCAGTTTATTATTTTAAAACAAGTAATTTTTTCATTTCACTTCACCAATATTGACTATTTTGTGTATGTCCATTGCATGAAATCCAAATAAAAATCCATTTAAATGTAATGCAACAAAATAGGAAAAACGCCAAGGGGGATGAATGCTTTTGCAAAGCACTGTATCTGAGGACAGAGATACGGGCGTCTTCCATCTTCAAAATGCTTTATTATCCAAATTTTGTAAGTGCGTGTGGGCGACCTCATGCAACCGCAAAATGTCGGATAAAGCATATACTGTATTTCTTCATCCGGATCTTTATGTTTTCATTAATAAAATAATGATAAAAATACGGTTTCAAAATGCAGATGTTTATTTAATTATGGATCCATAACGATTTACTATGGGAATAAATATTACTGAATGACAGAAATACTGGAACAAAGTAGGCTAACGAAGGTAAACAAATTGTTGCTTTTTTGAAAAATACTTTTCAAAACACACACAGTCATGTTGTACAGCGGCATTATGGCTATTAACAGGGCAATAGACTTGCCTAGAAGGAGGGTAGGGGGAGAATTAAATCGTCAAATGTATATCTTAGTTAGGTTGGCTGTATCACAACCGGCCGTGATTGGTTGCAATTTCAGTTTAATCCACCAGAAAAGACAAAAATAATACAAATATTATGGTTAAACTCAAATATACTAATTTATTTTTTAAAATCTATCAATTGGAACCTTTAAGAAAGGATAAATTATTATTATTAACCCTGTTTTTCACAAGCTGTGAGTGTTTGGCTGGCCGGGATGTCCTTGTCCAAAAAAATTGATCAGCATTAAAAACTTTGTGGATGGGGCCTCCCGATTTGCGCATTGTTCTAAGCCACTGCGTCGCAGTGCAAACTGCGTTGCTACAGATGCTGGTTCGATACCCGTGCCTGCCTCCACCGGGAGACCCATGAGGCAGATTTTAGTTTCTCCCTCTAAAAACAGAAACAAATAATTCCAAATATCAAACTGGATTTATTTACAAATTAGTGAGAATGTCTCACCCTATGTTCAAGAACGGCCTGTTCTCTAGGTTAAATGAAAACAAAATCTTCAAAAATAGTTAATTTTTAAACAAAGCGATAATAATAATTATAATAATAATACATTTAGAATGATATAAAAGCCCCTTAGATATTCTCACATATCAGTTTTGCCCTAACGAAAAATGCCCCTTAGTTATTCATTTAGAATCCTCCAATCTCCTAAATGTAATCAATGACGTGATATACTGTAGGTGACATGAGACTCACTAGTGTTGAGTAATGTTCTGTTAAGTGTTGGTCTTATTTATTTAAAAAGTATATTGAAATTAATACAGGACGTTTGGCATTTGCCAGAGAACACTAAGATTGGCTAAGTCGCCACTGGCGCCCTGTGCTCTTCACAGATGAAAGCAGGTTCACACTGAGCACATGTGACAGACGTGACAGAGTCTGGAGATGCCATGGAGAACGTTCTGCTGCCTGCAACATTCTCCAGCATGACCGGTTTGGCGGTGGGTCAGTCATGGTGTGGGGTGGCATTTCTTTGGAGGGGCCGCACAGCCCTCCATGTACTCGCCCGAGGTAGCCTGACTGCCATTAGGTACCGAGATAAGATCCTCAGACCCCTTGTGAGACCATATGCTGGTGCGGTTGGCGCTGGGTTCCCCCTAATGAAAGACAATGCTAGACCTCATGTGGCTGGAGTGTGTCAGCAGTTCCTGCAAGAGGAAGACATTGATGCTATGAACTGTCCTGCCCGTTCCCCAGACCTGAATCCAATTGAGCACATCTGGGACATCATGTCTTGCTCCACCCACCAACGCCACGTTGCACCACAGACTGTCCAGGAGTTGGCGGATGCTGTAGTCCAGGTCTGGGAGGAGATCCCTCAGGAGACCATCCGCCATCTCATCAGGAGCATGCCCAGGCGTTGTAGGGAGGTCATACAGGCACGTGGAGGTCACACACTACTGAGCCCCATTTTGACTTGTTTTAAGGACATTACATCAAAGTTGGATCAGCCTGTAGAGTGGTTTTCCATGGGTTGATACATTTGATTTCCATTGATAATTTGTGATTTTGTTGTCAGCACATTCAACTATGTAAAGAAAAAAGTATTTAATGAGAATATTTAATTCATTCAGATCTAGGATGTGTTATTTTAGTGTTCCGTTTATTTTTTTGAGCAGTGTACTATGTTCTTACAAAAAAGGTTTTAAATTCTCTACTACAGCCACTATTGAAGACTATCAAATGCTTCTCAAAGATTCCCTCTGGTTGTCAAACTAGCATTAACAATGACAGACAAATAAACATGCCATAGAATTTTGTGGCAGCCCGCAAGGTGTGCTGCAGCAGGACAACTTTTAAAGGAGGAACCACTAGCTTATCGGTGGCATTTATGGCTAAGACGGGCAGTCATGTTTGCAAAACAGTGGGTCCCTGGTTAGAGCCTTTGCAAGGACAGTGCTGAGCAATTGACCAAAATGTTCATTATTTATAAACAACTAATTGACCAATGTCGGTTCAATTACCTAAATTCCATTTAGTTTGTTTTTTTGTGTGAGCTCAACGTGTCGTTTCTCAATATAAACATATCATTCATGAGACATTAAGCCAAGAACTATGTGGGATGCTGGGCCAAAGGGAGTTATAGTTGTCATTATTCAAATATTCAACCTAGTTCAGTGCAGAAACATGGTCATTAACTACACTGACCATAATCCATTGCGCCTGTTCACATCTCAGACAGTGAAGGATAGCGTACACACAGACGTCACGAGCAGTGTTGCCAATTTAGCAAGTATTCAGACCCCTCTAGTGACCCATTTTCAAAAAATTGATAGTTTTAATAGTTTGTAATAAGCAGTCTTGTAAGTATGCCTTATGTACTTTGAAGAACTAGTAAAATTCTCTGCAGCGTACTTAGGAAGCTACTAGCTCAAAGACTACAGTACGGGGAGCACAGAGATGGTTTTCTAACTGGCTGCTAATGCCAGAGATGAGATGGTGACTTTACTGCATTAAAAGATAGTGTTCAACTGAAATATTTTATTATTTCATAGTAATTTCCTATTTTTCTGTTGATGTCTACCAATGTGGACATATACAAGGGAAAGTTAGTTTTCTAATTAAATCCTCACTATTTTTGGCTTTGGAATTTCCTTGAAAAAAATCAATTTGTTTAAAAAAAACTATTATCTAAACTGAAATCGAAAACCATGCTTATTTTTAAATAACCGAAACTACCTCCAAAAGCACTAATCATTCAGCACTAAAGGATAGTGTACCCAGATAGGGAAGGAAGCAAAGCTGCTAAGCAAATAGTGACGTTCGTCATATCTACAGCCAAGGAATTATACACAACAAATACAGTAGGTCTGCAGTCAAAAAGTTGTTCCATGGCATACTTAGCTTGAGCAGAACTAAAAAGCTTGAATGTTCATGTCAAGCTCTCTTTCCAAGCCCGACGCCAAATACTGATCAGATGGAGACAGTTCAAAAGTTGATAGTATTTTGGGAAAGAAGCTGGGAAAAAAAATATGGTCTTGCTAGAGGCCTGAAGTTTCAATCAATTTCTTACATTTTATTACTGCTGCACCATTTATACAAGTACATATCACTTGAATGCTTACATTTTTATTTTACTTTGTTTGAATTAGAGGTGCTGTGAAGATAGCGGTAAGACATGGAATGAAATATCAACTGTAATTGCCATGAATGCAGACTTCAAAAAAGCTTTTTTGCACTTCACCGAAAGACAGGACTACACAGGTTTACCCAACCACGGACATGCAATTACTTTGTCAAGAGAGGAAGAAACAATCCCCCAAGTGACACACAACATTCTCGCAACGTTTCTACATTGTTGGGCAAAAATAAAAATGTTGTGCGTCAACTGGGAGAAACTGACCGAAAGGTACTGTACTCAATGAATGAATGAATGAAGTGAATAAATCTACATATAAAGCACCAGTCAAAAGTTTGGGACACACCTACTCATTCAAGGGTTTCTTTATTTACACCATATTCTACATTGTAGAACTACAGCGACGACATCACAAAAATGAAATAACACATATGGAATCATGTAGTAAGCAAAAAAAAAGTGTTAAACAAATCATATATATATATATATTTGATATTCTCAAAGTAGTCACCCTTTGCCTTGACAGCTTTGCACTCTTGGCATTCTCTCAACCAGCTTCATGAGGTAGTCACCTGGAATGCATTTCAATTAACAGGTGTGTCTTGTTAAAAGTTTTTGTGGCAATTCTTTCCTTAATATGGAAAATGTAAGAACACTGAAAGTTAAGTGCAATTGCAAAAACCATCAAGCGCTATGATGAAACTGGCTCTCATGAGGACCACCACACGAAAGGAAGACCCAGTTACCTCTGCTGCAGAGGATAAGTTCATTAGAGTGACCAGTCTCGGAAAATGTAGCCCAAATGCTTCAGAGTTCAAGTAACAGACATCTCAACATCAACTGTTCGGATGAGACTGCGTGAATCATGCCTTCATGGTTGAATTGATGCAAAGAAACCACTACTAAAAAGGACACCAATAAGAAGAAACTTGCTTGGGCGAAGAAACACGAGCAATGGACATTAGACCGGTGGAAATCTGTCCTTTGGTCTGATGAGTCCAAATGTGAGATTTTTGGTTGCAACCGCCGTGTCTTTGTGAGAGGCAGAGTAGGTGAACTGATGAGCTCCGCATGTGTGGTTCCCACTGTGAAGCATGGAGGAGGTGGTGTGGGGGTGCTTTGCTGGTGACACCGTCAGTGATTTATTTAGAATTAAAAGGCACACTTAACCAGCATGGCGTTTGCGCTTAGTGGGACTATCATTTTCTTTTCAACAGGACAATGAAAACAGACCTCCAGGCTGTGTAACAGCTATTTGACCATGAAGGAGAGTGATGGAGTGCTGCATCAGATGACTTGGCCTCCACAAATCAAGACTGTTGGAAAAGCATTCCAGGTGAAGCTGGTTGAGAGAATGCCAAGAGTGTGCAAAGCTGTCATGAAGGCAGGGTGGCTATTTGAAGAATATAAAATATATTCCACTTTTTTTTTAAACAATTTTTTGTTTACTACACGATTCCATATGTGTTATTTCATAGTGTTGATGTCTTCCTTATTATTCTACAATGTGGAAAATAGTAAAAAATAAAGAGAAACCCTTGAATGAGTAGCTGTGTCCAAACCTTTGACTGGTACTGTATACCTACATATATGTAACATATATGAGCAGAAAGAGTAAAAATGCATGGTGGGTGGAGATGACAAGATTAGAGGCTCCCTTCCTTGTGCGGGTTTCTTCCATCTTACTACTCGAACATGTCACATGGTAGCCATGGTTACAGGGACCATGGCAGCCTGAGTAGGCTGTAGATGCCTCATGCAGTATCATTCATTTAGAACTCCCATCCCCAGACAACACTACTACTGTTGTCAGCTGGGCACAATCCCTTTTTAGGGTGTAAAATGTATTGCACCTTTGTGATATAGGCTGAGAGCCATTGAGTTAGTGATTTAAACGCAGTAGATATGTCTTATTAAGTAAGACAAAGTGGTGGGAGTCTATGCTGCAGTCAGAGTGGCCCAAATGAACTGAGAATTCCTAATGTCTCAGAATTCAGAGCTGGAACGTCGAGAAAAATCTACAAAGCTTTTCAGGATTTCTCGGAACATTTAAGAAATGCTTCAAACTGGCCTGATCATCTACAACTAATGTTTTTCTTAGAAAAACTAAGGTATAAGAATGTTGTAAAAAAAAAACACACAAAAGAAAAAAAAAACTAGGTTATTTTCATATCCCTAAGAATGCATCGACATATTGTACCTCTAGGAAAGTCTCCGAATTTCCAAAGTACCTCCTCTCAACTCTGACAGCGTCTGAACGAGGTGGCATGAACCTGTGGTGAAACTGAGGGACCATATACAGCACGAACAACCCAAAAAATACCAAATAAGTTGCCGACTACGGGAACAGCAAAGGGAACTCACGTGGCGCTAAAACAGACGTGCCAGGTACGGTAGCAGAGAACACGGCACTCTGGAGAGGAGCGAGTCTGGGGAATGGGGGAGGGGGTGAGTCGAGGATGGGACAGACAGAGTGCATGTCCAGCTAGTAAATAGATTCAACCCCCTTTTCAGACATCGGCAGCACACTGTCTAGGGGAAATGTACGTGTATGGTCCCAGACTACAGAGGTCTGAGAGGACCGTGAGAGAGATGAAGGCGGAGAATGCTGAATCCCAGAAATGGATGGAGGAATGATGCTTGGAATGGAGGGGCATATGGCACAGACTTTTATTAAAGTTCAAATACTACAGCAGAAAAAAAATAGAATAACCATAACAATAATAATCGGCAGCAGCAGCATCATCATCCTTCTCAAGGTTGTTGTCACAATCCTCCTACTCCAACAAATCATTATTATTTTAATATTAATATGGGTGGGCTATTTTATTACATTTGTTCTCTATTTTACTTCATTTTTGATGTTTAATGTAATGTATTTTCTTAAAAGAGGTGTCCATTAATCTTGAACTTCTACGGTTTGATCCTTGCTTGGAACTGGGGCCTCTGTGGCATTAGCCTCCTTGACCAGTGCAGCGGGCTCAGTGGCAGCCAAAGGTGCTGCTGTTGAACCAGCAGCCGGGGCCTCCTTGGCCGGGACCGCCGCTGCTGCTTCTGTGGGCTTGGCCTGGGGGGCAGCGGCAACAGGGGCCGCCTCGGCTTTAGCCGCTGGTACTGCGGGGGCCTCAGTCTTTTTAGCGTCGGCCTCGTCTTTGCTTTCAGCCTGGGCTGCGGGTGGTGCAGGCGCCTGGGCCTTGACCTCTGGAGCTTGGGCAGCTTCCTTAGTGGAGGGGGCTGGCTCTGTCGCAGGGGCGGCTGGTTTCTCCTTGGCTATGGGGGCAGGGTCGGTGACTTCCGCAGCCTTAGACACCTCCGCTTTGGGATCTGCTGCAGGTTTTTCCGGCTCCTTGGCGGGAGGGGAGGCGCCCTTTTCTTCCTCCTTGGTCACCGTGGTATCTGCTGCGGGCACATCCTTTGTGTCGTTAGCTATCTCGGTGGTCTCGGCGGGAGCAGGGGCCTCGTCCTTTTTGTCGTTCTGAGGTTCGCTCTCCTCGGCTGTTGCACCCTCTGGTTTGGCCTCCTTGTCCTTCTCATCGTTTACATTGTATCCCTTCTTCTTTTTGCTGAGCTTGCCTCCCATTTTAGTCTCTGAAAGATCAAAAAGAAAGGAATTCATTTAGACTTTGGAAAAGCTTGTGGTGATATGATGCACTGCACTCTGGTACTCAACATTGATGTACCAAGTAGGATGTATGTACGCATTTCAGCAATTACAATACAAGTCATGAAAATGTACCACTTTCAACTGTTAATTTATGAACCAACAGAGGGATGGATTTCTAAAAAAATCTGCCTGCAAACACAAAGGTTGTTCAGTGTTGATGCTGATCTAGGATCAGGTCCCCCCAGTCCCTGTAATGTTATTTATTGAGATCCGAAAGGCAAAACTGATCTTAAAATCAGCATTCGTACTCTGAAACCCTTGATATACCTGATCCGCATCTGGCTACTTCTACCTCTCAGTATGCAGACAGATTTTTTTCAGCAAGTTTCGTCTTACACAGCTAGACTTCACTCGCTTCTTATGTGCTAGTTACTCAAAGCATCACCGTCCCTTTATTGAGTATGCAAAAAGCACTCCCGTCACTCAGACGCCAAGAGCCAGTGGAAATTAAAATATCTCTTACTCCTAACCACATGCACTCCTATCAAATAGCCCCTTAACGTCTCTCTGAAGATTATTGCAGCCAGCTAATGGAATTCTCAGCAACAGATGATGCAAAGCTATACATTCCTCATGCACACATTCAACCCTTCGTTCATATTGGTGAAACACTGATTCAGAGGACTGGGGAGCGAGGGAGAAATTTGAATAATATGAATAAACATCTGTTAAGGTGTCAAGTTGATGACCAACCTGCTGTAGTACCAATGGACTTGAAACTCCTGTCATAAAACTGCAATTATACTGTAATAAGCATGATATAATAGTTATCATGAGCAGCCAAGGAGGCTTAAGTCTATATTCATTTTCTAATATTGTACAATATTGCATGTGGCTTCCACGGCAACTCCATCAGCTAGTAACCTTAGTGATTAGTGGCATTGTCGGGACTGTTTGAAGTCGGTTGTCAAATCTCGACTAGGATGTGTTACATCATGCTAACCGTGTCAAAAACATGTTTTTAATGGTGAATGGTCCAAATATAGGGTTATTAATACCTTTCCATTGAACAATGAGTTGGATTCGGGATCGGTGACAAGGATAAGAGGGCACTTCAGGTATCTCCTCCAACAATTGAGTTATATAAGAAGTCAGACAGTGTCTGACTAGTGTCTGACTTGGCTTCTGCTGAACACATACCTGCAGGCTCTTGGCTCTCTCCATCTATTATAACGCAATTGAACCCGAGTGACCATCTGCCTCCGCTACGGGGAAGAGGATTTTTAATACCTAACAATGTATCCAAATAGTGTACATCCATATGCACATCCAATAGACCTAACAGGTGCAGAGTACACACACACACACACACACATATATGAGTAGTGGGTTCGATCCCCGGGACCACCCATACGTAGAATGTATGCACATATGACTGTAAGTCGCTTTGGATAAAAGAGTCTGCTAAATGGCATATATTATTATTTATTATATTAGAATATTATACAGCAGAGTATTACATATATTCTCCACATTATCACATTTCATGTAGCGAGATACTAAAGGCACTTTATGATGAACTTAAAATGTTTAAAAAGCCAGAAGATTGATGAGAATCAATCGATAGATGAACCAATATAATGTATCGTCCCAGTAGGGCAATTCATTGTGCAGCCTAGAGGTTTCAAACAATTTACAAACTTGACTTACTTGTATTTCATAGTGTACTGGTGGAAAATTTGAATGTGCACTGTGCTTTACATGGCAGAGTAGCCTAGTGGTTAGAGCGTTGGACTAGTAACTGAAAGGTTGCAAGTTCAAATCCCCGAGCTGACAAGGTACAAATCTGTCGCTCTGCCCCTGAACAGGCAGTTAACCCACTGTTCCTAGGCCGTCATTGAAAATAAAAATGTGTTCTTAACTGACTTGCCTAGTTAAATAAAAGGTCAAATAAATAAATATACATCAAAACTGAAGACGTTGAGAGGTGTGGACCGATGTTTAAGATATGTGGCCCATTCGCTAAAGACCCATGAATTGTGATGTAACCTCATGTCCATGTAACCTCATGTCCATATAATCCATAGTCCTATCCCTAATATTTCACTGTCATGTGAATTGCTCCGAATGTCTACAGACTCCATACCGTTCCTATCACGGTTTATTACAGATGACAATAGGGACTCTTTTCTACCCATTTGACTGGCAGCCTGTGTGGCCACAATCCCTGACAAACATCCTCATACACGATGAATTCTCTTCACAAAGACGCAGTGTCTCGCTCTAAACATGTGGTTTGGTGTATATGCAGGGGCTGGAACCAGACCAAAGGCTCCAATTCAGACACAAACGAGTCCATTTAACCTGCAAACAGCAGCCACTACCTACGAATCCAAGAGAGATCGGACTTGTTCAGGTATGTAGTCACTGTTCACGACCGTTCCTCTATGACAGAAGTTTGTCATGGAGCCATAGAAAATGCTTCGTCTTTAACTACAGGGCTCAGCCAATTCTATTTCCATCGCAATCAAACCAATATTTCATGGTTATTTTTTCTTGAACGCATAGTACTACATACATTGCCCACACACACACACTTCAGAAAGCATTCAGACGTATGGTTACATTACAGCCTTATTCTAAAATGTATTAAATAACACCCCATAAATACAAAGCAACTTCTTCCATTTAAGATGGCGGCCACTATGCTTGGATCCTTTTTCCATTGATCATCCTTGAGATGTTTCTACAACTGGATTGGACGAGATCTGGAGAGGCGGACACCTGTCTCCGAGTGCATGTCAGAGCACAGATCTGGGGAAGGGTACCAAAAAAATTATGCAGCATTGAAGGTCCCCCGCCTGAGCTCAATATTGAGGGCCTGAATACTTATGTAAAAAGTATCTTTATTTTAATACATTTGCAAACATATCTAAAAACCTGTTTTCGCTTTGTCATTATGGGGTATTGTGTATAGATTGCTGATGTTTTATTTTAGAAAAAAAGCTGTTAATATTTGATTTGTGGAATTTCTTTCCTTCTTAATGAGTTTGAAGTTGTGTTGTGACAAGGTGTGTGTGTGGGGGGGGGATAGGAAGATAGCCCTATTTGGTAAAATATGGCAAGAACAGCTCAACTAAGCAAATCCAAATGACAGTCCATCATTACTTTAAGACATGAAGGTCAGTCAATAAGGAAAATTTCAAGAACTTTGAAAGTTTCTTCAAACGCAGTCGTAAAAACCATATAACGCTATGATGAAACTGATTCTCATGAGGACTGGCACAGGAAAGGAAGACCCAGAGTTACCTCTGCTGCAGAAGATACATTCATGAGAGTTACCAGCCTCAGCAATTGCAGCCCAAATAAAACGCTTCCCAGAGTTAAAGTAACAAACACATCTCAACATCAACTGTTCAAATTAGACAGCATGAATCAAGCCTTCATGGTCAAATTGCTACAAAGAAACCACTACTGAAGGACACCAATAAGAAGAGACTTGCTTGGTCTGATTATTCCAAATTTGAGATTTTTGGTTCCAACCGCCCCGTTTTGTGAGACACAAAGTAGTTGAACGGTCGATCTCCGCATGTGTGGTTCCCACCATGAAGCATGGAGGAGGAGGTGTGTTGGTGTGGGGGTGCTTTGCTGGTGACACGGTAAGTGATTTATTTAGAATTCAAGGCACACTTAAGCAGCATGGCTACGATAGCATTCTGCAGTGATACACCATCCCATCTGGTTTGGGCTTAGTGGGACTATCATTTGTTTTTCAACAGGAAAATGACCCAACACACCTCCAGGCTGTGTAAGGGCTATTTGACCAAGGAGAGTGATGGATTGCTGCATCAGATGACCTGGCCTCCACAACAAGTGCTCAGCATATGTGGGGAACACTTTCAAGACTAATGGAAAAGCATTCCAGGTGAAGCTGGTTGAGAGAATGCCAAGAGAGAGCAAATATTTCCTTGTGTAAAGTCTTATACTCAAGGCGCCATTTTAACAGCACAAATTTGCAGCACTAACGTCATATGACTCCATTACTACCCCCCTTCAGTGAAGTAGTGGACTTGCATTTTAGAACATCTTGTTTTTGCGATGTCCATGGGTGTCAATGATTTATGAATGTTTAGGGTGTAGCTAGTTGTGCACTTAACTGTTGTATTCCAATCACGTATTGAAATTAGATGCAGCGCTGAGTACTTTGAAATGAGTTGATGTGTTTCGACATTAGTGTCTTGTTATGGGAGTTATTTGTGCCTTATAACACATTATAAACTGTTGTTGGCATGGAACCTTGCCTTCTACTGTGCCTTTCGCTGTCTTTATCTGTGGCAATACTGGTAACTTCTTAACACTTATAAATGCCTTGTTAATGGATTATTAAGGGCTTATTAATGCTTATAAACCCTTGTTAGCATGGTACTTGTAGTGCCTCTTTGTGTCTGTGCCTATTGTATTTCCCACAGCACTGTAACATGGCTGGCTCATGGTCATGACAGTAGCGTAGCCAGACAGGAAGGGAGGGCATCTCAGGATGGCAGCCTTGACCTTCAGTGTGTCATCCTAGACCACCGGTGAAAGGAGCCGCCGCCCCAGCCTGCCACGGCTACCGGATTACTGAGACCTCTGGGCCTCCTGGAGAGAAGTCCATCTGCCCCATACCAGAGAGAAGGAAAAAAAGGGGGGAAGAGGAGAGAGGGACAGAGAAGCAGGGGAGATGACAAGACAAAGGGAGGTGGTGGAGAGCGAGGGATAGAGAAGCAACTAAGGAGCCAGCACGGAAGAGAGTGAGAGGACGAAGAGACCAAGCAGTTAAAAAAAGGGACAGGTAAATGAGATGAGGACAGAAACCGTGTGAAAGATGGACATTGTAAAAGGAGACAAGAGAGAGCAGTAGATATGATTGCAAGGGACAACAGGACAGGAGAGAAAAGATTGTCCTAATCAAGGAACCACACCATCTAACCTTAATGCTGAATCACCATCGCTTGGGTCTTCTGCATATCAAATGTTAATTTAGACTGACAACGTCAGAGCAGATTTTCAGAGAGCCATTGGCGGTGGATACTGGATCATCAATCATGCCGTTGCTAACTTGGCCATTTGCATCCCAAATGGCACCTTGTTCCTTGCAAAGTACAACTTTTTGCCAGAGCCCTGGTCAACACTAGTGTACTATAGAGGGAATAGAGTGCCATTTGGGATGCAACCAGTAAACCAAGAGGGAAGGGGTTAAGGGATGTGGCTCGTCCAAGCAACTGCTGAGCGCAGAAAATAATCGTCACCTGCAATTTCCCTGGTCGTCTTCCCACAAGAGGAAACACAATAGTATACTAAAGTGTAAATACTATAGTATTCACTGTAGTTTTTGCAGACTTTACTGTAGTATTCAGTGTAGTGTTTGTGGACCAAATCCTCCCCCCCCCCAAAAAAAACTCCTCCTCCTCCGTGAATACTTTAGTGTATACTGACTTATACTGTAGTATTTACAGTTGACTATGGTATCGATACTGTAGTACTCCTTCAGGAAACCTACTGGAGTAATACTAAGAGAGCCCATTTTCCATTACCTGTAGGTAAGTCGGACTGGGGTCTGAATGGATAGTTCAGCGCTTCTGCTCTTTTCTATATACTGTCTGGCATGTAGGTTTCCCACTTATGGGTGGCACAAATTGTGATAAAGGGAAGGGGAATGGGAGGTATATATGCTAATTTAATTCTGTAGGATTTGCTATAGTTAAAGTGTAGTGTTTGTGGACAATAGTGTTTGTGGGACATTACTGTAATATTTACTACAGTTTTTCTTCAGATAATATGGTAGTGTTTACTGTAGTATTCTACAGTATATCACTAGATTCTATATTAGGTACACTACAGTGTGTAGTATAGTATTCTTCAGTTTACTTTAGAATTCTATAGTAAGTACTATTGTATTCTATAGTAAAATCTATTTTTTTATGTGGGTTGACCCAGCTAGCTGTGTGTGTAAGGGTTGGGCGGTATTCAGATTTTCATATTGTTTCTGGTCCATACAGGTTTTATCGAAAGTGCATTACAAGGAAAGTTTTTTTTATTTTTTATTATAGGCAACAGGGATTTTGATCCAGGAGAGGATTGAATGTCTCAAGTCTGGGTACCAGTTTTTAGCTAACATTCCACTCTTTGCCACTCCATGTCAGTGCCAATCTCAACGTTCAATATACAGCTGGATTAACGGCGGAGTTACTCATTGGTTGTTTGAAATACAGAACCGTCAAAGTATTCATACCCCATGATTTATTCTACATTTAGTGGTGCTACAGCCTGAACTAAAAATGTAGTCAATACATTTCAAAAAACATGTTTTGTGTAAACATCTAATTTACATAAGTATACCCCAGAGTCAATACATTAGAATCACCTTTAGTGGTGATTACAGATTGGTTCTATCAATTTACAATTGATCGGAAAATGTGGTCGGGGCGCCGTATGAAGGGTGTGATGCTATTGAGGAACCGCCGAAGACATGCAGAGGCCAAATTGAGCTCTGTAATGCATCGCCAAGCACCTCCCAAATTTTTGTAAAAATGAGGGCTCCATATTTACATGATTGGTTGACTGTAGGTGGGGGCTGGAGGTTCAGTATAAACTAACTCATTTCTATGACAACTTCCTTCACTAAAGCTCTGCCCAACAGCTCTGTGCTGCTTTGCAAAGCACAAAAATTATGAATGCCCCGACTTCTGCAGATGCCACATCACCGCAAATGCTGCACAGCCAATGCAGACGTCGTATTGACCATGCAGAGCCTTATGTCTCTAACAGCTTTGCACACCTGGATTGTACAATATTTGCCCATTATTATTTTCAAAATTCTTCAAGCTCCGGTAAATTGTGACCTGATTCAGGAAACTAGTATATTCAAATAAAATGGTTAAAATTACAAGCCTAGCTGGTTTAGCCACAGATAAAGTGAACAACCTTCCCGCTAGCCATGATTGGCTGATATGAGTTGGCAGGACATGATTACTTTCCCATCGTTTCCTCAAATGCAGTGTATGATGTACCATTTTGTAGCTCTGTCTACTTTTTTTTTAAAGAAGTTCAAATGATGCTACATAAGACCGACTGTGTTGAGTCACAATTGTTTGTTGATCATTGCTAGACAACAATTTTCACGTCTGCCCATAGATTTTCAGGCAGATTTAAGTCAAAACTGTAACTCGGCCACCCAGGAACATTTACTGACTTCTTGATAAGCATCTCCATCGTAGATTTGGACTTGTGTTGTAGTTTTTGTACAACTGAAAGGTGAATTAATCTCCCAGGGTCTGGTGGACAGCTGACTGATATCTCAAAGTACTGTACAGAAACCCAGTCTAAAACCACAAACAGCAAGCAATGCAGGTGTAGAAGCACGGTGGCTAGGAAAAACTCCCTAGAAAAGGCCAAAACCTAGGAAGTAACCTAGAGGAACCAGGCTATGAAATATCAAGAAATTTTTTTTTTGTGTGCCTAGCAATCAACAAATGCACATTGTTTAAAGCACATGACAGGAATGACAGCTCTAATAAGCCCCCTATGGTGAACGACATGCTCATAGAATCATGACTTGAGAGATTTCAGTTCCTCATTCCCCGGTAGGGGGTCCTGTGCGCTCTGGGCATGACTCAAATAAACAAAATGAGTTGAAACAGCGCTAAGTTGTTAAACAAAAACTGGACAGACCATATGCTCGTATTTAAAGGGATAGTACTTTGTTAAAATCAGTCCACCATGAATATAATCCCCCAAAGTGTAGCATGTCAGCAGTCAAGTGTGCGATAAAACACTTCCAGTACAGCGCAGAGTGGACTAATGAACAAAGTACTTATATTTATCTATTCAGTGAACTATCCCTTTAATATTGACACTGATGATGCAAAATTCCAGAAACCTTTCCCAAAATCTTTGTTGGAATATTATTGTAATCAAGATGGAATAAGCATCCTACAAGCAAGATTTATTGAACATTTTGCAACCCTATAAACCAGTATTATCCATCATGTATCACTGAAAAAAATACTGTAATGCCTGTTTTTTTCTGCAGAAGGCACTCTGGTTTCAGATTAACTTCCACTAAGCAATCATGACCTTTTGTAGTTCAAGTCCACCTTCTAGTATTGCTTAGACATTCGAAAAAAGGAGTAATTTTCCATACTGTACATTTAAGACTGTGTCAACTGCTTGTTTTGGCCCAAGGCAGTACACACACACACACACAAATGTGCAAACACAGACATACACAATTTGTTTGTGTTTACTTGGATCAATTCCCAAATTGACAGAGCTGGGGCAAACTCCTTCGCTGGAAATGGCTATTGATCAAAATGGCCGCCGAGAAAGAATTATCTGTGTGTGTTCAGTGGCTGCTTAGGAGTCAAAGGACGGACTCAGCAAAGATGAGAGCGAGTGAGCAAGCTTTGACTTTTCGTTCAATGCGCTTTGAGAGCTTTGGTTTGAATGCGAATTAACGCGGATCCATTTTCAGTTTGAATGATATCTCAGCCCAAACAAGGCTGACCTGACTCCGTTCCAGTAGCGCTTTGTCTGCTATTCTGCCAGAAATAAATGCCAAACAAAAAAACGGGAAAGCAAGCAACAGAAAGGAAATTAAATACTAAAATCTCAGTCCCGCAAGATATTGTGGCATTTCCGTTTGAAAATCCTTTCCCTCTAGACTTGTCAACGTCAGTCCTCACCAAGCTGGCACAACCACCATAGGAAAAGACCATACCACAGATCCACTACTATGCTTATTACCATTACAATAACGCCAGTAGGTGAAAAGAGGCCCAAGAGAGAATCAGGTTGCTGTAATCTACAATGTTTGTCATTAATAGTTCAGCAAAACCGCCCTTGTATTTGATGTGCTGTTCACAGGTTTGACATATAGGCCAACACTTTGCATTGAACAGTAGAGATATTCCAACCCAACATTCAGAACACACGCAGAAATATGTCCAAACCCTGACAAAGGGAGTAGTTCGGAGTACCTCATTTGACATCCCATCTTGGGTTATTGTGAATTTAAGCGAGCGCTCCAGGCGTCGTTTCCCCTTAAAGTGGGGGAAAGATTTCAGTGTCGCGCTACGTTGTCTGACACATTGAGGTCAGGGTTTCAGGGCATTTAAACTAATGGACAGGTGAAACTAATGGACAGGTGAAACTAATGGACAGGTGAAACTAATGGACAGGTGAAACTAATGGACAGGTGAAACTAATGGACAGGTGAAACTAATGGACAGGTGAAACTAATGGACAGGTGAAACTAATGGACAGGTGAAACTAATGGACAGGTGAAACTAATGGACAGGTGTAACCAAAACCTCAGTAGGATAACAGCATATATATTCGCTAGACCCAGTAAGGGCTTGAATCCACAACAATGCAGATATTTGTTGCACTATTATCGCTTAGTGTATTGAGGTAATACTAGGTAATAATTTGGACACAGGCAGAGCAATTTTCAGGCACGTTGAATGGCTGAATAGGGCAGACATTCAGAAGAGCCAACTTCGGTTCTTTATACAAGTCAGTTATGGTTAAGCACAGAGTTAGCGCAGGGCCATGTCTGTGCCAATTAGCCACAACGTACAAACATTACAATGTAACAACAAGTAACCCCAATGTGCAGCAACCATATACAAACGTAGACCCAAAAGCCAAATACTGTAAATCGAGCATCATCACATAGTAAGGGTAGCATCAGTAATGTATTGAATTAGGTATCAAAGTGTGACACCCAGAGGGGGCCAGGATTGATCCGTCGTCCGCAACGTCTCCTTGAACAATTCAGCAGCTTTCCTGTTCCACGCTCCTGAAGCTACCAGCACATCCGAGGGCTATATGGTATTTACAATCCCCCATAACCAACCACATGTCCATCCACTGTCCTTCCAACCTGGACTAAAACAGCTGCGTCTGACTAAGTCTGACTATGACAGCGAGTGTTCAAGAACTCAAATCGGAGACGGTTTGCTTTTCCCTCGTGTGATTTATTTCCTACAGCAGTCTATACGGAGGGTTTGGAAGTAAGGCTGGTTGATGTATTGTGATTTGATAAGGACATGTTGGATGGAGGAAACACTTAATTCTCATTAAATTTTATTTTTCTTGTAATGCTACAGATATAGGATCTTAATTTGACCGGTTTCTCACAGCAGTAAAAAGTTTTTTTTTTAAATCATGAAGCTATCGTAAATGGGAATTATTGTGTGGATTATAATGACTGGACATTTTTGTAGGAGATGATACATTTTTAGTTAGGGCTAATCAAGTCTTACATTTTAAAGTGGTAATTACAAACGTTTGAAGACTTTTGCTTCTGTTTAAACTGGCAACACTGGTTGGCCATATTCTTAAACAGGGCAAGCCTTGACAAAGCAACACTGGTTGGCCATATTCTTAAACAGGGCAAGCCTTGACAAAGCAACACTGGTTGGCCATATTCTTAAACAGGGCAAGCCTTGACAAAGCAACACTGGTTGGCCATATTCTTAAACAGGGCAAGCCTTGACAAAGCAACACTGGTTGGCCATATTCTTAAATAGGGTTGCAAAATTCTGATAACCTGGTTTGGAGGTTTTCTGGAAAACCTGAATCTTTTTGTTAAGTTTCCAGAATTTTTACAACCCTAGTCTGAAAGGTTCTTGTTTTTTTGGTGGGTAGTTTCAGTGACTATAGTATCTCTAAAACCAATGCTGTCATTTAAACCAGAGAGAGAGCGAGATACACACAGAGTATATTAAACACACTTGTGTAACAAAAGCCATAGACAATATTTATTTATTTCACTTAACCTTTACCTAGGGGGATTATTATTTCACATACCGACACATTATTGCTCCTTTAGTGCTACTGAGCCATTGCACATTTTGAGGCGGTTGTTGACACCTTGTAAAACTGGCATCACATGAACCGTAACTGCGCTAACAAAGCCAGAATGGCCACCCCTAGGGAGCAATCACCTGTTCAAATGACGTGCCTCAGATGGTCGATGGTAATGGTCGAGCTCCAGGATACAAAAGGAAGGGACTGACTGATCCTCAGCCTGTATCCCAGAACAAGGCTTTGTACCAGGGCATGATCCAACTTGCCTACCGAGTCTCCTGGGGGTGGTACAGTGTTAAATGATGTCAAAGAGCTGAGGCATCACGGCGGTCCTTCACAGTTGAACTGTGTCAGTTATTTGTATCCTCCTACTCCTTCAAAGCAGATGACACATCCGTTCTATTTAAGCTCATGTCAATTCGGGAAAATCGATTGGCATATAGTCTCAATCAAAGCTCTGATCAACACCATCTCAAATATTACCTCCAATCGATTCCAGATGTCAGCCATCTATAAAATAATGTATGCAGTCTGGAAAATAAAAGAGCTCCTGTAGGACCAACTATGAGCAGAGCTGGGGAAAGAAAAAAACATATCGGAGTTGCTGGCTAGCCCTCTGTGTATATCAACTCAATAGGCCATTTGATCCATCTCGTAGGCTTGGCACAAAGCATAAGTGGATTGAATGATCGACAGAGTTGTCTGAGACCAAAGGTGTCCATTTTGAACAGGTTTAAGTGCTGGATTGAGCCTACGGCTGTGCTCGTGGTCCAAATCATATTCACATATTTTCAATGCAGCATTGAGCAACACATTGATGTGTTTTGAAATGTCACGCAACTCCATTTTATTCTGTATGTCCCCACAGTTCTGAAGCATCACTGTTTTTCAGGGCATCAGGTGTACATCTAGAACCCAACTAAATTGACCTGTGGCCTTATTTTATAATTACAATGTATATTAAGTAAGTATTTTCATTGCAACTTTTCCATTGGGATTAGACATCATTTGACGTGTTTGACCCAAGTCTGACCCCTCTCCCACACACAGCCCTTTCTGTTAGGTTTATTGGATCTTCTCTGTTTTTGTTCTATAGATAATAGATCGTCTAATATTGGCCGTTTTAGTTATTCCTTAGGCTGGAAGGAGAGGACTCTCAACTCTACAAATGGGTGGTCGATATCAGAGCCTATATGACAATCTTTGAACAACGAAATCAAAGTTCACTTTGTGAAAAAACACTGTTCAAGGCATTCAGGATTTAAATTTAAACAATGCTCTGTGCATTCCAACGCAAACATTTCAGAAATGCATCAGAAAAGAGCTACACATGGCTGCTGGTGAATGGAATAGATCGTATGAACACAGTCAAACATCATCGTGTTTGTCATCCCACCATGACAATGACTTTGACCTCCAGAACACAATCAAGAGATCACGCAAATAAGAGCGTACTTAACGCAAACATGACCTGTTAAGATGTTAACGTCACTTTGCTGTAGGGAGTAGATGTTCAAATCTTCCAGAGTCAATAGAAAATGTACACTTGAGATCAGAGGTGGAGAGCAGAGCAGCTAACGATTATCTTAAATACACACTGTAGGAGCAGAACTGCCTGTCCATGGCTCTATAACTGTATTGATATAATGGAAGGCACGAGTAGCCTTCTCCCGAAATGGCACCAAATTCCCTGTATATGGGCCGATGAACCAGTGCTCTCGCACATTGGCTAACCGGGCTATCTGCATTGTGTTCCACCCACCCACCCCTCTTTTACGCTACTGCTACTCTCTGTTCATCATATATGCAGTCACTTTAACCATATCTACATACTACCTCAATCAAAAATCAACCTGACTAACCAGTGTCTGTATGTAGCCTCGCTACTGTATATAGCCTGTCTTTTTACTGTTGTTTTACTTCTTTACCTACCTATTGTTCACCTAATACCTTTTTTTGCAACAATGCCTGTAAGTAAGCATTTCACTGTAAGGTCTACCGACACTTTGATTATACATTACAGTACTTTTGACGAGGGCCCATAAGGCTAGGTTGGTTAGAAGTAGAAATTACCCAAGGCTTTATCGATCTTTGCTGAGGGCCCATAAGGTTAGGGTGGTTAGAAGTAGAAATTACCCAAGGCATTATCGATCTTTGCTGATGCTGCTCCACTTATTAGATTAATCTTTTCATCCCCGTTGTTCCTATTTTGTTACACTCCAACCTGTCATTTAAATGGATGTGTATTTGGATTACATGTCATGGACAGTCAAAACAGTCAAGATTGGTGAAGTAAAAGGAGAGAAAAATAACATGTTTAAAAAACATGTTATTTTTGGTGCATATGTATTCACCCCCTTCGCTATGAAGCAGCTAAATAAGATCTGGTGCAACCAATTACCTTCAGAAGTCACATTAAATAAAGTCCACCTGTATGCAATCTGTCACATGATCTGTCACATGTTCTCAGTATATACAGTTTAAGTAGGAAGTTTACATACACTTAGGTTAGAGTCATTAAGACTGGTTTTTCAACCACTCCACAAATTTCTTGTTAAAAAAAACTATAGTTTTGGCAAGCCGGTTAGGACATCTACTTTGTGCATGACAAGTCATTTTTCCAACAATTGTTTACAGACAGATTATTTCAATTATAATTCACTGTATCACAATTACAGTGGATCAGAAGTTTACATACACCAAGTTGACTGCCTTTAAAAAGGTTGGAAAATTCCAGAAAATGTCATGGCTTCAGAAGCTTCTGATTGACTCAAATGATGATAGTCTATTGGAGATGTACCTGTGGATGTACTTCAAGGCCTAGCCAAAAAACACCATCCCAACAATGATACACGGGGGTAACAGCATCGTGTTGTGGGGGTGCTTTGCTGCAGGAGGGACTTGTGCACTTCACAAAATAGATGGCATCATGAGGGAGGAAAATTATGTGGATATATTGAAGCATCATCTCAAGACATCAGTCAGGAAGTTAAAGCTTGGTCACAAATGGGTCTTCCAAATGGACAATGACCCCAAGCATACTTCCAAAGTTGTTACAAAACAGCTTAAGGACAACAAAGTCAAGGTATTGGAGAGGCCATCACAAAGCACTGACCTCAAACATATAGAAAATGTGTGGGCAGAACTGAAAAAGCGTGTGCAAGCAAGGAGGCCTACAAACCTGACTTAGTCACACCAGCTCTGTCGGGAGGAATGGCCCAAAATTCACCCAACTTATTGTGGGAAGCTTGTGGAAGGCTACCGGAAACATTTGACCTAAGTTAAACAATTTGAAAGACAATGCTACCAAATACTAGTTGAGTGTATGTAAACGTCTCACCCACTGGGAATTTGATGAATGATTTATTTCATTCTGACATTTCACATTCTTAAAATAAAGTGGTGATCCTAACTGACCTGCGACAGGGAATTTTTGCTAGGATTAAATGTCAGGAATTATGAAAAACTGAGTTTAAATGTATTTGGCTAAGGTGTATGTAAACTTCCATCTTCAACTGTATACATCTGTTCTGAAAGGCCCCAGAGTCTGCAACACCACTAAGCAAGGGGCACCATGAAGACCAAGAAGATCTCCAAACAGGTCAGGGACAAAGCTGTCTTTGGCTACTAATCACTGTAGTGTTTTCGCAGACATGACTGTAGTAACCTATAGTATTCACTACAGTGTTTTCTAGACAGATGTGGTGTTTATGGACTTCACTGTAGTATTCACTGTAATGTTTTTTACAGATATGACTAGTATACTGTAGTATTCACTACAGTGTTTTGCGGACATGACCGTTGTATAACAGTATTTACTGTAGTGTTTTTTACAGATATGACTAGTATACTATATTATTCACTACAGTGTTTTGCGGACATGACTAGTTTATTGTAAAAATGGCATTATTAGTGGACTTTTCAGTACATTCATTTAAAGCCTTCCCTTTAAATTTAGAGTACCTTTTAATTGGAATTTTCTTGACCGACTATTGTAGTCGAAAAGTATTCAGACCCCATGGCACCAATGTGTCGGAGGGTACACCACGCACATGGCAACCTTGGTTAGTGTGCCCGGCCCACCACAGGAGTCCCTAACCCAGACGACGCTAGGCCAATTGTGAGTCGCCCCACGGACCTCCCGGTCACGGCCGGTTAGGACAGAGCCTGGGCGCGAACCCAGGGACTCTGATGGCACAGCAGCGCCCTTATCCACTGCGCCACCCGGGAGGCCCTACTATTTGACATGTTAAATAAGCTTTTAATTTGACACGTCAAATAACAGTTATATTATAGAATGTTGTATGTTCTGAATTTGCATGTGCATGCCAAGTGCAACCACAACTATCAGTAGCACTGTCAAAGCTGTACAGAAGTCTGCAAACAAGCAAACACCGGCCACGAACGATGTGTTTACAATACTGCGTTGGTAATAAAGTTGTTCGACCGCAACTTGTGGAGTAGCTAGTTAGCTTTAGCTTGGTATCTAGCTAGCACCAATACAACCAGCCTGAAAACAAAGACCAGTAGAAACTGGAGTCATTGTCATTATTTTTAGCAATGATCTAGGAATCCTTGTGAGTAAGTATTAGCTAGGTAGCCACTTGCTGTTCACTTATTGAAATTGAATTTCAGTTCATGAAAATAAATAGCTAGCCAGCTACTTAACCGTGTTGCCCAAGGCTAACGTTATAAGCAGCCAGCTAGCTTAATCTAGCTAGTGAGGGTTGACCGGACCTGGTTGTGTTGTGAAGCTAGCCACAATAGAGATTAGGCTGTAGTTGTATTTTGTGGTTTGCCTTCAAAATAAAAGTACCTCTTTGAAAGTGATGCAGAAAGTTAATATTGCATGATTCCACCAATTGTTAGACTAGATCATGTTTAACAAGGTTGGAATGTGAAGCAATGAAATGGGGCATCAGTCTACTCAGTGACACCCACAGAACACAACTATGAAGCGTTTACACAAATATTAGCATTGTAGCTGTGTGAAAACACCTCTCCAGTCAGCCTATTGTATGTATTGACATTCATATTGCACATTGTACAGCTTACCTACGAATTGGGGAATCAATGAAAATCAGTCTACTCAATACCCAATATATTTTGTCCCAAAGTCCTCCTCAGAGTTATCAGACTGGAAAAAATTTAAACAGTATAGTTTTTCCTCTGGAATAGTATTCAATACACAGGTTGACAATAAATGTGGCTCAATTCACAGTTGTTTCAGAGTCCCGCAATAAGAGCTACGACTGATACCCCATGTCATTGATCAACAATCCATAGGTAAGGCTGTACAGTGAAATAAGGATGCCCCCAATGCAATCTTAAAGTATAATACATCCAGTGAGATTTCATATGTCAAATTAACAAATTGTCCTTTGTTGATTTTATATATCATTCCAACCTCGTTTAGCATGATCTATTAATGGCATAATTCTACTATTTGTATTAATTTGCATCACTGTCAATGACCTACTTTTATTTTGAAGGCTAACCGCAAAGTCCACTGTTTTGGCGAATCCTTATTGTGTCTAGCCTCACAGATGGGTCCGACCACCATTAATAAAATAAGAATTGTCTTACAAATGAGGGGTTATTTTAGATGACGACACCTGGCTATATAGTTAGCTAGCTAACTATATAGCTCCTGAAACAGATTGTCATTTTGCTGTGTTTTTGGGGAAGAACATTCTTTGCATCCATGAGTTAGTTAGTTTATTTTATGACCAGCACTGTAGATACATGAGACAACTTTACCAGCATCGTAGCATACATATCTATGAATCGTTATGACATGAAATACGAGTGATACTGAACTACGTTAAAAAAATGTATGAACACGTTAAATTGTGACATGCAGTCATATTCAGGTCCTGATTGGTCAACAAGCTTATTTGACATGTCAAATAGTGTTATTGAGGTGTATTTTCTTGACAAGCAAAGACCCAAACGGCGTTCCATAGAAATCCAGGTTGAGAATGAAATGACTGAACAACAAAACAGCAGGTAAGTGAAAGAAATAGGTTTTACTGGTAATGGGGACATAAGTAAATGCCCCCCAAAAAACATTTTTAGTCAGTGTGTGTGTGTGTGTGTGTGTGTGTGTGTGTGTGTGTGTGTGTGTGTGTGTGTGTGTGTGTGTGTGTGTGTGTGTGTGTGTGTGTGTGTGTGTGTGTGTGTGTGTGTGTGTGTGTGTGTAACCTTTAACTAGGCAAGTCAGTTAAGAACAAATTCTTATTTACAATGACTGCCTACCCCGGCCAAACCCGGACGAGGCTGTAGTGACGCCTCTTGCACCGAGATGCAGTGCCTTCACACACGGACACAGTGGTCTAACTATTTAACTAGAATGCTTAAAAGGCCACTAAAATGTTAAGTGTCGGTATCAAGTTTTTTGGCAAAGAAAATATTGGATATCGTATCGGCCAAAAATGTCATATCGTTGCATCACTAGTTACAGCCTTATAATAAAATAGATTAAATAAAAATATTTCCTCAATCTGCACACAATACGTTATAATGACAAAGCGAATACATGTTTTATTTCTTTGGACAAATGTATAAAAAAATATCTAGGTATTCAGACCCTTTGCTATGAGACTCGAATTGGAGCTCCGGTCCTTCCGGTTTCCATTGATCATCCTTCAGATGTTTCTACAACTTGGAGTCCACCTGTTGTAAATTAAATTGATTGGACATGATTTGGAAAGGCATACACTTCTCTGTATAACGTCCCACAGTTGACAGTGTACAGCAGAGAAAAAAACCAAGCCATGAGGTCAGAGGAACTGTCCAGAGACAGGATTGTGTCAAGGCACAGATCTGGGGAAGGGTACCAAAACAATTCTGCAGCATTGAAGGCCCCCAAGAACATAATGGCCTCCATCCTTCTTAAATGGAAGAAGTTTGGAACCACCAAGACTCTTCCTGGTGCTGGCTGCCCAGCCAAACTGAGCAATCGGGGGAGAAAGGCCTTGGTCACGGAGGTGACGTAGAACCCAATGGTCACTCTGACAGGGGGCCAGAGTTCCTCTGTAGCGATAGGAGAACCTTCCAGAAGGACAACCATCTCTGCAGCACTCCACCAATCAGGACTTTAAGGTAGAGTGGCCAGATGGATGTGACTCTTCAGTAAATGACAGCCCACTTGGAATTTGCCAAAATACACCTAAAAAAGACACTGACCATAGGAAACAAGATTCTCTGGTCTGATGAAACCAAGATTGAACTCTTTGGCCTGAATGCCCAAGTGTCATGTCAGGAGGAAATCTGACACCATCCCTTCAGTGAAGCATGGTGGCAGTATCATGCGGTTGTGATGTTTTTTAGCGGCAGGAACTGGGAGACTTGGTCAGGATCAAGGGAAAGATGAACGGAGTAAAGAACAGAGAGATCCTTAATGAAAACCTGCTCCAGAGCGCTCAGGACCTCAGACTGGGGTGAAGGTTCAACTTCCAACAGGACTCTAAGCATATAGCAAAGACAATGCAGGAGTGGCTTCGGAACAAGTCTCGGAATGTCCTTGAGTGGCACAGCCAGAGCCCGAAACTGAACCGGATTGAACATCTCTGGAGAGACTTGAAAATAGCTTGATCCAACCCGACAGAGCTTGAGAGGATCTGCAGATAATAAATGGGAGAAACTCCCCAAATACAGGCGTGCCAAGCTTGTAGCGTCATACTCAAGAAAACTCAAGGCTGTAATCGCTGCCAAAGGTGCCTCAACATAATACTGAGTAAAAGGCCTTAAAACTTACATAAATGTATTGTTTTTTTTCATACATTTGCAAAAATATATATATTTTGCTTTGTCATTATGGGGTTGTGTGTGTAGATTGTAGAGGGGGGAGAAAAAAAATGATTTAAAAGGCTACAAAGTAACAAAATGTGGAAAAAGTCAAGGGGTCTGAAACATTTCCGAATGTACTGTACACGAAGAGAACGGTTCAGAATATTAAGTATTAATAAAAGAAAGTAATGTAGGCCTAAATACACACATATTCCTCCTTTTCAGCCACTATTGGTATATTTAAAAATACTATGATCTTGTATATTATTTAGATTTAGGAAAGTATTAATGAATAATAAAAAATAAACAGGGTTTGGAGAGCCTTTACACACAAAATATATTGGGGAAGCAAAAATGGTGGTTTTGATTCATCCTGAAAGTTGCCAAATTCAATTGTTCAATCCATGAAATATTGAAAGGAGAAAAGTGTACAATAAGAGTGGCACCGTAGTCTAATGCATCGCAGTGGTTCGAGTCGGCTCACAATTGGCCCAGCATCGTCCGGGTTAGGGGAGGGTTTGGCCGATAGGGATGTTCTTGTCCCATCGCGCTCTAGCAACTCCTGGCTTTGCGCCTGGTGCAATGTAAGCTGACACGGTCGTCAGATGTAAGGTGTTTCCTTCAACATCTTGGTGCATCTGGCTACCGGGTTAAGATGCAGTGCGGCTAAGGCTGGGTTGTGTTTCAGAGGACGCGCGGCTCTCGACCTTCGTCTCTCCCGAGTCCGTACGGGAGTTGCAGCGATGTGACAAGACTAACTACCAATTGAATACCCCGAAAATGGTGGAGAAAAGTTGTTTAAACAAAAATAACAAATTCATTAAATAAAATTAAGAAATGTTTTTTAGGTGTACAATATAGGTTCGTCCTATAAATCTAGTACAATAATCCTCAATAGTCATGGAACTGTGATGACAACGGTCCAGTCGTAGTGAACTGTGCGCCAGGTTTAAACTGCTACATATGGTCTGTGTTCCATAAGGATTCAAATAGGCTGCATGTCCCAAATCTTTTAATACGTTAGCTTGATATGATCCACTATTTGCTAGCGATCCTCAGGAGCAACAGAGGAAAGAAAGGTAACCTAACAACAGAATGATGTCAAATGTAAGGAAACTAACACTAAAGTGACAGTTGTGGGTATATCTGACGTTGGCTACCGATATTGGCTAATATTTAACACAATCAACTTTTTTTTTTGAAAAATCTGGGGATTCTAAAATCACAAATCAACTCCGTAGTTTTGCATACATTTGATGCCAAATTACTGGTTCCACATTTGTCTCCAGTGATCCTAAGTTCAAATAGATCAAAAACTATTTATATTGTAATTTATATTTACAACCAAACGGTTTACTCATTTACCTAGCTATTATCAGTAGCTCAGCCTCTTTATCAATTTGTGAATCAAGATGCATGGAGAATGAGGATACTTCTAATTGGGAAAACTAAGTAGATGTTGTTCCACTTGAAACCGACAGGTTGCCAGACCTTAATCTCTCATTGAGCGTTATGGTGGTGGATTTAGGTAAAGGTCAGAATATGCCGTATCTGTACACACCTCAGCCACACCTTAATTTCTCTGATATCCACACCAAACGAATAATCATTTGTTTAAATCAGCCATTCCGATTAATCGGTCGACCTCTAGTTCTAACCAACATCTCTAATCTCGTCTCATTGATTGTCCTCCAGGTTAGTTGATTCCTGACTTCAATAAGCTTTGGAGAAGTCATTAGCCTAGGGGTTCACATACTTTTTCCAACCTACACTGTGAATGTTTAAATTAATGTTTTCAAGATAGACAAGAATACAATAATGTCTGTTATTGGTTTAACCACACTGTTTGTCTATTGTTGTAAAAAAAGAGGAAGATTAGATCAAATTTGATGACTAATTTATGCAGAAATCCAGGTCATTCCAAAGGGTTCACAATTTTCCTTGCCACAAGGTAGAGTCCATTGCATTGTCATTTTTTTTCTCCAGTGAATACTATCGTAGTAGTAGTAGAGTATTTATACCATATTATAAACTGGGTGGTTCGAGCCCAGAATGCTGATTGGCTGACAGCCATGGTATTTCAGACCGTTTACCACGGGTATGACAAAACATTTATTTTTACTGCTGTAATTATTGGTAACCAGTTTATAATAGTAATAAGGCAGCTCTGGGGTTTGTGGTATATGGCCAATCTATCACAGCTATGGGCTGTATCCAGGCACTCTGTGTTGCGCCGTGCATAAGAACAGCACTTAGCCATGGTATATTGGCCATTTAACACAACCCCTCTGGCCTTATTTCTTAAGTATACCATAAAAAAAAAAATATGGGTTAGCTGTAAATGTGTAACATTATGATTGACAAAGGTGAATTTGAAAGGGATGTTAATACAGCACTCATTTTGCTTTTATTTGAAAAATGTAAGGACGCCTCACAGTGTTCACTTTTGCCCCCTATGGGAGTTAAAGATTGATTGAAAGCAAGTCTAAGAGGTAGAGCTGTGCTGTGGACTATTTATATGCTACTCATTCTGAGTTTCCGTTTTGCACACCAGCTTCAAACAGCTGAAAACACTCTTTTTGGTTATGAAAATATATATTTCAGAGATTTAGTAAATGGTACAATGATTCTCTACACTATACTTGCTTGTTTTGTCACAAACTGAAATTAGGCAAACTATTAGAATTTTTGCAAGCAGGAAATGGATTTCCACATAGGGAAACTCTAAAAAACAATTCTCCTCAGTCGTCTATTACAAATCTTACAGTACTTTCATAAAGTATTCATACCCTTGGCTTATTCCAGATTGTTATGTTACAGCCTAAAATACAACAAAAAAATTCAATCTACACACAATACTCCACAATGACAGAGTGAAAATATGTTTTTAGATTATTTTGCAAATTTGTAGAAAATGAAATACAGAAATCTCATTTACATTAGTATTCACACCCCTGAGTGAATTGAAGCACCCTTGGCAGCGATAACAGCTTCCTAGGTAAATCTCTAAGAGCTTTCCACACCTGGATTGTGCAACAATTTCCCATTATTATTTTAAAAATTATTTTAAGCTTTGTCAAATTGGTTGTTGATAATTGCTAGACAACCAGTTTCAGGTCTTGCCATGGATTTTCAAGTAGATTTAACTCAAAACTCTAACACTCAGGAACATTCACCGTCTTCTTGTAAAGCAACTCCAGTGTAGACATCGCCATGTGTTTTTGGTTATTGCCCTGCTGAAAGGAGAATTCATCTCCCAGTGCCTGGTGGAAAGCAGACAACCTGGTTTTCCTCTAGGAATTTGCCTGTGCTTAGCTCCATTCCATTTATCTTGAAAAATTCCCCCGTCCTTAACGATTACAAGCATACCCATAACATGTGCAGCGACCACTATACATTAAAATATGGAGAGTGGTACTCGCTAATGTGTCTTATTGGAATTGTACCAAACATAACACTTTGTATTCTGGACAAAAAGTGAATTGCTTTGCCACATTTCAGAAAGTATTACTTGGGTGCCTTATTGTAAACAGGATACAAGTTTTAGAATATTTATCCTTTTCACTCTGTCAATTATGTTAGTGTTGTGGAGTTGACTACAATATTGTTCATTCTCAGTTCTATCACAGCCATTAAACTATGTAACTGTTTTAAAGTCATGCATGAATCTGCAGGTAGCTAACCAACCAGGTTCTATGGCTATAAGTAGTTTGAGATATGAAGAATAAGATCATACACAACGTTAGCTAGCGACCCAGCCAGCTAATGTTAGCTAGCTAACAGTACACTTGAAATGAAACCACTTTCTGTTAAAACTAGAAACATATAATATCTGAAAATCTCACCAGTATACATCATGGTTGGACACGTCTCCTGTCTGATGCCGTGCATGGTTGCCTTAGTTTGACGATGTAATCCAGACTGGGGTTCTCCTATCATACTCAAATTCCACTGATTTCAGAACTCAGTCCTCCAGAAAGAGGAGAGCATACACAATGTTAGCTAGCGAGCCAGCCAGCTAACGTTAGCTAGTTGACAGTACACTTTAACATCAGGTTTATGCAGTTTTAATAGGCGTACATTTCTTTTTGAAGCCATGTTCCAACACGATTACCTAAACATACTGAAAAGCTTCAATAGACAGACACATGCTATATGGTAGACAAATCCAAACTCATCTCTCGGCATGTCCAGTCCACTCATTAACTCATCTAATCATGCCTAGTGGGAAGGTTGGCTAGCGGGGAAAGTTGACATGTTCGAGAAGGCATTTCTGTCAACAACAAAAAAAACATTTTGATGAAGACTTTCTCCTGTGAAGTCGTGACTTGCGACATATGCCTAGTTTCCTGAAATCGGGTCACATATTAAGCACTACACGATCGAGGGATACTACAGAGTAGAGTAGGATTCTACAGTATACTAGTTAACTACAGAATTCTACAGTAATTACTACAGAGTTCAACTGTCATATTTTTCATGTGGTTAGTCTGCAACTAGACCTAGTTTCAAAGGTAATCAAGAAATAATCGTATGTGTATGTCTAGCGATCGCAAATGTGACTCATTTCAGGAAACAAGACGTTGCAACTAACTACTTCACAGGAAGTAGTAAACTTTAATTTAATGTTTTTGCCAGAAATGCCTTCTGGAACATGTGAACTTTCATGTGCCTAAAATACAAACGTGTATGCCATCTGTAAATACTAATAAGTTACACAATTTGCCGAGTTGGTTTAGCCACAGAAAGAAAGCAACCTTCCCGCGACCCATGATTGGCTGAGATAATGAGTGGGCTGGACATGCCATGAGAGGAGTTTGGATTAGTCTACCATATAGCACGAGCTGGTCAGTATGTGTAGGTAATCCTGTCTAACGCAGCTTTAAAAAATATATATTGCGTAGTAGAACTGCATAAGTGTTGCTCTCCACTTTCTGGAGGACAGAGTTTTGAAATCAGTGGAATTAGAGTATGATAGCTAAGGAGATTAAGAAAACACCAGTCTCCGGATTACATCTTCAAATTAAGGGCAACCGTCGCATCCGTGACAGGCAGAAGTGTCCATTCATTATATTTACGGGTAAGATACTCTATATAGCTACATTTTTTTAGATATTACACATTTCAAATTGACATAAAGATGTTTTCATTTCAAGTTAGTGTACTGTTAGCTAGGGAGCCAACGTTAGCCAACTGACTCGCTAGCTAACGTTACGTGTATGATCTTATTATTCATATCTCAGAGCCATTTGCTTTGCTAGTTATAGCCTAATGTTAAGTAGGTAACATTGAACTTGGTTGGTTAGCTACCTGCAGATTCATCTAGCTACATTCTTAACAAGCTACATGTCTTAACAAAAAGAGTCCACTATGCAAGTATCCATTTCAACAGAATGTCACTGCGACAACTGTTGACAGACGTAGCTGGTAAATTCACTCTGGCAATCTACTACGATTTCAGAGCACTCGTCCGAGTGTGGCAGAGAGCAGAATAACTGACAAATTTACAAATGCTCAACACCCGTTGAATATGGCCGGGGTCAGTATACGTTGGCAAAAAAAGCGTAAATTGTTGCCAGCAGCACAGTTGCAGTCACCGACGCTCTGGAAAACATAACAACCTAACCAGCTCTGCTAGAACAAGTAAAATGGTCAGTGAGCTGTTCTCTCATTTGTGTCGAAGTCGCTAGCAAGCGCTATCCAGTTAGATTGGGGGCTTGACTGCTGTTAGGACAGAATGCTCAGATCAACCCTTAAAGTAGCTATTACAGTGAAAGAATACCATGCTATTGTTTGAGGAGAGTGCACAGTTTTGAACATGAAAAGTTATTAATAAAACAATTAGGCACATTTGAGCAGACTTTATACAAAAAAACTGAGCAGAAATGCAATGCTTCATTGGATCAGTCTAAAACGCATACACTGCTGCCAGCTAGTGGCCAAAATCTAAATTGCAGCAGGGCTGGAATAATACATGATGGCCTCTTGCATTTCAAAGATGGTACAAAAAAATTCAAAACAGTTTTTTTTTTCTTTGTATTACCTTTTACCATATCTATTGTGTTATATTCTCCAACATTCCTTTCACATTTCCACAAACTTATAATAATAATAATAAAGTGTTTTCTTTCAAATGGTACCAAGAATATGCATATCCTTGCTTCAGGGCCTGAGTTACAGGCAGTTAGATGTGTCATTTTAGGTGAAAATTGAAAAAAAGGGTGTGAACGATGCTGAATGGGTGTAGACAAAGCTCTCCAGTATGTGTACAAAATTATTCAAAATGCCTTTTCTCAAAAGTGAGGAAAGTTAAACTTTCAAAGCAGAATTACTGTCTCATTGTTCCTCTAATGCAGTGTATGCTATACCATTTTGTAGCTCTGGGAATCTGCTTTTATCCAATGTAAAAAACACCATTTCACATTTTGCTACATACATACGATAGAATCAAAGCGGTCGGTCACAATGTAAACATTGTTTGAAGCACTTCTGTAAGTCACAAAATGACTGCTCCAATA
The DNA here is from genome assembly GCF_021184085.1 of Oncorhynchus gorbuscha. Lineage (NCBI taxonomy): Eukaryota > Metazoa > Chordata > Actinopteri > Salmoniformes > Salmonidae > Oncorhynchus > Oncorhynchus gorbuscha. The sequence continues at coordinate 2,634,300 of NC_060194.1, read as the reverse complement.
AGCCCTCTATAGTGAACGAGAGACTTGTCAAATCAGGCATCTTTCGGGTTTAGTTCATTGTTCACAAACAGGACAAAATGAGTCCAGATGTTATTGTGACTGATCGTGTTGAAAAGTTCTGAGTCTGTAAAAAGAATCGCGCTTCCGATCACCATTATCTACACGTACTGTTCATATGTGTGTAAGTGTATAAGTATTGCATATAATTTGTGTATTTATCCATGTGTGTTTGCACACAGAACTGTATGTATGCATGCATGCATGCATGCATGCATGCATGCATGCATGCATGCATGCATGCATGCATGTATGTATATGATAGAATATAAATCATTTTAGCCCCCAGTGTCATCTATTGGCACCAAATCAAAACCCAACCCATTATATTTCTATACATTGATCAAAAATATAAACGCAACATTTAAACGATTTTACTGAGTTCCAGTTCATTGAAGGAAATCGGTCAATTGAAATAAATAAATTTAGGCCTTAATCTGTATTTATTTATTTAAAGTTTTTTTTTAACCTTTACTTAAAACAGGAGACACATTGAGATTAAACATCTATTTTACAAGAGCCCTGTATACATTACAATAACATACGTGTATAACAGTTTCCTCTGCAGAATGTTGTTTCTTTACAATAACATAAGTATATAACACAATAACAAAATAAACATTAAATAAAAGCAATCACATTCTACTATATAGAGGTTCAATCAATAATTTAAACTGCCTGAGTGGCGGTTTCCTCTGCAGAATGTTTTGTTTCTTTGCCCCTAATTTGTGGAACAAAGACTTTCCCAAATCTGTGGAGACTGAAGGGATCTCTAGTAATAACCATTCCTGAGAACGGGTTTGGTAACTTATGCTTATCTTAGTTAATGAAGTTACATATGGAGGTAGTTTCTGTCAGATTGCTTTGTAAATAAGAGAATGCAGCTCTCTTCTTACAGAGAGGTCCATCCCACATTTTATACAGACTACAATGAGTCCTAAAATTGTCCTGTGATAAAACGTATTGCAGAATGGTAGACTGTGTCCAAGGATTTTAAAGCAGAGGTTGTGCCTCATGCATGTAAACATCACCAAAATCCAATACAGGGAGAAGCGTTGTTTGAACAATCTTTCTCCTATTTTCAATATGGATTTATTTTTAAATAAAAAACAATATTGGATCTTAGCTTCTTAGTCAGATTTTCTATATGCGTTAAGGACAACTGTCATCAATCCAGACACCCAGGTACTTATATTGAGAAATAAGCTCAATTTGGGCTCCATTTGTAGCGCAAATATGCAGGTCCTCAGGGTCAACATTTCGTGACCTGGAGAAGAGCATGAGCTTGGTTTTACTTGTATTTAACAATAATAATTTAAGATGTGTAAGTGATTTCTGAATTGAATCAAAGTCTTGATGATGTTCGCAAATGGCCTGCTGCACCGAGGTGGCACAGGAACACAAATCTGTGTCATCTGCATAGAGATGAATGTTACAAGTATTAACAGTGTTTCCCATGTCATTAATATAAAAGGTGAACAATCATGGACCCAAAATCAAACCAAGGAACAACTTTTTGAATGTGAAGAAATTCAGATTTAACCCCATCTGTTAACCTCTCTGCGCACCGAACCCCTTTAGCGGGATGAAATTCGACAACATAAGGTGATTGCAACATAAAGTGATTGCAACATAAATAGTCAATTTAAACACTCATGAAAATACAAGTGTCTCACACGCGACTTTTCCAGTCATGTTTGGTTTCACTGCAATCAACTGGTTTCTTTGTTACACAATCAAACCTAGTGGGTCATTTCGCGGGACGTATCGACTGAAAGAAACCGATTTGAAGACAAGTAATGACATCATTGTGCACCAATGATATGACAGCTGTTTCGTTGATTGACTGTATTTTAACCCAATGACCACTGATCGTCTTGAAATAGAGCTGGGTAGATGGCAAATGAGCGGAGGTAAATGGCAATATGTAATGTTTGTGTGTTGGAAGACCAACCCATGTAGTAAATTCCGGTGTAAAGAGTCATTCGCCATTGAAGGTCATTCGCCAAACCGGTCATGCTGGAGGATGTTGCAGGCAGCAGAACGTTCTCCACGGCGTCTCCAGACTCGTCACATGTGCTCAGTGTGAACCTGCTTTCATCTGTGAAGAGCACAGGGCGCCAGTGGCGAATATGCCAATCTTGGTGTTCTCTGGCAAATGCCAAATGTCCTGCACGGTGTTGGGCTGTAAGCACAACCCCCACCTGTGGACGTCGGGCCCTCATGGAGTCTGTTTCTGACACAGACACATGCACATTTGTGGCCTGCTGGAGGTCATTTTGCAGGGCTCTGGCAGTACGCTTATTGGTTTTATATTAAAAATACAATTATCAGATTTTTAAAAAGTACAAATGTTGTACATTAGCTAAGATTCTTGAATCCTTGGTTAAAGAAGGTGGTCTTGAAATGGGGCGATAGTTGTCACGATCATTCGTAGCGCCACATATGTGGATTTCCATGATTTTGGAATACTTCCTTACAGCATTTATTTAACAACGTTGGCTACTGAGCCAGCATTAAAAAAGGGAGCTGCACACTTAAGCACACTAGGCGCCAAATTAACAGCCCCTGTTGATTGTTGGTTGTTGTCTAATGATAGCAAAGCATCCAGGATTTCTTTATCAAAGAAATTCCAAAAAGACTGAATTATTCAATAGATTTTCACCATCAACATACAAACTACAATTGAAGCGTTGGCTTTGAAATACATTCAAATATATAACCCGCAGAGATAAAAATGGTGATTAAATGCATTAATGATATCAATTTTGTTGGTAATAGGGCCGGAATCTAAATACATTTTCAGGGGGAAGAGAAGAGGAGACCCCCCTGTAAGAGACATAACAGCTTTCCAAAATGTTGCTGGGTACCCTGTACATTCAGATATTATTATTATGTTAATACACTAAGATTTTGCTTTATTAACTAGTTTTACTCACAGAATTCTCAAAATAGCCTGACTGTTCCCCATGCAAGATTAAAATCTCCAGCGATCAACACCTCTGGGGTAGTAAAAACTGCAACTAAATCAGTGAGTTTGTTCAGTACATACTTCTGGTCGAAGGGTTAAAAAAAGGAATCCAACTGAAGACTTAAAGCCAACAATTCAAATGGTTTAGGAATATAGGTAGCCTTTAACAAACACAAAAATAAGATTTGTAGAAATAGCAACACCACCACCTTTGCCTTTCGTATCAGCCCTAAACACATTGTAACCATCCATAAAACCCTGGACTCAGGTTGCTATCAGTTAACCAGTATTCAGATTTTAAAATAAATTCAGGGTCTGCCTGAGAGGGCCAGATGTTGACATTATCCATTTCATGTAATAAAATATGAATGTTAAGATGAAAAACTGTCAAACATTTTCTGGATTTAAAATCAGTTTCTCAATAAAAGTCAGATTACTTTGAGATTTAAGAACAGGAGACTGGATTGGATTACACCTATTAGGAAAAGTAGGAATAGCAATCAGATACAACATGTTGAACTCCCATAGTGACCAAAGAGGAGATGGTAAAAACTGACTTGCATATAAGGCTAATATTGTCCTCACATCAATTTAGTTGACCAAGAACCTTTCCAATTTTCAAATAGGTGAATTCAATCTTCCAAAGTAGCCAGGCCCATTCCAGAGTCAAAGTTGTCAATGAAGGACACGCCCTAGTCCTTGGTAAGATGCATGAATCATGGGTGAAGGAGACCAAAGATGGCTAAAAAGACTCAGGCCTGCAACAGCAAGGAGATGGAATTGGGCCTGAGACAATTAGATGTCCTGCTAATTTCTGAGCATTCTCCAAGAGCTGTAAGAAATTGTCTCATAGCTTTACAGATTTCACACACATATGCAACGCAACTGCCTTGAGAGCAGGAATCTGTTTGACGATGGGCTTGACTTCTGATAACTCTAATACCCTAGTTCCAGGAAAACGAAGTGTACGGGTATTTCAGAACTCCAATCTAACCATGGAGGTCTGAAATAATGGCTGTTGTCCATTTCGAGCTGGAGCCCTCAGCCCAACCAGGGGCTCCTCTAACTCAACCCGCACAATGACAGGAATAGCAGAGCCCGCAGTTGACCCCGGTAAAGCAGAACCCACCTTAGACCCCGGCGATGCCATCACAACGTTGGCAGATACGGAAGAAACGTCCAACACTCCATGAGAAGATGGCGCCGGGACATCAGGCTCCAGAGCAGCGAAGCATCCCAGTCATGAATCCAGTCACCGCAGAGGGCTCAGAAAGTGGAGGACGCCACCCTCGACTTCTGATGATGTGTCTCCCCACCACATCATTGGAGACAGCTTATGGTGGAGAAATTAACATTTAATTATCTGGAAGCCAGCCAGGTCCAGGAGTGGATCATCCCGCAATTCAGCAACAAAAGGTCCCACCGACTATTCTCCATCGGTGAGCGAACACCTCCAAGCAGCGGCCAGTCCATCGAAGATAACCTATCAGTCCAGCGCGATGCATGGCCATTGGAGTGGAGGAAAACAATAAATTCAGAGGTGTAGAGGCCGGATGTGGAGGTCCTGGGCTGATGTGGATCCACGTGGTCTGCGGTTGTGACACAAGTTGGACGTACTGCCAAATTCTCTAAAACAACATTGGAGACGGCTTATGGTGGAGAAATTAACATTTATTTATCTGGAAGCAGCTCTTTGACATTCCTTTAGTCAGCATGCCAATTGCGCGCTCCCTTGACATTTTTGATATCTGTGGCATTGTGATGTGACAAAACTGCACATTGTAGAGTAATAATCATGCTGTTAAATTAGCTTGTCAGGTGTGGCATATCTTGGCAAAGGATTTAGCCTTTATCAAGGCAGGAGATTGTGTTTCTATCTTTTGATAAACAAAATATTGAACAAATTTGTGTGGGCTGTAGTATGGATGTAGCATGTATGGGCTGTAGCATATACTTTTAAATTGTTCGAATAGACAATCTTGAGGAATGTGCAGTCAGTGTTTGGCACTCGCTATAGGCAAAATGCATTTTATTTTAATTGGGGAAAAAAACCACTACAAAAAGATTAACATTCTGCCCATACCAATTGCGCCAAAATCTACAAATCACATCGCAAATGAGGCAGTTTTGTTACCATAACAGAGGTGAATGGAAGGAGTTTCAGGCGGGGTCGTAACGTTTGTTCTCAAGCCCACAAATACGGTATGGCTAGGGCTGTTGCAGTGACCTTATTACAGCCAAACAGGAAATTCCACGTGACTGTTGAGTCCCGGTAAACTCCACTTATGTACATGTGTTGGTAGTACCCAACTCGCTAGCAACTGTTAGAGCGCTGAGTGCCATGCCATTAGAGACCCATTGTCCTTCGAACCACTGACATCAATGCAAATGCAATCGAAAAATCAAAACGGTATCGTAAAAGTTCAACAACAGGTTGAACATCACCACTTTATTTTAAGAATGTGAAATGTCAGAATAGAGAGAATTATTTATTTCAGATTTTATTTCCTTCATCACATTCCTAGTGGGTCAGAAGTTTACGTACACTCATTTAGTATTTTGGTAGCATTGCCTTTTTTAACGATGCTTCGAGGGTGACTGTTGTTGATGCAGAGGGTCCCTGGTTCGCTTTAACTTCCTGACTGATGTCTTGAGATGTTGCTTAAATATATGCACATCATTTTGCTTCCTCATGGATGCCATCTTTTTTGTGAAGTGCACCAGTCCCTCCTGCAGAAAAGCACCCCCACAACATGCTGCCATCCCCATTCTTCACGGTTGGAGGGCTTGCAAGCCCCTCCCTTTTTCCTCTAAACATAACGATGGTCATTATGGCCAAACCGTTCTATTTTTATTACATCAGATCAGACCAGAGGACATTTCTCCAAAAATTATCATCTTTGTCCCCATGTGCAGTTGCAAACCATAGTCTGGCTTTTTTCTTCTTTTTTTAAATGGCGATTTTGGAGCAGTGGCTTCTTACTTGCTGAGCGGCCTTTCAGGTTATGTCGATATTGGACTCGTTTTACTGTGGATATAGATCCTTTTGTACCTATTCCCTCCAAGTCCTTTGCTGTCGTTCTGGGATTGATTTGCACTTTTCGCACATTTATCTCTAGGAGACAGAACGTGTCTCCTTCCTGAGCGGTATGACGACTGCATGGTCCCATGGTGTTTATACTTGTGTACTATTGTTTGTACATATGAACGTGGTACCTTGAGCAATTTCCAAACTCCTGAAGGATGAACCAGACTTGTGGAGGTCTACAATTTCTGCTACAAGACCATGGTGCTTGCCTACGGAGCTGTGAGGGGAACGGCACCTCAGTACCTCCAGGCTCTGATCAGGCCCTACACCCAAACAAGTGCACTGCGTTCATCCACCTCTGGCCTGCTCGCCTCCCTACCACTGAGGAAGTACAGCTCCCGCTCTACCCAGTCAAAACTGTTCGCTGCTCTGGCCCCCCAATGGTGGAACAAACTCCCTCACGACGCCAGGACAGCGGAGTCAATCACCACCTTCCGGAGACACCTGAAACCCCACCTCTTTAAGGAATACCTAGGATAGGATAAGTAATCCCTCTCACCCCCCCCCTTTAAGATTTAGATGCACTATTGTAAAGTGACTGTTTCACTGGATGTCATAAGGTGAATGCACCAATTTGTAAGTAGCTCTGGATAAGAGCGTCTGCTAAATGACTTAAATGTAAATGTAATTTGTTTTGAGGTTTTGGCTGATTTTCCCATGATGTCAAGCAAAGAGGCACCGAGTTTGAAGGTAGGCCTTGAAATACATCCATAGGTACACCTCCAATTGACTTCAATTAGAAACGTCAAAAGCCATGACATTTTCTGGAATTTTCCAAGCTGTTTAAAAGGCACAGTCAACTTAATGTAAACTGCAGACCCACTGGAATTGTGATACAGTGAATAAGTGATATAAATCAGTCTGTAAGCAATTGTTGGAAAAATGACTTGTGTCATGCACAAAGTAGATGTCCTAACCGACTTGCCAAAATTATAGTTTGCTAACAAGAAATGTGTGGAGTGGTTGAAAAACAAGTTAATGACTCCAACCTAAGTGTATGTAAACTTCTGACTTCAACTGTATATGCCCCCCCAAAAAACAGAATTAAAATAATGATTGTCATATTATACACAGCATAAAACATTTAAGGTGTTTTTGGTACATTATTGGTCTAGCATATTCCAAAATTAAACATTCTAGTAATCGTCTTTCAGTGTGGACTGTATTATTATGCATACTGGATGGACTGATTACCTTACACTACAGTCCAAACTTTCTAGCCATAAATCTGCGAGAGAGAGAACGTATGCCCCAGTTGGTATTAGATATAACGTCTTGACCCTGCCTGCCTTTGGGGAAAACAACCTGTGGTTACACCAGTGGTTCACTGCAAAAATTTCACCTTTCTCAAACAATTTTCTTGTTGTGTGCTTGTTTGTCAAATACATTACATTAAGGAAAGTACAACATGTCTAAATATTATTTTTCAACATATCCTACATAGAAAATTGTTGTGTAATGTTTATGTCCAACAGCCAATGAGCAACAATACGTTTTATCTATAATTTCTCTTCATATGACAAGGATTTGCCAGTAGATTGTCAACTTGATTCATTATGGTGACTAATTGTATCTGTGGCCAATGACTTTGAGCTTGGATGGGCATTTGAGAGCTCTTTATGTAGAGCTCTTTATGTAGCCATTTCACATCGGTTACACCAGCCTCATCTCGGGAGTTGATAGGCGTGAAGTCATACACAGCGCAATGCTTGACGCACAACGAAGAGCTGCTGGCAAAACACACGAAAGTGCTGTTTGAATGAATGTTTACGCTCCTGCTTCTGCCTACCACCACTCAGTCAGATACTTGTATGCTCAGTCAGATTATATGCAACGCTGGACACGCTAGAAAATATCTAGTAATATCATCAACCATGTGTAGTTAACTAGTGATTATGATGGATTGTTTTTTGTAAGATAAGTTTAATGCTAGCTAGCAACTTACCTTGGCTTACTGCATTTGCGTAACAGGCAGTCTCCTTGTGGAGTGCAACGAGAGCGAGGCAGGTCGTTATTGCGTTGGACTAGTTACCTGTAAGGTCGCAAGATTGAATCCCGAGCTGACAAGGTGAAAATAAGTGATTCTGCCCCTGAACAAGGCAGTTAACCCACCGTTCCTAGGCCGTCATTGAAAATAAGAATGTGTTCTTAACTGACTTGTCTAGTTAAATAAAGGTATATATAAAAAAATAAAAAATAAATTGGCACCCCAAAAAAACGATTTCCATTTTTGTGAAAACTTTTTTAAATCGGCCCTAATTAATCGGCTGTTCCTATTAAATCTGTCGACCTCTAATACATACATGTACATACCTTTATTATTCCCCGCAAACCCTACCACCCCAATTGGAGTAAACTAATAAACAGTAACACGTAAGCTTCTGCCTTCAGTTTATTTACTTTTTACAGACAATTTTACAATAGTTATATTTTGTTTGTTTTTAGTCCTTCCTCTATTTCTAATGTCCATCCAGTTTGATCTCCATTCAACCCCTCCCATTTATTTTGCGAAACAGGTGGGGCTCTCCCCGAATGACGGGTCGCCACTGGTCGTGGAAGCACTGTAGCACAAATCTCCGTGCCCATCTGATTGGCCAGTGCAGTAGGCTCGATTTAGCCACAGATCTCCTGGTCCGACGGCAGAGTTAGTCTTTTCAGACAAATTAAATGGTTCAAAATGGGAACACGTTGTCTACTCAGGCTTCTGAATCAAGTGCACCTACAGCCAACAGCGCAAGACAAATCATTTAAAAAAAGAGCCCAAGCCTCTATCGTTGTCTTTTCTTACAGAAATGTTTGTGATCGACTAGGAATGTCTGGTTGGCGACCACTGGCTTAGGAATTTGGCATTTTACAATGTTCATAATTCAATCGGCTGACATTACCTTAGCTACAGAATATCTCACCACCATGTGATTCCATTAGGGTTTGGATGGGAACATAGACTTTCATAACATTTCTGTACCATACCGACATATACGATATTACCATAAGTGCACACAAGGGGCACTATAAAAAATATATATATATATTGATCCAGGAGGGGAATATCTCATCTGTAACAGTCTTTTTAGCTGACCTTCCACTACTTGCCAAAGAGACTGGCCTTTCAGCCATTTCAACATGCAGCTGAATTTACAGCAGAGTTGCTCTTAGGTTGTTGGAAATAACATGAATATAATTCAATTTCAACAGATGGAGCCTTGGAAAAACTTCCCAAACAAAAACCCAGCTAAAAATCTCATGATTCCATGTGTCCTTCCTACACTATTATTCTACAATAGTAAAAATAAAGATAAACCCTGGAATTAGTATGTGTCCACAATTTTGACTGGTACGTACATACGAAGTTGGAAGTTTACATACACTTCGGTTGGAGTCATTAAAATCTGTTTTTCAATCACTCCGCAAATTTGTTGTTAAACTATATTCTTGGCAAGTAATTTTTCCAAAAATGGTATTTCAATTCATCACAATTCCAGTGGGTCAGAAGTGTACATACACTAAGTTGACTGTGCTTTTTAAAAAAGGCTTGGAATATTCTAGAAAATTAAGTCATGGCTTTAGAAGCTTCTGATAGGCTAATTGACATTGAGTCAATTGGAGGTGTACCTGTGGATTTATATCAAGGCCTACCTTCAAACTCCATGCATCTTTGCTTGACGTCATGGGAAAATCAAAAGAAAATCAGCCATAACCTCAGAAAAAAAAATTGTGGGCAGAATTGCTAAAGCATGTGTGAGCAAGGAGGCCTACAAACCTGACTCAGTTACACCAGCTCTGTCAGGAGGAGGAATGGGCAAAAATTCACCAAACTTATTGTGGGAAGCTTGGGGAAGGCTACCTGAAACTTTTGACCCAAGTTGAACAATTTAAAGGCAATGCTACCAAATACTAATTGAGTGTATGTAAACGTCTCACCCACTGGGAATGTGATGAAAGAAATAAAAGCTGAAATAAATCACTATTTTTCTGACATTCCACATTCTTAAAATAAAGTGGTGATCCTAACTGAACTAAGACAGGGAATTTTTACTAGGTTTAAATGTCAGGAATTGTGAAAAACTGAGTTTAAATGTATTTGGCTAAGGTTTATGTAAACTTCTGACTTTGCCACTTGGCTCCTCGCCACTTGGCTTCCCACAATCACTGTAAAGAAAAGTCCTGATGACTAGCATCCCTTGGTTTTGTCTAGTCATCCCCTGTCAATCACTACTACTCCAGACTGGATCCCCCAGCTGCCACCAACACTCCACTCATGCACACCTACATCCCAGTGTCTACCTGCTGTGTCTCTTAACACTAATTTATCCATTACGCAATTACGCAATGCAAAAAAAGCAATTACCGAGCCTAATTGCGTTCTTGCATTGCGTTTTTGCGTTAAGGTACACATTTTGCTTCAGGCCTACTGCTTTTATCCACTAAAGAAAATGTTCCCGCATTAGCGTTGACTGCATTCACGGTAAAAGGTGAATATGTTGGTTCATACATTTAGATCGCACAATCTGTAACGCTTCAGAGATACAGATAGAGTCCTCACTCTTAAAATAGCACATCCCGCACTATGCTCTTTTTCTGCATGTCAATCCCTTAGGCCTGTTGCCTTTTAACCCAAATTGAAGATTTGTTTATACCTGGCGCTAACATGAATCCTTTGTCCTGAACTTGTTCACATTCTGGTTGTGCCCACATTTTCATATATGCATCTACACATGCTAAATGTCCTGGTGCCTCCCTGTACGCAAATCATTTGACAGATATTCTTCAAAATGATACTTATTTATGTCATACGTGTTGGTGGTGCCACCTGTCAATGATTTTAGAAAGCCGGATAATGATGATTTAAATGGTTTAACTGTCAAGATCTGTCTACAATACATATGGAGGTAGTTAGGCACAAGATCAGTTGGACAAGATCAGGACAAAGGACGCATATTAGTACCAGGTATAAACGTGGCTAGACAGCATACCCCCACCCCACTTCCTTCTCTCATTCCCTAGACTCTAAATTAAAATGTGCTGCTTTGTTTGTGGACCTGTCAAGAGCTTTTGATATTGTTGATCATGCTACTTTATTGAATAAGTTGTCCTCGATAGGCCTGAGCTCTGACGCCTGTTCATGGTTTCATGATTATCTGAGTGACAGAACGCAGGCTATCGTGATTTATGGGTTTAAGTCCAAATTACTTAAAGTATCAGATGGCTCATTCATCACAAAATCCAATGATATTGACAATTACTTTAATTATATTTTTTATTGCCAAGATTAGCAAACATGCCAGAAACAAAACACTGAAACTACACATCCAAGTTTAACTGATCAACTTATGAAAGACATTATTATTATTATTATTATGAGAAGCATTGTAGTTTTGCAATCCGTAAAGAGAGTGTGGAAAGGTGAAAAAAATATGGTTGTCAATCAACAATGACAAGCCACCGGGTTCTGACAACTTGGACGAAAAATTACTGAGGATAACAGCGGATGATATTGCCACTCCTATTTGCCACATCTTCAATCTAAGCCTACTAGAAAGTGTGTGCCCTCAGGCTTGGAGGGAAGCAAAAGTCATTCCGCTAGAATAGTAAAGCCCCGTTTACATAATCAAATAGCCAACCAAAATCAGCCTGTTATCAACCCTTAGTAAGCTTGGTGTTTGACCAGATACAATGCTATACTACAGAAACAAATTGACAACAGACTTTTAGCACGCTTATAGAGAAGCACTTTAACAAGCATGGCACTTACACAAATGACTGATTGGCTGAGAGAAACTGATGATAGATTGTGGGGGCTGTTTTTTAGACTTCACTGTGGTATTTGACATTATCGATCAGTCTGCTGAATAGAAAAACATATGCATTATGGCTTTACACACCATGCTATATTATGGATACACAGTTACCTGTTTAATAGAACACTGAGGATGTTCTTTAATGGAAGCCTCTTCAACATAAGAGTCAGGCATTCCCCAGGGCAGCTGTCTAGGCCCCTTGCTTTTTTCAATCTTTACTAAAAACATGCCACTGGCATTAGTAAAGACATGCCACAAAGCAGATCCTACAGGCTCTAGTTTTTCACACTTGGACTACTGTTCAGTCGTGTGGTCTTGTGCCACCGAGGGACCTTGGAAAACTACAAATTGCTCAGAACAGAGCAGCACGGCTGGCCCTTAAAAGTACACAGACAGCTAACATTCATGACAGGAGAGATTGACTTCATCACTACTTGTTTTTGTAAGAAGTGTTGACATGCTGAATGCACTAAGGTGTCGGTTTAAACTACTAGCACACAGCTCAGACACCCATGCATACCCCACAAGACATGCCACCAGTCAAGAACAGACTGAGTCACACAGTACTACATAGAGCCATGGCTACATGGAACTCTATTCCACATCAAGAAGCTGATGCAAGCAGTAGAATCAGATTTATAAACAGATGAAAATACACTTTATGGAACAGTGGAGACTGAAGAGATACAAGAGCAGACACACACATACAAACAGATATTGTAATATTGTTGTATGGTGGTATTATACATTTTTGTATTGTAGATATGTAGTGGTGTAATAATGTTCTCTTTTGTTTTATTAGCAGCCAATGAGTTTCCCTAAAAAAATACAAATATTTTACTGTGTATATGAATGTGTAGTTTAATCTTGTGGTGCTCATCTGGAAAAGAGACCTTTGTCTCAGCATTGACTCCCTGTCAAAATAAAGGTTAAATAAAATTTTAAAAATCCCTCTACCTCAGACTGACAGGGCTGGTCCTATTAAGACAGCTTCTCATTGACCCCTTCAATGTGTGGTTGAGTGGGCAGCATCAGGGCAGACATGGGCAAAGCCACAACAGTGGTCAAGTCTGCACAGAGTGGCCAGGCAGATAGGGGAGGCGCTGGGAGACCGGGTACTGTCCTCCGAACCACATGCTAGAGAGGGGTCCGGACACACACACACTTTCTTGTTAACACACAGATACATTCTCTCTCTCTCTGCAATACACTCAAAGCACACAATGCTCACTCACCCCAACATGCACATCTATAACCCCTCCCCCACACACAATTGAATGTTTTTGACAAGCCTTTGATTCCCCTCTTGCCCTATAAAAAAAACATTGAGAAAATACTGTAATATTCTCTTCAGCACCCACTCTTGAACACTCACACACTAAATGAAAGCTGACTTAACTAGGACTCAACGGTATCCCATCATATCTTACATGATTTAAGCCACTCATCTCTCTCCCTCTACCTCTAGGACCAGATTTGCTAAGCTACTACCAAGCATTTGCACCTTGTATTTTCAGAAGGGAATAAGACATTTGTTTACACTTGATTTGGATAGTCCATCTATAGATGCTCTACAGACTATCAGTAACATTTCAACTAACTATATAACCTTAACCTATTTAGCGTAGGGGTGGAGTTCAGGGTTAACTTAATTTTCAGTCCACATTGTTCTAAGTAATAGCATGGCTTAAATCGCATTCACATTGATATAAGGACTAGGCCTACTGTGAATTGAATCATGGACATGGTCCATAGGCAAGATTAAATGAATGATTCATAAGGCCTAAATTCTATAACGATCAGCATTACCACTAAAAGCAGCCTTTGGTTGGTCTTAAATATCCATCAGCGCTACCTGAAATTAGCCATTTGGATCATGTTGAAGGGCACACCTCAAATATCCTCTCCTCCCCCCCCCCCCCCCCATCTGAGCGCAAGCAAGCTGACGTAAGACAGGTAAGTGACCAAACCTGGCGTTAGGGCTGGAAAATGCCAGTGCGGCAGTATCGCATGACGATTGCAAAGTAACGTGCATTGGACACTAGTGCCGCCTTAGTGCCAGCCGAAAATAGAGCCCATTGTATATAATGATAAATTTGACACCAAACGCAGAGCAAATTTGGTTAAAAGTTAGGCTCGGTCTTGGATATGGTCACATCAAGGTATCTTGAATCGGTTTGAGGGTTCTGGCTGCATTAAATCGCATTGTCAGTTTGTATTGCAGTCATGATTTCTTGGCAGACAGGGTGTTGTGTGACAGATGGTGCTCACAGTATAGAGACTGGGGACGAGGAAATGTTGCATTGCTGTTATATCTGAAGCATGACCGTAGTGGGCATAAAACATACACTACTATTCAAAAGTTTGGGGTCACTTAGAAATGTCCTTGTTTTTGAAAGAAAAGCATTGTTTTTGTCCATTAAAATAATATCAAATTGATCAGAAATACAGTGTACACATTGTCAAAGTTGTAAATGACTTGTAGCTGGAAACGGCTGATTTTTAATTGAATATCTACATAGGCGTACAGAGGCCCATTATCAGCAACCATCACTCCTGTGTACCAATGGCACGCTGTGTTAGCTAATCCAAGTTTATCAGTTTAAAAGGCTAATTGATCATTAGAAGACCTTTTGCAATTATTTTATCACAGGTTAAAACTGTTGATCTGATTAAAGAAGCAATAAAACTGGCCTTCTTTAGACTAGTTGAGGAGCTGGAACATCAGCATTTGTGGGTTCGATTTTAGGCTCAAAATGGCCAGAGACAAAGGATTTCCTTCTGAAACTCAGTCTATTACTGTTCTGAGAAATTAAGGCTATTCCATGTGAGAAATTGAAGATCTCATACAATTCTGTGTACTACTCCCTTCACAGAACAGCGCAAACTGGCACTAACCACAATAGATAGAGTGGGAGGCCCCGGTGCACAACTGAGCAAGAGGACAAGTACATTAGTGTGTCTAGTTTGAGAAACAGATGCCTCACAAGTCCTGAACTGGCAGCTTCCAGCTACAACAGTCATTTACAACATTAACAATGTCAACACTGTATTTCTGATCAATTTGATGTTTTTTTAAATGGTCCAAAAAACATTTCTAAGTGACCCCAAACTTTTGAAAAGGTAGTGTATATGCTTTCATTTAGACATTTTGCAGGAGAAGGGAATCATATCGCCTATAGGCTACCATGAGTGCAGGATACTATTTGTTCAATTGTTTGTTTTTTTCTAGATCGAGAAACAAACATTATATGATTAAATACTCCCTATGTATGACTCCTAGTAAATTCTAAGGAACCCATCCTATTAACTGTAAAATGGTCTAATGTAGTAGTCAAAGGGCCATTTTAGATTATTTCAACATTGGTTTGGGGTTGTTTGTTTGTTCTTTATTTTGTCAATCTAAATTAATATACTTACATTCTGCCTATTAGCATGAATCCCAGCCAAAAGCTAATTAGAGGTTTAGTGGATGTGGCTAGAGTTAGCAGTGAGAGCAATGTCCTGAGCACCTGTCTATGTTCCTACTACATTCTCTGTACCCTCTGTCCAAGTGTGCTAACTGCTTGGTTTTCAATTAAAACAGAAACAGTATTATGTGAACGTGAAACACATAATCCCATTCATTGGCAGTTCAACAAAGAAGCCATTTGTGTTCAATTTTCTGCTTCCACCCGTGGAATTGGATCCCCTAAATAAGACATACCATTGCACCCTACCGGTAACAGCAAAACCCCAATAATAAATAAGATCATATGTAGCTAGCCATAAGCTTACAGCAACACCATTCCTGTATTCGTAATCATTTAGTCTACTTTGCAACGGTTTATTTATCAGTAACGTTCTCAGTAACATTTACAGAAAAGTTTCTTGCTGTGAATATGATAGGTGGGTTGTTTATCTACCTTAGTTAAATGCACTGACTGTAAGTCGCTCTGGACACACTTCTGCTAAAAGCCTCAAATGTAAATGTACTCTTTCATAGCATGCTGAGTATTATTCGAAATGAACTCACCCCCAAAACAAGACCATATTTGGTCTGCCCGGACTGGGCCAAATCTGAACCAATCATAGTTTAAGTACAATACAGCACAGTAGAGCAAAGTTGCATTTAGTTCAGCACAATACAGTAGAGTAGGCCTACAGTAGAGTTTACTTCATAGAGTACAGTCAAGTAGAGTGGAGTTCAGTACAATATAGTACATTATACTGAACTTTACTGTACTCACACTTCATTTACTGTATGAACATTACTGTTCTGTACAGAGCCCAGTTTCCCCGATAGCAATGGATTAGGTTTACGAGTGTTTTAACAATGCATCGTTCCTACAATGACGGAATATGTAACATATGTCGATCCTGATCTGGCTTCAGCGTTCTCAATTCAAATCTTACCTTAACATTAGAATTATTTCAAAATGCTGATGACAGATCAGCTCCTAGAGAAATGTATCCGCAACAGCTGCAAATATTGACGTGGCTTATTCTAATGCTTACCCAATAAAAATGCATTAGATCACAGTTTTGGCACGTTAGGCTACACATCATTAAATATATTGAGACAAATTACAGACAGTAGCCTAGCCTACAAGTAATAGAACTCGACTGAATATGATTTTTTTTTTTGCAGTCAACTTTGTTCTTAAGTAATCTGCGGTCACAGATAGACAAATAAATCAAGTGACACAGGAGGGTAAAACAGTATATGACGATGCGCTGCGCATCAAGTGGTCTGAGGCAGGCATTCGATTGCGTTCGTTTTCAAGTGCAACGTTAACGCTGGTTCTGGGAAACAGCTCGGAGATTTAACGATGATCCTACGAAGGGTCTAATGATGAACTTAACATGCTTTTGGGAAACCGGGCCCTGAACAATAGCCCTTATATCAGTGTGAATGCTATTGTAAGTAATGGGGGGGGGGGGGCTGAGGAGTATTTCTGTCTGTAAAGGCCTCGATTTGGCCCAAACATAGACGTTTATGTTTGGACAGCACAGTAGATCACAGCAGAGTACTATAGTGAAGGACCAGACGGCTGTAGAGTTTGGACAGTAGATCACAGCAGAGTACTATAGTGAAGCACCAGACGGCTGTGGAGTTTGGACAGTAGATCACAGCAGAGTACTATAGTGAAGGACCAGACGGCTGTGGAGTTTGGACAGTAGATCACAGCAGAGTACTATAGTGAAGGACCAGACGGCTGTGGAGTTTGAAATTAAGACCAGTCCCAATCGGTGAAAAACGGGATTACTTTGGACGTTGAAATCAAAGCCGGGGCGGACGGACCAAATTTCAAAGTCCATGGACTTTGGATGGTGCCCACTAGGCTATATCTTAGTTTATGGAATGAGTTATTCAGCCATAATTTCATAGCAACATCGAATAGACACCAGGTTGCCTCCAATTTATAGCCAATTCCCCTCCTGCAGATTTAATGATGACACCCAAATGATGAGTTAAAATGATATGCATCCATAGCAGAGCAGTTACTGAAATGCATTATGCTGCTTCTTGACAGGTGGCCTAAGTATAGGTGACAGTGTAGCTTGATGCAGAAACCAAAATTGCATTGCCTACAAAAATGCATTAAAGGAAACCGAACCCGAGCTATTTTAATTGTCATTGAATAAAAGCCAAATGTTTAGGTCATACATTTGATAATATAATATGTCAATTCGAAATGTGTCATTCCCGCCCTAATCGCTGTCGTAAAAAAAGAGAACCCGTGCACATTCTCACATCTCTCGATTTTCGAAATAAAGTCTTATTTTAGGCTATCAATGAGGATACCGATCTACGGGACACGCAATTGATAAGCAAGGTAGAATATCATGCATCCACACCCTAAAAGCAATGCGCATGCGTCCCAACCAAACAAAGGACTTGGCATTACTAATCGAAGTTCGACTCCAACCCAATAGTATTTGAGATGTAATTGCAACGATGGACACTAAAAATGATAACGATATTTGACTTATTATTTAACCGAATCAGATATGATGCTAAATATTTTAATGATGCTAAAGAGGTCTTGCGAAAGGATAGGCACTCTAGTAGCCTTACACCCCCTTCTCATCACACATGCCACACAAGAACTGAGCATCTCCTATTTGTGCACATTCAGATGACATATGACGTTAATAAATCAGTCACCTATGACATAATTCGGTCGCGTTCAGATAAGACCGTGTGTGTGTGTGTGTGTGTTACATGTAGCACAGCTAATGTGTCACACCTCCATACACAAAAGAGGTGGGGCAAATAATCTTATTTCTGGAATCACTATCGTTTCCATTTGGAGAGATGTTCCACAATCTCTATAAAATGTGGAGTTTCTGTGCATTTTGGTTAGCCTAAATTGTGATCTTTGTGCATCATTAGCACACAATGTTTGTAATCAGTCATTTACTTTTAAAGAGCTCATACATTAATAAACTACACTATCATCAAGACATGTAAAACACTTGTATGGAGGAAAAGGTATATACTCCACCAGACATTGTGCACGAGAAAGAGAACACACCCCTTTATCGTGACATTTTGTCGGTAGAATTGCATAGAAGGGAAAACGGACTAATTATGACATTTCCATTGCAAACAAGGTTACTCATACATTTGTAGGATTTGTCCACGTAATCATTGTCAATTCCAGTTACTCAGAAGTGCTATTTTTTTTGTTGTCAAATACATCCCATTATCCAACGTGCGCTCTAGCTATCCAAATGGATAGGTGAAAAGCAAAATCTACACACCAGGAAAATAAAACGGTTTGCAAAAGCGAACTTGAGCAATTGTTAATGATTTTCTAAAATAAATATTCAATGGAGTGATTCTTACCGTTGACAGTGAAGTTACAAAGCCCTCCTTTCAGTAAGTGTAGCTTAACAAGCGGCTTCGCCTGTGCGCGTGGTAGCTTGTGCCTATTATGGTAGTGTTCTGCGTGGCTCACTCTGCATTTCTCTGGCGCCGTGCACGCGTACACGCACGCACACGCACGCACACGGTTCACTCCATTCTGGCGATCATTTGGGCGCGCGACGCTGCTTAGAAGTGGAGGGCTGATCTACAAATGCCTAGGGGCTTTCACATGGGCCACGATAGGCATTCGATTATGTGTAGAGACCATCGGTCCAGGTTGTTATCAGCTCGAATGTTCTCGTTAAAACATTGGTTGATTGGTTTTACAAGATGCACTCTGCTCATTGGTCAAACATGCACAGCACCTGCTCTTGACTTCGCCTAATTTCATACTTTGGAGCCTAGAGTGCTGATCCATTAGATGCTCCTCACAGGCATGAACAGCACAAACCACACTGCTTGTAAAACTGCTTGCGTTTTTTTGCAGCCCTCTGCCCTAATCCCAATGATGTCTGTGAAACCGTTGCCCTTACAGCTGCCCTTAACGAGCTTACAAAGCGCTTACACAGACCCCTTAAAGGCGAGTTTACACATCTTGTACAATTATCATCTTTAATTCATCAAATCAAATGTTATTGGTCACATACACATATTTAGCAGATGTTATTGTAGGTGTAGCGAAATGCTTGCGTTCCTAGCTCCAACAATGCAGTAGTATCTAACAATTCACAACAATACACACAAATCTAAAGTAAAGAATGGAGTTAGGAAAAGCAATGTCGGAGTGGCATTGACTAAAATACAGTAGAATATAACACAGTATATGCATATGAAATGAGTAAAGCAGTATGTTTTAAAGTGACTAGTGATTCCATGTATATAGGGCAGTAGCCTCTAAGGTGCAGGGTTGAGTAACCAGGTGGTAGCCAGCTAATGATGGCTATTTAACAGTCTGATGGCCTTGAGATAGAAACTGTTTTTCAGTCTCTCGGTCCCTGTAAACATTTGTGAGGGTCTTAGGGGCCAAGCCAAAATTCTTCAGCCTCCGAAGGTTGAAGAGGCGCTGTTGCGCCTTCTTCACCATACTGTCTGTGTGGTTGGACCATTTCAAATAATCTGTGATGTGTACGCCAAGGAACTTGAAGCTTTTCACCTTCTCCACTGTGATCCCGCTGGTGTGGATAGGGGAGTGCTCTCTCTGCTGTTTTCTGAAGTCCACAGCCAGTTGTTTCGTTTTGTTGACATTGAGGGAAACGTTACTTTCCTGGCACCACTCCGCCAGGGCCCTCACCTCCACCCTGTAGGCTGTCTCGTCGTTGTTGGTAATCGGGCCTACAACTGTTGTGTCGTCTGCAAAGTTGATGATTGAGGTAGAGGCATGCGTGGCCAAGCAGTCATGGGTGAACAGGGAGTATAGGAGGGGGCTGAGCACACACCCTTGTGGGGCCCCTGTGTTGAGGATCCTACCTTCACCACCTGTGGGCGGCCCATCAAGAAGTCCAGGACCCAGTTGCACAGACCGGGGTTCAGACCCAGGGACCCAAGCTTAATGATGAGCTTGGAGGTTACTATTGTGTTGAAGGCTGAGCTATAGTCAATAAACAGCATTCTTACATAATGTATTCCTCTTGTCCTGATGGGATAGGGCAGTGTGCAGTGCGATGGCAATTGCATCGTCTGTGGAATGCAAATTGAAGTGGGTCTAGGGTGTCAGGTAAGGTAGAGGTGATATGATCCTTAACTAGCCTCTCAAAGCACTTCATGATGACAGAAGTGAGTGCTATGGAGCCATAGTGATTTAGTTCAGTTACCTTTTCTTTCTTCGGTACAGGAACAATGGTGGACATCTTGTGTCCTCAACCTGGCTGGTTATCCCTTTGTAATCCGTGATTGTCTGTAAACCCTGCCACATACACTACCAATGAAAAGTTTTAGAACACCTACTCATTCACGGATTTTTCTTTGTTTGGACTATTTTCTACATTGTGCAATAATAGTGAAGAAATAAAAACTATGAAATACCACATTTGGAATCACGTAGTAACAAAAAAAAAGTTAAACCAATCAAAATATATTTTATATTTGAGATTCTTCAAATAGACACCCTGTGACTTGATGACAAATGACAGCTTTAACATTCTTGGCATTCTCTCAACCAGCTTCATGGGGTAGTCACCTGGAATGCATTTCAATTAACAGGTATACCTTCTTAAAAGTTCATTTGTAGAATTTCTTTCCTTCGGATATGATATTCAAATTTTCGCCTGTGATGACATACCCAACTCTACCTGCCTGTAGCTCAGGTCCTGAAGCAAGGATATGCATATGCATATATGCAGATACCATTTGAAAGGAAACACTTTAAAGTTTGTGGAAATGTGAAATGAATGTAGGAGAATATAACACATTAGATATGGTAAATGATAATACAAAGAAAAAAACTTTTTTTCTATTTTTTGTACCATCATCTTTGAAATGCAAGATAAAGGACATAATGTCGTGTTCCAGCCCAGGTACAATTTAGATGTTGGCCACTAGATGGCAGCAGTGTACAGTTGAAGTCAGAAGTTTACATACACCTTAGCCAAGTACATTTAAACTCAGTTTTTCACAATTCCTGACATTTAATTTCAGTAAAAATGATCTGTCTTAGGTCAGTTAGGATCCCCACTTTATTTTAATAATGTGAATTGTCAGAATAATAATAGTGAGAATGATTTATTTCAGCTTTTATTTCTTTCAGCTTTTATTTCTTTCATCACATTCCCAGTGGGTCAGAAGTTTACATACACTCAATTAGTATTTGGTAGCGTTGCCTTTAAATTGTCAACTTGGGTCAAATGTTTCGGGTAGCCTTCCACAAGCTTGCCACAATAAGTTGGGTGAATTTTTGCCCATTCCTCCTGACAGAGCTGGTGTAACTGAGTCAGGGTTTGTAGACCTCCAGAGGACATTTCTCCAAAAAGTACAATCTTTGTCCCCATATGCAGTTGCAAACTGTAGTCTGGCTTTTTTGGGGGCGGTTTTGAAGCGGCGGCTTCTTCCTTGCTGAGCAGCATTTCAGGTTAAGTTGATATAGGACTCGTTTTACTGTGGATATAGATACTTTTATATCTCATCTTTAGGAGACAGAATGTGTCTCCTTCTTGAGCGGTATGATGGCTGCGTGGTCTCATGGTGTTTATACTTGCATACTATTATTTGTACAGATGAACGTGGTACCTTCAGGCATTTAGACATTGCTCTCAAGGATGAACCAGACTTGTGGAGGTCTACAAAAAACATTCTGAGGTCTTGGCTGATTTCTTTTGATTTTCCCATGATGTCAAGCAAAGAGGCACTGAGTTTGAAGGTAGGCCTTGAAAAACATCCACAGGTACACCTCCAATTGACTCAAATGATGTCAATTTGCCTATCAGAAGCTTGTAAAGCCATGACATAATTTTCTGTAATTTTCAAAGCTGTTTAAAGGCACAGTCAACTTAGTGTATGTAAACGTCTGACCTACTGGAATTGTGATACAGTGAATTATAAGAGAGAATAATCTATAAACAATTGTTGGAAAAATTACTTGTGTCATGCACAAAGTAGATGTCCTAATCAACTTGCCAAAACAATAGTTTGTTAACAGGAAATTTGTGGAGTGGTTGAAAAACGAGTTTTAATGACTCCAACCTAAGTGTATGTAAACTTCCGATTTCAGCTGTATGTGCAAAGTTTTAGGCTGATCCAATGAACCATTGCATTTCTGTTCAATTTTTTTTAAATCAAGACTGCCCAAATGTTCCTAATTGGTTTATTAATAACTTTTCAAACAATAGCATGATGTTATTTCACAGTAATAGCAACTGTAAATTGGACAGTGCAGTTAGAGTAACACAAATTTAAGCTTTCTGCCAATATCAGATGTGTCTATGTCCTGGGAAATGTTCTTGTTACTTACAACCTCATGCTAATCGTATTAGCCTATGTTAGCTCAACTGTCCCACGGGGGACCCACCGAACCTGTAGAGTTTTATCATTTATAATAATTTGAAGTTATTTCAGAATGAAAGTTAACTGGATAGAGCAACATGCTTTGTGACATTATGTTAGCTATCTATCCCCAGTTAGATAATGTGTTTTCACTTGTTGTATCTGCATACTGCATGTTGTTTTCTCCATGGTGCACTCTTACGTTCGGGAGCTGGCTGCTCGTTCTAAATAGTAGAATCTGTTCAAAACAGACTTGTCATGCAAAAGTGAAAATGGTGTATTTATGCTGTTGTTCAAATGCACAGCACTATATATATCTTCTCAAGGTACCTACCGGTAGTTCAAAAACTTACCACTATAGTTTTGTCATGCGGCACCTCGCACCCCGAGTTTTCAATCAATAAGCGGCCGCTGCCCAAGACCTTACTCTGCGAATTAGATGTAATTTATAACAATCTTTGCAGATTAATTGTTGTATGCCATTATAAGACTCATCGTTACACAATGTATGAATCACTAAATTGGTTGTCACTCCCTGTCACGCCCTGACCTTAGAGATCCTTCTAATGTCTCTATTTTGGTTTGGTCAGGGCGTGAGTTTGGGTAGGCATTCTATGTTTTGTGTTCTGTGTTTTCAATTTCTTTGTGGTTGGCCGGCTTAAATCAACACCAATGAGCAATGGAGAGGAACCACTATCACCGCTCGGCCATCTTGAGTTCGATGAACCAGTCAATTGGGCATTTCTGCAGTATATTAGAGCATGTCCAATTTGTGATGTTAAATGCCCATTGTAATACATTGGAAATGGACAGTGTACATTTGTACTTTTCCAATATGTATACAAACGTATACATGGTATGTATAATGAGAGATTTACCATCACCAAATGGACAGGCTGAAATCAACACCAACAAGTAATTGGACAGTGCCCATTACACATATGCTATATTGCTATGATCTTAAATGGCAAATGGACAAAAGATAGGCCTTATGGATAAACTCAAATAAAATAAACGTATACGTGGTATGTATAATTGACCAAAAAAAATTCACCCCCTGAGACCTAACTTTGGGACCATTTCCCATTTGAAATCCTACGGTGGAGCACGCTTGCCACCTTTGGGATTTTGGAGTATGACACTTGGCATTTGCCATGTTCCACTTGCAATATGTTTTTAATGAACTGCCGTCCATTTGAGTGGTATTTGCGATCATGCATATGGTTCGCCCAATGCCAATAAGATGCCTTTCATTTTTGTCCATTTCATGGGGGTCTTCCCTTACTAGCTACACTGCCTTAAGAAAGTATTCACAGCACTTGACTTTTTCCACATTTTCTTCTGTTACAACCTGAATTGTAATGTCACTAGCCTACACACAATACAAATGTGGAAAAACTATATATATATATATATCCACATTTGTATATATATTACAAATTAATAAAAAATGAAAAGCTGAAATGTCTTGAGTCAATAATTATTCAACCCTTTTGTTATTGCAAGCCTAAATAAGTTCATGAGTCACATCATAAGTTGCATGGACAGACTGTGTGCAATAATAGTGTTTAACATGATTTTTATTTCATTTCTGTACTCTGCACATGCAATTATGTGTAAGGTCCCGCAGTCGAGCAGTGAATTTCAAACACTGATTCAACCACAAAGACCAGGGAGGTTTTCCAATCACTCTCAAAGAAGGGCGCCTATTGGCAGGTAGATTGGTAAAAATATATATATATACATATTGAATATACCTTTGAGCATGGTGAAGCTATTAAGTATACTTTGGATGTTGTATCAATGCACCCAGTCACTACAAAGATACAGGCATCCTCAGTTGCCAGGGAGGAAGGAAACCGCTCAGGGATTTCACCCTGAGGCCAATGATGACTTTATAATAGTTTTAATCGACAATACTAACCTAAATGACAGAGTGAAAAGAATGAAGCCTGTACAGAATAAAACCAAAGTAAACCTACAAATAATAACTTAAAACACAAGGCCAAATATACACTGGAGTTGATTACTAAGAAGATGTTGAATGTTCCTGAGTGGCCAAGTTACAGTTTTGGCAGAGCTTTAAGAATTCTAAAAAATAATCATGTACAAATATTGTACATTCCAGGTATGCAAAGCTCTTAGAGACTTGGCCAGAAAGACTCTGTAATCGCTGCCAAAGGTGATTCTAACATGTAATCAAGATACGTAAGATATAAACTTACGTAATCAAGATATCTTAGTGTTTCCTTTTTCTTTTCTCTTTTTTGTACAAATGCCATCTGTACCTGATCTAGTCTCATGTGTGGAGGAAGTAAGTTGTCTGGCGCGAAAGACTAGGAGACAAGAGCAGACCCAGATGATCTGAATGAATGCACATTTAATCCCCCCAGGACGGTCCATTTACTTTGTGGTGTTAAAATATATGCAATGAAATCCAGCGATTTCATTGGGTTTACTTAGTTACTACCCCTCAGTGACCCCTGATAGCAAATAGCTGCCAGAGCAATCCAATGGCCTATGAGCCCATGGAGGTGGAGCTATCTGGAGGTCACTGAGGGGTAGTAACTAAGTAAACAGCTTGTTTTTAACAACATATTTTTGAAACATGAACATTTACACATTTTCCACACTTTTATGAGCATTTAAAACATAATCCATTAATTATATAAAATTATATTATATTATATTTTATAAAAATAGTTTTACTTTTCCAATGATGAGTGGAGTGCCCTAATGGTGAGCCACCGCTGGGACTTGGGTGTGTTTTGATAAATGACGTTACCATAGTCCAGGAAGCAGCAGTTGGGTTACTAAGGTCTTTCTAATGGATACAGTAAAACAATTCTTAGATCTGTATAGTAACCTAAGCTTACAGTTAATTGTTTTTCTGATATAATCAAAATCCTTTCCAAAAAAATCATTCAAAACCTCAAACCTCACTTGAGTTTTGAAATTGCCAGCTGTGGAGTTTATTCTATGCTGTGTACCAAACAGCATGATAAAGGACTTTGCTGGATTTAAAACTTAACGATTTGTTAGAAAACATTTTTGTAAAGTGATAAAATCATCTTGGAGAGATTTTTTAAACTAAAATATGTGAACCTGACTGTATCATCAGCTTTTAAGTGAACATGTACACTACCGTTCAAAAGTTTGGGGTCACTTAGAAATGTCCTTGTTTTTGAAAGCAAAGTAATTTTGTTGTAAATGTGGTAAATTACTATTATAGCTAGAAACAGGTGATTTTTTTATGGAATATCTACATAGGCGTACAGAGGACCATTATCAGCAACCATCACTCCTGTGTTCCAATTGCACGTTGTGTTAGCTAGTTCAAGTTGATAATTTTAAAAGGCTAATTGATCATTAGAAAACCCTTTTGCAATTATGTTAGCAAGGCTGAAAACTGTTCTGCTGATTAAAGAAGCAATAAAACTGTCCTTCTTTAGACTAGTTGAGTATCTGGACCATCAGCATTTGTGGGTTCGATTACAGGCTCAACATGACCAGAAATAAAGATCTTTCTTCTGAAACTTGTCAGTCTATTATTGTTCTGAGAAATTAAGGCGAGAGAAATTGAGAAATTGCCAAGAAACTGTGAGAAATTGCCAAGAAACTGAAGATCGCACTGTGCACTACTCCCTTCACAGAACAGCGCATACTGGCTCTAACCACAATAGAAAGAGCAGTGGGAGGCCCTGGTGCACAACTGAGTAAGAGGACAAGTACATTAGAGTGTCTAGTTTGAGAAACAGACGCCTCACAAGTCCTCAACTGGCAGCTTCATTAAATAGTACCCGCAAAACCCTAGTCTCAACGTCAACAGTGAAGAGGCGACTTCTGTATACCAGCCCTACCTTGTCACAACACAACGGATTGTCTCGAACGCATTAAGAAAAAATAAGTGTTAAACAAATCTAGCGTTAAACATATCCAAATATATTTTATATTTGAGATTCTTCAAAGTAGTCACCCTTGGCCTTGATGACAGCTTTACACACTCTTGTCAATCTCTCAACGAGCTCCATGAGATAGTCACCTGGAATGCATTTCAATTAACAGGTGTGTCTTGTTAAAAGTTCATTTGTGGAAATTCTTTCCTTCTTAATGTGTTTCATCCAATCAGTTGTGTTGTGACAAGGTAGGGGTGGTATACAGAAGATAGCCCTATTTTGTAAAAGACCAAGTTCATATTATGGCAAGAACAGCTCAAATAAGCAAAGAGAAACGCCGAGTAGCTGAACAGATGATCTCCGCATGTGTGGTTCCCACCGTGAAGCATTGAGGAGGAGTGATTGTGTGGGAGTGCTTTGCTGGTGACACTGTCTGTGATTTATTTAGAATTCAAGGCACACTTAACCAGCATGGCTACCACAGCATTCTGCAGCGATATGCTATCCCATCTGGTTTTGCACTTAGTGGGACTATTATTTATTTTTCAACAGGACAATGACCCGACACACTTCTACGGTGTGTGAGGGCTATTTGAGCAAGAAGGAGAGCGATGGAGTGCTGCATCAGATGACCTGGTCTTCACAGTCACCTGACCTCAACCCAATTGAGATGGTTTGGGATGAGTTGGACCACAGAGTGAAGGAAAAGCAACCAACAAGTGCTCAGCATATGTGGGAACTCCTTCAAGACGGTTGGAAAAGCATTCCTCATGAAGCTGGTTGAGAGAATGCCAAGAGTGTGCAAAGCTGTCATCAAGGCAAAGGGTGGCTACTTTGAAGATTCTCAAATATAAAATATATTTGGATTTGTTTAACACTTTTTTGGTTACTACATGATTCCGTATGTGTTATTTCATAGTTTTGTTGTCTTCACTATTATTCTACAATGTAGAAAATAGTAAAAATAAAGAAAAATACTTGAATGAGTAGGTGTGTCCAAACTTTTGGCTAGTGCTGTATGTCTATAGTTGTGTGGGTCTATAGAGTTTCCACCTTTATGAAGAGTTGTCACTTGTGTTCATTTCCATACAAAAGGTAATCCTACAATTGTTAAAGACACATTGAATAGATCTGCTAGAGCAGTGGTTCCCAAACATTTTATAATCCCGTACCCCTTCAAGCATTCAACCTCCAGCAGCGTACCCCCTCTAGCACCAGGGTCAGCGCACTCTCAAATGTTGTTTTTTGCCATCATTGTAACACACAATACATTTATTAAACATAATGAGTGTGAGTTTTTGTCACAACCCGGCTTGTGGGATGTGACAAAGAGCTCTTATAGGATCAGGGCACAAATAATAATATAATAATAATCAATAATTTTGTTCTTTATTTATCCATCTTACAAATAAAACATTATTTGTTCAATGAAAAATGTGAATAACTCACCAAAGGTTAATGAGAAGGGTGTGCTTGAAAATATGCACATAACTCTCTGCAATGTTGAGTTGTCTCAGTCAGAGAGTCTCAGTCTTAAATCATTTTCCACACACAGTCTGTGCCTGTATTTAGTTTTCATGCTAGTGAGGGACGAAAATCCACTCTCACATAGGTATGTGGTTGCAAAGGGCATCAGTGTCTTAACAACGCAATTTGCTAAGGCAGGATAATCTGAGCCTAGCCCAATCAAAAAATCTAGCGTTGGCTTCTGATGAATTAAAATTTTCACAGAATCACTTGTTGCAATTTCGATGAGGCTCTCTATTTCAGATTTGGATAAGTGGACTGGAGGCAGGGCATGTATGTCACGACTCCGACCGAAGGTGGCTCCCCTTCCTGTTCGGGTGGCGCTCAGCGTTCGTCGTCGCCGGCCTACTAGCTGCCACTGATTCTTTTCTCCCCCTCCTTATGTGTTTATTGATTACACCTGTTTTGAGTGTGTTGTAATTAATTGGGCTTTATTAGCCAGCCAGCCCGCCCGTTTCTTTGTGCGGGATTGATTATTGTAACCCTGGTGTTTGATACAGACGAACGTGTTGGTGTATGTCCGTGTATAGTGCTGGACTGTTTTCGTTTCAAGTGTGTGTGTACTGGGAGCGGAGTCAGGTGCAGGAGAGCAGAGAGTTGTGAACAGGCGCACACTTTATTGAGGCAGGAGAAACCAACAGACGGTCGCCACTGCGTCAAGACCTCCAGCCAATTGGCACAAGTGCAAACAGTCACAATAATTATGTTCAACCAAATAAACATACCTCGTGACAAAACACGGAATAATACGAACACCAGTCTGGCTCGTCAAAATTGACATGTAACACAATTCTACACAAAGACATGAGGGGGAACAGAGGAATAAATACATGCAATGTGATTAGGGAATGAAAACCAGGTGTGCAGGGAACAAGACAAAACAAATGGATAAATGAAAAATGAAGCAGCGATGGCTAGAAAGCCGGTGACGTCGACCGCCGAACGCCACCCGGACAAGGAGTGGAGCCGACTTCAGCGGAAGTCGTGACAAATAGGTTGGTTATTTGACCTATTTAAAAGGTCATTTGTTTATTTCCAGAACTGCTGTGGATTTTTACAATTATTTTTAAGACTATCCATTAGGAGGCATTTCTACTTTTAGTTTTACTGCCGTTTCTTAATTTTCTAAAGGACTCCCAATCAGTTGGATTTTTGGTTCTATGGTACGTAGCCCAGTTTTTATCACTTTCTCTGAACAGATGTATTAAGTCAGAGCTAACCCAGGGAAGGTGACAGCCCTAAACTTCACTGTTCTCCAAGGTCCATGTTTATCACATACCTTTGTGAATTCAATGGGAAAGTAATCCCATGTATTTTAATCAACTTGGGTGGACAATCCTGTCAAGACGTGCCACCAAGAGCCAATCCAGCAAAGTCCCATTATGAATTTGTGGTATGACTCTCATTGGTTCTTTAATTAATTGAGTAAAATACATATATTTTCAATAGTTTTTCTATCCTTAGCAGAGGATTTATCTAGCCAATTCTTATTATAAATTTTCCCAGAAAGGACCACTATGGAAGAAAAGAAGCACATCTCCCACACGTGAGCAAAAGCATATAATGTTTGTCTGAAACACAGGATTTGTGTAGTTTAATGATATACTAAACATCCAAAGTATCTTTAAATTAGAATGACCGCAATGTATTAGGACTTGCTGCATGTATACAGTGCTCTCCATAAGCATTTAGACAATGATGCTACATTTTTTAGCCTGAGTTTCAGTGAGGGAAAGTGTGCTTTTCTAGATTTGTATGTTTTATATGTGTTTGTACAGGGTGTGTGAATAGTCGACACCTCATCGACACCTTAATTCAGGACTAATATATGGCTAATAGGACATACTAAAGGCCTTGTTAGCTACAGTGCCTTCAGAAAGTACTCATACCCCATAATTTATTCCACACGTTGTTGTGTTATAGCCTGAATTCAAGATCGATTACATTTTTTTTTAAACATTTGTTTTTTACCCATCTACAAACAATGTGCCATAATGTCACACCCTGACCATAAAGATCTCTATTTTGGTTAGGTCGGGGTGTGACTAGGGTGGGTAATTCTAGGTTGTTTTATTTCTATGTTGGTATGGTTCCCTGGTATGGTTCCCAATCAGAGGCAGCTGTTTATCATTGTCTCTGATTGGGGATCATATTTAGGCAGCCATTTCCCCACTGTGTTTTGTGGGATCTTGTTTATGTGTAGTTGCCTGTGAGCACTCCATAGCTTCACGCGTCGTTGGCGCTTTATTGTTTTTTGTGTGTTTCACGAATTAAAAGATGTGTAACCCATATAACGCTGCGCCTTGGTCTGAATGTTATTACGACGATCGTGACACATAATGACAAAGTGAAAACATGTTTTTAGAAATGTTTGCAAATTTATTGAGAATGAAATACAGAAATATCTAATTTACAGAAGTATTCACACCCCTGAGTCAATGCATGTTAGAATCACCAAGTCTTTCTGGGTAAGGCTCTAAGGACTTTGCACACCTGGATTGTACAATATTTGCTCATAATTGTTAAATTCTTCAAGCTCTGCCTTTGGTTGTTAGACATCTTGCCATAGATTTTCAGGCTGATTTATATCAAAACAGTAACTAGGCCACTCAGAAACACATAATGTTGTCTTGTTAAAGCAACTCCTGTGTATATTTGACCTTGTGTTTTAGGTTATTATCCTGCTGAAAGGTGAATTTGTCTCTCAGTGTCTGTTGGAAAGCAAACTGAACGAGGTTGTCGTCTAGGATTTTGCCTGTGCTTAGTTCTATTCAGTTTCTTTTTTATTCCCGATTGTGTGTAGGCCAGTGACACAAAATCTCAATTTAATCCGTTTTCAATTCAGGCTGTAACACAACAATGTGAAAACAAATCAAGGGGTGTGAATACTTTCTGAAGGCACTGTATACTTTTGCACCTTAAAATACACTGCTACCCATAATTATGTTTTTGTTCAAACACTGCATACTGATATTTTGAATCCTAGCTATTGATATACAGTACACATATTTCCAATGTAAATTGTATATCCTCCAGTGTAAATTTGCTGATAGAACAATTACACATCATAGGAGACTATGTCTTCTGTACCTATGCCTATATACTGTATGTAGACTGTGTACATTCCTCTGTCTTTATAGTGTCTTTATATTTTGTCTATTGCTCTCTGCACCATTTCACCAAGTCAAATTCTATTCTATACGTAAATGTTCTTTACGAATAAAGGTGATTCTAATTCTGACTAAAGAATGTATATTCGATGTGTTTAAGTGTTGTATTTGTATCACTGTTTTGAAAGCGTTTTTTTTTTTAACTGTGATTTTATGAAAAATAAATACATCTAATGATAGACCGATCATTTGCATAAAAATGCACTATGAACAAGAAACGTATTCGATGCATTTCATTGTTAGTATTCTGATTGGCCAATAGATGGCGATTCATACCAAGCCATGAAACCAAGCAAAATTGTCCAGTGTTAACTGTAGTCTGTAACACATGGCTCTCCAACCCTGTCCCTGGAGAGCTAATGTCCTATAGGTTTTCCCTCCAACACCAGTTGTAACCAACCTGATTCAGTTTATCAACCAGCTAATTACCATGTGGGCTAGATTAAAGCTGTCGGGAAAATGTACAGGACGGTAGCTCTGAGGGAACAGGGTTGGAGAGCCCTGTTGTAACATGATTCCCTTTTGAAGCCAAGTCCAAACAGATACACAGGGCAACATTTGGAATATCCTATATGTAAAGAATCTTAATTTTCACATCACAAACTGAAAAGTGAATGTAGTCGTTCATAGGATAAGGGGGAGGGGGCATGAGCTCTGGGGGCCAATGCGACTTTCATCAATGTCTATTTTTGTTGTTGTTAATAAATAATTTTAACAGTAACCCTCAAACGTTTGAAAACGTTTTCATTTCCATATGTACTCGGAAGCTAAGTATTTGTTTCTTGGGATGCAAGAATGTGACAGATATATATATATATATATAGATCAAAGTGCCTCAGGCCTTGAAAAAGAAATGATTGAACTGATTGAAAGCAAGGTGATATCGGTAAACAAATGCCATGGTCAGGGCTATGGGGCCAACATAGCAGACCAAAAACCTAATGCTCCTTAGGTAGTTCTTTATGAGTTTTAGTGTAGAAAAACGATCTCTACGCAGAAGCGACAGTGCCAGGGAAGGTTAAAAACTGCTTGATTGTCGTAGTAACATCAGGGAAACTGGGCAGAAGGGAGTGGTGCAAATACAGCAGTTATGCAACATCTTTCATTGAGCCTCTCGCATTCTCCTTATTTGGCCTCACCACATTACGGAAAGAGATGAACTGTATAGGAAGTTCCGGGATAAGGTCGTCTGGAAACCGGACAGTCAATAAATTGGTAGATGCAAACAGATTATCATCTTTAGCGCACAACAGTTCTTTAGGGCTCAAACAAAAGAAAGCAGTTTACGATTTTGATCATACTGGTAAGCCAGCATTTGAGTTGTGGTTGCAATATCAACAGTCCCTTATCTCTGGTGCTTGGCATGCATAATTCAAGACTAATTTAAAATTGTAAGCAGCGCAATGGACATATAATGCACAATGTCTCAGAAAAGACGGTATAGGTTGTCAATACTCAGAATGGAAAACAGTCGGGCTCGCATCCCGGACCTGCGGTTGTGAGGCCGGTTGGATGTACTGTCAAATTCTCTAAAACGACGTTGGAGGCGGCTGTGTTAGAGAAATTCATATTCAATTCACTGGCAACATCTCTGGTGAACATTCTTTCAGCCAGCATATCAATTACACACTCTCTGAAAACTTAAGACATCTTTGGCATTGTGTTATGTGACAAAACTGGATTTGGTCTTTTACCCAATAGAGCTATCTTCTGTATACCACCCTTACCTTGTCACAACACAACTGATTGGCTCAAACGCATTAAGAAGGAAAGAAATTACACAAATTAACTTTTAACAAAGCACACCTGTTAATTAATTGAAATGCTATCCAGGTGACTACCTCATGAAGCTGGTTGAGAGAATGCCAACATTGTGCAAAGCTGTCATCAAGGCAAAGGGTGGCTACTTTGAAGAATCTAAATGAATATAAAATGTATTTTGACAGTGGTTGGTTACTACATGATTCCATATGTGTTATTTCATAGTTTTAAAGTCTTCACTATTATTTTACAATGTATAAAATAGTACACATTTTAAAAAAAACTTAGAATGAGTAGGCGTGTCCAAAGTTTTGACTGATACTGTATATCTGAAAATCCCAGCTCATTGGCTATCTATCTAGCTATGTTTCAAACCGATAGGTGGTCATTGGACCAAGACACTGTCAATCAAGTGAACGCTGCTCGTCTCATTGGTGCGTAATGATGGCTGATTTTCATGGGCTAATTGACATGTTCTGTAGACAAAATGTAATGTAGAATGATGAAACATGTTTGGTTGCCTTTTACAGTGTCTAAGGTTTGCACAGAAACCGAACTTGACCCGGTTAAGATTGTGAGGTTTCTGGCTGAGGATAGCTGAATGGCACCAGAGTTATTAGCCTCTCACTTTGCCCGAAGAAATGCAATTCTAATCATATCTAAAGCATTCCTTTAAAAGGTGATTTTTTTTAAACATCTGAAATCCGGAAATGGCTCCTTGATATAAACGGAGTGGGACAGTGCAGGAACTCATCATTGGCAGAAGTCAATGGACTGTCCAATGGCAGGTATCAATGGGCGTTTCCTGATATCAAGGAAAGCCAATATCAAGAAACGCCCCAAATTGTGGTCTGCAATTACAATATATTCCAACGTCCTACTGGGCAGACTTCAATTCAATGTCTTTTCCATGTTGATTCAACATAATGTAATTGAAAAGACGTGGAAACAATGGTCACTCAACCAGTGTGTACCCAGTGGGATAGACCTATGTCAGTTTCAGTTTCATAAAATGATTGTGAGCTGCACACTCCATTATTTGATTCCACACCATGGAATCCATGTTCATATGCCTATTGCCTACTTATAAAACTCAATTGACATAGGCTGTTACTTTTTCCACACCGTTTTATTTCACACTATTTGAACATCTCCGCAGCGGCAGTCCGCAGTCAGGTTTCAAACTTTAGGCTCCTTTGGACGGCAGGCGGGGTAAGAGAGGCAATCCCGGGGAGAGATTTACTTTACCATTCAAACCAGTGCTGGGTGGAGCTACAGTATCTACGGATGGAGTCACTCCAAACTTGGCTCGCCAGTCGCCTCAAATACTTTACTTCAGCAAATTGGATTATTTACCAATGTGAATGTTCGGCAGACAAAGTGTCCAGGTTCACAGCATTTGATCTCCCTCCATACTGAGTTTTATCGCGCAGCAAGTCCCGTTTTTCGCCAATATCGGAAGACTGATTTTTATTTTATTTGAAATAACAAATGCTGATTTTGCTGGAAATGTAATCTAAGAAACAAAGGCAGAAGTTGCAGAAGACTTGATTCCCTTTTCCCTGTCCCGAGAACTATTGGAAGAGATGTATTTCTGATCATGGACTAAAGAAGATGCCTTTGCTCTGTACATCAAAACACATGTTTTGCCTGCGCGATTAGCATACAGAGATCCCTGTGGATTAATTTAAGGACGATGGATAATTTTTTCACCGAGGTAAGTTGGCTATTAAAACTTTGTCGTACTAAAAACGCATCATT
The DNA here is from genome assembly GCF_021184085.1 of Oncorhynchus gorbuscha. Classification (NCBI taxonomy): domain Eukaryota; kingdom Metazoa; phylum Chordata; class Actinopteri; order Salmoniformes; family Salmonidae; genus Oncorhynchus; species Oncorhynchus gorbuscha. The sequence continues at coordinate 2,599,440 of NC_060194.1, read as the reverse complement.
GAGTTAGAGGTTGGTTATAAAAAGTCTGTAGTAAGAATTATATTTCAAGAAAGTGATGGGAAACAACTTTCATTATTTTTTGGGGGGGGAGCTGAAAGTTGATGCCATGTAAACCTTGTACTTATGCGCTCTAAGGAATACGAATGAATAGCAAATGTTCTTATTTCTGTAACATCGTTCCTTATAATGCAATAAGATTTAGATTTAGGCTGTGTGTCAAATGCTTCTGGATAAAACAGGGTTTGGACCTTTTCCAAGTAGAACTCTGGCATTTCCGTACCTTCGTTTTTTCACGTTTCCTCCTAGAAGACATCCTGCGAAAGCTAATAATAGAAGCAATAGAATATGGATTCAACCTACACCACTTGAGTCAAGGGAAACTGTAATTAGCCGATTATTGACACTTGTTGATTGCATGCATATTTATAGCCTATAGAAAACCCAAACACTATGATCCTCATTAATATGTCTACTACTGGCTTGTTATTGAATAATGTTAGTTGAATAATGTTCGTTAAAGAACTGATAATGCTTTATACCTTTCAATATTTTAAAACTGTTATCACACATAGAATATTAGCTAAATGCTTTATATTTATCCTCTTCGTAAAAACCTGAGATATTAAATGGTATAAAACATGGGATAAAACACATACAAAATTATCCACTGTTAAATCAACACTGATTGTGTTTAATTCAACACTGGTCCAGTGTCTACACAACACGTGTAGCAATAGGCCTAGTTGATTATTGAGCTGATTAGCAATGCATCTAAAATATGTGTGTGAAAAAAAACTTGAGTCTTGAGTATCATTTGAAATGTTGAGACAAGGAGAAGGGGAGTGGTGTGTTGCAATTTACTGTTCGCTTTCTCGGTGTGGAAACGTTATTTGGAGAGTTCACAACCTGATAACTTGTGAAAAACAAGTTTTGATTTATTTCATACCATTTACACGTTTTGCCAATTTGTTCATTGCGTTTTGTTTGTGCGCAATCAACATGTGTCTTGTTTCTCCGTCCTCATGTTGACGGAGCATGCGCAACTGAGCACACATAGAAGTAGGCTAACTAGCCTGCTGCCGCAAATGTAGGAAAGTGTAGGATGTCTGATTTTTTGAGATTTTTATTTATTTTTACATCCATTGTGAATGATAATACAGTGCCTTTGTAAATTATTAAGATAACCCTTGACCTTTAAAAAATGTTACATTTAAAGCCTTATTCTGAAACGGATTTTTAAAAAACTCCTCAGCAATCTACACACAATACCCCATAATGACAATGCAAAAACAGGTTTTTATAAATGTTTGCAAATGTATTAAAAACAAAAAACAGATACCTTATTTACGTAAGCATTCAGACCATTTGCTATGAGACTTGAAATTGAGCTCAGGTGCATCCTGTTTCCATTGATCATCCTTGAGATGTTTCGACAACTTCATTGGGTCCACCTGTGGTAAATTAAATTAATTGGACATGATTTGCAAAGGCATATACCTGTCTATATACGGTCTCACAGTTGTCAGAGCAAAAACCAAGACAAGAGGTCAAAGGTAATTGTCTGTAGAGCTCTGAGACAGAATCCTGTCGAGGCACAGATCTGGGGAAGGGTAACAAAAAAATTGGGCAGCATTGAAGGTTCCCAAGAACACAGTGTCCTACATCATTATTAAATGGAAGAAGTTTGGAACCACCGAGACTCTTCCTAGAGCTGGCCGCCTGGCCAAACTGAGCAATTGGCGGAGAAGGGCCTTGGTCAGGGAGGTGACCAAGAACCCGATGGTCACTCTGACAGAGCTCTAGAGTTCCTCGATGGAGATCAGAGAACCTTCCAGAAGGACAACCATCTCTGCAGCGCTCCACCAATCAGGCCTAAATGGTAGAGTGGCCAGACGGAAGCCACACCTCAGTAAAAGGCACATGACAGCCCGCTATGAGTTTGCCAAAAGGCACATGAAGGTGTGGTTTTGGTTTAACACTGGTTGTTAAGAGCAAAACTGTTGTTCTTTTTGACTAATGACTGTTAATTTAACACTTAAAGAGTTCATTTAATACCTGAATCAACACAAAACAAACGGGGAAGGGTACATTGAAAAATCAACACTAGGTAGGTAACACTGGCAAATTTGCTGTGTGAGTCAGGGAAATACGCTGTCGAAACCACAGTGTACATACAATTTTGGTATTTATTAGGATCCCCGTTAGCCGCTGCAAATGCATCATCTACTCCTCCGGGGGTCCACAATGACAGTTGATTTGTGAAACCTGTATGATGAAAAGAACACCACTCCCTTTTGATGATGCAGGTATAAGCTGGAAAAGTGTTGATGTTTGAGTCACACCTGAATATCACTTTGCCCCCAAGCGGTTATTGCACCACCACTGACAGTTGGGAAAGTTGACTTCACCTATCATTACGTATGATGTGTTCATTGGCTGAATATAAAAATACAAAAAAATCAATTTCCCCCTCAGGTAGAAAAGGCTTGATCATCCCCATAACCAACCGAAGTAGATAAACAAGTAGAAGCAACAGTTAGTTGATATCCTTGTTGCATGACCACAGAAATTCTGAAAACAGTGAATATTTCTCAATGCCAGAAGCAGGCAGGCCGATATTTGAGACTACTCTGTGTGAGCCTGCCTGCTTCTGGCAATGAGAAATATTCACTGCCTTTATATCTCTCAGTTAATCTCTGCCTGAAACAAAGCCCCCAGTCTTTAAGGAAAAGGGCATTTGACAAGGAAACAAACTCGCTTCCAACCAGTAAAGGTAGTGCAGAGAATGTAGATTAGCTTATTTCCCCCTGGTAGATACATATAGATATATTCTTTTCGGTCTTGATATTCAAAAGTCAAAACACTGGCTGGCTTCAAGGTTGAGTGTTCATTCATTTAGTGGTGATAGACGGCACTCACCACTGGCCATTTTATTGTACGTTTCCATAGATTGGTAAGATAGCATTCACACGTAGGTTTTCCTGTAGACGCCAATCTTATCCAGTGGCCAAGTCGGTCTTGACACAGCAGAGTCAGACGGTTCAATGTCTATCAGCACTGTCAGTTGAATGGGCTTGTGTTTGTTTGAACTGCTGTGTTGTGGGCGGACTTGCTTCAAGATAGCTTGGGCAGACTTCACTTTCCACCTATAGTGCCTTCAGAAAATATTCATACCTCTTGATTTATTCCACATTTCGTTGGGTTACAGCCTGAATTCAAAAATGGATTAGAATGGATTACACACAATACCCCATAACGACAAAGTGAAACATGTTTTTAGAATTGTTAGCAAATGTATTGAAAATGAAATACAGAAATATACTGTAAATCGACCACCCAGGAACATTCAGTGTTTTCTTGCTGAGAAACCTTGGCCTTGTGCTTTAGCTCATTGTCCTGCTGAAAGGCCGTCTCCCAGTGTCTGGTGGAAAGCAGACTGAACCAGAGTTTCTTCTAGGATTTTGCCTGTGCTTAGCTCCATTCTGTTTGTTTTTTTATCCTGAAGAACTCCCCAGTGATACAGCCACCACTATTGGATTTTATGCACTTTATATTTGAAAATATGGGAATATTTGTATTCTGTACAGTCTTCCTTTTTTTACTTTGTCAGTAATGTGTTCTCCATTGGATTTTCCCCTGTAAAAGTCACCATTGGCGTGGTGAAATCCTTTATATTCAGGGTTAGAAAGGGCCCATATCTTTTTGACTGGGTGTATTTATGCCATCCATTTTTCACCTCAAAGGGATATTCAATATCTGCTTTTCTTCTTCGTGTTTGAAAGTGAGGGCCTTGTTGCAAATAGGATGCATGTTTTGGAATATTTGTATTCTGTACAGGCTGTGGGGTTCAGAGATGAGGGACCTTACAGATAATTGTTTGTGTGGGGTACAGAGATGAGGGACCTTACAGATAATTGTATGTGTGGGGTACAGAGATGAGGGACCTTACAGATAATTGTATGTGTGGGGTACAGAGATGAGGGACCTTACAGATAATTGTTTGTGTGGGGTACAGAGATGAGGGACCTTACAGATAATTGTTTGTGTGGGGTACAACGATGAGGTAGTCATTCAAAAATCTTAAACACTAGTATTGCACACAGAGTCCATCCAACATATTACGTGACTTGTTAAGCATATTTTTACTACTCAACTTATTTAGGCTTGCCATAACAAAGTGGTTGAATACTTCTTGACTCAAGACATTTAAACTTTACATTTTTTAATAAATGTGTAAAAATGTCCAAAAAACAATTTCACTTTGACATTATGGGGTAGTATATGTAGGCCAGTGACACATAAACATGAATCCCTTTTAAATTCAGGCTGTAACAAAACAAAACATGGGGGAAAAGTAAAGGGGTGTATACTTTTTGAATGCATTGTATCAGGTCCAATGTGTCACTAATAACACTGGCACATTACTGGTAGAAGTTTCCTCTAGTGCAGCTACGGGTCAAGTAGGCTTATGTCCCCTATGCAAGTCTTCAACTGAAGAATGAAAACTGTTAGAAAGTTCAACTAAATCCAGCACAGCACTGTGGTCCTTCTGTAGCTCAGTTGGTAGAGCATGGCGCTTGTAACGCCAGGGTAGTGGGTTCAATCCCTGGGACCACCCATATGTAGAATGTATGCACACATGACTGTAAGTCGCTTTGGATAAAAGCAACATTTGAAACCCATAAGATATTTAAGACAGTGTCAACTCACTTCACTAAAAGAGGGTTTCATTCATATCATTTTATTAGTATAACTCTTTTGCGAGGGCACTTCTTGTACAGTTGCTGATAAAACGATCATCGGTGATCAATTATAAAAATTCTCAAACACCGGATATACTCTTTCAATGCACCAGTCACTAGATGTCACAACTTATTGAGGACACTGTGAACTAACTGTTTCATGAGCAAAATATGTTGAGCCTCTGTGAATACAACCTCATGAAATCATTCTAGAATACCGCTGCTTAGCAGGCTGCTCCCATAGCCCGCAACTGTCTGCATTTCTCATTCAGGGCATAAAATATAATAGCCTAATCATGATGTTAATGGTGTTACCACAACAAACACAGTCTATATTATACTGAAACGCTCTCATGATGAATTCAAAGCAGTGGTGCTGTGTTAGATGTTGAAGTTTCTTTCTCTCTTTCTTCCGGCTTCTTCAAGGGTTGAAACGTGACACCTGTGAAACGGCCAGATGGAATTTAAAGATCTTGCAGATTTAGAATTTTGTGCTCAGCTGCGTTCTTTGTCTTCTACCTAATGCGGTTACCGTGTACTCCTGTTCTTACTGAACATTTGCTTAGTCTGAAGCTTCATTATGTGGACAATTGTTGAGATTACTTACAAGTTAATAAACCGGACACAAGACTAACAGCCATAAAAGTGCATATTTGGGAACACTTAACCTGACGGGTACATACTTATGTACTTCATAACACAGTTATAAACATACCTACCAGCATTCATAAACTGCAAGGCAACAATGGCAAAACATACAAAAATATCAACTTGGTGGTTGCTGGCACAAGTCGACATAAGCATGTATGAAACTGCTAATGAGTGTGGTATGTCTGGGTTATTAATGTGTTATGAAGTAGGCAGCCTTCAAGTAAAGGTTTGAAAGTCAGGACATGGAGATTTGTTGGAGCATGTACAGTTGAAGTCGGAAGTTTACATACACCTTTAGCCAAATGCATTTAAACACAGTTTTTCACAACTCCTGACATTTAAATCCTAGTGCAAATTCCCTGTCTTAGGTCAGTTAGGATCACCACTTTATTTTAAGGACATTACATTTCAGAATAATAGTAGAGAGAATGATTTATTTCAGCTTTTATTTCTTTCATCACATTCCCAGTGGGTCAGAAGTTTACATACGCTTAATTGGTATTTGGTCGCATTGCCTTTAAATTGTTTAATTTGGGTCAAATGTTTCAGGTAGCCATCCACAAGCTTCACAGAATAAGTTGGGTGAATTTTGGCCCATTCCTCCTGACAGAGCTGGTGTAACTGAGTCAGGTTTGTAGGCCTCCTTGCTCGCACATGCTTTTTCAGTTCTGCCCACAAATGTACTATAGGATTGGGGTCAGGGCTTTGTGATGGCCACTCCAATACCTTGACTTTGTTGTCCTTAAGCCATTTTGCCACAACTTTGGAAGTATGCTTGGGGTCATTGTCCATTTGGAAGACCCATTTGCGACCAAGCTTTAACTTCCTGACTGATGTCTTGAGATGTTGCTTCAATATATCCACATCATTTTCCTCCTCATCATGCCATCTATTTTGTGGAGTGCACCAGTCCCTCCTGCAGCATAGCACCCTCACAACATGATGCTGCCACCCCCGTGCTTCATGGTTGGGATGGTGTTCTTCGGGCTTGCCTTCTCCTTGCCTCCCCCTTTTTCCTCCAAACATAACGATGGTCATTATGGTCAAACAGTTCTATTTTTCTTTAATCAGACCAGAGGATATTTCTCCAAAAAGTACAATCTTTGTCCCCATGTGCATTTGCAAACTGTAGTCTGGCTTTTTTATGGCGGTTTTGAAGTAGTAGCTTCTTCCTTGCTGAGCGGCCTTTCAGGTTATGTTAATATAGGACTTGTTTTACTGTGGATATACAGTGCCTTGCGAAAGTATTCGGCCCCCTTGAACTTTGCGACCTTTTGCCACATTTCAGGCTTCAAACATTTTGTGAAGAATCAACAAGTGGGATACAATCATGAAGTGGAACGACATTTATTGGATATTTCAAACTTTTTTAACAAATCAAAAACTGAAAAATTGGGCGTGCAAAATTATTCAGCCCCCTTAAGTTAATACTTTGTTTGCTGCGATTACAGCTGTAAGTCGCTTTGGGTATGTCTCTATCAGTTTTGCTCTATCAGTTTTTCCCATTCCTCCTTGCAAAACAGCTCAAGCTCAGTGAGGTTGGATGGAGAGCATTTGTGAACAGCAGTTTTCAGTTCTTTCCACAGATTCTCGATTGGATTCAGTTCTGGACTTTGACTTGGCCATTCTAACACCTGGATATGTTTATTTTTGAACCATTCCATTGTAGATTTTGCTTTATGTTTTGGATCATTGTCTTGTTGGAAGACAAATCTCCGTCCCAGTCTCAGGTCTTTTGCAGACTCCATCAGGTTTTCTTCCAGAATGGTCCTGTATTTGGCTCCATCCATCTTCCCATCAATTTTAACCATCTTCCCTGTCCCTGCTGGAGAAAAGAAGGCCCAAACTATGATGCTGCCACCACCATGTTTGACAGTGGGAATAGGGTGTTCAGGGTGATGAGCTGTGTTGCTTTTACGCCAAACATAATGTTTTGCATTGTTGCCAAAAAGTTCAATTTTGGTTTCATCTGACCAGAGCACCTTCTTCCACATGTTTGGTGTGTCTCCCAGGTGGCTTGTGGCAAACTTTAAACAACACTTTTTATGGATATCTTTAAGAAATGGCTTTCTTCTTGCCACTCTTCCATAAAGGCCAGATTTGTGCAATATACGACTGATTGTTGTCCTATGGACAGAGTCTCCCACCTCAGCTGTAGATCTCTGCAGTTCATCCAGAGTGATCATGGGCCTCTTGGCTGCATCTCTGATCAGTCTTCTCCTTGTATGAGCTGAAAGTTTAGAGGGAACGGCCAGGTCTTGGTAGATTTGCAGTGGTCTGATACTCCTTCCATTTCAATATTATCGCTTGCACAGTGCCTCTTGGGATGTTTAAAGCTTGGGAAATATTTTTGTATCCAAATCCGGCTTTAAACTTCTTCACAACAGTATCTCGGACCTGCCTGGTGTGTTCCTTGTTCTTCATGATGCTCTCTGCGCTTTTAACGGACCTCTGAGAATATCACAGTGTAGGTGCATTTATACGGAGACTTGATTACACACAGGTGGATTGTATTTATCATCATTAGTCATTTAGGTCAACATTGGATCATTCAGAGATCCTCACTGAACTTCTGGAGAGAGTTTGCTGCACTGAAAATAAAGGGGCTGAATAATTTTGCACGCCCAATTTTTCAGATTTTGATTTTGATTTCTTTTTATTTTCCCATGATGTCAAGCAAAGAGGCACTGCATTTGAAGGTAGGCCTTGAAATACATCCACAGGTACACCTCCAATTGACTCAAATTATGCCAATTAGCCTATCAGAAGCTTCTAAAGCCATGACATCATTTTATGAAGCATGTGACAAATGACATTTGATTTAGAAGTCCTGACATTCAAAACATTTCTTGAAGGGTGCCTACTTAAGGACTTCATAAAACAGTCATAACCCATACATAGGAACCTCAGTTTCTGTGACATCTCTGAAAGCCAAATACCAGTTTCATGAAGTTGGCCTTTGACAATTTGTAACACCTGAAACATAAACAAAAGTCTTGTCTTAGCACACTTTTAGGAGGGTTGTATCGTATTTCCCCCTTCATTTTAGTGCATGTGACCCTACCAAAGGAAACCAGGAGAAATCAGCCAGTCAGTCAAGTTTCTCCTGAAGAATGGCTGCTGGATCATTTAACACCTTTTCACACCACTCTTGAAATAACACCTACTCAAGGAAGCAGATATTTTGGGCCGAAGCCAGAACAGTCTGCAATGTATCTCGAAGCGTTTTCTCCACCCCGAACCGACAGAGTAAGGTCACAGAGCAACTGTGACAGAGACAAATGAAACATGATCCATCCCTGCATCTACTGATTGAACTGACTGTTTCCATGGGCTTGATACACTTTTGGCCAAAATCTGCTCCCTTTTGGAGAAAAGACAAACATCCGAAATACAAAAATAAGTGTCCAGAAAATTCCTCAGAGTCTTTTGACTTTTCGGTTTTCTAGGTTAATCCCTGCTTCAAACATCACGATACAGCTCAGTATGTAGATCTCTATAGCATCTAGACAGGGCATGACTTCACCTCGCTGCTAATTGTAAGGATACTCACTGATCCACAGTGTGTTTCTGTTTACCATGTCAAGGTGTAAATGAGTGTGGAATATAAACCACTTTTACCCTTTTACTCTTCAGTGTGAATGGATGAGCTTGAGAAAAACAATCTGGGTTGTGTTCATTAGGGCAGGCAACAGAAAACATAGACAAAGGTGTGTTTCTTATTTAACAATTTCAGGTAGTCCCTCCCTGTTTCGCATTCTCTTCCATTTGGTATGCAATGAAAATGGCCCAGTTTCCTGCCTGATTGCTGGTAACATTCCGTATGGCTCTGAAACATCTTACCTCTACCGTCCTCCTGCTTGAGTCAATATGTGCATCTGTATACAGGCCATGGTTGTGTTCCAGCACTTCATAATACATACTTTTGTTTCCTTTACACCTCTTTGGTTCACACATTTTTTTGTTAGGTTTTTGCAATCAGTGGTGCAGCTTTTTTATTTTTACCTTTATTTAACTAGGCAAGTCAGTTAAGAACAGATTGTTATTTTCAATGACGGCCTGGGAACAGTGGGGTTAACTGCCTGTTCAGGGGCAGAACGACAAATTTGTACCTTGTCAGCTCGGGGGTTTGAACTTGCAACCTTCCGGTTACTAGTCCAACGCTCTAACCACTAGGCTACCCTGCCGCCCCATGATATTAGCTATGCTTCTTGTATGAAAATACAGTTCTGCAGTCCGTTGCCTTTAGTACAGAATGCTGAGGATACCCACTGGGCACCAACTTCAATTCAACGTCTATCCCATGTTGGTTCACCGTCATTTCAATGAAATGACATGGAAGCAATCTTGATTCAACCCGTGGGTAGTCACTCAGTAAGCTTTTTTGATGTAATATCCCATAGGAATTTTTTTTTAAGCGTTTGAGCATAAAATACATACGCAATATATCAAAATCATCAGGAGGAATATAAAAAATGGCTTCCTGACACTAATGGCTCCTGTTGGATCGGTGTTCCAGACAGCTGGTCAATTAAAAACAGCATAAAAGTATCTCAAACTTACCGTGTTTCATTTATGTGCAGTGACAAGCTGTCTCCTATATGCGGAAAGAGATACCGAACAAAGGAAAGCCTGATGCATTTTAACCAACTGCTTTTATCGGTCATCGTTTCTGAGCAGATATGAGGTGTGATTAAAGTACTTGTGAAAGGTCAAATTGGTTTCTAGGTTGCACCTAGTTTTATCTATCAACTGCCCTTCTTACTTTTTCTATCGAGAGATAAACTCACGACGATCATGTTGTAAGATGGATTCATGATGGATAAAAGCATTCTGTTTGGTTATTTATTTGTTATTATCTCCTTGCCATGCAACCCTGTTTCGGTGGAGGAGCTACTGGACTTTTCCACTAAGAGCTCAACTGCTTAATGATTCAGCAGTTCTTTTTTTTATACATGCTGTTGGGAGAGTGTTTAATGTTAAGCATTAAAGGCTTAAAGGGATACTTCGGGATTTTTGCAACAAAGTCCTTTATCTACTTCCCCAGAGTCAGATGAACTCATGGATACCATTTGTATGTTCAGATTGTGAGAGTATGGCAGGAGGAAAGATAGAGGTTGTGTCAAAAGGCATTAGGCCGGATTTGAAACTATGCCAATACTGCAGATGTGTGCCAGAGGCTGCCGCATTACAGCCAAACCAGCCAGGCCACATGATCCTTGTTCTTTTTCAGTTCTATTTGCTGTGTGAACTCCCCTATCAATGCCATACATTGTGGTTTGAATGTCTTTGTAAGTTCAAGGCAATTAAGAATGTATTCACTCTTTCCAAAAGGAAACGGCTTCTGTTCCTAGGTTTTAATTAGCCATTTCTATTAAATGCCAAAATAGGTTCCAACTCATATCCAAAATGTCCATATCTTCCAATAAACTACTTGAGAGATTTCTTTATTATCACACATTTATTACTCACAGTCCTATCATTAGCCACAACAAATTGACATGTGCGTAATGTACAAGAATGGGTTGTAAAAGAAATGAAATTGTGTAATACACATGAAATGCGTTGTGAAGAAAATGGTGTAATACTTTTAAACTAAGGACACGAGGATCCGGTCAGGTAAACAATCTTCAGAGTTTGTTTAAACGTCAGGCACCCGACGTGCCTTGAAACAAGACTACGAAATGGCATTCAGTGCCTTGAAACAAGACTACGAAAATGGCATGCAGTGCCTTGAAACAAGACTACGAAAATGGCATTCAGTGCCTTGAAACAAGACTACGAAAATGGCATTCAGTGCCTTGAAACAAGACTACGAAAATGGCATTCAGTGCCTTGAAACAAGACTACGAAAATGGCATTCAGTGCCTTGAAACAAGACTACGGAATGGCATTCAGTGCCTTGAAACAAGACTACGAAAATGGCATTCAGTGCCTTGAAACAAGACTACGAAAATGGCATTCAGTGCCTTGAAACAAGACTACAAAATGGCATTCAGTGCCTTGAAACAAAGACTACGGAATGGCATTCAGTGCCTTGAAACAAGACTACGGAATGGCATTCAGTGCCTTGAAACAAGACTACGGAATGGCATTCAGTGCCTTGAAACAAGACTACGGAATGGCATTCAGTGCCTTGAAACAAGACTACGAAAATGGCATTCAGTGCCTTGAAACAAGACTACGAAAATGGCATTCAGTGCCTTGAAACAAGACTACGAAAATGGCATTCAGTGCCTTGAAACAAGACTACGAAAATGGCATTCAGTGCCTTGAAACAAGACTACGAAAATGGCATTCAGTGCCTTGAAACAAGACTACGAAAATGGCATTCAGTGCCTTGAAACAAGACTACGAAAATGGCATTCAGTGCCTTGAAACAAGACTACGAAAATGGCATTCAGTGCCTTGAAACAAGACTACGAAAATGGCATTCAGTGCCTTGAAACAAAGACTACGAAATGGCATTCAGTGCCTTGAAACAAAGACTACAAAATGGCATTCAGTGCCTTGAAACAAGACTACAAAATGGCATTCAGTGCCTTGAAACAAGACTACGGAATGGCATTCAGTGCCTTGAAACAAGACTACGGAATGGCATTCAGTGCCTTGAAACAAGACTACGGAATGGCATTCAGTGCCTTGAAACAAGACTACGGAATGGCATTCAGTGCCTTGAAACAAGACTACGGAATGGCATTCAGTGCCTTGAAACAAGACTACGGAATGGCATTCAGTGCCTTGAAACAAGACTACGAAATGGCATTCAGTGCCTTGAAACAGTTCCAGAAAGTTTATATAGTCATCAGATGACCGTTTCACCAGAAGTGAAACAGAAGAAAACAGACAGATATGGGGAGTGAATACCTGAACATGTCCGTTGCAAAGTGTTTTGCTACGGCACTAAGGAATCACGACACAGATTTTAAACGCTGAGAGGGTTGGACTACCTCCCATTTCTTTCTCTTCTTCTTCTTCTTCTTCTTCTTCTTCTTCTTCTTCACATCGCTGACAGAACAGACAGCCTCGAGACCAAATAAACAGCTTGGATCTCTCTTATCTTTGTTGTTCAGCCCGTTTTTAGTATGTGACTGTTGTTACCATTAGAAGAAAGCCAGAAAGGGAAGCCGGTGTTTACATTCGCCCCCTTCTCCTGCATTTGCCCTCCTCCGCTACAATTTAGCAAAACTCTGGATATCCGCACCGGGGGACCACAGCTGGCCAACACATGGCAACACTGGCCTCAGCTGCCAGCCTGTAATATACACATAGACACACACACACACATGGAAAGTAGGTCAGGAAGTCTTTGAGTGTGGGGCCACCGGTTGCTTAGCGAAGGGGCAGAACGAACCCTGATGACTCGGTTGCGCACGATGCATACAAAGGCAAGCAGGTACGAGCTCCATTAAGGATGCAAAAAGACAATACAGACTCAAACTTGAATCAATGTTCGAGAACCGTGTTCCCTGTAGTACCACATCAAGGTCAGCATGCCATACACAGTGGACCAAAGTCAGAGTGTGCATTATGCTGTGACATTCAGGGGGTCTCTATTTTTTTTCTGGACCTCCTATGTGATTTTTAATGGGCCTGATAGTAAAGACTTGTCTCGACCTGTACACATTTTGTATTACATTTTAATTGGGCAACAACACAGCCAGTCATGATGTTTTCATCTTATTGTCAAACAAATCACTTCACAAAGTAGGCTTCCTGCGGATGTTCGTCCACCCCAAATAATTCCAGCATCCAAACATGCACTTGTGCCAGTTGATGAATGGAATGACACATCCGTTATAAAAAGTACAATGACATTCGGTGATTGATTGTAGAAAGAAAATTTGGGAAACCTGAGATACGGGACTGCCCTGAGATGACAGCCACATGAAAGTGCAGCCACGTGGATTATAGGAGAATGGTTAAATGTGTATTCCTTCTTGACCCCAGGGGGGGGGCTGTAAATTCTTGACCCCAGGGGGGGCCCCTGTAAATTCTTGACCCCAGGGGGGGCCCCTGTAACTTCACAATCTGTACTGGACCCACTCCATTTTGCCTACCGCTCCAACAGATCCACATTTCCATTGCAAATCACAATGGCCTAACTCACCTGGAGAAGAGGAACACCCACTCTATGTGAGAATGCTGTTAATTGAGCATTCAACACTATTGTTCCCTCCGTGCTCGTCACCAAGCTCAGGGCCCTAGGCCTGGACACCATCCTCTGCAAATGGATTCTGGACATCCTGACAGGCAGACACACAGGCTGTGAGGACTGGCATCAAACGTCTCCTCCACACTGACTCTGAACACTGGGGCCCGTCAGAGATGTGTCCTCGGCCCTCTGCTGTACTCCCTGTTCAGCCACGACTGTGTGGCTAAGCACGACACCAACTCCATCATCATGTTTGCTGATGACACCACGGTGGTGGGCCTGATCACTAACAACGACAAGGTAGGAGGTAAGTGAACTGGCATTGTGGTGCCAGGACAACAGACTCAACGTCAGCAAAACAAAGGAGTTGAATGTCGATTTCAGGAAGCAGAGGATAGGATACGCCCGATCCACATCCCCGGTAGTGGAGAGAGTCAGTAGTTTTAAGTTCCTTGGCGTCCACATCATTAAGAACTTGACATGGACCAACAACACCACCAATTTTCAGACAGCTAAAAGGTTTTGCTATGCCTCTCCGGATCCTCTCCAAATACTTCCGCTGCACCACTGGCTGCATCACGGCCTGGTACAGGCTCCGCCCACGTCCGCAAGACCCTCCAGCGGGTGGTTAAGACATCACTGTACCATCACTGTACCATACTCGAAGCAGTGCCTGTGAGGAAGTCCCGCAGCATCATCAAGGACCCCAGCCATGGACTATTCACTCTCTTACTGTTGGGCAGACTGTATCAAAATCATGGGGTCTCGGACCAACAGACTCAGAGACTGTTTCTATCTACAAGTCATCAGACTGCTGAACACTTGAACTGGACTAGTGAAGATAGCCTTGCACCGACTCTCCACACCTTAACACACATGCACTCATGCACAGTCACACACACATATACACACAAACACATATACATTCCTACTACACACACATCACAACTGCTGCTAGACTTGTATTTATTGTTGCTAAATACTGCAGAATTGAAACACTTCCCGACACACGTGTAAATAATGTACTATGAAAACATTTGATTGGATGGCTTTGCTTTTGAACTCAGACAATACGCTTTGCCGTGCAGTACTTCTCAGTGAGGTCATCCGACATAAGTCTAACTTGAAGGCTCTCTCTGAGTCCTCTAATGAAATTGGAGCAGAAGTTTTAAGTTATACAGTATATGACATTTAGCAGACACTTTTATACAGTAGTGTGTGAATACAGTTTTTTTGTATGGTTGGGCACATCCCTGGCTTTGTATTTTCCAAGCTGTAGCAACTGAGCTACACAGAATCATCACAACTCTTTCTTTCTTTCAGTGTTCATGTTAGCCCTGCTTTCAGTCAAGTTTATTTTTATTCTGTTCTTTCCCCCCAAAATTGCCAGGGAATAAGAACAACATTGGCTTTTGTCTTTTCCCAGTTGCAATATGTGTTCCACGGCTGCCATGAAGTCTCTGGCTCAGGTGAATCATGCTGTACTGTCCCTGCATGTAAAGCAAGTACTGCTGATTGTGTTTGCTTGTAGCTCAGTTGGTAGAGCAGGGCACTTGTAACACCAGGTTAGTGGGTTTGATTCCCAAGGACCACCCAATTTATGCACGGAAGACTGTAAGTTGCTTTAGATAAAAGTGTCTGCTGACTGGCATATATTATTGTTTTATATTATTGCTCAAATACGGAACTACTACACTACAGTATATAGTGTAGTATATATGTGGTCCTTCTGTAGCTCAGTTGGTAGAGCATGGCGCTTGTAACGCCAGGGTAGTGGGTTCGATTCCCGGGATCACCCATACGTAGAATGTATGCACACATGACTGTAAGTCGCTTTGGATAAAAGCGTCTGCTAAATGGCATATATTTATATTATATATTAGAAATGTGTTTTTACATTACACAAGGTTTTCAATGATACCTCCGGAGTAGTAGACTTCGGAAATGCTCATAAACCATTTTGGTTATTGTTGTTGATGGAGATTTTGTGTGGACAAATAATGTATCGAGACTGGATCAAAGGGGATTAGTAAAGCATTTTAAGAAATGAACTATGGGCCTTTTTCTGTTTTGGGGAATTGGAAATGAGTTTGGAATAGGACGTGACTCCTACAAAAAAACAAAAAGTATAAACACAAAAATATAAACACAACATGCAACAATTTCAACAATGTTACTGAGTTACAGTTCATATAAGGAAATCAGTCAATTGAAATAAATGAGTTAGGCCCTACTCTATGGATGACTAGGCACGGGCGCAGCCATAGGTGGACCTAGGAGGGCACAGGCCCACCCACAGACGATCCCGCAGGTCAAGAAGCCGGATGTGGAGTTCCTGGTCTGGCATGGATACGCGTGGTCTGCGGTTGTGAGACTCGTTGGATGTACTGCCATATTCTAGAAAACTACGTTGGAGGAAGCTCATCTGGCAACGGCTCTGGTGGACATTCTTGCAGTCAGAATGCCAGTTGCACGCTCCCTCAAAACTTGAGACAAATGTGGCATTGTGTAGTGTGACAAAACAAGGAAAACTGCACAGAGTGGCTTTTTATTGTCCCCATCACGAAGTGCAGCTGTGTCATGATCGTGCTCAGCTTCTTGATATGCCACAACTGTCAGGTAGATGGGTTATTACATTTACATTTAAGTCATTTAGCAGACGCTCTTATCCAGAGCGACTTACAAATTGGTGCATTCACCTTCTTGGCAGAGGAGAAATGCTCACGAACAGGGATATAAACAAGTTTGTGCACAACATTGAGAAATAAACTTTTTGTGCATCTGGAACATTTCTGGGATCTTTTATTTCACTTTACATGTTGTGTTTATATTTTTGTTCAGGGCCCCCTTGGCTAATACACAAAATCAAATCAAATCAAATGTATTTATATAGCCCTTCGTACATCAGCTGATATCTCAAAGTGCTGTACAGAAACCCAGCCTAAAACCCCAAACAGCAAGCAATGCAGGTGTAGAAGCACGGTGGCTAGGAAAAACTCCCTAGAAAGGCCAAAACCTAGGAAGAAACCTAGAGAGGAACCAGGCTATGTGGGGTGGCCAGTCCTCTTCTGGCTGTGCCGGGTGGAGATTATAACAGAACATGGCCAAGATGTTCAAATGTTCATAAATGACCAGCATGGTCAAATAATAGTAAGGCAGAACAGTTGAAACTGGA
The DNA here is from genome assembly GCF_021184085.1 of Oncorhynchus gorbuscha. NCBI lineage: Eukaryota > Metazoa > Chordata > Actinopteri > Salmoniformes > Salmonidae > Oncorhynchus > Oncorhynchus gorbuscha. The sequence goes on along the minus strand of NC_060194.1, from coordinate 2,582,717 downwards.
GCAGCAGCACAGTCAGGTGGACTGGGGACAGCAAGGAGTCATCATGTCAGGTCGTCCTGGGGCACGGTCCTTGGGCTCAGGTCCTCCGAGAGAGAGAAAGAAAGAGAGAATTAGAGAGAGCATATGTGGGGTGGCCAGTCCTCTTCTGGCTGTGCCGGGTGGAGATTATAACAGAACATGGCCAAGATGTTCAAATGTTCATAAATGACCAGCATGGTCAAATAATAGTAAGGCAGAACAGTTGAAACTGGAGCAGCAGCATGGCCAGGTGGACTGGGGACAGCAAGGAGTCATCATGTCAGGTAGTCCTGGGGCATGGTCCTAGGGCTCAGGTCAGTTGAAACTGGAGCAGCAGCATGGCCAGGTGAACTGGGGACAGCAAGGAGTCATCATGTCAGGTTGTCCTGGGGCATGGTCCGAGGGCTCAGGTCCTCCGAGAGAGAGAAAGAAAGAAGGAGAGAATTAGAGAATGCACACTTAGATTCACACAGGACACCGAATAGGACAGGAGAAGTACTCTAGATATAACAAACTGACCCTAGCCCCCCGACACAAACTACTGCAGCATAAATACTGGAGGCTGAGACAGGAGGGGTCAGGAGACACTGTGGCCCCATCCGAGGACACCCTCGGACAGGGCCAAACAGGAAGGATATAACCCCACCCACTTTGCCAAAGCACAGCCCCCACACCACTAGAGGGATACACACACACCTTTGTATCTTGTCCAGACACACATGCACACCACTGCTTCTGACTCTGTTCCTCTATACCTGCCATTGGGTCACACACACACACACACACACACACACACACACACACACACACACACACACACACACACACACACACACACACACACACACACACACACACACACACATATTGTCCAGACTACACATGCACGTGCCCACACTCACACACTCGAGGGCCAAGTCTCACTCAACACACAAATATTGATAAACACTCAATCATTTTCGAGTTTCTGCAGATGCAGCATGAGGTGGCCCCCAAAATGCCTGACCAAAAATACAAGCAAAAACATACTCCCTTTTCTATGTAAACTGCATATATGACTCTGTGTGGAAACAAAGGAACTTGCCCAGCAAGCACATCTGAGATTACAGCCTTGGTATTTGGAGTTGTTTTGTTCAAAATGAGTAATTGGTATGAGAGAGAACCAAAATGTCAGCTTGTCGATTAATATTCTCTCTGATGAGGATGAAGGCGGTAACGCCATTCCCAAGTCCAAACAGGAAAGTGAAGTAGGATTTAATCTTCACTTCAAAGCCGTTGGGTTTTCAAAAGGTTGTTTAAAAAAAAAAAAATGTTTGAAATGTAGGTTCATCTTTCTTATGCACAGGATAAGCGTGTTTATGTTTTAGTTGGGGTAAGCAAGGCTCAGAACTTATTTTCTTCTCTGTTATTTCATGTGGCTGTCTTGAAATGAGATGCCAAAAGCTTCTTCACCTCTTTGGTCTCCCTTGTGCTTTTTAGCGAAGTTACGTTATCGACACAATATTGTCCTGAGTGGCTCAGTTTGTAAGATCATGGTGCTACCAAGGTCGTGGGGTTCAATTCCAGCAGGGCTCACATACACATACTAAAACTGAATGCATTCACTGTAATGTGAATTGGATAAAAGAGCCTGCCAACTAGAATAATGCAGAAATGGATTTATAAGACTTGAAACCCTGGATTATGGGGAAATTACTATGTTATTTATATGTACAAGAATGCAGTGATGACCATGAATATTGTGTCACGGTCAAGGCTATATAGCGTACAACCAAAAACACCTGTTTTCTACATTCCCTACCTCCCAATGAACATTCCCTACCTCCCAATGAACATTCCCTACCTCCGAATGAACATTCTGGGGGAGTAGAGGCATTCTTGATTATTTTAAGAGCTTCGATTATTTTGGGATTGGTGCACTGAGAGGGATTTTAGCTTTTCAACACTTAACATTTTGTAATAAGATGTTTTAATTTTATTTATGGATTCCTTTCAAAAGAAATATGAGGGAAATGTATAGATTTAATTTCTGAACATAAAAGAGCAGGTTAAATGCTGCACCACATCGCCTTTAAGGAGCCTCATTGATGATAATTCACCAAGTACTGGCAAGCGGTTGCAGCAGAAAAAAACAAACCTTATATCATGCTGTTCCAACAGCTAGAATGTAGCTTTGTATTCCTTTGACAGCAAATGCATTGTACACTTCCATGAAATTTGGAGACATAAACTAGGTTTCTATCCAATTGGGGGCAGATTTTCATGTGAATATTCTAAAGTCTGCATGGAAAGAATGTGTTCATTTTCCCACCAATGGTGTGTTTCCATTGTTGATGTACAGTTCGCGTACGTTTGTTATCTTTTGAACAACTCTTTTTTACTGACTCGAGAGTCATGATTCGTTTTTTTTTCTGAGTGACTCGTTCATTGTAGTAGTTCTTCTGACCTGCTGGATACAATGAGTGCTACAGCAGGATTGATACATGCTCAGTCTCCTCCAGCTTAGCGGGCCACAGAGACGTGCTCTGACCAACAACTGTCATATACGCATAATAATAGATTATCTTGCTGCAGGCTGTATAGAGAGGAAAAATACATGTTTACAACTGATAATTGATCGCATGGTGCAAAAATGAATGCAATTAATTGTGTATTGAACGTTATGATGAACGCAGCTTTGTAGAACCAAAACATACACAGCCTCTGGTCAACTTGAACACGAATCGTTTGGTGGGCTGCAGTTCGCAAATGATATTGTGCTTATCATCACCCTCACTGCAGTCAAGCAATAGATTCCGCCAAGAGTCGTTTATAATCTAGTCCGGTTGTGGCTACAACTAGACCCAGTTTCGAATATATCAAGAAATAATTGTATTTGTATGCCTAGCAGTCAACAAATGTGGCCTGCATTGTTTAAAGCACACATTTACAAGTCTCCGCCACAAATGACAGCTCCGACAAGCCCCCTATGGTGAATGAGAGGCTTGAAGAAATGGAATGACTCTTTCAAGTTTTCAGTTCATTGACCGCCGGTAGGTGTTCCTGCGCGCTCTTGGCATTACTGGCTCGAATGAACGAAATGAGTCGAAAGATTTGTTATTTTGACTGAACGAGTCGAAAAGATCACAAAGTTCATGTGGATTCCCATCACTTCTCTCTGCTTTATCTCACGTCTTATTGAAGAATTAGTCCCCCTGTAGCACTTTCCCTGTCCAACCAGCTGACATTCCAGCTGTCTCCCAAGTAAACTCGCATGGATACACCCTACGTCTGCATTCCAGATCCACTACTGATACACCGATACACTCGGCACGCTTCAGTTCGGTTAGCACTTTCCCTGTCCAACCATTAGACATTCCAGCTGTCTCCCAAGTAAACTCGCATGGATACACCCTACGTCTGCATTCCAGATCCACTACTGATACACCGATACACTCGGCACGCTTCAGTTCGGTTAGCACTTTCCCTGTCCAACCATTAGACATTCCAGCTGTCTCCCAAGTAAACTCGCATGGATACACCCTACGTCTGCATTCCAGATCCACTACTGATACACCGATACACTCGGCACGCTTCAGTTCGGTTAGCACTTTCCCTGTCCAACCATTAGACATTCCAGCTGTCTCCCAAGTAAACTCGCATGGATACACCCTACATCTGCATTCCAGATCCACTACTGATACAACGATACACTCGGCACGCTTCAGTTCGGTTGGCGCCCTACTAGGGGAACCAAACGAGTGTGCTTGTATACTCCCTTAAAAGACCTTTGCTTGAAAAACGAGAAAAAAAAGTGGCAATAGTACTGTTTGTCCATTTGGGAAACGTGAAAAAGCAGCAATAGGACTTTTTTTTGTCCATTTTGAGATGCTGTAGCCGGTAGACACTTCCTCAAATTAGTCAGAATTACTCTAAAATAACTCAAGAAATCTGTCATTAATTTAGACTTTTTTCCAGAGGAGATGTTAGTCGCGCAATTTGACATCTAACTAAGATGTTTGGTGTAGTATTTCTCAATTAAAACAAATGTGCATGAAAATGAATTGTTTCTCATTGAATGACGACAAAGACATTATTGAAGAATCCCTTCTGTTGACCAATCACCGACGAAGGGGCGTAGACTTCTGCTACCAATTTCGTCTTGCCAACACAAAATGTTGTGTCCCCGATCAACCTAAAAAAACCTACCGAAGTCCAAAATGAACAATACATTTTCGTCATAATATAGTATATGCACAAATTCTTCCAAGCTGTTTCAGCTGGGAAGCATCCTTTACCCATTCTTGCCTTTTACTTAGAATCCTTGGGTCCCACTTTGAACTAAACATAACTAATATAGGCTTTATGGAACATTCTTAGAATCCTTGGGTCCCACTTTGAACTAAACATAACTAATATAGGCTTCATGGAACACTCTTAGAATCCTTGGGTCCCACTTTGAACTAAACATAACTAATATAGGCTTTATGGAACATTCTTAAAGTCTTCATAAGCACTACATAGATACTTCACCAATCATTTACAAAATTACATTTTCTTCAAATTATTTAGATTGTATCCTTATATGCCTAATAAAGGGTTTTATGAAGGCTTCATTTAACATGGGACCTATCACTGGTATGAGAACATATGCCTTTGCAAAAAAAAAAAAAAGACCATGCCTTTGCAATGGCAAACATCAAATAGCCTGTTGACAGGAAGGGTATGGGAGACTGATACCTGTAGTGGTTGTCACTGAAAGCTCCAAGCGTTTTCTGATAACCTGATCAAAACAAAAGCTTGATGAGCTCATCGACAGCTGTTTCCTGTGTTGTCGGGGTGTTGAGGGGAGTGTAGCAAACCCCTCTAACCAGAGCACAGTGAGTGACACGATGCCCCCTGACCCTTCCACCCCCTTACTGTGTTAATAATTCAAGCATGCCAGGTGTCTCGTCAATGGCTCCTTGGCTCAAACTCATTGTGTTTTTTTTAGGACCGTACTGGGAACCCAGTACTCATGATTTACATGAGCTGTAATCTTTATACGGCACAAAGGATAGAGCTAGTGTGAATCATTACCGCACCTTCTTATGATGTGTTATGCCTGATAGAAACACTCATTTCACCTTGTATATGCAGTACAAAACATTATATGGAAACAATAAGACCAAGAGGCCCCTTAGCTTTATTCAGGATATACACTATACAGTATACACAAAAGTATGTGGACATCCCTTCAAATTAGTGGATTTGGCAATTTCAGAGTGTGTAAAATCTAGCACATAGCCGTGCAATTTGCATAGACAGACATTGGCCTTACTGAATAGCTCTGTCATATTCAACGTGGCCCTGTCATAAGATGCCACCTTTCTGCCCTGCTAGAGCTGCCCTGGAAAACTGTTAGTGCTGTTATTGTGAAGTGGAAACGTCTAGGAGCAACAACGGCTCAGCCGCGAAGTGGTAGGCCACACAAGCTCAAAGAACAGTACCGCCGAGTGCTGAAGCGTGTAGCTGTCCTCAGTTGCAACTCTCACTACCGGATTATGGAGCAGTGGAAACGTGCGCTCTGGAGTGATGAATCTTCAAACAAGCAAAGCGTCAATACAGGATTAAGATTGAATCCTACTACACCGGCTTGAAAACTATTACAGACTACAAAGGGAAACCTCAGATGCGAGCTGTCCAGTGATGCGAGTCTACCAGATGAGTGAGTGCAATCTCAAATCGCACTCCACACTGCCCTTTCCCACCTGGACAAAAGAATCACCTATGTGAGAATGCTGTTCATTGACTACCGCTCAGCATTCAACACCATAGTGCTCACAAAGCTCATCACTAAGCTAAGGACCCTGGGACTAAACACTTCCTGACGGGCCGCCCCCAGGTGGTAAGGGTAGGCAACGCTAATCCTCAACACTGGGGCCCCTCAGGGGTGTGTACTTAGTCCCCTAATGTACTCCCTGTTTACCCACGACTGTGTGCCCAAACATGACTTCAACACCATCATTAAGTTTGCTGATGACACAACAGTGGTAGGCCTGATCACCGAAAACGATGAGACAGCCTACAGACAGAAGGTCAGAGAACTGGCAGTCTAGTGCCAGGACAACAACCTCTCCCTCAATGTGAGCAAGACAAAGGAAAAGGCTAGCCGAACAGGCCCCCATTAACATCAATGGGGCTGTACTGGAGCGGGTCGAGAGTTTCAAGTTCCTTGGTGTCCACATCACCAACGATCTATCATGGTCCAAACACACCAAGACAGTTGTGAAGAGGGAACGACAAAACCTTTTCCCGCTAAGGAGACTGAAAAGATTTGGCATTGGTCCTCAGATCGTCAAAAGGTTCATCATCGAGAGCATCCTGACCGGTTGCGTCACCACCTGGTATGGCAACTGCTCGGTATCTGACCGTAAGGCGCTACAGAGGGTAGTGCGTACGGCCCAGTACATCACTGGGGCCAAACTTCCTGCAATCCAGGACCTATATAATAGGCGGTGTCAGAGGAAAGCCCATAGAATTGTCAGAGACTCCAGTCACCCAAGTCATAAACTTTTCTCTGCCACCACACGGCAAGCGGTACCGGAGCACCAAGTCTATGAAAGGCTCCTTAACAGCTGCCATAAGACTGCTGAACAGTTAATCAAATTTCCACCGGACTATTACATAGACCCCCGCCCCCATTTGTTTTGTTCTGCTGCTACTCACTGTTTATTATCTATGCTTAGTCACTTCACCCCTACCTACATGTACAAATTACCTCTAACCTGTACCCTGACTCGGTACCGGTACGCCCTGTATATAGCCTTGTTATTGTTATGTTATTGTGTTACTTTTTATTATTTTTACTTTAGTTTATTTGGTAAATATTTTATTCACTCTTCTTGAATTGCACTGTTGGTTAAGGGCTTGTAAGTAAGCATTTCACAGTAAGGTCTACACTTGTTGTATCCGGCGCGTGTGACAAATAAAGTTTGATTTGATGAATCACTCTTCATCATCTGGCAATCCGACGGACCAATGAATCTGGGTTTGGTGGATGCCAGGAAAATGCTACCTGCCCGAATGGATAGTGCCAACTGTAAAGTTTGGTGGAGGAGGAATAATGGTCTGGCGCTGTTTTTGATGGTTCAGACTAGGCCCCATAGTTCCAGTGAAGGGAAGTATTCATGCTAAAGCATACAAGAACATACTAGACGATTCTGCGTTCTGAACTTTGTGGCAACAGTTTGGGGAAGGCCCTTTCCTGTTTCAGAATGGTAATGCCCCCATGCTCAAAGCGAGGTCCATACAGAAATCGTTTGTTGAGATCGGTGTGGAAGAACTTGACTGGCTTGCACAAAGCCCAGTCCTCAACCCCATTGAACACCTTTGGGATGAATTGGAACAATGACTGCGAGCCAGGCCTAATTGCCCAAAATCAGTGCCTGTCCTCACTAATGCTCTTGTGGCCTAATGGACGCAAGACCCCTCAGCAATGTTCCAACATCTAGTAGAAAGCCTTCCCAGAAGAGTGGCAGCAAAGGGTGGAGCAACTCAATATTAATGCCCATAATTTTGGAATAAGATGTTCAATGAGCAGGTGTCCACATACACTACATTACCAAGAGTATCTCAACCTCTTTTGCTTTATTGCTTTATTAAACAGTTAAATAATGCTTTGTGATCTTCTGTGACACATTTTTCTGAATTGAGGAGTAGGACTTTAAACTCTTAAATTTAACTAAATATAATCAAAAATGTAATCTACATAATCCCCCTCAACAATGATTATTTATCATGAGAGTGGTGTCAGATAACAAAGTGGTGTCAGATTTTACTTCCTGCTTCACACAGGCAGAAAACAAATAACCCTGTGTCACTAAGGAGCAGGGCCATTTCAGTCTACGGTGACGAAGGTTGGGAAACTGAAACGTTGACAAACGCTAGAAGTGTGCAGTTAGCTTTTCATTTAAATCCCTCGATTTAAGGCCAAAATTACTGAGCCATGTCTTTACTACGTGATTGGATTGAGAGTCTGAGAAACATGCCTCATCACAAGCAGTGGCGGTCAGCGCTGTTTAAAATGAGGGAGGATCATTTTTTTTCATGAGCATGGACTTATTTCTATTACATGACTCTCATTCATATTCCATTCACCCCAGTTCAATATAACAGCGATAGGTTTAGGCTACTAAGATATATAAATAATAACTACTACATGATGCTCACATTTTCATTCAATACCACCTTGCACACTCCTGCCTGTATATAGGGTGTAATCAATAGTCCACCAGTTGCAAACGAGAGTTTCTATTGGACAAATTCAGGTATGTTTATCCACCGTTTTGTTCTGTTTCCTTCTGTTTAAGAAACATTTTGCAACAGAATTCACAGAAGGAATACACCCCTGATCACGCGTAAACACAGTTCACTTTCATAGCAGGCACGTTGTATTCCTTCTCGCATCTATGCGCTCTCCTCCTCTCACCTTTTCCCTTCGCTTGTGGACTTCAATGCACAACACATCAGCCATATGTGACCAGGAGAAAAAACCTTTCCAAGCCAAACCGCTGCACACAGCCTACATCGTTGTCACCATATTACCTAAAGTAACGTCATAGTCAGCATAGCTAATAGACATTACCCTTTCGTAAACCCGCTATAACCATGCAGTAATGTTTGTGTACAGTCAGTAAGCACTTACACTGGTGGTCCCTGGTGGCAATAAATTAGTAATACCAAAAACGAACCTCGATTTGGGCGAGTTCCAATGTTGTGTTGGAAATCATAGCCAGCTAGCTAACATAGCATCCCTCTATTTGAGAAGGGTGTTTAAGTAGGCTAAAATAGCTAGCTATATTTGCTAGCTAAGTAACTGAAACTCTATTTCTTGCTTCTCCTTCATTTTGAAAGAAATGTATTTCTTCAAATTTTGTCTTTCTCTCTTTGAGTCAACCGCTCACCATATTGTATACACTGCAGTGCTCGCTAGCTGTAGCTTATGCCTAGATTCATTCTCTGATCCTTTGATTGGGTGGACAACATGTCAGTTCATGCTGCAAGAGCTCTGATAGGCTGGAGGAAGTCCTCTGGAAGTTGTCATAATTACTGTGTAAGTCTATGGAATGAGGTGAGAGCCGTGAGCCTCCTAGATTTGGTATTGAAGTCAATGTACCCAGAGGACGACGGAAGCTAGCTGTCCACCACGGTGCTACCCTAATAGAGTGAAGTTGAGACTGCTGTAGACCTTCTTTGTATAATAATGTGTTTTAATCAGTTATTTGGTGACTTGTGATTATATTTATTATAGTTTTATCTAAAATTGATAACTTTTAAAATGTTTTTGTGAAATTCACTGAGGAGGATGGTCCTCCCCATACTCCTCTGAGGAGTGCTATTATTTTACTATGATATGTGTTAGAATGATTTTGTCTCTTCTTTACTGTAACTACTGAAAGTATATCTGGTAAATGTGAAGCAGTCTCAGTGTAACGGCCGTTGGTGGAAGAAGGTGAGGACCAAGGTGCAGCGTGGTATTTGTTCATATTTATTAAATAGAACAGAACACTAAATACAAAACAACAAAGAGAAACAACCAAAACAGCTCCGACAGGTGCAAAACACACTAAACAGAAAGCAACTAACCATGTGGGAAAGGGCTGCCTAAGTATGGTTCTCAATCAGAGACAACGACAGACAGCTGCCCTTATTGAGAACCATACACGGCCAATAACAAAGAAATACAAAAACATAGAAAAAATAACATAGAACGCCCACCCTAGTCACACCCTGGCCTAAACAAAATAGAGCCTCTAAGGCCAGGGTGTGACAGTACCCCCCCCTTCCCCTAAAGTGCGGACTCCGGCCACAAAACCTGACTCTAAAGGGGAGGGCCCGGGTGGGCTTACTTACGGTGGCGGCTCGCAGCGGGCCCCGGACTGAAGACCCTCATAGAGGGCGCCACTGGACTGAGGGGCGCCTCTGGACTGAGGGGCTGCGATTTTGGCAGCTCCGGAGTGAAGGGCGGCTCTGGCAGCGCCGGACAAGCGGGAGGCTCTGGCAGCGCCGGACAGGCTGGAGGGAGACTCTGGCAGCGCCGGACAGGCTGGAGGGAGACTCTGGCAGCGCCGGACAGGCTGGAGGGAGACTCTGGCAGCGCCGGACAGGCTGGAGGGAGACTCTGGCAGAAGGAGACAGAGAGACAGCCTGGTCCTTGGAGGAGGCACAGGATAGCCCGGGCCGTGGAGGCGCACTGAAGGTCTCGAACTAAGGGCCTGCACAATCCGTCCTGGCTGGATGGTGATTTTAGCCCGGCAAGTGTGGGGCGCAGGTACAGCACGCATTGGGCTGTGCAGACACACGGGAGACATAGTGCGCAGTGCCGACGCAGGATATCCTGGCCCGAGGAGACACACTGGAGGTCTGGAGAGCAGGGCTGGCACCATCCGTCCTGGCTGGATCCTCACCCTAGTCCGGCAGATGCGGGGAGCTGGGATGTAGCAAACCAGGCTAAGAACACGTACTGGAGACACTGTGTGCTCCACCACATAACACGGTGCCTGACCAGTATGATGCCCGCCATGGTAAGCACGCCTTGGAGAGCTGTAGCGCCGAGCTGGCACAGGACGTGCAGGGCTAGGGAGGGCTAGGGAGGCGCACAGGAGGCCTGGTGTGTGCGGCTGGCACAGTCTTCACCAGACGGCTAGCACGCACCTCAGGACGAGTATGGAGAGCTGAATCAGGTGACATCAAATCCCGGACATGCTCCGTCAGGCAGATTTTTTTATTTTTTTTATTTCACCTTTATTTAACCAGGTAGGCTAGTTGAGAACAGGTTCTCATTTGCAACTGCGACCTGGTCAAGATAAAGCATAGCAGTGTGAACAGACAACACAGAGTTACACATGGAGTAAACAATTAACAAGTCAATAACACAGAGAAGAAAAGGGGAGTCTATATACAATGTGTGCAAAAGGCATGAGGAGGTAGGCGAATAATTACAATATTGCAGATTAACACTGGAGTGATAAATGATCATGTACAGGTAGAGATATTGGTGTGCAAAAGAGCAGAAAAGTAAATAAATAAAAACTGTGGGGATGAGGTAGGTGAAAATGGGTGTGCTATTTACCAATAGATTATGTACAGCTGCAGCGATCGGTTAGCTGCTCAGCTAGCTGATGTTTGAAGTTGGTGAGGGAGATAAAAGTCTCCAACTTCAGCGATTTTTGCAATTCGTTCCAGTCACAGGCAGCAGAGTACTGGAACGAAAGGCGGCCGAATGAGGTGTTGGCTTTAGGGATGATCAATGAGATACACCTTCTGGAGCGCGTGCTACGGATGGGTGTTGCCAAAGTGACCAGTGAGCTGAGATAAGGCGGAGCTTTGCCTAGCATGGCCTTGTAGATGACCTGAAGCCAGTGGGTCTGGCGACGAATATGTAGCGAGGGCCAGCCGACTAGAGCATACAAGTCGCAGTGGTGGGTAGTATAAGGTGCTTTAGTGACAAAACGGATGGCACTGTGATAAACTGCATCCAGTTTGCTGAGTAGAGTGTTGGAAGCAATTTTGTAGATGACGTCGCCGAAGTCAAGGATCGGTAGGATAGTCAGTTTTACTAGGGTAAGCTTGGCAGCGTGAGTGAAGGAGGCTTTGTTGCGGAATAGAAAGCCGATTCTTGATTTGATTTTCGATTGGAGATGTTTGATATGGGTCTGGAAGGAGAGTGAACCAACACAGCAACTCCCTCATTTCTCTCTCCTCCAATCTCCCCATTAACTCCTTCACTGTCTCTGTGTCGCTCCCTTCGCTTACCTCCAATGACGCCCTGACCGGCTCTGGTTCCGTCCTTGGTTCCTTACGGTAAGCACAGGGAGTTGGCTCAGGTCTGACTCCTGACTCTGCCACACTTTCCGCTCAGCCTTAGCTGCCTCCAGTTCCTCCTGTGGACGGTGATACTCCCCAGCCTGTGCCCAGGGTCCCTTGCCTTCCAGTATCTCCTCCCATGTCCATTTCTCCAGATAGCTCTGCTGCTCTTCACCACACTGCTTGGTCCGTTGGTGGTGGTGGGTAGTTCTGTATTGGTTTTCGTTGGTGGAAGAAGGTGAGGACCAAGGTCCAGCGTGGTATTTGTTCATATTTATTAAATAGAACAGAACACTAAATACAAAACAACAAAGAGAAACAACCAAAACAGCTCCGACAGGTGCAAAACACACTAACACAAAGCAACTAACCACAAAACCCATGTGGGAAAGGGCTGCCTAAGTATGGTTCTCAATCAGAGACAACGACAGACGGCTGTCCCTGATTGAGAACTATACCCGGCCAAAAACAAAGAAATACAAAAACATAGAAATAATAACATAGAACGCCCACCCTAGTCACACCCTGGACGAACCAAAATAGAGATTAAAAAGCCTCTCTATGGCCAGGGCGTGACACTCAGGACTTTGAGATATCAGCTGATGTACGAAGGGCTATATAAATAAATTTGATTTGATTTTGATTTGACGTGGGGGTGGATGGACAAAGTCTTTGAAACATGTCATCATCTGTTTTTATGTTGTGCATGGTCCATGGTGTTCCTCCATCTCCACGGACCACAAAATAAGTAATCGTGTGTGTGTGTGTGTGTGTGTATGCCCATTTAGTGTGTAATTTACTTGTGTGTGTGTGTGTGTTGGGAGTGTGCGTGTGTCTTTCCTGTTGGGTTGGCATTTCCCACACACCACAAATAATCAATAGGGAAGTAATAAATTCCCATAGTTCTCAGTCTTGACTTGGTGTATCCAATAATTCAAATCCAAACACCCTTTGTCTGTGAACAAATGTTGATTGGCACGCGACACAGGCAGTGGGAGTTGATTGGTTCATGCTGGTAGAGGTTGAAGGTCCATTTTTATTAGTATGCAGACTTTCCCCTGCCTAGCTTTAGCAACCTTTCCCACTAAATACTTCTGCAGGCTCTTTCTCTATTGTATGTTTCCGATGACCATAGTATCGGGGCACATTTTTACTGCATGTGTTCAGTGATGTTTTGGTACTCATGTACCCTCAAAGTCCCAATTCTTCAGCTAATTTCGGTACAATTCACACATAGTAGGAACCACATTGAATACATAATTTAAACATTCACAGTGTAGGTTGGAAAAAGTATGTGAACCCCTAGGCTAATGACCTCTCCAAAAGCTAATTGGAGTCAGGACTCAGCTAACTTGGAGTCCAATCAATGAGATGAGATTGGAGATGTTGGTTAGAGCTGCCTTGCCCAATAAAAAGCAAAATTAGATTTTGCTATTCACAAGAAGCATTGCCTGATGTGAACCATGCTTCGAACAAAAGAGATCTCACAAGACCGAAGATGAAGAATTGTTGACTTGCATGAGCCTGGAAAAGGTTGCAAAAGTATCTCTAAAACCCTTGATGTTCATCAGTCTATGATGATGAAATTGTCTATAAATGGAGAAAGTTCAGCACTGTTGCTACTCTCCCTAGGAGTGGCCGTTCTTCAAAGATGACTGGAAGAGCACAGTGCAGAACGCAAATTGAGGTTAAGAAGAATCCTAGAGTGTCAGCTAAAATCTTACAGAAATCTCTGGAACATGCTAACATCTCTGTTGACGAGACTATGATACATAAAACACTAAACAAGAATGGTGTTCAAGGGAGGACACTATGGAATAAGCTACTGCTGTCCAAAAAAACAATGCTGCGCGTCTGAAGTTTGCAAAAGTGCACCTAAATGTTCCACAGCACTACTGGCAAAATATTCTGTGGACATATTAAACTACAGTTGAGTTGTTTGGAAGGAACACACAACACTATGTGTGGTGAAAATAAGGCACAGCACACCAACATCAAAACCTCATCCCAACTGTAAAGTATGGTGGAGGGAGCATCATGGTTTGGAGCTGCTTTGCTGCCTCAGGGCCTGGACAGCTTGCTATCATCGACGGAAAAATGTATTCCCAAGTGTATCAAGACATTTTGCAGGAGAATGTTAGGCTATCTGTCCTCCAATTGGAGCTCAACAGAAGTCGGGTGATGCAACAGGACAACGACCCAAGGTTATTGCTGCCAAAGGAGGGTCAACCAGTTATTAAATCCAAGGGTTCATGAACTTTTCCCACCCTGCACTGTGAATGTTTACACAGTGTGTTCAATAAAGACATGAAAATGTATATTTGTTTGTGTGTTATTAGTTTAAGCAGACTGTGTTGGTCTGTTGTTGTAACCTAGTTGAAGATCAGATCAAATTTTCTGACCAATTTATGCAGAAATCCAGGTATTTCAAAAGGGTTCACATAATTTTTCTTGACACTGTAATTTCACCCTCCAGATTTATGATTTAGCAACCTCGCACAGACCACCCCTCCATCAAGGGGAAGAGACTTCAAACAAATTAGTACACACATTTGAAAGGAAACCCCCAAAGTAAATGCTTGGAGTTATTGAAAATGACTATTGTTTGGGTACAGTAAGAATAACAGACCGTGAACTAAGGTGATTTTGTTTTATTGTTTATTATTGGCTAATGGGATCCAATCAAATTCAAATAGAAGACCAATGGTGTCCGCTCAAAGTGAAACATACTTTTTACTGTTTGTTTACTCCTGACTGCCATTGTAAAAAAGCATTTCCTCATTGAATGTTAATTATTAATGCATTTTATCCACTCTGGATGTATCGTTTTTCCTATACTAAATGTCTGGCTGGTCTTTGTTCTCTTACCATTAGTTTATTTCAGAACAAAAATACACTATTTGTTCTTATAGAATGTCTATTTAGAGTAGACTGAAAAATTATAAAATGATATGGTGGAGCAAACCAATTGTCACGGATCCCTCTGGAACTTTCATTATGCACACCTGTCCCCTATTCCCACTGATTAGTACTTGTATAAGTGAGCCCTTTGGTTTCCATTGGGCTGTCCATTATTGTTACTATGTGCGTTGGTGCGTGAGTACCTGTGCTGTGTGTTTTGGCTTTCGTGGCGTTGTGGATTGCGCAGATGATTACTGGTCTCGCCTGTGCCTGTCTCCCGAATCTCTTCATACCAACGTGTCAGAATAATCTACCATTAAGGGAGACAGCGGGAATGGCCCGTCGAGCCGCCGCAACAACTTCGGCAGCTGCAACTGGGTCGTCTGACGTTGCCACTTCAGCAGCCACATCTGGCCCGTCCGATGCCGCCACAACCGGTCCATCCGACGCAACTTAGGCAGCGGCAACTGGCCCATCCGACGCCACTGCTACTGGTCCGTCTGACGCCGCCGCTACTTCGGCATTGTCAACTGGCCCGTCCGACGCCACTGCTACTGGCCCGTCCGACGCCGCCGCTACTTCGGCATTGTCAACTGGCCCGTCCGACGCCACTGCTACTGGTCCGTCCGACGCCGCCGCTACTTCGGCATTGTCAACTGGCCCGTCCGACGCCACTGATACTAGTCCGTCCGACGCCGCCGCTACTTCGGCATTGTCAACTGGCCCGTCCGACGACGACGCAACTTCGGCAGCTGCATCAGGTCCTGATCGACCCGCACTGTGCCTTTACACGGCACGCTGTGAAAAGCTATTGCACATTCCTGCGCCTGTCTCCCAAATCATTTATACCAACGGGACACCTATCATAGAATAGGAAATAATACAATTTGAAAAACTTTATTGTCCACACATTCATTTCCCATTTTTGTTCATCTTTCCCTCAAAAGAATACATCAAATGAATGATCATCACTGTAAAGTACCACTCGTCTGTAGACTGTAGTAGGACGGTTATGGCCTCCTTGCTCTCCTCCCTCCTGGCCAAATGTTTGAGTGAAAGGACATGATTAGTATATTTGGCTTGTACAAACAAGCAGTACCTAATCTGTTCCACACGGTTGACCACGAGGAACTTGTTGTTTGTCTGGGAGAGGAACCTTTGAGCGTAAACTATACATGAGGAGGAGACAGGGGATGAGATATAGCTGTGCCTAAATAGGACACATTCTTTTAAGATTAATACAGTGAACAAAAATATTTGAAAATGGAACAAGCCATAAAATATTGTCTGAATATTTTCAAACCTAATATTTTCAACCCTTTTCTGAAGCGAAATAATGAGGATTTATATAATCCTAATCGAACTGTATTTGTATTTATTAGCTCCCCTTAGCTGCTGCCAGGACAGAAGGTACTCTTCCTGGTGTCCGTCAAAATTAAGGCAGCTATTCAATTTCAAAACCATTACAATAGATTCATAACAGATTTCACAACACACTAAGTGGGTGCCCTCAGAACCGTATTCCACTACCACGTATCTACAACACAAAATCCATGTGTATTGTGCATATGTTATCATGTGTGTGTATTGTGCATATGTCCCAACCATGGTGTTCTTCGCCATCATGCTGTGGGGGTGCTTCGCTGTAGGATGGACTGGTGCACTTCACAATATAGATTGCATCATGAGGAAAATTATATGGATATATTGAAGCAACATGTCAGTCAGGAAGTTAAAGCTTGGTCGCAAATGGGTCTTCCAAATGGACAATGACCCCAAGCATACTTAATAGTTGTGGCAAAATGGCCTAAGGACAACAAAGTCAAGGTATTGGAGTGATCATCACAAAACCCTGACCTCAATTGAAAAAAACTGAAAAAGCGTGTGCGAGCAAGGAGGTTACAAACCTGACTCAGTTACACCAGCTCTGTCAGGAGGAATGGGCCAAAATTCATCCAACTTATTGTGGGAAGCTTGTGGAAGGCTACCCAAAATGTTTGACCCAAGTTAAACAATTTAAAGGCAATGCTACCAAATACCAATTGAGTGTATGTAAACTTCTGACCCACTGGGAATGTGATAAAAGTAATAAAAGCTGAAATAAATCATTCTCTCTACTATTATTCTGACATTTCACATTCTTAAAATAATACTGACCTAAGACAGGGAATTTCTACTAGGATTAAAAGTCAAGAATTGTGAAAAACTGAGTTTAAATGTAGTTGGCTAAGGTGTATGTAAAATTCCGACTTCAACTGTACTTTGAAGAACTAGGAAAATGACAGCTCTGCAGCATAATTAGGTTTCACTCAGCTATATGGAATTGTTTTGGAATTGTTTTAAGAAGGTCATAGCAAGGATCATTTAGCTATTTGATTTAGAATTTTAAGACCACTTGAAGTTTAAAAAATATAAGTTTATTTGTTGAATTGCGCAAACCACCATCGTTGTTCGTTAGAGTCTAATCTTTCCATAGAGGGGTCATAATAGTTTGTAAGCCAAACGGTAACGGACACTAGAGACAATTTTAACACCAAAACCTGCTAAAAAGGTTCTCAAAATGTTGTCCAGATCACATCACAAAAATGTTCTCTCTTCCTAGAGAGCCACTCTTCCCTAGATACCTAACCCTAACCCAATGGGCTCTGGACAACGTCTACATAGGGAATAGGGTGTCAATTGGGTCACGGCTGGTGACTCAACACAACTATGTAACAGTGTTTGTGTGCTGATGTAGTGTTCCCACAAATCTGAGACTACTGTATGTTAAAGTGTCGACATACCACGGCTGTTTCTGTCTATGGAAGTGGACGTTTATGGCAATGATTACTGTGGCTAGTCACTTTACCCACACCTATATGTACATAGCTACCTAAACTACCTCATATCCCTGTACATCGACTCGGTAACTGGTATTCCCTGTATTTCACCAAGTTACTTTCTCTTATTATTGTTATTCGTTATTACACTATGTATTTAATTTTGTATCTGTATCTTAACTCTGCATTGTTAGAAAATAACCTGTAAGTAAGCATTTCAATGTCAGTCTACACCTGTTGTTCACAAAGGTTTTGTTGTCTACGGTAAGTCTGTGTGTTCTCATGCATTTTTTGCTCCAAACAACTGGCAGTCTGTGCAAGCAACTGTATCCCCATTACGTTTTTTACATGCAAATGGGGGTGAGTGCACAGCTGCTCATTCCGAACCCCGACTATGTAACTGCGCTCCCAGCCCCAAGGATTCCCATCAGCGTCCCTATGAAGGGGAATGCTAGCCACACATGTTGCATGAAAAAAAAGTGGTTCATGTTTATAAGGAAACGTCTTTAGGGGGAAGGGTCAGTGGCTTCATTTTCACTTCATTTTCCACCTGACTTGAAGAGTGTCAGGGTGAGAGTTGTGTTTGTGTGTTTTGGTTTTGACTGCAAGAGATATCGATGCTGGGATCAGGTCAGGAAGGGCCTCAGAGCCTCTCGAAGGCAGAGTTCACATGTGGTAAACATCAAGGCTAACGCTAGCTAGCTTATGTGTGGTTGTATTGCTGTTGGGTTATAGGAAAACTGAGGCTAAATGCAATCATTTTGGCTGGCGGTATGTTATTAAAATATTCTCAATCCCTTGAGATAGATTTCAGGTAAGGTCTGGGTCATACTGGTCCAGCCACAGTAAGCTTTAGGGTTGAATTCACACTGAATACAGTGACCAAGAATAGGGCTATTACAGTGACCATATTACCGCCACATCGGAGGTCACGAGTCATGATGGCAGTCAAATTCCATGTGACCGTTTAGTCATGATCATTAGTAGGCTACCAAACTTTAGTCATGATCATTAGTAGGCTACCAAACTTTAGTCATGATCATTAGTAGGCTACCAAACTTTAGTCATGATCATTAGTAGGCTACCAAACTGCCTGGTACCCCACACTCTACCAAACTGCCTGGTACCCCACACTCTGTTGTTCCTCTAATCACGCCGACATCAATCAAATCAAAAATCAAACACTTCATGAGAGCCCATGAGCTGATGTTGCTCAACATTTCTATAGGCTATGCAATTGCATGAGAAAAATCTATTAAAAAGAGGAGGATCCCGTCAGCTTTCTATAGGCTTGGCCTGCTATATTTATTTCTCAGCTTTCCTAATATTAAGCACATTGCTTCTCTTTACAACAGGAGTATAGCCTGCCTGGCTGGCAAATGAGCCACGGAAATGCTTCCTCCATTCTCTATTTAAGTGCATAGACGACGTATCTTTTTTCGCTGCCTCTGTTTCGATACAGGTGCAGGATAATGGTTCATTGTAAATCAAAACAAATTTCACCCATATATTATTTATTATAGGCAAAGGCAATATTAAATAAAGAATAATGTGATGGGTGACAATATTAACCGATTAGTTGTGAATGATATATTATCACTTGTGAATGATGACCAGCTGAAGGCAAACAGGGCATGCTTTATTTTGGCAACTTTTTCAAATCATAGTCGCACACCTCATGTAGCCTAGCCCATAGGCCTATATGTTTTGATAAGATTCGTATCACCACTAAAGTGGCCAAATAACTTGTTCAAATGAAGCGCATTAATCCGCTTTACAAGGGGTGTAGAGCCTAACTGACATACATACGTGAGTTTGGGGGAACTAATTTTCACCATAAAAATGCACCATTATAATAAAAGCAGTACATGCATAATCACATTTGCGGTCACTTTTGATAATGGTGTTTTCCCGACAATGGAACATATGCTTGTATCCTAGTGCCATGTGCACATTGCTGCACTTATAATGTGTAGAAATAACCTAATAGTTCATCAACATTTTAAGCTGAACATTGTAATCTGTTGCGTCAGGCTCATTGCATAAAACACGTTTTTTTGTTTGGAATATGTATTTCTCGTACAGAATGGCTGACAAAAAGTGAATGAGGACAGTTCTTCCAATGTGTTCAATATGCGCCTCGGAATTGGATAAGGACTCGTACAGTTGCGTCCCTGGTGTGTCTGTCTTCACTTGTAGCCTGTGAGAAAGACCCAATCACGTGATTGAGAGCCATGTGAGTAAGAGGTGCTTTGGCACACAGCCGGGAGAATGGAATTGGAATATTAAGCCCCTGGCTGAATGAGGGTCCAGATTACTTAGCCCTGCTGATTTGTAGGGGTCCAGATGTTGCAGCTCTTTCAGAACATCAGCTATCTGGATTTGGGTGAAGGATAAATGGGAGGCTGGGCAAGTTGCAGTGAGGGGTGCAGGGCGGTTGAACGGGGTAGGGGTAGCCAGGTGGAAGCATGGCCAGCTGTAGGAACATGCTTATTGAAATTCTCGATTATCTTGGATTTATCAGTGGTGACAGTATCCTAGCCTCAGTGCAGTGGGCAGCTGTGAGGAGGTGCTCTTATTCTCCATGGACTTTACAGAGTCACAGAACTTTTTGGAGTTAGTGCGACAGGATACACATTTCTGTTTGAAAAAGCTAGCCTTTGCTTTCCTAACTGCCTGTGTATATTGGTTCCTAACTTCCCCGAAAAGTTGCATATCGCAGGGGCTATTCGATGCTCATGCAGTACGCCACAGGATGTTTTTGTGCTGGTGAGGGCAGTCAGATCTGGAGGGAACCAAGGGCCATATCTGTTCCTGTTTCTACATTTTTTGAATGGGGCATGCTTATTAGATAGCTAGATAGCTTGCTAGGTCAACAATGAATCCCAACGCATGACGCAAAGTTAGTTAGCGAGCCATCCAGCTAATGTTAGGTAGCTAGCTTGCTAACAGTACACTATAACTTGAAATGAAAATACTTTGTCAAATTTAGAGTGCAGTCTTTTGTTAGACATGTAGCTAGCTAGCTAAACAATGGGCCATCATCACAACTCATAACGTTACTATCCTGCATGAATCTGCTGGTTGCTAAACACCAGGTTCTATGACTATAACTAGTCACGCAAATGTGTCTGAGATACGAAGAATAAGATCATACACATAACGTTAGCTAGCTACCCACCCAGCCAGCTAACGTTAGCTAGCTACCAACCCAGGCGGCTAACGTTAGCTAGCTACCAACCCAGGCGGCTAACGTTGGCTAGCTACCAACCCAGCCAGCTAATGTTAGCTAGCTAACAGTACACTTGAAATGAAACCACTGTCAAAAATAGAAACATATAATATCTGAAAATCTCACCAGTATACATCATGGTTAGATGCGTCTCCTGTCTGATGCCATGCATGCATGCCTTAGTTTGACGATGTAATCCAGACTGGTGTTTTTTCCATCTCTTAGCTATCATAATCGAATTCTACTGATTTCAGAACTCGGTCCTCCAGAAAGTGGAGAGCATACACATAATTTTAGCTCAGAGCGTCCCAAACCGGCTCAGAGGGTCCCAAACTAGGAGGTCCATGGCAGCCCAAGCACACACAGGTTCCACGGGCTCCAATAAGGGCTTACAGAAGCCACCTCCCCTAATACTTACCCAAGAAGCCTGAACTCTCAGAGACTCATGAGGCCTGAACTGTCATTCCCATATAGGGAACCAGAACCTGCTGCAACTATGCACACCAACATGCTACCACTGCAGCCCAAGTTACTCCACAGTTCCAAGAATAATACTTCCCTTGTAAGCCTGAAATGTAAGAACTCGTACAAGGAACCGCAAGTCCAAAACCACAGAACACATGTTGCGACTTGGTAAGCGCACACGCCTACTGCATAGCATCGACCAGTTGGTGAACCATGGCAGCCTGAGGCTCAAATCCACATGGAATTGTGGCAACTCGGATAAATGAAGAATCTGCGCGCTGCCTAACACCTACTCTCAGACCCAGCGTAAGAACACTATGAGTCACACTGGGAGCGAGCAGTTACATCCAAGCGATAAAAACTCACAAAGGTATGTCGGGAATGCCAACTCACTGCAGAAAAAATATCATCATGCCCCTGAACAATGCCCAAGCAGCTGCAAACCCCTAGTGGAGTATTTGTATTTTTTATGCATCCCCACTAAATGAGCAGCAACTCTTCCAGCAAACTGGTCCAGCAAAATAAATGCAGTTATAAACCATTAAAAAAACATTACAATACATTTCACAGCAAATTTCCAAACACATTAAGTGTATGCCCTCACACCACAACACTACTACCACATATCTACCACACAAAATCCATGTATATAGAGCTGTTCCATACAATGTTTTATAATCTGATTCTACTGCTGCATCAGTTACCTGATGTGGAATAGGGTTCCATGTAGTCATAGCTCTATGTAGTACTGTACACATCCCATAGTCTGTTCTAGACTTGGGGAATGTGAAGAGACCTCTGATGGCATGTCTTGTAGGGTATGCATTCATGTCCGAGATGTGTGCTAGTAGTTTAAAGTTCAGTGTATTCAAAATGTCAATACTTCTCACTAATACAAGCAGTGATGAAGTCAATCTCTCATCTACTTTGAGCCAGGAGGCATTGACATTAAAATGATTTAGATGTTAGATCTCTGTGTACATTTAAGGGCCAATTGTCATTTTCCTAGGTCCCTCTTTGTGGTACCTGGACAGTAGTCCAAGTGTGACAAATCTAGGGTATGTAGGACCTGCCTTGTTGGTAGTGTTGTTAAGAAGGCGCTTTATTATGGACAGACCTTTCCCCACTTTAACTACTGTTAAATCAATATGTTTTGAACATGACAGTTTACAATCCAAGGTTACTCAAAGCAGTTTAGTCTCCTCAACTTGCTAAATTTCCACATTAGTCTTCACAAGATTTAGTTGAGGTTTAGGGTTAAGTGAACGATTTGTCACAAATACAATGCTTTTAGGACTAACTCCACCCATTCTGAAACTGACTTCAGCTCTTTGTTAATAAGTGTTGCAGTGATTTCACTTGCAGTGGTAGTTGACATGTATCGTGTTGAGTCATCGGTACACATCAACACAAAGGCTCTTCTCAGAGCCAGTGGGAGGTCATTAATAAACCTGAGTTCTTTGTGATGTCACAGGATAACGTTTCGACAGTTAACATAACTGTTAACACTAACTGTTAGCACAAAGTATTTTGTAACACATTTACAGTGCTTTCAGAAAGTATTCACACCCCTGGACTTTTTCCACTTGTTGTTGTGTTTACAGCCTGAATTTAAATGGATTCAATTTCGATTATTTTGTCACTGACCTACACCCAATACCCCATAAAGTCAGTGGAATTATGTTTTTGAAAAGCTAAAATGTCTTGATCCTCAACCCACTATTCAAACCACTTTGTTATGTCAATTGAGGAGTAAAAATGTGCTTAACATAATAAGTTGTGCAATAATAATGTTTAACAAGATTTTTGAATGACTACCTCATCTCTGCACCCATCATACAATTATCTGTAATGTCCCTCAGTCGAACAGTGAATTTCAAACACAGATTTAACCACAAAACCAGGGATGTTTTCCAATGCCTCACAAAGAAGGCCACCTATTGGTAGATGGGTAAAAAAAAGCAAACATTGAATATCCCTTAGAACATTGCAAAGTTATTATTTACACTTTGAATGATGTATCAAGTCCCTAGAAAGATACTCAGTTGCTGGAGAGGAAGAAAACTGTATACTTCTGGCCCCTCCTTGGACACTATGTTAACTAACCTCCAGACGAGCTTCAATGCCAAACAACTCTCCTTCCGTGGCCTCCAACTGCTCTTAAATGAAAGTAAAACTAAATGCATGCTATTCAATCGATCACTGCCAATCCAACTTAAATCTAGAATCGGCTTCCTATATCGCAACAAAGCATCCTTAACTCATGCTGCCAAACATACCCTCGTAAAACTGACCATCCTACCGATCCTAGACTTCGGTGATGTCATCTATAAAGTAGCCTCCAACACTCTACTCAACAAACTGGATGCAGTCTATCACAGTGCCATCCGTTTTTCACCAAAGCCCCATACACTACCCACCATTGCGACCTGTACGCTCTCGTACCGCAAACCTGGTGATACTTTCCATTAGAAATTCTGTTAATTCTCATACATTGATATACACTGAGTACACAAAACATTAAGAACACCTTCCTCCGCTTGCACCCTCAGATTCTTTGGGCAATGGGCTCTACAAAGTATTAAAAACGTTCCACAGGAATGCTGGCCCATGTTGACTCCAATGCTTCCCACAATTGTGTCCAGTTGGTTGGATGTCCTTTGGGTGGTGGACCATTCTTGATACACATTGCAAACTGTTGAGTGTGAAAAACCCAGCAGTGTTGCAATTCTTGACACAAACCGGTGCCCCTGGCACCTACAACCATACCCTGTTCAAAAAGGCAACTCTCAATTGTCTCAAGGCTTAAAAATCCTGATTTGATCTGTCTCCTCCCCTGCATCTACACGGATTGAAGTGGATTTAACAAGTGATATTAATAACGAATCATAACTTTATCCTGGATTCACCTGATCAGTCTACAGAGGCTTGTGAAAGTATTCACCCCCTTGGCATTTTTCCTATTTGTTGCCTTACAACCTGGAATTAAAAATATATTTTGTGGGGGTAGTATCATTTGATTTACGCAACATATTTTTAAAATTGTGAAACAAACAATAAATAAGACAAAAAAAAATGGAAAACTTGAGCGTGCATAACTATCCCCCACCCAAAGTCAATTCTTTGTAGAGCAACCTTCTCTCTAAGCTCGGCACATCAAGAAACTGTGAGAAAAAAAATTCAAGGCAAAACTGCTCCAGCTCGAGTTGGATGGGTTCCGCTGGTGTACAGCAATCTTTAAGTCATTCTCAATTGGATTCAGGTCTGGGCTTTGATTAGGCCATTCCAAGACATTTACATGTTTCCCCTTAAACCACCCAAGTGTTGCTTTAGCAGAATGCTTAGGGACATTGTCCTGCTGGAAGGTGAACCTCTGTCCCAGTCTCAAATCAATGGAAGACTGAAACAGGTTTCCCTTAAGAATTTCCCTGTATTTAGCGCCATCCATCATTCCTTCAATTCCGACCAGTTTCCCAGTCCCTGCCGATTAAAAACATCCCCACAGCATGATGCTGCCACCACCATGCTTCACTGCGGGGATGATGTTCTTGGGGTGATGAGAGGTGTTGGTTTGGTGCCAGACATAGCGTTTTACTTGATGGCCAAAAAGCTACATTTTAGTCTCATCTGACCAGAGTACCTTATTCCATATGTTTGGGGAGACTCCCACATGCCTTTTGCTGAACACCAAACGTGTTTGCTTCTTTTTTTCATTAAGCAATGGCTTTTTTTCTGGCCACTCTTTCGTAAAGCCCAGCTCTGTGGAGTGTACGGCTTAAAGTGGTCCTATGGACAGCTCCCCAATCTCCGCTGTGGAGCTTTTCAGCTCCTTCAGGGTTATCTTTGGTCTCATTGTTGTCTATCTGATTAGTGCCCTCCTTGCCTGGTCTGTGAGTTTTGGTGGGTGGCCCTCTCTTGGCAGGTTTGTTGTGGTGCCATATTCTGTTCATTTTTTATAATGGATTTAATGGTGCTCTGTGGGTTGTTCAAAGTTTCTGCTATTTTTTTATAACCCAACCCTGATGTATAGTTGTCCACAACTTTGTCCCTGCCCTGTTTGGAGAGCTCCTTGGTCTTCATAGTGCCGCTAGCTTGGTGGTGTCCCTTGCCTGGTGTTATTGCAGACTCTGGGCCTTTCAGAACACATGCTGAGATCATGTGACAGATCATGAGGCACTTAGTCCACAGGTGGACTTTATTTAACTAATTATGTGACTTCTGAGGGTAATTGGTTGCACCAAATCTTATTTAGGAGCTTCATAGCAACTGGTGTGAATACGCACGCACCACCTTTCCGTTTTACTTTTTTTTTTGAAACAAGTAATTTTTTTCATTTCACTTCACCAATTTGGATTATTTTGTGTATGTCACATGAAGTCCAAAAGTCCATTTAAATTACAGGTTGTAATGCAACAAAATAGGAAAAACGCTAATGGGGATGAATTATTTTGCAAGGCACTGTATATCATGTAAAGAGCAGGTGCTCTTTATGTTTTGTAAACTCATTTTAAAATATGTATTTTTCTCTAAAACCTCTGAAATCCTATTGCTTTGAATAAAGTTAATCAGTCACATTTCTCATATGGAAAGATGAGTTCCTTTATTAGTTTACCCTGTAGTCCAGATTTATCTCTTCCTAGGTGATCCCTTGTTCTTCTAACGTGTGTGTTTTCTCTCTTCAGCGGGAGTCTGTCCAGGGTTTAGATTAGAACAACTTACTGCTCTTCATTGATACACTGCTGATAGGGTAGACATGCAACCTGTGTGGGTTGGTGGTTGGCTGGCTGGGTGGGTGGGGGTGGGTGGGTAGGTGAAAGGGTAACAGTTGGAACCCCTCTCTATCTCTCTCTTCCTTGCATCTCTTCTCAGTCAGGTGCCGGTTCAGACAGAAGTCAGCAAGTCATCCAGGTCAGTCAGGTGTAGGGCTTATGGGTCAGGGGTCAGAGGTCAATCATTGGCCCAGTTCAATAAGGGGACCCCATGGCCCTTGCCAAACCATTCATCAAATAGCACAGTATGTTTTTCTCATTAACATTGGCCGGTCACACTAATGAGTACTGCACACATGTGGCTATGCGTTTAAGAGGCATCCCCGGAGGCCTCCTGGATATTTGGTTTGGTACAAAGCTCCTCTCTTCATGGGCAGGGGGGAACTGCTAGAGGATGGCTTGAGCTAAAAACAGAAGAAAAAAAAGAACGACATCCATTCACTTTCATTTCATTCAAAGATATGAGATTATTGACTGCCTGACTGATAGAGGTCATATTATGTGCAAAGTGAAACTCTTTGTCTGATAGTCAAAGTGAGGGCAGTAGATCGCTCTTGGCAGGGATTGCCTCTATAAGCTCTTATCTGGGATCAGTTTTCCATATCCCAATTGTAACTTTGGCATCAGGAGGTGAATAGCTAAAGAGACCTCCGATCAGCTGGAATTAAACATTTGAGAACAGTAATATTCGACACACTTTTACTTCTGTTCATATACACCCAGTAAAAACTTATGTCCAATGGGTTGCCAGTTCCAAGTTGGGCTCACGGAGAAAAAAAACAACTTGAGTAATTAGTAATTATCCAGCTGTAAAGATGTGAACTTTCACAACAACAAAAAAAAGTACAAAACCTCTAGGTCACATTAAATAGAAGCCTCTTCAGAAGTTGTGTTCCACCTCAATCGTCCACGCTCATTAACTAGTGACTCCCCATCC